>NC_090648.1:351415351-352152450 GCF_040937935.1 Hyperolius riggenbachi
GTGGGCGTGTGTGTGTCATCATCACGCCCATGTTACTCCGGCAACCATGTGGGCCATGTGTATGGACAAAGAGTGAATCCTGGCGTAAGCGGCAGACGCGGACAGGTAATGTATAGAGCACCGGGGGAGGGACACATTGAGCATTAGGAGGGACAGCACGGGGGGTTTCATCGCTCGTCCTAATAGCTATCGCCGTTACCGTTGTACACCCGACAGACCACAAAGGCCCAGCATCTTTCAGCATGTCCGACCAATTTATTTGACCAATTTCGGCTTGATATTGGTCATATCATCAATTGGGCATCCACTTGGTGGCACCAACTTTCATCCAATTTGATTATAATAATCAATGTGGATGGTTGATTGGCCGCCAAGCTGCCTGATGTATGGCCTAACTTATTTTATTTCAATTTTTTTTTAAAGCAGACCGGAACTCTGAACTTCCTCTCTGCTCTAAAAGATAAACAACAGCATAATAACTGTTAAAGCAAAACATTTCTTTGTTACAGCTGATACTATTCTTGGACGGTGGCTTGGGAGCGATGTGTGCAGATGGGACTGGAGGTAGCCCCAGGTATGTATAAATCTTTTATAATCTCTTTAGGATGATACCATTTATTGGCTAACTAAAAATGAATAAAAATAAGCAAGCTTTCGGCCTTGCAGCCTTCGTCTGGCTTATATCCTGTTAGTTTGCAAACTGGTGGTACAGACAGCTTATATACATGCAACATCAAAAGGGAAAACGGATATTTTTTCAAGCATAAATACATGTCATTAAGATGCCTTAATTCACACAGACCATCGACCTGGGGTTAGAGGTTGTAAGCTAAGATAAGGATCCTTGTTTAACACCTGCTCACAGACCTGGGAGTTGGACTTACACAGAGGTATCGTAAATTCTTAGTTCACAAGATCAGCTATAATGGCTGAGAAAGTTCAAATATCATCAATCTCATACCAATATAGAAAGTTGTTGCCCTTATTCAAATCGTTCGGTCTGTGTGAATTATGGCATCTTAATGACATGTATTTATGCTTGAAAAAAAATATCTGTTTTCCCTTTTGATGTTGCATGTATATAAGCTGTCTGTACCACCAGTTTGCAAACTAACAGGATATAAGCCAGACAAAGGCTGCAAGGTCGAAAGCTTGCTTATTTTTATTCATTTTTAGTTAGCCAATAAATGGTATCATCCTGGTTTAAAACTTCTTGCTTTTACTGATGGCTAACACGGTACAATACCCTACTGCTACTTATAATCTCTTGGCTCTGGTTTCCTTTAAAGAGAACCTGTACTGAGTAAAAATATTTAAAATAAACACATGAGGTACCGGTAACTTCAAATGAACATTATATAGTTACCTTGCCATCAGTTGCTCTCAGAAGCTCACCATTTTCTTCTGACAATGATCCCTTTTAGTTCTGACAATATTTTGTCAGATCTAAAATATATCAGTTGCTGTCAGTAAAATATCAGTTGCTGTCAGTTATAGCTGAGAGGAAAACCGATGTACCAGGTAATGTCCATGTTTCCCTATGGCTCAAGTGGGCGATGTTACAGTTTAACTGTGTGCTGACCAGAAAGCTGTTATGGGTAATGGCCATTTTCAAAATGGAGGACGGAAAATTCCCTTGATCACAGTGGACAAACAGGATGCGGGACAGGAGAAAGACACTGAGGAGTTGACTACATGGAAGGTAGGTATGACTTGACTTGTGTATGCTTATTTTGACTTTTTTTATTTTTTTTAATTTTCAGTTCAGGTTTTCTTTAAGGGTTTACTGAATAGGAAGTCACCAGGGACAGATGGCCTGCCTGCTGAATTTTATGAACAACATATCACGCTGATGACCCACTGCCTGCTGAGGACCTTCAAATATACTTTGCAGGTGGGAGCCTTACCCCATCTATGCAGGAGGCCCTCTTTATGGTTTTAACCACAAAAGGCAAGAATCCTACGCTATGCAAATCATACCAACCAACTTCTCCCCTAAACCAGGACTATAAAATTCTGGCCAAAATATTTTCTAGTGGGTTGTATACAGTCATTACACACATAACTCATCCCAACCAGTCAGGTTTTATACCCAAAAACGGCACCAATATAATGACCAAGAGCGGGTAATGACCAATTTTTCAGTAGAGCATGAAAAGGTTGGTGCCAGGATTGTGGTCTCCCTGGATGCTGAGAAGGTCTTTGACGTGGTGGACTGGGAATTCTTGTGGCAAACACTCTTACGGTTAGTAGTAGGTTGGCTGATGGTGTAATGGTTAAGGGCTCTGCCTCTGACTAGTGTTGGGCGAACAGTGTTCGCCACTGTTCGGGTTCTGCAGAACATCACCCTGTTCGGGTGATGTTCGAGTTCGGCCGAACACCTGATGGTGCTCGGCCAAACCGTTCGGCCACATGGCCGAACTAAGAGCGCATGGCCGAACGTTCCCCGAACGTTCGGCTAGCGCTGTGATTGGCCGAACGGGTCACGTGGTTCGGGCCCGAACGCGCTCTGATTGGCCGAACGGTCACGTGGTTCGGGTAAATAAATACCCGAACCACGTCATATCTCCGCCATTTCTCTGTGGGTTTAGCTTTGGGTAGGCAGGCAGGGTAGTTCGCTCTCCAGCCACGCTAGCCAGGGTCCCCCCCAGTCATTGTGTGTCGCTGCTGGGAACAGTAGTACACCGCTCGCTCAGCCACACTATATATAGCATTGTTTACTGCCACTGTGTACCTCGCTCAGCCACGCTATATATAGCATTGTGTTTTCTGACACTCTGTGTACACGGCTTAGCCTGGCTATATAGCATTGTGTGTACTGCCACTGTGCACCTCGCTCAGCCACGCTATATATAGCATTGTGTTTACTGCCACTCTGTGTACACGGCTCAGCCAGACTATATAGCATTGTGTGTACTGCCACTGTGTACCTCGCTCAGCCACGCTATATATAGCATTGTGTTTACTGCCACTCTGTGTACACGGCTCAGCCAGACTATATAGCATTGTGTGTACTGCCACTGTGCACCTCGCTCAGCCACGCTATATATAGCATTGTGTTTTCTGACACTCTGTGTACACGGCTTAGCCTGACTATATAGCATTGTGTGTACTGCCACTGTGCACCTCGCTCAGCCACGCTATATATAGCATTGTGTTTATTGCCACTCTGTGTACACCGCTCAGCCAGACTATATACCATTGTTTACTGACACTCTGTGTACACCGCTCAGCCAGACTATATACCATTGTTTACTGACACGCTGTGTACACGGCTCAGCCTGACTATATAGCATTGTGTGTACTGCCACTGTGTACCTCGCTCAGCCACGCTATATATAGCATTGTGTTTACTGCCACTCTGTGTACACGGCTCAGCCAGACTATATAGCATTGTGTGTACTGCCACTGTGCACCTCGCTCAGCCACGCTATATATAGCATTGTGTTTTCTGACACTCTGTGTACACGGCTTAGCCTGACTATATAGCATTGTGTGTACTGCCACTGTGCACCTCGCTCAGCCACGCTATATATAGCATTGTTTACTGACACTCTGTGTACACGGCTCAGCCAGACTATATAGCATTGTGTGTACTGCCACTGTGTACCTCGCTCAGCCACGCTATATATAGCATTGTTTACTGACACTCTGTGTACACGGCTCAGCCAGACTATATAGCATTGTGTGTACTTCCACTCTGTGTACACCGCTCAGCCAGACTATATAGCATTGTGTGTACTGCCACTGTGTACCTCGCTCAGCCACGCTATATATAGCATTGTTTACTGACACTCTGTGTACATGGCTCAGCCAGACTATATAGCATTGTGTGTACTGCCACTCTGTGTACACGGCTCAGCCAGACTATATAGCATTGTGTGTACTGCCACTCTGTGTACACCGCTCAGCCAGACTATATAGCATTGTGTGTACTGCCACTCTGTGTACACGGCTCAGCCAGACTATATAGCATTGTGTGTACTGCCACTCTGTGTACACCGCTCAGCCAGACTATATAGCATTGCGTACTCTGCCAGTCAGTGTGTATATTGCTGGGATCAGTAATACTCCACTCACCGCCAACCACTATATGAGCTCACCATGAGTTCCTCAGAGACCTCCGCTGTGAGCAGCACTCCCAACAACAGCAACAGCCAACGCCCCACGCAAGCTATAACATCCACCCCAGCAGCCAGTGGTCAGCAGCAGCCCTCTCCGGAGGAGAATGTTGTGTCCATCGGTCCGTCGCCAGAACGATTAATGAGGGCTGCCATTGAGGAGATGATGGGGCCTGATGTGGAGGAGGAGGTCGGGCTCAGGCCAGCATCCCAAGTTAATGTTGAGGACGATGAGGGGTCTGTGTCTGGGGATGTTGGGGTGGCAGAGGTGGTGGGTGGGTCAGACTCAGGAGAAGAGTTGTATGATGAGGATTATGATCGGGACCATCTGTATGTGCCTAAGAGTCCGACCCCGGAAAACATGTTGTATCGTGTGTTTAGGTACTAAAATCTGCGTTCCCACTTCCCAGTACTGCCCGCAGTGCCCGGGTCCACGGATCCATATAATTTTTTGGGCAGCACTATCAAACTGTGGTACTATGAGTGAGTTGCCATGGTCCTTCTGTGCTGCCTGTCACACTCACCGTCTGTCTGCAGATGGATTGTTCAACACAGCTACGCCATCTGACATGTAGTCCTGGACCTTGACCATCTTCTCTAGGCGATTGGTGTTGGAGGACGTGGAACTGCCCGATTGCTGTTCTGTGGGCTGCTGCATGGGTGTCAGAAAATGTTCCCACTCCAAGGACACTGCCAATACCATTCCCTTTTGGGCACTAGCAGCAGCTTGTGTTCTTTGCTGCCCTCCTGGTCCTCCTGGGTTTGCTGAAGTCAGTCTGTCGGCGTACAACTGGCTAGAGAAGGAGGAGGATGTCAATCTCCTCTCTAAAGTCTCCATCCTCAAGGGCCTGCTGGAATTGTTCCATTTTTGACCTGTCTGACACTTTCTTCAATCAGTTTTTTAACATTGTGTTTGTATAAACTGGGTATAAACCCAGTAATTGGTGTTGTCCAGATTCCAGAATAATGAATAATAATGAATAGTGAATAATGCGCGGGCCGCGTTCAATGCAGTCTAGCATGAATTGAGCCATGTGTGCCAGAGATTCCTGCCAGACTCCTCTATCTTCATGTTCTTGTAAGCGTTGTGATTGTTGTGATGCACCATATTCGTCACCAGCATCACTTTCTTCCTCTTCTGCTGTCCTTTCCCGCTAAATTGTGGAAGTCCAACGTGCACCGCTCTGTCCCTCGGCAGTGGGGGCATCCAATTCCTGCTCCAACTCCAGCTGTTCCTCGTCCTGTTCTTTGTCATAGCTGGGACCAGCGTTTCCTGAGGCAGGTCGCCTGATGTTGGTATCATCACGCTGATCGTTTTCATCTTTAGAATCCCCCACTTGCATCATGCCAGCGGTTTCCATCTTCAACATTGATTTCTTCAGTAAACACAGCAGTGGTATTGTAATGCTGACTGTAGAGTTGTCACTGCTCAGTCACGCAACGTGGATTGCTCAAAATTTTGGAGGACTTGGCAGAGATCCAACATGGTGGCCCAATCAGATCCACAGAAGCTTGGTAGCTACTAGCTGCTGGAATGCGCCTCGGCACTGCGCAAAAGCGTGCTAGCATGTGCAGCGTAGAATTCCAGCGCGTAGGCAGGGACATCACCCAGCGAGCGATGGTGCGCTAGATTGAAGCGCTCCTGCATCTCTTGGTGAGTCCTTCAGAAGCGGTACTGGACTTTTAACAATGTTTTTTTTTTTTTCCTTCAACAGAAGATCTGCCACGTTGGAGTGAGGAGGACGCCGCCGACCCCGACACCAAGCTGAACCCCGGCGAACTCCAAGCAGAGGATCTTCAGGAACCCTCAAGGCTTTGAGCAAGCTGAGGAGGATCAGCAGTCCCGACGAGACCTCTCCTCATATGCGACTGAGTGCAGTGGAGCTCCCCAGAACAACCTCTCAGTTGTCACTTTGTCACTGGTCACTTTGTCACTTGTCACTTTGTCACTTGTCACTTCTCACTTTGTCACTTGTCACTTTGTCATTTTGTCACTTGTCACTTTGTCACTTGTCACTTTGTCATTTTGTCACTTTGTCATTTTGTCACTTTGTCACTTTGTCACTGGTCACTTTGTCACTTGTCACTTGGTCACTTGTCCAGATGATCTCGGTACACCTCCTGAGATTCAAATTCCTGCACACATTGCTCTGGGATTTGGGTGTGATGAATGATGCATCTAACTGGCCACCGGAGGCAATTAAGGCCTTCAAAACATTGAAAGCAGCTTTCTGTTCCGCCCCCATTTTGCGTCATGTTGAGTTGTTGACGTCATGTTCATCCTCGGCCTCGCCTTGCATTTCAGTGCGAGGTGCATTTTCCACAGAAAAAGGTTGTGAATCCGGGCACAACATTTGTGGCTGTTCCATTGACCTTTCACAGGTAGAAGATTGTGGGGGTGGGAATAGCTCCTCCGAATAGCCCATTGTGTCCTGAAAACTACTCATTGCATTGCTTTGCGCACACATTTTTTTGTCTTCATGCTAGGCCTGAGTTGCACCTGAAAGCGTGGCCTTCTCCTCCTGCGCCTCCTCCTGTTCCATCACGTCTGCTGCTGCTGGGTTAGCGTTGACGCCCGGTCCCTGTTTATTGAACCTCTTATCTTTATTACATTTATGACTGCATGGCGGTAAAAAGCATGCTATCCGCACGCTTCTTGTCCTCATGCAAGGCCTGGGTTGTTGTGTCTCAAAAAGCATGGCCTTCTCCTCCTGCGCCTGCTCCTGTTCCATCACGTGTGCTGCTGCTGCTGAGTTACCGTTACCGGTCCCTTTTCCTGGAACCTCTTCTCTGTATTACATTTATGACTGCATGGCGACAAAAAGCATGTTACCTGTGCAAAGAAACATGACATTTTCCACATTTAAAAGACAGTTTTTAATTTGAAACTTTACAATCAATTTTCTCAAAAACTATAAGCTCTTTTTCAAATATTTTTTTTCCTCTTGTACCCACTCCCAAGGTGCACATACCCTGCTAATTTGGGGTATGTAGCATGTAAGGAAGCTTTACAAAGCACGAAAGTTCGGGTCCCCATTGACTTCCATTATGTTCGGAGTTCGGCGCGAACACCCGAACATCGCAGGGATGTTCGGCGAACGTTCGCGAACCCGAACATCTAGGTGTTCGCCCAACACTACCTCTGACACAGGAGACCAGGGTTCGAATCTCGGCTCTGCCTGTTCAGTAAGCCAGCACTTATTCAGTAGGAGACCTTTGGCAAGTCTCCCTTACACTGCTACTGCCAATAGAGCGCGCCCTAGTGGCTGCTGCTCTGCTCTGGCGCTTTGAGTCCGCAAGGAGAAAAGCGCAATATAAATGTTATTTGTCTAGGTGACAAATTTGTGGGCTGGTTGAAGATCTGTACACCACGCCAAAAGCCAAGGTACGTATGGGGCTTAATGTATTCTCACCTTTTCCTCTTACTCGGAGAACCAGACAGGGTGCCGCTGTCTCCAACTATTCTGAGGGCTAGTCAGCAGGTAGTAAGGACTAAAGCTGGGGTCATGTGTGGCAATGGTGTCACTTCACGTCGATGACCTTCTGTTATATCTGGCGGACTCTGGACCCTCTCTAGTAGCGACACTAGATATTATTAAAATTATGGCAGATTCTCAGGCTTACAAGTTTACTGGGATAAATCAGTTATTCTCCCCCTAGACTGACAGGTGCCCAAGACACCTAATCCCACACCGTTACAATGGGTTACAGAGTTTATATATTTGGGCATAAAAATTACTAGAAACACATCTGATTATAGTAAGCTCAATCTAGACCCTGTATTACAAAAATTAAAACAGAAATGTCGGGCCTGGTAGACTACATCTCTCTACTGTGGGACGAGCCAATACAAACAAGATGAATTGAATACACTTCCTTAGTATTTGTATTATTTCAGCAATTATCCCTTAGTTATTCAGACCAGCTACTTTTGGGAGATTGCCTCATCCTTCCTCTGGTTCCCTAAGACCTTGTGCATCGCTTTAACAACTCTGCAACTAAATCAAAAGGGAGGAGTAGTCTGCGATATTTTGAATTTTATTACTGGGCAGCCACTATCATCTCTGTCAGGTGGTGGTTTGTGCAATCACCTAAGAACCCTGCTGTAGCCTTAGAGGGGAAAATCATGAGGTCTTACTCAGCTATGTCTAGTTTGCCTTTTAGGGGGAATAAGCGGGTTCCTTGGGCTACACCCAATATGATCGCATCCTCAGTGGTCTGGGAAAATGTGTACAAACTGCTTCAGAAGCCGCGTCAGATATCACCGTACGCCCCACTGTGGTTTAATCACATTGTTCCGGAAAGTTCCTGTCTGCACCAGACCCCAAACTCTGTGCCAATGCGGGCATAGTTGGATTAAACCAGGTATTGGACAATACCCTTAAATCTTTTTCTACTCTGCAGAGAGAATTTATCCTACAACAATATATGCGATTCCGAAATCTGCATGCCTTTATGGCTCAGTTTAAATCCCGGGGTAGATTGTTGCTTGTAAAGTCCCATGCCACCAAGTTGGAAATTGCAAAGGAGTAGCTGGAACATGTTATTTCTGTACTCTACCGCATGTTCCCCTCCAGAGGTCAACAGAATACAGTGGGGCTGCTACAGAAATGGCATGAAGATATCCTGGACTTGATCGAGTTTGGGAGGCAGTTCTGGGATACTTTTACCCAGTGGCAGTTGCAGGATGGTCTCGCTAAAGTTCTTACGCAGGTGTTACATCACGCCCCTCCAGCTTCAAAAATCTGACGCCAATGAATTATGTAATAGATGCTCACAACCCAATTCCGACTTTGTTCATGCAGTCTGGCATTGTAACATGGTACCACGGTATTGGTCTCTAGTCCACGCAGATACAAAGGGCTTGATTCACAAAATGGTGCTAACTGTTAGCATGCTGTGAAGAGTGCTTTGCACGAAATTTCCCGTGATAACAGTTTTCGCGTGCAAAAATTTGTGTTCGCACGTTAACGCTAATTTTTCACGCATTAACAGTCGCAATCGCGCAATACATTTGCATTATTGTGCGAACGCGATCGCTAACGCTCGAAAGTGAAATAATTTTTCACACGAAAATGCATGAAAACCTGTGCTAACAACTGTGCTAACAGTTAGCACCATTTTGTGGATCAAGCCCAAAGAATTTTTGAGGTTAGTATACCGCTGACACCTCTTGCTCTGCTATGTAAATGAGGACCTATTGTCTACTCATAAAATGCTGGCATTCGGGTCAAAGATAGCATATGCCCACAAAGTTATAATCCTAAAATGAAATCAATGCACACCCCCACTGAAGAGGGGCTCAATATCTACCATGCATAGGGAGCTGGATCACTTAAAGCAAGTATACACGAAGATAAATTGTCATAAGAGATTCAAAAAGAGATGCTGAAATCGCTGGAATCTTAATTTACAAGTTAAAACTGAACGATTATTATATGATTATTTGATCGCTGTTGATTGGTAAAGAGTGGCATCTGAGAGGAGAACATCCAGACCAGGAACAGGGATGTTTCAGGGGTGACATGATACTGACGTGATACCGTTATATTGCAATTCTGTCATATACTGCCCATGAGACACCTAACAAAACGTTTCTCAACATTTTATTGGTATGTACCCATTTTAAAACCCTGTACTCGCCAAGTACCCCCTGGCATAGTAAACATTATCACAAGTACCCCTTGACAAATATATATTTAATCGTAGTACATGATAATTGGTTCTAATCAATTTCCAAGCATTTACTCTTGCTTTTAATAAGCTAAAACACTAATTGGTGTTGTTTAAATAAGATTTATCATTATCTAAAATTCTAAATTTGTTACTCTTGAGTAAGTATATCACGCCTGAGTACCCCCTGGAACCATCAGAAGTACCCCCTGGGGTACGCGTACCCCACGTTGAGAACCTATGACCTAACAGAAGCACGTTGTTTATCGTCACTAACATTTGTATTGTTAAACTTGTTTTGTTGTGTTTTTTGTTATAAAAAAAGACAAAAATATTCTTTAAAAAAAAACAAAACAAAAAAAAAGAGTAAGAACAGTAGGTGTCAAGGAACACAAAAGAAGAAAAAACGTTTTTTTAAACATTCCTGTGACTGTCTGAGAAAAAGCTCAGGAAGAATAGTACACGGTTTTCTCAAGAAAAGCAAAGCACAAGGAGCATTTTGTGCACTCAAGTGAAATACAGTGGTTTGCAAATGTATTCGGCCCCCTTAAAGTTTTCCACAATTTGTCATATTACTTCCACAAACATGAATCAATTTTATTGGAATTCCATGTGAAAGACCAATTCAAAGTGGTGTACACGTAAGAAGTGGAACGAAAATCATACATGATTCCAAACATGTTTTACAAATAAATGACTGCAAAGTGGGGTGTGCATAATCGTTCAGCCCCCTGAGTCAATACTTTGTAGAACCACCTTTTGCCGCATTTACAGCTGACAGTCTTTTAGGGTATGTCTCTACCAACTTTGCACATCTAGAGACTGAAATCCTTGCCCATTCTTCTTTGCAAAACAGCTCCAGTTCCAGCTCAGTCAGATTAGATGGACATCATTTGTGAACAGCAGTTTTCAGATCTTGCCACAGATTCTCAATTGGATTTAGATCTGGACTTTGACTGGGCCATTCTAACACATGGATATGTTTTGTTTTAAACCATTGCATTGTTGCCCTGGCTTTATGTTTAGGGTCGTTGTCCTGCTGGAAGGTGAACCTCCACCCCAGTCTCAAGTCTTTTGCAAACTCCAAGAGGTTTTCTTCCAAAATTGCCCTGTATTTGGCTCCATCCATCTTCCCATCAGCTCTGACCAGCTTCCCTGACCCCAAGAGCATGATGCTGCCACCACCATATTTGACAGTGGGGATGGTGTGTTCAGAGTGATGTGCAGTGTTAGTTTTCCATCATACATAGCAATTTGCCCAAAAAGTTCCATTTTGGTCTCATCTGACCAGAGCACCTTCTTCCACATGTTTGCTGTGTCCCCCACATGGCTTGTGGCAAGCTGCAAATGGGGCATCTTATGCTTTTCTGTTAACAACGGCTTTCTTCTTGCCACTCTTCCATAAAGGCCAACTTTGTACAGTGCACAACTAATAGTTGTCCTATGGACAGACTCCCCCACCTGGGCTGTAGATCTCTGCAGCTCGTCCAGAGTCTCCATGGGCCTCTTGACTGCATTCCTGATCAGCCCTCTCCTTGTTTGGCCTGTGAGTTTAGGTGGACATCCTTGTCTTGGTAGATTTACAGTTGTGCCATACTCCTTCCATTTCTGAATGATCGCTTGAACAGTGCTCTGTGGGATGTTCAATGGTTTGGAAATCTTTTTGTAGCCTAAGCCTACATTTCTCAATTACTTTATCCCTGACCTGTCTGGTGTGTTCTTTGGACTTCATGGTGTTGTTGCTCCCAATATTCTCTTAGACAACTTCTGAGGCCGTCACAGAGCAGCTGTATTTGTACTGACATTAGATTACACACAAATGCATACTATTTAGTCATTAGCACTCATCAGGCAATGTCTATGGGCAACTGACTGCACTCAGACCAAAGGGGGCTGAATAATTACGCACACCCCACTTTGCAGTTATTTATTTGTAAAAAATGTTTGGAATCATGTATGATTTTTGTTCCACTTCTCACGTGTACACCACTTTGTATTGGTCTTTCACGTGGAATTCCAATAACATTGATTCATGTTTGTGGCTGTAATATGAAGTAATATGACAAAATGTGGAAAACTTCAAGGGGGCCGAATACTTTTGCAAACCACTGTAGATCAAGTAGCTTAGGCCCTGTTCGCAGGGCCAGATTTACCATAAGGCATTGTAGGCAAGTGCCTACAGGCGCCTGATGATGGAAAGGTGGCTGACTCCCCTTCCCAAGTGCCTTGTCCCCCAACTTACCTATGCAAAGTCCAGAGCGGAGTGTAAATGAGAGGATTGAAAGAAAGGGGGAGAACCGAGAGCCCAATATGGTGTAGTATGTTAATGAGGTGATGTCTGATGCAAACACACACAATGGTTATACTCACAAGGACGGGTCGCCTCCAAGGCAACCACTGGATAAGCAGGCGGGGAGAATTGTAACCTGACCCCGCTCAGGGTTAAGAAGTCGCTCTCTGTAGATAGAAGAAAATGGGGATACACCCCTCCACCAAGGGTGGACTAAACAGTTATGTGGTATAACAACAGAGGCGCCAAGTAGAGTAAAATTAGTTAAAATTGTTAAAAAGGGGGAAGTGGGTGGACTCACCTCCCTTCTGAAAAAATGGCCAAACAACGGGCAGGTTACTTCAAGTTTAAAGTAACATTTATTATGAGCTCCAAAAGTGCAACGCGTTTCACGGGTAACAGTCCCGCTTCTTCAGGCAAACAATTTTTGGAGGGAGCAAAGTCGGGTCAAGAGCCAGATATAGCGCCTCTGGCTCTTGACCCGACTTTGCTCCCTCCAAAAATTGTTTGCCTGAAGAAGCGGGACTGTTACCCGTGAAACGCGTTGCACTTTTGGAGCTCATAATAAATGTTACTTTAAACTTGAAGTAACCTGCCCGTTGTCTGGCCATTTTTTCAGAAGGGAGGTGAGTCCACCCACTTCCCCCTTTTTAACAATTTTAACTAATTTTACTCTACTTGGCGCCTCTGTTGTTATACCACATAAATGAGAGGATACTCACCCAGGTCACGGCATTCCACTGACCAGATTGCTCTTCATTTGGGGGCAACTCTAGCTACCTAATACTTGGGGCTCCTTTAGCTACCTATGATGGACAAGGGAACTAAGAGAGAGATGACAGCCAGCGCACTTGCAGTGCAGCTCCTATAGCTATTTGAAACCAGTAGAAACTATAGGAAAAAAATAGTGCTTGGTTCCCTTTAAGCAGGCAGTCCAATCTGTCAAGTGACTTGATCTGCAGTGAACCAAAGAACTGCAGCAACTGTCCAAAGACTGGAGGGGGCCCATCTGCTGGTGGGCAGTGGATGTCCATAACAGTTCATGCAAGTGCTGCCACCAGCAGGAGAACTGAGGCAATGATCTTGACATCTTTTTAGTTGTCTGGTTACATTTGTTTAAACCAATTTTGTATTTACAGAGCCATACTAATCCCTTTCATTGATTTTTCTTTTCTTATTTTTTTATACTTTACCCTTCATAAAATTCAATACAAACATTAAGCAGAATACAGACAATAGACACTCCATTTATTATTACATGTGAAGTTGCTGAAAAAAAGAAACAAACATAAAAATAAGCTTTTTTCTATAATCAGCCCCACTGGATACACAGAAATAATAAGTGCCGGCATATAAGTACACTTCATACTCACAAAGCATCTTTGTGACTGATTTCCGAGATGGCCTCTGTACATTAACAGACATTTTATCTGCTTCCAGGGAGCGATCGGCCCTAAGCTGAAACAAGAGGATACACTGAAAACAAGCATGGAAAACAGATGAAACATCCACATTACATGCAAGAGCATAGCCTCAGCCAGAGAATGGCCATTATCTTCACAAGTATACATTGGAGTGCAGGATGTATTGTGCATAAGATTATCACAACAAATCAATCATACAACCCAGCAGGGAAGCAGGTGAAATGGAACACACACACACACACACACACATATACAGTATATATATATATATATATATATATATATATATATATATATGTATGTATATATATATAGATATATATGTTTTTACAACAGATTGAGTGGACTATACTGAATACAGGAAATTGCTTGTGACAGAAAATAGAGTTTATTTACAATGGAAAGTCAGTAGGTTTTATTTATATAGCTTTATTCAGTTCTTGGTAGTCAGTCTCAGTGATACCCATGTACTGTAAGTGGAAGGAAGGTTCTTTTAAAATAAAGGAAAATCTTAAAGGGACCCTGAGCGGTGAGGAAAAAAGGAAATCCGGACTTACCTGGGGCTTCCTCCAGCCCCCCGTAACCCATGAGGTCACCCGGCGTCCTCTTTTTCCCTCTCGTGGCCCCGCTGCTGGCTCTGGTGCGCGCCACCGGCGGAACACCCTGTGCATCATCATAATGCCGGTCGCCTTAAGAGTCCTGCGCATGCGTGGTTCTCTAAAGAGTGAACCACGTATGCGTAGGACTCTTACAGCGACCCACGTGATGACATGCAGCTTCAGCCGAAGTCGCTGGATTACCGGAGCCGGCAGCAAGACCACAGGAGGGAAGAAAAGAATGCCGGGGGATCTCACAGGCTATAAGGGGCTGGAGGAAGCCTCAGGTTTCCATTTTTCGTTACTGTTGAAGAACCCTTTAAAGAGGAACTTTGGTCAAAACAACATAATGAATTGCTAATTTTTTACAATATTAATTTATAAATGATTTAGTCAGTGTTTGCCCATTGTACAATACTTCCCACCCCTGATTTACATTTTGAAAATTAATCACAGGTGGCAGCATCTTTATTACAGGCAGAGGACCTCTACGGAATGTTAGTTTACTGAGAATCCTAAAGCCAAAGGAAAAGATGGTCTCCAGGAATGCTTGAGGGGGCGGGAAATTCCGCACTATATACAGCCTAGCTAAAGCCGCAGAGTGAGGGTGGAGCTACATACTAATATACAGCAATATATAGCTATAGGAAGTGTTTCTCATGCTGAAAACAGGTTATTTAATGTGAGTGAGTAATGTATCCTGAATAATTTACTGCATTCAACAACAGTATATGTCATGACATTTCTTTTTCAAAAAAGTGCAGAAAAGGTTGAGTGCTGTATGTTATACTTTTATATTATACTGTTACAAGACTATTAGAAGTCTCAGTCAGTTCATCTGAATATTATATACTGTACATACTTGCAATTGCTGTTGCCCAAACTGACTTTCAGAGAATGTTTTCTGTGGCAGTTGTGGAACAGTTGCTGTAAACAGGGTCTTAAAATAAACCTGAATAATTAAAATTAAAAATTCATACATACCTGAGGCTTCCACCAGCCCCATTCGGCCTTATCGGTCCCTCGCTGCTGTCCTCCGCCTTATGGATCCTCCGCTATGGCTCCCAGTAACTTCAGGAGGTGGGGCTTACTGCGCATGCGCACACCTTCGCACTCCCATAGTACTACTGCGCAGGTGCCGAACGCTCTTAGCTGCGGGAGCACGATGGGCGGGGTTGGGGTCTGGGTATGGCTGCACTGCCCCTGCCCAGACTGGCCAAAGTTACCAAAAGGATTGCAGAGGATCCAGGAGGAGGAGCATGGCGGTGAGGGATAGATCAGGCTACACGTAGGAGGAGACTACAGGTATGCAGGTTGCTCGCCAGAGAGTGCAAATTCAAATTTACCCGTGATCACGGGTAGATTTTCATGATTCCTGAACTCTAATTCGAATTCGAAGATCGAAACTGATCCCGAATTTGAATTTGAATGTATCCGAATAGTCACTCTCGAATTCGGCCGTGATCACAGGTGTTAACCCGTGACCACAAATTCGGATTCGGTATCCAGTGGATGACCTCATTGGGCTAATCAGAAGGCCCCCAGCCGAGGCCCTAGCAACCAATCAGAGGAGGGGAGCCTGGCCCTCCCCTCCTCTATATAAGGCGGGGGCCATCTTAGGGTGCCCGTCCTTGCTTGTGACTCTGTGGTACTGAGAGCATCTCCAGTGCTGCTGTTCATCTGAGCAAGTGCTTTTCACCTTGTAAACACAGCGTTTTACCTCCTAAACACATTCTCTACACATATTATGTTGTTTTATAGATAGATAGTGATTTGATTGTTATAGTTCTGTCAGCTAGTGTAGTGTATATACTGTATACTGTGCTAGGCTAGTGTTAGGTCTGTGTGCAGGCTAGGCCTGCTAGCCTAGGTAGCCTTAGCCTACTAGCTTACAGTAGGTAGGTTAGGGATTATAGTTAGTTGTGTACTAGTACTAGTTTGTGTACTGTTAGTCTGTGAGTTTACTTAGCTTCAGTACTGTGTTAGTTACTTTACAGGCCAGCATCTGTTGTGATCTGTGACTGTCATCTGCCCGACCCTATTGATTGCGTGCGTGTGTGACAGACTTTTATTGTCACTCACTGTCTGCCACACGAATTAGTTATTGACTACTGCAGTAGGGATTATAGTTAGTAGTAGTTGTTAAATACCTACTTACTAGTTTACTTACCTTTACCGCAGGCTTCACTATATATCACTACTGTCTGTGTAATAGTTACTTCACAGGCCAGGCCAGCATCTGTTGTGATCTGTGACTGTCATCTGCCCGACACCTATTGATTGCTTTTGTCACAGACTTTTATTGTCACTCACTTTTTTTTTTCCTTATTGTATTTCTATATTATTGCACAATGACTGGCAGAGGTAGAGGGCGAGGCACCACCAGGAGAGGCAGCGCCATTGCTGCAGCCACTGCCAGCAGCAGGTCTGTGACTGGCCCACCGCCAGCCACTGACCACAGAGTTGTTGAGGAGGGAGCAGAGGCGCAACAGCAGCGTGTTGCGCCCATCTTTGAGTCGGGTCATTGCCCCTGGCCCATTGCGGAGAGTCAGGCACAAGCTGTCGTGGAAATGATGGCGGAGTAGCAGGCCATCGTTTCCAGCCAGACCTCCAGCGCCAGCGAGACCAGTGCCACCACCAGCACTCCGGTCTGCAGCAGGCCTCCACCACTGCTTGAGGTCACATCGACCCCAGTGACTAGCCTGCCCTCACTGAGCTCGCACTTCACCCCAGGGACCGCGAGCGCTTTGAGGGATGTGGTTGCCAAATTTGAGGAGGAGATGATGGGGACATGCAAGGAGGAGGAGTTTGAGGTGGAGGAGTTTGTTGTCGGCGCACAACAACCTGATTTTCATGAGGAGGAGGAGGGGCCTGGTGCAGGGGATGTTGGGGCAGAAGAGTTGGTTGGGGGCTCAGAAGAGATGTTTGGGGATGATGATAATGATGATGATGAGGTGCTGGATCGTCCCTATGTGCCACCACCAGCAGAGTTGGGTGAAGGCAGCTCGTCATCGGAGGAGGAGGCATCTCTGGCA
This sequence comes from Hyperolius riggenbachi, assembly GCF_040937935.1. Taxonomy (NCBI): domain Eukaryota; kingdom Metazoa; phylum Chordata; class Amphibia; order Anura; family Hyperoliidae; genus Hyperolius; species Hyperolius riggenbachi. The sequence continues at coordinate 351,432,491 of NC_090648.1, forward strand.
CAAAGGCGCGGCACCAGCATGGCGGCCAGCACAGGGCGTGGAAGGCAGGAGCCACAGCCTGCTGCTTCAGCCGCTACCACCACCACCCGCACCAAAGCTCCTCCAAGCAAAGGGAAAAAAAACATCCGTCCAAAGGCAAAAAAGCTCCTTATCCCTCAAGCTTGAAGTGTAAGTTCAAATTCCCAGTCTGGCGTTACTTCACTGTGTGCACTGATGATAAGACCCGTGCCGTTTGCCACAGTTACGGTGACAGCCTGAGCAGAGGTCAGGATCTGAACAAGTTGGGTACCTCGTGCCTGCAGACCAAACATTTTGAGGACTACAGTGAGTTTCTGAGGCAGAGGGACAGTGGCGCAGGCAGTGGTCAGAGGAGCCGGACAGCCACTGCACAGCCTTCAGCAGCATCATCAGCAGCAGCAGCAGCAGCATCCCACCCTTCTGCTCATCCAGCATCAGCAGCAAGAGCACAGAAACTCACTGCTCCCCCTCCCTCCCGGGCAGCCAGTCCTCAGTGGCCTCATCTACTCCTGCCACAGTCGCCTCCTCTTCCTCCCGTGCAGGCAAACACCGCCAGACCCTTCTCAGTGAGTCATTTCTGCCTCCCACCAACAGGCGCATCCGGGTGCTGAACGGGTTGCTTGCCCGGGCCATGTGCTCCCAGCTCCTGCCATACTCCTTTGTGCAGGAGGGGAGTGACATGAGAACGCTCCTGCAGTATGGGATCCCGGAGTGGCAAATTCCCAGCCGCCACTATTTCTCCCGCACGGCGATCCCAGCACTGCACCGGTTTGCTATGGCGAACATGGGCCGCTTGCTCGATCACGCCGTGAGTGAGCAGATCCACATCACCATGGACTCCTGGAGCAGCCGTTTCAGGACAGACCGCTACCTGTCCTTCACGGCTCACTGGGTCAGCCTGGTGGAATGCGCCAGTGAGGAAGCAGCAGGTCCATCCTCGGACGCATCAGCAGCAGTACCACCAGTTGTCCACTATGTGGTGCCACCAGGCGGGGTCAGGGGAGAAGCAGTAGCTCCCACCTCCAAGCTACCCCGCCTCAACAGCAGCGTGAAGGCCCGCCATTGCCAAGCGCTGCTGGAGATGAAAAGCCTGGGGAAGAACAGTTTGACGGCAGCCAACGTGCTCCACTACCTGAGGGAGCAGGAGAAGACGTGGCTGACCCCCAGAGGCCTCAGAGTCATATTGGTGGTGTCCGACAATGCTGCCAACCTGCTGGCTGCCATCACCAGGGGACACTTGACCCATTTCCCTTGCTTGGCCCACGTCCTGAACCTGGTGGTGCAGAACTTTATGCGCACCTACCAGGGGATGGACAATCTTTTGGAAGCGACTCGGAAAATTGTGCGCAGTTTCTGCTGCTCAGCCGCTGCCGCAGCAAACCTGGCCGACATGCAGCAGCGCGAGGGCCTGCCACGACACCGACTAGTCATCGATGTGCCAACTCGCTGGAACTCCACCCTGGCGATGTTGGAGTGGCTGGTTGAGCAGAAGAGGGCTGTCTACCGCCACATCGTTGAGGGCAATCTCACCGGCACCACCAAACTCCAGCTCCTCTCCAACGCACAGTGGGGGCACATGCAGCAGGTCTGCTTGGTGTTGGCTCTCTTCCTGCAGGGAACCAACCTGGTCAGCGAGGAACGGGCATCCCCCTTACAGTGGGTGCCCATTGTTTGTCTGCTGGACAGGGCCCTGGGTGATCTGATGGATGTGGGAGAGGAGGCCCTGATCCAGCTGGAACAGCAGCCACCTGCGCAGTCCACTTCTGCGCAGGAGTTTGAGTTGTTGGAGGAGGAGGAGTTGGAGGTGCTGGACATTGCTGTTGAGGGGGAACAGAGGAGTGCTGCTGCAGTGGTGCGAGAGTGGAGAGAGGAGGAAGAGGCTCAGGGGCCAGAGGAGGAAAGCGAACATGTGGCCATTGACCCTGATGTCTCTGCTGGACGGTCCAACCTGTTCCCTATGGCAGCACACATGCTGCGGTGCCTGCGCACAGAGCCCAGGGTTAAGCAGATCCGGGCTCGGGAGGACGCCTGCATCTGCATGATTCTGGACCCACGGCTGAAGGAGAAGGTGGGTCAGTTTCTGCCTGCTGGAGACCATGAGCAGCGAACAAAGGAGTTGCAGCAGATCCTTGTTCGGCGATTGGAGGAAGCCTTCTCCCAGCCTTCCACCCCCTCTGCCCCTGTCCAGCCAGCACAGCAGCCGGTGCCTGCAGCCAGCAGCAGCAGCATCAGGCGTCCAGGAGACCTGCTGTCCTTGACAAAGGCACTCTACATGATGGTAGAGCAGCCGAGAGAGGAGGTGCGTGCAGCAGCATCCTCCTCTCAAAGTCACAGCCAGTGCCTGACCCGGATGGTGAACCACTACATGGGGTCCTTCAGTGGGCTTGACACTGAGGGTGGACAACTACATGGGGTCCTTCAGTGGGCTTGACACCAGCGAGGAGCCAGTGGACCTCTTGGAGTACTGGGTGGAGCGCTTGCAGATCTGGAGTGAGCTGGCGCAATACGCCCTGGAAGTCCTGTCTTGCCCCCTTGTGTGCTGTCCGAGAGGTGCTTCAGTGCGGCCGATGGCATGGTCCCCGAGAAGCGCTCTCGTCTGTCCCCAGAGTCTGTGGACAGACTCACATGCCTTAAGATCAACCAGGTCTGGATTGAAGGCACGTTCCAGGCACCTGTTGTCGGCGAGAGGAGGACATGAGGTGCCTGGGAATTATTTTTTTAAAACATCAACCTTCAGTCCCTGCTAATTTGGCCTGTTTTTTCTGTGGGTGCTGTAGTACCAACACTAGGTGCCATGGCCCGTTACATGGTATACTGCCTGCCACACGTTACTCCTCCTCCTCCTCCTGCTGCTGTATTTAACCTCTTGCTGTCTGTATTCCCACCGCCAGGGTCCACAGAATTATGCGCTGTTGCCATGCGCCACTAGCATTTACGCCACTACAATAGCTAAATTTTTTTGGTCAAAAAAATAATTTATGCTGAGGTGTCTGGGTTGAAAACTGTGCTGTCCCAGTTGTGTATTGGACACAATGTGGGCTTCACGACTGCTGTCAGGAACCTCCTGTGGTTGGTGTTTATTTACAGCTGTGGTACCAACGCTAGGTGCCATGACCCGTTACATTACCTGCTGCCACACGTCACTCCTCCTCCTCCTGCTGCTGTATTTAACCTCCTGCTGTCTGTGTTCCCACCACCAGTGTCCACAGAATTATGCGCTGCTGCCATGCGCCACTAGCTATTACGTCACTACAATATCTACATTTGTTGTTAAAAAAAAATATTCTGAGGTGTCTAGGTTGAAAACTGTGCTGTCCCAGTTGTGTATTGGACACAATGGCTATCATTCATAAAGCATTTCCGCATGCGGAAATGCTTAATACCGCTGACTTTACCGAACCCTGAGCAAAATCCCCATTTATAAAGGCTCTTTCCGCATGAAAAGCTGACATTCCCGTGAAGAGCGATACATTTCCACCTTGTGCGGAGTTTTTCTAGATTAATCTAGAAAAAGTAACAAACACGTCCATTCATAAAGATTAGAGCAAGCGGTATGCGGAAGGAAAATACCGCTTGCTCGACAGTAGCGATAGGCGGGCGGATTACTTGTAAATGAATAGGACGGACCTCCCAAGCAGCATCAGACAGAGGAGCGCACGGAGGGAATCGGGCAGCTTTTATGTTTCCGCATGTCTTCCGCCATGCTACCGCCAGCTTCCTCCAGAAAACCTCCGCACTTGTATCGCAACAGGCAACTTCTTTATGAATGACCACCCAGAAGTCTTAAGTGCCGCTTGCGGAGAAGAACGGTGTTTTCCCGCACTACCGACTGGTCCTATGAATGATAGCCAATGTGGGCTTCACGACTGCTGTCAGTAACCTTCTGCTGTATGGTGTTTATTACAGCCGTGGTACCAACGCTAGGTACCATGGCCCTTTACATTGCCTGCTGCCACACGTCACTCCTCCTCCTCCTGCTGCTGCTGTATTTAACCTCCTGGTTTCTGTGTTCCCACAGGATCCACAGAATTATGCACTGCTGCCATGCGCCACTAGCTATTACTTTTTTTATTTAAAAAAAATAATTTATTCTGAGGTGTCTGGGTTGAAAACAGTGCTGTCCCAGTTGTGTATTGGACACAATGGCTATCATTCATAAAAGCAGTGCGGTAAAAAAATTCTGTGAGGGAAAATACCGCATTCGGTAGTTTACACTTCTGTGTGCTCATTCATAAAAATGTTTTCCCTGAACTAGGCAGGCGGTGGGCTGGCGGTATGTTTGTGTAACATGAGAAGCTGCCGAGTTGATACATTTTCTCCTCCAGAGACAGCGTTACTACAGAAGAGGCAGCCCCAGCATCTCTTTACATGTGCATTTTTTTAAAACGGCTTCTCCTTGCCTGAATCTGCCAGAATCTGTCTATTAGTCTTTCTGAACAATCTATTTAATTGCCACAACTTAGAGGAAGTTCAAAAATTTTTTACACATGCAGGCTTTCTGATGTGAAATATATCTGAAAACAGGTACCCAAGGGGTTAAAAAAGACAGCCTTGGTATTCTGGAATTTTGAAGAAGAATAAACAAGCAAATGCAGAAAAAAAGTTTTCCACCATTTTTTTTTCAAATTACACCTATTTAATTGTGATTTCCCTTTAAAAAATTGCTTTAAGGCCATCTGAATTCGTGATCACGACTATTACCCAAATTCAATTACTGATCACGACTCAAATTCGAATCGAATTCTATGGTCGTGATCACGGCCGAATCCGAATTTGACCTGGACCCGAATTCGAATGTACTCAAATCGAATGTGGGTACATTCAAGCATGACTGCAGGTATGTATGAATTTTTACTTTTAATTAATCTCAGGTACACTTTAACTATGGGGGCTGTGGGAGTAAGTACTAATACTAATTACTAATTCATTAAGTACTAGTCTTCTCACCCAATACAGTGGTCTGTTTCCTAGATCAAAGTGGTTTTGTGGCTACACTTGTTATGGGTGTGAAATTCATGATGGCCTCACTTTTCATATGACCCTCCTTTGCAAGATGGGCCTTCAGGCTGTGAAGGTCACCAAGGGATTCCAAGAGCAGGAGTGTGAACATTGGGGGGTTCTATTTTTTCTGGGGTTGCTATATGTATTTGTATTGAAATATTGTTTTAATTTTACAGCTTAAAGGGAACCTAAACTGAGAAGGATATGGATTTTTCCTTTTAAAATAATACCAGTTACCTGACTCTCCTGCTGATCCTGTGTCTTAAATACTTTTAGCCACAGCCCTTGAACAAGCATGCAGATCAGGTGCTCTGACTGAAGTCAGACTGGATTAGATGCTTGTTTCAGGTATGTGATTCAGCCACTACTGCCAAAGTGATCAGCAGGACTGCCAGGCAAACGGTATGGTTTAAAAGAAAACATCCATATCCCTCTCAGTTAAGGTTCCCTTTAAGGGAAGCCAATATAAGCATCAGAAAGGTCAAACATCAAAACAGTGCAAGATGTACACATTATGCAACCAGGTATTCAGCAAGCATCGGCAACAATACTTGGCTACATAGCCTGCAAACAGTTTGTAAATACTAATAGGCCAACAAATTATTCCAGAGTTAAAACTGCAATGAAATATCTATTCATTAAAGAGAATCAGTGAAAAAAAAGAGGTCCTGGGGGGCGTATGTGTGTACCCGTCGCCGGTGAGTTGGGCGCAGGGTGAGCCGAATGAATTATCTGGCGGCAGTAAATACTATTCCCCCTTCCGAGTTGTCACAGATGTAATTCGGAGTCTGGCAACTGTCATAGCCCCGTATTACCCCTATGCATCCCGTGCAGCATATCATTGCTGCTATGGGGCACCTAGTTTCATCGCTTGGCGCTGAGTGCTGTGCACCAAAACAACCTGCCTAGGGTCACTTACCTTCTATTTAGCTGCTGACAGAATGGGATTTAGCATTTTCAGGGAGTGTTTTAGAGGTTGCCCTGGGGTTTCCCAAGAACAGAAAACCAGGAAGCCAATGGGACATTTTTACTAAACCCGAAATATAAGTTGAGGCATCTTTTTAAAGTTGTAATACAAAGGTAAATAAACACAACTTAAGTACTATAATGATGACTTAGTTACAGAGTTATCAGTACACTCACAATGACCCAGAACCCCTGGGAGTTTATAAGGGACCTAAAGAAACCAAAAACCCTTCATATTCAGAAAAACTATACCAAATATAAATGTGCCTTTTTAAAGCAGCAGGCGTTCACAATTATTCAGCTTTATATGACCAAGAAAGATCTCCCATGATGCATCACTACTGAACATGCAAATCATCCCTTTATGCCCCTAAAAGCCAGATACACATCCAGAACTGCTGGAGTGAGAGTGCGTCTATAGCCTGTGTGAAAGCCCAAGATCAGCACCATGGACAGGGCATAATACACCATTCTGTATTACTGTAGTCCTTTTAATACAGAACTTGTTACATGCTTACAAAACTATTTTCAGTTCCTCCCCAAGTTATCTGGACCTCCTGATGGAAAAATATAGATGCACTTTAAGTAATGTCTTGAGTAATATCACTCACCAACAGCATGCAGGTGCATTCTAATGACAGAAGAAGGAAGCTAGACTGCTGAGAACCAGGTGGACATGGCTCTGTGTGATAGATCAAGGGAGCACCTTCATTTGTGCTGTCGCTTTCCATTCAGTTTTTTTTCCTCTCTTTTATACATACAATATATACACTACATTTTGGCGGATAAGAATTCCTTTTTTTTTTTAAAGGGACACTGAATCGAGAATAATTCTCGCTTCAGAGCTCATAGTTAGCAGGGGCACGTGCTAAAACGCCACTATCCCGCGGCTAAACGGGGGTCCCTTCACCCCCCAACCCCCCCCCCCCGCAAAATCAACGACCAAATTGGTCATAGATTTTGCTGCTCCTAGAGGCAGGGCTAACGGCTGCAGCCCTGCCTCCAGTCGCATCTATCAGCGGCGCATCGCCGCCTCTCCCCCACCCCTCTCAGTGAAGGAAGACTAAGAGGGGCGGGGGAGAGGCGGAGATACGCGCTGACAGACGCACGTGGGGCAGGGCTGCGGCGGTTAGCCCTGCCTCAATCCGGAAGAGATCCCCCGCTGCTCGGAGGGAATTTCGGGGGGTCAGGGACCCTCGTGTAGCCGCGGGATAGCGGCGGTTTAGCAGGGGCACACATGCCCCTGCTAACTATGAGCTCTGAAGCGAGATTTATTCTCGCTTCAGAGTCTCTTTAAAGCTCTCTAGTACTATGCACACTTTAGATAATGTAAAATGATGTGTACATTTTTTTGGACTTCCAGTAGAAGACCTGTTTTTGTGTTGTAACAGTAATCACATTTAGGGCTCTTTTCCGCTAGAGCATTTGCGATTGCTGAATCGCAAAATCGCAAACCGCTAGTGATTTTCAAATCGCTACAGTTTGCTATTTAACATAGGAATTGCGGTAGGTCATTTCCACTACTGCGATTCGTTTTTACTAAATCACAATGCAGTGCATAGCATAGCAAAATCGCGATCGCAAATGTTGGGAAATCACCAGGTAATTTTTAACTTTTGCTAAATCGCAATCGCTAGCGTTTAGCGTGAACGCTAGCGATTGCTAGTGGAAAAGGACCCAAAGAGTGCTTAACCACTTGAGGACCCACCCTTTACCCCCCCTTAAGGACCAGCGCTGTTTTAGCTGATCTGTGCTGGGTGGGCTGTGCAGCCCCCAGCACAGATCAGGGTGCAGGCAGAGCGACCAGATCACCCCCCTTTTTTCCCCACTAGGGGGATGATGTGCAGGGGGGGTCTGATCGCTCCTGCCTGCCTGGGTGTTGCGGGGGGGGGGCACCTTAAAGCCCCCCTCCGCGGCGAAATTCCCCCCTCCCTCTCCTACCTGGCCCCCCCGGTGATCCGGTCTGCACAGGACGCTATCCGTCCTGTGCAGCCAGTGACAGGACGTCCCCTGTCACATGGCGGCGATCCCCGGCCGCTGATTGGCCGGGGATCGCTGATCTGCCTTACGGCGCTGCTGCGCAGCAGCACCGTACAATGTAAACAAAGCGGATTATTTCCGCTTGTGTTTACATTTAGCCTGCGAACCGCGATCGGCGGCCCGCAGGCTATTCACGAACCCCATCGCCGTGAATTGACAGGAAGCAGCCGCTCGCGCGAGCAGCTGCTTCCTGATTAATTAGCCTGCAGCCGGCGACGCAGAACTGCGTCGCTGGTCCTGCAGCTGTCACTTTGCCAACGCGCGGTATGAGTGCGCGGTCGGCAAGTGGTTAATAATGTCTATGTCAGGCAGATGAGGAAGGTACTTATTGAAGGAACAATGACTATTTGGAGTACAGGTATGGTATGGATGGTGGAACAATGTATGCTCACTCAAATATCTGCTGAAGACCATTAACAGTCATTAATCTTTTTTTTTTTTTTTTTTTTTTTTAAAGATTCTTTATTTATTTCAACGTATAAAGAACAACATACAACATATAAAATAAAAACAGCAACTTGTTTAGCTTGCTTTTATCCTAGTAGACATATATGCTCAATGAGGAACATTTTCCAGAGGTATCAAATATAGCATTAAACCATACGCATGTGAAGTGCTAACATTTATGAGCCATCCACTTCAAAAGAGAGTCTGTAGAATTGGTATCCCGACGCCCCTTGGGGATCATGCAGCCGGGTACCTGCTGAAGTAGCAATTGGCGGCTCCCAAGTTTTCTTTGAAAACACTAACATGTAGGCATATACCTCACCATATTATCTTTAGGACAAAAAGAACAGAGACAAAGAGAGAGAAGAAAGGAAAGTAAAGGACAGAGAAGGTGTGCTTTCGATGGGTCGGAAGAGAGCGCAGGGCTCATTACGGGGAGCCTCCGCAGAGCATAAAAATAATGCCAGGGGGAGAGGCTATGGGGGAATTAGCCAGCGGTGAGGGTAGCATATTGTGGGGATTCCTTGAATTCGAACCACCAGAACCACGTTTTCCAAAATTGCTCTGAACCATCATATATAACAGCTGTCAGTTCTTCCAGCCGACAGATTCTATCCACCTCTCTCAGCCAATCTCTAATATCGGGAGGGTCTTGTGACTTCCAACGTCTGGCAATCAATGCCTTAGCAGCATTGACAAGATGTCTGGTGAGAGATTTTTTATACTTTTTGATGGACCATGAGTTGTGATTGAGAAGGAAAAATTCTGGAGAGTCTGGTGGTAGAAAATCTGTCAGAGCATGTATCTGTATGCGTATGGCATGCCAGAAACTGGTGAGACGGGAGCAGGACCAGAAAATATGCAACAGGGTACCAGGTTCTTGTCCACATCTCCAGCAAGTTGGAGAGGTTGAAGGGTACATTGCGTGGAGTCTCGTTGGGGTGAGGTACCATCGTGTGAAAACTTTATATCCTGCTTCCTGGCTACTTGATGATATTGATGATTTGTGGGCAAAGAGTAATATCTTCCCCCATTGCTTTGTTGAAAAGGAAACGTTAAGGTCAGCCTCCCATCTCAATTTCAATTCTGCTGATGGTTCATCTGTATCATTAAGTAGTGAATACATAAGAGAGATAGTCCCCCTGATTGACCCTGTGCCCCTGCATGTTTGCTCAAATGGGGTGAGAGATCTTCCCAGCTCAGCCCTGGTTCCCTGTTGCAATAGGAAATGTTTAAACTGAGTCCAGCTCCAGTGGTCCAGGGCTCGGGATGACAGAGCATTCTGCAGACTGGTCAGAGAGGTCCATTCCCCCTCATGGATAAATTGATGTGCACATAGCGGGTAATCCGTGCGCCAGGGGAGGTAGCTACGGGGGTGCATTCCTAAGGGGAAAGCTGGGTTATTGAGGATAGGCAGAAGAGGCGATGGCCAAGGAGATATTAATTTCTTGGATCTAAACTTAGCGAGTACCTTGAGGGTATGGCTAACTAGTACAGCAGCGGGATTTGTTATCCGTCTAAATTGAGTTTGCCAGGGAATCTGGGAAAGGCTATCTCCCGCCAGCTCCTCCTCTATCTCTACCCATCTTTTTTGGGAGGAATGTCTATGCCAATCAATAATTCTTATTAAAACCGCTGAGGCGTAGTACAGCGAGGGGTTTGGAATTGCCATGCCCCCGGACGCTTTAGGTGCAGTTTGCAGCGTGTATCTTAGTCTAGACTTATTCCCTCTCCAAATAAATCTAGAGAACTCCCGAGTTAGTTGCTTAAAATATACAGGCGGAATGTGTATGGGTAGGGTCTGAAAGAGGTAGAGTAAGCGAGGCATAATTGTCATCTTGATTATGCACGCCCTCCCGAACCAAGAGAAATGGGGTTTATCCCACTTTTGTAGGTCTAGCTTGATTCTCTCCAGAACAGGCATAAAATTAGAAGTTACCAGGTCTTTTGGATGGGGAGTGATATATGTTCCCAGGTATTTGAGGGCTTTAGTCGGCCACTTGAATGGAAAATTGGCCTGCAGGGTGTCTTTTAATGTATCCGGTAATAGAACCCCCAGTGCTTCACTTTTGTCATAATTAATTGAGAGATTAGAGATTCGACCATACTCCTGGAATTCTCGCAACAAATTTGGTAGAGAGATATGCGGATTTGTGAGGAAGAAAAGCATATCGTCCGCGTATGCTGCAACTTTGTGGGAGGACGCCTCGAGTGATACCCCCTGAATGTCTGGATTGGATCTCACTGTGCATAAGAAGGGTTCGAGAGAGAGTGCAAAAATCAACGGCGACAGGGGACAGCCCTGCCTCGTTCCGTTGCGTATGTCAAAACTTTCAGACAATACCCCATTTGCTTTTACCCTAGCGTTAGGAGAGGAATAAAGAGACATTATTCGCCTGCACATTTTTGTTGATAAGCCGATGTGTTTCAGAATGCCCTCCAGGAAGTCCCAGTCCACCCTATCAAAAGCTTTTTCAGCATCAGTGGAGAGAAGGAGTATAGGGATGGACTGGGACCTCGCCCAGTGCATAATGTCCAAGGTACGGATGGTGTTGTCCCTTGCCTCACGGCCCGGGACAAAGCCAACTTGATCCGGGTATATTAGTTTAGGAAGAATAGGCGACAGCCTATTTGCGAGCATTTTAGAGTAGATCTTTAAATCTGCATTAAGCAGCGAGATAGGTCGGTAGCTCTGGCACAGTGAAGGGTCTTTCCCCTCCTTGTGCAGTACCGAGATATGTGCTGCGAGCATTGTGGGAGGGAAATCTAAGTTTGCCTCCTGATTGTCAGAAATGGCATTAAATGCTTGTAGCATATATGGGGTTAAAATGGTTTTAAACTTCCTATAATACTCGGGGGTGTATCCATCAGGGCCCGGGGCCTTCCCTGCGGGAAGCTGGGACATTGCTATCAATAATTCATCCTCCGTGAATGGTTCCTCTAAGGCTTCGACATCCTCCACAGAGAGTGAGGGCATGCCCGATTTTGTCAAGTATTCAGTTATTTTGGTATGTTTAATTTCAGAGGAGAGCGAGCCACAGGAGGAGGGAAGGTTATATAGGCCGGCATAGTAATTTCTAAACGCTCGTGAGATATCATCATACTTATGCACCAACTGAGAGTTTTTATCTTTAATACAAGATATATAGTTAGAGGCTTGTTGGTCTTTCAGAGCTTTCGCTAACAAAGAGCCACATTTATTACCATATTCGTAAAATGAACGGCGACATCTAAATGCCGCGTATTTACCCTTATGGAATAGCAACCCTCGGAGCGATTCTCTTTTGCTCGTCAATTCCGACAGAAGTGTTGGAGATTTACTCTGCTTGTGACTAGTTTCCAACACTGCTATGGAGGAGAGAACATCTTCAATTTCTCTCTCACGTTCCCTCTTCCTTCTGGCTCCCTCCCTAATCAGAAGGCCTCTGATATAGCATTTGTGTGTTTCCCACAAGAGCAATGGGGAAGTGTCCTCCTGAGCATTGATATGGAAGAATTCCTCCATTTCTGCCTTAAGTTTTTCAAATATCTGTTTATCCTCTATCAGGGAGCCATTCAATCTCCAGGAGGCAGGACCACGTCTACAATCTCCCAGCGAGACCTCCACTGTGACATGCGCATGGTCCGAAAGAGTCATGGTACCTATCCCAGGGGAGGCTGACACCGAGAGGAGATTATGTGAGAGGAAGATGTAGTCAATCCTCGAGTAAGTGTTGTGAGGATGGGAGAAAAACGTGTAATCTTTTACAGTGGGATTGTGCAGTCGCCATACATCAACTAATTGCATGGAACGTAGGAGAGAATAGCATTTTCGTAGTAGCCTCTGAGACATCGGACCCCTCCCTGAAGAGGAATCGATTATTGGGTTCAAAGAGAGATTGAGATCTCCACCCAGGAGGACACTGCCCTCTGCAAACGTATGAAGGCGAGATAGAAAAGATTGGAGGAAGGAGACCTGATTCGTATTAGGGGCGTAATATGAGCCTATAGTGACTTTTTGGTTATATAAGATGCCTTTGATTAGGTTGAATCTACCCTGTGGGTCCCCATACTCTTCAACCAGAGTAAATGGGGTGTCTTTGGAAAGTAGTATCGCCGTGCCCTTTACCTTGGACTCTTGGAGAGGGCTACAATATAGTGTTCTGTAGTATCTATTATACAATTTGGGTACTTTAGGTTGTTTGAAATGCGTCTCTTGTAAGCATACAATATTGGCACGTTCTTTACGACACAAATTGAGTATCGCCGACCTTTTTTCTGGTACATTCAGACCCCTGGCATTCAAAGACATCAGTTTAAGTGACCGATGGAACGTTAGTCACTAGCAGATGCTCCCCTAAACCCACGCTCACAACCAACCCATTTATTAACCCGCAGACTATTAGAAGAATCAAAGAAAGACACAACAGAAAAGAAATAGATAGGGATAGAGTACACATAAAAGTGTATATTGAGCACATGAGGAGCAAGAAAGTTAGAGAGATGCTCACCCATAGAGCTCGCCAGAATACAAGATCCTGACATTGGATAACATTGCCTAGGGGCCTTTTAGGCACCATTTTGTGACCGGCAAATCCTGCTGGGGTAGAGGATTTTGATGAAAGAATTGTAGTCACGAGCCCCAGCTCCGGCCAGGCACACATTACTGACAACATGATGAAATATTAACCTTTTATCCCCTCAAAATAGAGGGAGTAACCCTTCAACTAAACTCATATAGAGTGATATTAACAAGCTGTAGATTTAGTTTAGAAAGAAAAACAAGTGGAAAGAGAAGTAGGAGATAAGCCAATGTGAGGCGCCTTCCCTCTGCCCACCCCCGCCTGGCACTCCGTCAAGTGTAACATATTATTCTAAAGGGAGACCCCATGATGTGACCTCCCCCCCAGACCCGACGGGCTTATGTTGTTCATTACCCAAGAGTGCGACCCGTTCCCCATGCTCAGAGCAAAGGATTTGCTTCTCACTGAGCTCCAGGTCCCCCGCCCCCTCCCCCCCACAACGTTTAGTAACATAACGCACAGCAATTCGTCATCCCCACACACTTTCAAGAAGAGATGACTCTATAAGGACCCCTACAGCCATTATGCATGTACTAACTGCAGGAGGAGGTCAATACTCCATAGTAGCAGGCTTCCCCCGATGCGCGGGAGGAAGGGCGCCGGAACCCATCATTGCATAGTTAAAAGGGGGGGGGCTGGGGGGGGGGGGCAGCCAACGAGGTCCTCCTCCCCCCCCGGCCCCCCATGCTAAGGTCCATCAGCGCACCCCCAAAGCCGCACACCAGGTTCAGGCCAACAGTGGTTAAAGTTAACAATGCCTATAGCTTGATACATTGTCCCATAGCAATGCGACTAACTGCGAACTGTAGGGTTCCTGCCGTGGCTTCCTCAGGCCGAGGGGAAGAGCATCCAGCAGATTGCGGTCCAGTGTGGGCGGGTGTAGGGGGAACAAGACAGCATATCACGGTTATGTGGACGTTAGGGGCCATAGTTCAATAGGCTTCACATGGGCAGGGGGGTTCACAGGAGGAAAAAGAAAAAAAAAAAAAAAAAAAAAAAAGGGGGGGGGGGGGGGTACAGCGAACATCAGGGGCCATAGTTCAGGAGGCATCATATGGGCGGATGGGCTACAGGGGGAAAGGGGGCACAGTACTTACGAACCAGCCCTCTCCTCAGCGTTGCTTGCGTGGTTTCTGCGGCCCAGCAAAGTCTATAGTGTCCGGATTCCATTCAGGGACGGCCACTGTGGGAATGTCCATTACTCGGAAAAACTCCGGAAGGTCCTTAGGATGACGGATCACAAAGGACTGGGATCCTTTCTTCACAATAAGTTGGAATGGAAATCCCCACTTGTAGGTAACTTCTTCTGCAGCAAAGGATTGCAGTAGAGGCTTCAGCGCTCGTCGTTGTGCCAGCGTGGAGGGTGCCAGATCCTGGAAGAGGGCTACCGCTGCCCCTTCCCACTCCAGATTGCCCTTCCTTCTTGCTGCTACCATGATCTGCTCCTTCTCCTAATAGTTGTGTAGCCTGCAAATGATGTCACGAGGCTGTTCCTCTCTTCCTGGTGCCGCTCGGAGGGCTCTGTGAGCTCTGTCAAATTTAAGCTTTTGGTCCGCAGGTCTGTTGAGGAGGCCGTTAAAAAGTGTGCGCAGTGTGGGGATAATATTGTCCGCGTTAACTTGTTCTGGGACACCTCTTACGCGCACATTATTCCTGCGTCCCCTATTTTGCATGTCCTCCATTTGAGTGAGCATAGAGCGGGTGAAGGTGGACTGTCTCTCGCTTTCTTCACGCAGCTTTGCCATTTCTGCTCTCAGCGAGGTCACATCATTCTCTACCGTCGTGACCCGCTCTGCTAAGCCACTAATATCCGTATGAATGGCCGCTATCTCCGACCTCGTGGAGGACACTATTCGTTCGGTCTGTTCCTCCATGTCCTGTTTGGTGGGAAGCCCCTTCAGGAATCTCCATATATCCTCCAGGTTAGTGAGGGCAGATGGGCCCGACTTCATAGAGCTTGGGCCCGTGGCTGGTGGAGGTAAGGATGACGGGTCCGCCATTTTGGGAGTAGCCGGATTCTCACTAAGGGCCTGAAAGTACCTGGTCAGAGGTCTCTGCAAGGGGGTATTCGGGCACTGCTGGGCCGAGTCACTCTTCTTGAACCTTCTCATGCCACTTGGGAGAAAAAATGAAGGGATGCGAGGCCAAATTCAGCTAAAAGAGTGTGCACATGGCCGGGAGCTGAACAGGAGCACGTCTTCACCCTTCCATCGCAGGCTCCGCGCCCCAACAGTCATTAATCTTAAAGGGAATCTGAAGTGAAAATAAACTTACTAGATAATGAATTGTATGTGTAGTACAGCTAAGAAATAGAACATTAGTAGCACATATTGTTTCATATTATTTCCAGTACAGGAAGAGTTAAGAAACTTCACATGGTATCTATGCAAAAGAGCTTCTCTGAGCTCTCTAACCCACCTTGTGTTGACTAAAGTGCTGTTTTCTGAAGCAGTTATAACTGAAAGAAACAGTAAAAGACAACTTCAGATCAGATTTTTACTGCAGGAAAGTTCATAGGGTCATTAGCTCTGCTCTGTTTCATAGTTTAAAATACAAAGTGTAGTGTGGAAACTGCAAATATTAGAGAATGATGCAATGTTGTTATAAACAAAGCTATATAAAAATATGAGACTTTTTCTTTACTGCTAATGACCTATTAAAGTGAACCTCCAGACTAAAAATCTACTCAGCAGCACTGAAAAGGCTTGGTGTTTCTTTAACCGTTTCACAGCATCAGAACTCTGTTTTTCTTACCAAAGCCTCATTTTTAGCTGCACAGAAGGAAACTGCTCGGGCATTTTTCCCCTGATGCTGTGCAAAGCATGATGGGATTTCTGATGTTGTTGTTCTCTTTCTGCTGTTTTGGTGCAATTTTTTTTTAATTTTGAATTTGAGATTTGAAGCTTAGTGCGCGCAGCTGGGACGGGTGATCAGGACACATGACAGTTGGAACTGTGTCTTATGCTTCCTGTCATCTCCTTTCAGTTGGCTGATGGTGTAATGGTTAAGGGCTCTGCCTCTGACACAGGAGACCAGAGTTCGAATCTCGGCTCTGCCTGTTCAGTAAGCCAGCACTAATTCAGTAGGAGACCTTTGGCAAGTCTCCCTTACACTGCTACTGCCAATAGAGCGCGCCCTAGTGGCTGCTGCTGTGCTCTGGCGCTTTGAGTCCGCAAGGAGAAAAGCGCAATATAAATGTTATTTGTCTTGTCTTGTCTTGTCTTGTCTTTCAACCAAAAAGATGGCTGCCCCCATGAAAAAGATGGCTGCTCCCATGAAATCACAAACATTTACCTGTTCTTTTAAAACAGGGTGGGTAAGAGATTATATTACCTATCTATTCTAATTAACATAACTAATGTAACTTAATGACAGTATGTTTGTTTAGGCTGAAGTCCCCCTTTAAGTATCCGTAATACACATACAATTCATATGTATTTTATCACCAGTTGATGCCCCGTTCACACTGCACGCGTTTCCATCCGTGTTTTGGGACCATGTGCAGTAGGCCGACACGCACGACATCAGACAGTGCATAGACTGCACTGTCTGATGTTCACACTGAATGCATTCTGAACCTGTGCGGTCCGGGAACGCATGCTGCACGCATTTTTTCCCAAAATGCGCGGCTGACCAATTCACTTCTGTGAATGGGATCAGCCACGCAACGCATACAAACGCGGATGGCGTGTGTTCGTATGCGTTGCGTTCCGAACGCACGGCCGTCCACGTTTGCTAATGTGAACAGGGCCTAATGATGCTGCAGGTGGAGCACTATGGTCCTTGGGTATGGTAAAGTTGTAAAGTTACATTCAGCTTATTCATTAGGCAATTTAGTGGTACAATAGCAAACCGCCAAACAGTGTGAGATCAGAAAGAGGGACACCTTAAAATACGCCCCTGCCACACCCTAGCCATGCCCCCACCACACCATTGTCATGCATATCACGAAGAATTCAGAAGGAAAAGATGTAGATTTATCATTCAGACCACGCTGGTCCTTTCTATCAGTAGTTTTCTTTCATTTTAACATGTGAAAATGAGAAATATATCCATTTAAATGCTGGAAATAAAGATAAGCGTCAGAAAATACATGTATTTAAAGAAATCTGTACATCAGTCCTGAAAGAGGGACAAATGAGGAAGAAAGAACAAAGGGATTTGGTTCCTAAAGAGGGGCTGTCCTTCCGAAAGGGGGACAGTTGGTAGCTATGCCATACACTTCCTGTGGCCTTACAAATAGCCCAGTGGCACTCATTCTGTCAAAGCAGAAACTGCTTAGTATAGTGAAGTAAATTAGAGTGATGACAGCTTTATTTGTGCTGTTACCTCTCTTTTTTTTAAATAACAGACATCATTCAATCACAGTACAATAGGCAAACTAATTAGCTCATCTATTCTGAGCCATTTTATAAATAAGCCTTTTTTAATAACACACAGCTGTGCACGATTTCATTTTCTTTTAAACTGCAAATGTGCTGCTAAGAGAGCTAAGGCATGTCTTGGGAAGTGTAATTAAAACTCCACACAGAAATACGTAATTACGGACATAGAATAATGGCTTCTACCTTCAGGCTAAGGGCAAGTGATAGATCGTTGTCAGAATGAGTGTAGTCCAAGCAGGAGCTGAAATGTCTCCACTTTCTGCTGCCATTAGGGTTCATTGCACCGTGCTGCTTTTTTTTTTTACATTTCTTCCACATTGTCACTGATGTTTCCCATTCTTACACAGTGCAGTGAGAGCGAGCTGAATCAGAAATGTTCCCTTTCAGGTTGTCATGCTTATGAAACTTTAATGCGCACATAAAGTGTCTAATATCAATACAATGATAGTGGGGATGTAGCACTTTCACGTTATGTAGTGAGTAGTGATCATCATCTGCTAGTTATGATTACGTGAAAATTCATGTAAATTTTCGCAATTACGGCGATATGTAATTACAATTTGGACTTTCAATTGATCTTGTGTATTACTTCTACAATTGTGCGTAATTTTGTGCCGACTTTAGCAGTTAATTGCAATATTGGAACGTATGTTAAGGGGAATAGTGGCAACAAGTCTATACATTTTTTTCCCAAAATAAGTAAATTGATTTTAAAACTTTAAAAATGATTTTCAAACTCAGAAAAATAACAGTTTAAAAAACATTTTTCCTTTGCATGTTTAAAGGGACCCTAAGCGGTAAATAAAAATGAAATTTGGACTTACCTGTGCTTCCTCCTGCCCCCCGTAGCCTGCGAGGTCCTCCAGCATCCTCTTCTGTCCTCTCCTGGTCCCACTGGTGGCTCCGGTAATTAATGACTTCAGGCTACAGGGGACTCCTGGTCCCACTGGTGGCTCCGGTAATCGTAGACTTTGGGTTGCGTCATCACGCCAGTCACCGTAAGCCTCATGTGCGGTTCAGTCTTTAGAGAGCCACGCATATGCAGGAGGCTTATGGCCACCGGCGTGATGATGCAACAGGCGTGCGCGCAACTTCACCCGCAGTCACCGATTACCGGAGCCGCCAGCGGGACCAGGACAAGATAGAAGAGGATGCAGGAGTCCAAATTCTTCTTTTCAGTCCGTACTTCACTGCGATCTAAGGCAGTGCTGTACTGGGTTCAGCCGTGTGAGGCTCAGGGGTGACCGGCTGTCATTGCCATTGGCTGGCAGGGGGAGAGAGGGTGCGTTTAAAAAAAAATAAAAATAAAATAAGGAAATTTATTAGGAAAATAATAAAATAAATATTAATAAAAAAAATAAAATAAACAAAGCTGTGTTGGTGGAAAGAAATGTGGGGCGAGGGGGGCATAAATACTTGCGTGCTGAGTTGTGTGGCCCTGCAGCTAGGCCTTAAAGCTGCAGTGGCAATTTAGCAAAAAAATGGCCTGGTCTTTAGGAGGGTTTAACACTGGGGTCCTCAAGTGGTTAAAGAGACACTGAAGCGAAAAAAAAAAAATATGATATAGTGAATTGGTTGTGTACTATGAATAGTTACTAGAAGATTAGCAGCAAAGATAATATTCTCATACTTTTATTTTCAGGTATATAGTGTTTTTTCTAACATTGCATCATTCTATAATATGTGCAGATTACACAACACTCAGCATTCAAAATGAGTCTTTCAGAGCAGTCTGTGAAGTAATGACCTCTCCTCTAGCAGAGGAAAAGTAAATAGTCCAGAAACAGTTGAGCTAATAAAAGTCAGATAACAGCCCTCTCCACGACTAACTTAGTTGGAGAGCTTAATGGCTTGTTTACATAGAGATAACAACTAGAGTTTCTCAACTCTTCCTGTACTGGAAACAATTACACTGATGTATCTGATCTTAATGTTTTATTTCTTAGCTGTGCTACACATACAAATCATAATATCATCATTTTTTTTTTCGCTTCAGTGTCTCTTTAATAACTTTATCGCTACATACAGCTAAATAATCTATACATTGTTTTTTTCACCACATTTACTTGGGTGGTACTTTTTGCTAAGAATAATTTTATTTTATATACATTTTAAAGGGAATAAGGAGAATTAAAGAAAACATTTTATTTACTAAGGTGCTCATACACTCATCGATTTTCTCATTTGATTCCTTGCAGATTTGATTCATCTGCTGGGAATCAATTCCCCAAAATGTCAGTTAGATCCATTTTTGATAAATTTCATCTAAAATTGATCAAAAATACCGATCACCCTGGATGCAATACATAAAGTGAAGCAGGCACACCATCAGGTTCTGGGTGCTTGATGATGTGACATAGGCAGTGTCACTCACATACAATATATGAATACTGTAGTTATATGCAACACACTTATTGTGCAGTAATCCACATAAAGTACTGACAATTGTTTTGGGGCCTCGCAGGGCCCCCCTTTCTCAAGGTGTGTGGTATACCACATGCTATACCACTTGCCTTGAGAAAGGGGAACATTTGGTTGATATCCATAAATCCATATAAAGGTGCCCACAAATCTAACGATGATGGGCAGGTTCAACCAAGGGACAGATCTCTCTCTGATCGAATCTGATTAGAGAGAGATCTGTCGGCTGCCCATACACCGCAGGCTGATTCCAGATTGATTTCAGCATGCATGCATATATAAATGCCCACAGGCTGGGCACATTTATACACCAGGGGGAACAGCACCAGCAGTTTTGTCACCTTCGTCATTCGGCCTGATATCACTTGTGGTTACCACTTATCACATGATCAGCTACAATGGCCTAACATCTTGCAGCATGTCCGATCGAACATAATTGGTTGCATCGTCCAATTGGGCATGCTCTTGGTGGCACCGTTTTTCATCCACTTTGATAAATATCGGATGGTGGATTGGGCCCCAAGTCAAGTAGTGTACAGCCACCTTAAGTGTATGGCAAGTTTCAGGTTTTAGGTATTGTAGTTTTAAAATAAAATGTGCTACTATAGATAAAACCCTCACATTTTATTTGCCCATTTGCCCCAGTTGTTACGATATATGGTGGCAATATTTTATTTGGAAATAAAGATGTCTTTTTTTCCATTTTGTGTTTTTTTATATACTATATCAATAATTACACGCCCTTATTTGCAAAAACAACATGAGATACATATTAAGAAAAAACCTAAGGTAACTATTTATGTATTTTTTTAAATGCAATCATTTTTGGGGGTTTTTTATTTTGATAACCATGGGGAACAAGGGGTAAATAACTAATGGAATTTATTTATTAATCTATTTTTAAGTACTTAATTTTTTTTTTACTTTTTGGCCACTAGATGTCCATGAACAGTACACAGGAAGTAATATGTATGTTTTTATTTTAATTGTGGGTGATCACAGGCATCTCACTGATGCTGGTGATCATTTCAAAGGCCACACAAGTTCCCAGTCACTAATCAGTACTCTGCCGCTGGGGTTGCCGCTTGTAAATACAAAGATACATATATCTAAGCCCCTGGTTATTAAGTGAAGTCTAGAGGGGGCGTAGATACACTATGCAGCAGCAAGGAATTTATTTTTGAAAATCTACAAGGCATTTTTGAATTTATTTTTTTTTACTTGCTCCCACTATTTCCCTAAATAGGCATAGCAATTTTATTGATCATAGCATATATGGGGGCTTTGCTATTAACAGCTAAAATTGGCACACATTATGACAAAACTATGTAAAAATGTGAAATTACGGTTCCTGATTATGGTTCCAAATAAAATTAATGAAGATTTTCCTGAAATTTCATATTACAATTTCAAATACAATGCAAAGGTACGATTATATGAAATTTGTGCTCATCACTGTTGGTGAAGGAAGAAAAATGAATGAAATGCCACCCCCATGACCTACCAATTCCAAGGTCAGATCAAATTTAAGTGAAGAACTAGGCCACTTATTTGCCCTGGGTCCTAATCTGACCAACACCTAAATGTCTCTACAATCGTGGAAAGCTACTGTATTGAGTTGTTGCTATCTCCAACATTTTCTGTAGGTGTGTTTTAAGTGGTTCCAGTAGGCCTCCTGAGTTCTGCTGTAATGCTGCTATAATCATAGCTTATTTTCTGTATCATAAAAGCTAGCTTGAGAAGCTTGGGGAACTGATACAGAATTGATCTATGACCCCTGATCTTTAAAAATTCAGAGAATCATCATCTTTATGTACTGCCATAACTAAGGATGCTCATTAGATGCAAGGTACACTCACATGTCATGTTTGCAACAACCAACCAGCAGGCACACCCTATTAAGCCCACAGTGGATCCTGAGTTGCACCATGTGTCATGTTTGGACTTAAAACTCATATACTTCATTAATGTATGCTGCAACTGTATGTGCTGATCTGTTGCCTATATGAACTACTAACATTGAATCATTGCCTTGTAGTATAAAGCTTTTATGAATAGTGAATGGAACGAGTATTATGAAAATTCCAAATATTCTTGTGGCTTACCACCGTCAAACGAATTAGTCAAGAGAAGGCTTAGTACAACAACTGGGAGTCATAAAAGTGTCTGTTCTCAACTACTTCCCCACCCATCTTCTGACTGTCAACCATCAGTTGTCACAGCTCAGGAGGACCAGACATGACTTTGTACATACTGATCTTAGCATTAGAGTTGGGCCGAACCTCCGATTTTAGGTTCGCGAACCGGGTTCGCGAACTTTCGCGGAAGGTTCGGTTCGCGTTAAAGTTCGCGAACCGCAATAGACTTCAATGGGGATGCGAACTTTGAAAAAAAAAAAAATTATGCTGGCCACAAAAGTGATGGAAAAGATGTTTCAAGGGGTCTAACACCTGGAGGGGGGCATGGCGGAGTGGGATACACGCCAAAAGTCACCGGGAAAAATCTGGATTTGACGCAAAGCAGCGTTTTAAGGGCAGAAATCACATTGAATGCTAAATGACAGGCCTAAAGTGCTTTAAAACATCTTGCATGTGTATACATCAATCAGGGAGTGTAATTAAGGTACTGCTTCACACTGACACACCAAACTCCACTGAACAGAACAGGTATGCAGTGGCGGGTTCACTGAACAGAACAGGTATGCAGTGGCGGGTCCACTGAACAGGTATACAGTGGCGGGTCCACTGAACAGAACAGGTATGCAGTGGCGGGTTCACTAAACAGGTATACAGTGGCGGGTCCACTGAACAGAACAGGTATGCAGTGGCGGGTTCACTGAACAGAACAGGTATGCAGTGGCGGGTCCACTGAACAGGTATACAGTGGCGGGTCCACTGAACAGAACAGGTATGCAGTGGCGGGTTCACTAAACAGGTATACAGTGGCGGGTCCACTGAACAGAACAGGTATGCAGTGGTGGGTTCACAGAACAGGTATGCAGTGGCAGGATCAATGAACAGGTATGCAGTGGCAGGATCACTGAACAGGTATGCAGTGGCAGGATCAATGAACAGGTATGCAGTGGCAGGATCAATGAACAGGTATGCAGTGGCAGGATCAATGAACAGGTATGCAGTGGCAGGATCACTGAACAGGTATGCAGTGGCAGGATCAATGAACAGGTATGCAGTGGCAGGATCAATGAACAGGTATGCAGTGGCAGGATCAATGAACAGGTATGCAGTGGCAGGATCAATGAACAGGTATGCAGTGGCAGGATCAATGAACAGGTATGCAGTGGCAGGATCAATGAACAGGTATGCAGTGGCAGGATCACTGAACAGGTATGCAGTGGCAGGATCAATGAACAGGTATGCAGTGGCAGGATCAATGAACAGGTATGCAGTGGCAGGATCAATGAACAGGTATGCAGCCAGGGACAAGCTAAGGCTAACTAATCTTTCCCTATGAGAGACTGCAGTAGCTCGCCCTACTCTAACTAATGCAGGCACACGAGTGGCCACGGCCGCCGCTGCCTGCCTATATAAGGGGGGGTGGGGCTCCAGGGGCTAGTGTAGCCTAATTGGCTACACTGGGCCTGCTGACTGTGATGTAGAGGGTCAAAGTTGACCCTCAGTGCATTATGGGGCGAACCGCAATGGGGCGAACTTTTCCGCAATAAAGTTCGCGTGCGGTACCCGCACGCGAACCACCTAGGTTCGCGCGAACCAGGTTCGCCGGCGAACCGTTCGGCCCAACTCTACTTAGCATAAGCCTGAAATTGCTGACACGAGATGGACTTGTGGAACCTAAGTTTCACTAATCAACTTTTATTGCCTTTTATTTTAGTGTTGTATATCTTTGTTTGTAGTGTTTTCTTTTTCTTTGAAATATATGCATCTTCCTTGCTCTAACAGGTAGGAATGGCAACACTATAAATCCCAGACCCCACATTTATTAAGAAAATAGAGCTGTGAGGGACGGTGCCTGTGAATGTTTCAGAGATGGCAATTCTGCTTTTTGTGTTTGGTCAGGGAATATTATTACAAACCAGTGTAAGCTCAGATTAATATTATTTTAATATTGAAATATTATGATTATATAAAAAAGGTGTACTCCCCAGCAGAGCCATAAATAACCCTATAAACAACCATGCACTTAGGGTGGCCAAGTGGGAGGGGCCAGTGATCCTTAGACCCCACCGACTGAACATTATCAGTGTCCGTGATTTTCAATATTTGGTATTCCATTGTGGCTTATTTGAATTTGCTCCAAAGGATTCCCATTGGTTCATTTTTGTCTCAACCAATGGGAGGCAGAAAGCCTTAACAGGAAATTGCAATATCTCAGTAATGGAGCCCCTGGTCCCATGGGCATAACAATCCCTCCTGTGACTTGCTGCTGTTATAATTTAAGTAGGCCTCAGTTATTTGGACTGAGTTAGTCAAAAAGGCTTGATGAGCAGACCTGCCCTTTAAGGGGATTTTCTCTGAAGAGAGAAAATCTGCAGTTCTGTCAGCAGAACTAGAACATACCAAGAAGCTGTTCTAATCAAGGCCGCAGGTCTCCCTGACCTGGGCCTGGAACAATAAACATCAGTCATGTTTTGTAAATATTCACATTCCTGCATGTATGTCAAATGTCTCATCGATTATTAATCGAGTAGGCGGGTATGATGACACCATGAGTGGGTCCACCAATAGACTGATATAGGGGGTGGCGAAGATGATGTCATATTTAACTCTTTCCTAGCCGGTATTAAAGCTGGAGCAAGCAATGGAGAACTCACTTCTGCTTCTTCCTTTTGCACTAGCTCGCAAGGCCGACTGGGACCTAAGCATGTTCGTCCTTTCTGTAATCTGATATAATGTATGCTGTACATATGTAGTTTAGTGTAACGTAGTTAGGAAGAAGGTACCTGATTGACTTCAAGAGGGAGTCTAATCATGAGCTTATAACGCAACATGAAGATTGGCATGGCTAGGATATGATGAATGTATCTATCTGTATTCCTGTTTCCTGAATAAATAACGTGAACATTGAAAAAGCCTGAGGAAGTCTATCTCCTGTTTGCTGTGTGGAGAGTCAAGTGATCTCACAGTCTGTGAGACGATGGTGTCGAAGCAAGGTGATAAGAACAGTTTATAACAGTGGTGCCTGAAATCCTTCCCTGCCTAACTATACAGGCAGACGGGGCCGGGGCCGACGGAAAATGGTTTCAAGATATTCCACAGCAAAACAAGCGGAATAGACGGACGCAGACGGTAAAGCTTATCAAGCTGATACTGATAAGTGGTGTGGGAAGTGTGCGGGAGCCAAGCACACTACAGCAATTCGAAAAATCAGCGGCGAAACTCTTGGACGTTACACTGTAACTGCATGTGCACACGGTTACAAGCCTAAAAACCTGGGTCAGAAGGAACTCTCCGAGGCTACGGCTGCTCGCAACTGCCGCTGGAGATTGATCCGCTGTGGGGGAAGGTGGATGCCCCCCACTGACGTTCCGGTGTCCACAGAGGTTTCGTTGGAAAAGTTGCGGAATGCTGGTGAATTGCGAAGAATCTGCTGCTCAGGCAAGTTTGTTTACGTTGTTGTATAGCCTTATCTGTGTTGTATTTGGGTATTATAACAAGGAGAGGTTAATGTGTTAATGTGTACGTTCTGTGTTAATTGCAGCATGGTGGCTGCGGGCTTCTCATCTCTCCCATGCATGGTGGGAGGGGGGAGTCTGGTTTATGTGCTTGGTTTTTTTTTTTTCTTCAGTTTCAAGCTTCCTGTGTTGTATATTTACGGAGTGGTTATCTCTGCATTTGTCTCAAGCATGTTTGTGCTGGAAAGCAGTTTTTTTCCTCTCTTCTCTTCTCTCCATGTCTCTACAGAGGCTGGGAAGAATGTCCAGATAGAGCAGGGGGGGGGGTCCCCCGCGGCAGAGGGAAACCAGCAGGGTTAGTGGTGGACAGGGGAGAGAGGTAGCAGAGTAGACAGGAGAGAAGTAAGTTTTTCTTCGGTGAGCTGGCGTTTTTTCCCGAGCCCGATCAGGGTGTTTTTTTTTCCCTCTCTGTCCATAATGGAAAGCGTAGAGAGATAAGTAGGCTTATCTCGTCCCAGTCAGAGCTGCTTCAAAGGCTTTAAATGTCGGTATCTGTTATGTTGTTTAGCCAGCTCGTCTGTTGTTCGTCTCAGTAATAGCGCTGTAATAGTTCTGAGTTATGGCTGAGATAAGCTGCAGATGAGTTGTGGAGAGAGGGGATAGAGGGAGAGAGATTCCTACGTCTCTGGGGATCCGTATGTCTGATTGCAGTTCGGATTACAGCTGAGACGTGAAGGAATGCTGAGGCTGATTTTTGTGCACTGTGGATGGAGGCTGTGTGTGACTAGGCATAAAAAAAACATGTATGTTATATTTGATGTTGTTTTTCTTTCCTAGGTCTATAGGAACGAGAGGCTGCTATGGGAGCAGCCATCTCAGCTGGCAATCCAGGACTCAAAATGGCGGCAGTGGAGAGAGCCCGCCCCCGTGAGTCATGGCCCCCACACGTCATGGCAGGGGGGAGGAGGGGCTGGGGGATCCACGTCACGTCAGGCTGTGCTCGCGGCTCCGGGCAGAGCAGCTGGAAGGGAGGGGGGGAGAGATACAGAGACATGCTACTGTGTGTCTCGGGTTTCAACGTATTTCCCCAGAGTTTTTCCCAGAGTCCATTGACAGGAATGCCAGAATAGGAAGTGTTTCCCAGCTTGGTGCAGGGACACACGGAGCAGTACAGATCGGAAATGGGTCTGTACTGTGTTGCTTATGGGATTATTCCTGTAAGTGAGGCACCTTAATGGGTGGTGCAGCATGAGTTCCCAATAGAAGGAAAGGGGGACAGCGCATCAAAGGGGGTGCCGGAGTTGGAAAAAAGGGAGTTGACCAATTCGGGTTTCCGTCGCCGCTTCTGCAGAGCGGTAACGTTTTTTCCGGTTTTGTCGTGAACAGGGCCAGAGCTGGACTGAGAGGTCTATGCTGGGCTGGAGCTGTTTTTGTGTGCGTTTTTTTTCGTCCACTGATTGGTCAAATATGTTTTTTCCAGCTCCTATCAATTGTAGCACGAAGAACAAGGACTGACAACAGTTCATGGGGCAATTATACAGATGATAGAATTGCCGTTTACAGAGTGACAGTGTATCAGTACGCTGGTTGCCATGTGACTACCTTCCATGTGGGCATTCAGGGATCTGCATACAGGCATGTGACGCTGGTATGCTTAGCCCTGCACCCTGTGTAGTTTAAGTGCAAAGTGCTCCTTCCTACAGGGAGTCAGCCAGTTTTTTTTGGTAGTTTAGGTGGTGGCACGGCAAACATTGGTCAGAGGGTACAACACACAGAACTTCTAGCAGAGCTGGTATCGCGATGAAGTTCTAGATAAGTAAATGCGATAATGAGTAAGAGCATTGCAGGCTCACCCGCAAAGCAGCATCAGGTGTGGCATCCGTAATCTGTGCATGCGACGGCCGCGCATGGACAGATAAGGGGGGATGTGGAGTGAGCTGCAATGGGGTGAGAGCTTCCAAAGGTGAAGCGAGCTTTCATAGGTGAAGTCCGCGGGAGCATATTTTAAACAGGTAAGTACTGAGGATAGTACTGAGGTAGGGGGGTGAAGTTTAACTCCAATCTACCAATAAGAGTAAACAGAGTTCAGGAGAACCATAAAGCAACGAGATCAATTACGATATATATTGATCAATTTAAAGGGTAAAGAGTACAAGCCGCAGGGCGAATCCCAAATCATTAATAAGAATTGATTTGTTTGTATTTCGATTTCAGGTGTTTGGCAATATGGAATTGAGACAGCTGCAGTGCTGGCAGCAAAGATGGAGATGTCAGTCGGATAAGCGAAAGGTTCCAGATGCCAATCTAAGCTTGGAGGAACACGAGATTCCTGAAATCGGAAAGAGACTAAAACACGAGATTCCTGAAATTGGAAAGAGACTAAACCACGAGATTCCTGAAATCGGAAAGAGACTAACAAAACTGTCGGAGCAAAGCATAATGCAAAGTGCTAATGTTTTTCTTTCCCAGGGTGGTGCTTTTATAATGAAGTGTACCATGCTGATGGTGATCCTAGGTTGCCATTCCGTCCTAGGAGAACGAAGAGAGGACATTCTCATGTATAATAAGGGGTTAATGAGAATGCAAGGCCCAAGCATGTTAATGTTGGGTGACAAAGGTACTGATCCTTTCACACCTCCCTCCGCTTGGCACAGATGGACCATGCAGGGACGGAGGAAAAGAGCACTTGTGCCAGGAGAAAGCAAATTTCATGGCACAAGGTGGGTGAAAGGTCTGAAGGGTCAAGTGTGCGGGCAGTGGGAATTTAATGGCAGTGTAAATCTGCTATTGAATGCCACACTCCCAGAATCAATGCACCGATCCAAAGGTTTGTTAAAAGGTACATTGCAGTATAAAGGGTACATGCAAAAGGTGGAGTGTGTGATTCAGGGGTACCTTGTCTTGGTTATGCAGAGTGAGATGGTTCCAGATTAGAGAGGAACGAGCAGGAGGCGTCAATTCTCTTACCAGAGAGACGCAGGGGACAACATCACACTCTGGAGCTACCAACAGAGAGTGCCTCTGAAACAACTTTACACACGTAAAGGCTGGAAAGCCAAGGGTGGGTGGTTCTCGAAACAAGAAGTAACAATCGAGATCAAGCCACATTTCCAGGTGACAAAGAGGGTGGGGAGAGCGGTCCCGGGGGAGGGAAAGCCAACACAGGGAACCCCATCCACACTACACGGGTCACAACAGGGGACGATATTACACAGTCCATATGCAGCAGCTTATCCTCATGATAGTTGGGTAAGTGAAGAGGTACTCTTAATCGAAAGATTGCAGAGAGTACAGTCTTCCCGACCTCAGGTACATATTGTGCCTCAGGACGTAAGGGGGGAAGAGGTCCAATCAGGACAGCTGGGGACATATTTTGTCAGCGAGAGATTGGACAAGGGGAGGTATAGTAACTTTTCTGGAGAAGGATCTTTTGCATGGCATCTTCGAGATGTTTGGGTGAACAAATGGAAACGGTGCAACATTCCTTTAGGCACCGCCACTTCCTTAGTTCCCACCTCAACACATGTCTTACACCAGGACCTGAGAGGTCAACCTTTTTTGGTGCTAGACGGGGAGGTGAAGCAAGTAGAGTTGTCCTCATGCGGGCAATTCTTGCAGAAGTATCTGCGTTGGCCGGGGCAAGCCAAATTTAGTGAAGAAGCCTGCGGGCTCAATAACGGGGACCTAAGCATGTTCGTCCTTTCTGTAATCTGATATAATGTATGCTGTACATATGTAGTTTAGTGTAACGTAGTTAGGAAGAAGGTACCTGATTGACTTCAAGAGGGAGTCTAATCATGAGCTTATAACGCAACATGAAGATTGGCATGGCTAGGATATGATGAATGTATCTATCTGTATTCCTGTTTCCTGAATAAATAACGTGAACATTGAAAAAGCCTGAGGAAGTCTATCTCCTGTTTGCTGTGTGGAGAGTCAAGTGATCTCACAGTCTGTGAGACGATGGTGTCGAAGCAAGGTGATAAGAACAGTTTATAACAGCTGCCATCGCAGGTTGGCCCAGAGGCTTTGGGGGGCCCTCCTCCTCCCTCTCCCCAACTGCAAATGCAGCCAATTAGCAAAAAAAACCCTCCCTGTTTGCTCACGCAAAATCTCCCTGCCACCTCCTCCCGCCATGCAGAGTAGCGGAAGAGTCTGTAATTTTTTGCTGCTTCCAGACGCTGCTTCACAGCAGTACGATCTCTGCTGCCATTTGCCGACTGTAATCACGTAACTCTCGTGGAGTTTGGAGACCAAGGGGGCCCCATGCTATCATTTTTTATATTAAGTTAAGCCCTATGAAGTCTAGTTACACCACTGCCTGGTAACTTGTTGTGGAAATTGCAACATGTATGGACACTTCAGCATTCTAAAATACAACATAAGGATTTTAATAGAAAACTTAAAATCAGATACAAGTGTTTATTACAATATTTTTTTTACTTGTGTTGAATAGGTGATTACCAATAAAATGACAATTTTTA
This sequence comes from Hyperolius riggenbachi, assembly GCF_040937935.1. NCBI lineage: Eukaryota > Metazoa > Chordata > Amphibia > Anura > Hyperoliidae > Hyperolius > Hyperolius riggenbachi. Next base: position 351,462,405 of record NC_090648.1, read on the forward strand.
CGTATTCAGATGTCAGAATTTTTTCTTTTACTTTTTGTTTATTGCATTTTTACAGACTGTGCAGAAACGCACAGAGATCGAAAGAGAAATGTTACTGGAGATAAACTGGAGGCATGGTGCTACTCAATCTCATCACACAAACTGATACAACAGAGGATGCTTATCTATGGAAACCATCAAAAGGAATGTAACAGATGTTATGATCTTAGAAAGGCTCAGACATCTTTAATGATTCTACGGGGCTCTTTTACGTAAGCAAGGCAGCCATGGCGAACTTTAATTGATTACCCAGGACTAAGATCAATGGTTATTACGCCATTGAAAATTACAGACATTAATAAGGAAACTTGGTTGGGATTCATGTTTTACGTACTGACACCTTCCATACTCGTGTCCTGTATTTTTGTGTATCTGCTACAAAGCAAGGCTACAAAACAAGTTTTAAGATGTAATCTTCTGGCATGTCATCAGTTTTTCTTAAGCTTTGGTTTTATTTTACGGTTACTATCTGTTCATGGTTGACGTTTTACAAAAAAATAACTGTACACAATAATAAGTATCCCCTTGTGGGTTTCTTCATAGATGGATCTTTGTACTTTTGTTAAAAATTAACAAAAATGTTTGAAATGAATAATGTTTGCCAGGCATCTTACTGCATGATGGTACATCATTATGTGCGCTGAGTCACCGCAGGGCACAGTTTCCTGCACATCATGGCTGCATTGCAAGCTGAGCAAGATGAAATCATATCCAGTCCAGTGATCCCCTTGCCTGTGGTGTACTAAGCTCGAGGATCAAGATTTGCATCCTTAAAGGGGAACTGAAGAGAGAGGTATATGGAGGCTGTCATGTTTATTTCCTTTTAATCAATACCAGTTGCCTGGCAGCCCTGCTGGTCTATTTCTCTGCAGTAGTATCTGATTAAAACCAGAAACAAGCATGCAGCTAGTCTTGTCAGATCAGACTTATAAGTCTGAACCACTGAAACACCTGATCTGCTGCATGCTTGTTCAGGGGCTATGGCTAATAGTATTAGAGGCAGAGGATCAGCAGGGCTGCCAGGCAACTGGTATTGCCTAAAAGGAAATAAACATGACAGCCTCTATATACCTCTCTCTTCAGTTCCCCTTTAAAGTGACACCAAAGCAAAAATAAACTTATGAGATAATGAGTAGCATGTGTAGTACGGAGCCATTTTTATGCAATGCAATCATGGCTGCATGCGTTTCTTTGCTGGTCACCATGGTTAACAATAGAAGATCAATGATTTCAAGCATCACCCTCCTTTTAACATGTCAAGTCTGTCATTCTAACCCAATCAGCCTGACATAATGATCTCCAGCCTTGTGCTTGTCAACATTCTCACATGAGTTAACAAGACGATTACTGAAATGATCTCAGCAGGTCCTTTAACGACAGCAATGAAATGCAGTGGAAAGATTTTTGGGGGGATTCAGTTAATTTTCATGGCAAAGAAGGACTATGCAATTCATCTGAACACTCTTAATAACATTCTGGAGTATATGCAGATTGCTATTATAAAAACGTAAGCACCAACTTCTCTAATTTCCAATATTTTTGACAGTCTCAAAACTTTTGGCCAGGACTGTACAAGATTTTTGGTGTGATTACATCACAGTGTGATTTTGCATGCAATCAGGCTTCCTAGTAGTATAGGAGCCCAATACAAAAGGCACACAGCGGCTATTTGGTGCATGACTTAGGTGATTCACTGAGGCTCGAATATTTCAGTAGGTGGAGCCATCCTTCTGTTTTGAGTGTTTTTTTGTCAAGGCACATAAGTAAATAAGTAGATGACCTGAAATCATTGTAAGGGCTGGCAGATCTCCCATCCTCTTTCAACTGTTCCCGGCGAACTTCCGTGGTTCGCGATCGCGGAGAACCGCGAACTTTTCCGGAAGTTCAGTTTGCCCCCATAATGCATCATGAGGGTCAACTTTGACCCTCTACATCACAGTCAGCAGGCACATTGTAGCCAATTAGGCTACACTCCCTCCTGGAGCCCCACCCCCCTTATTAAAGGCAGGCAGCGTCAGGCATTCGACTCACTGGTGTGCCTGCATTAATTAGTGAAGGGAAAGCTGCTGCAGACTCTCATAGGGAAAGCTTAGTTAGGCTCTTGTAGGCTTCTTAGCTAGCTCCTTGCTGATTCTTATTGCTAAAAAAGCACCCCTCAACAGCTCTTTTGAGAGCTAATCTTGTTCTTGTGATCTATTCTTTTTTTTGTGTGTGTCCCACTGACACTTGTGTTGCATAGCCTTGGTAATTGGTGATTTTGTGCGACCCTGGACTAAAGTACAGTGCTCAGAAGAAGGCACGTCCCATCAACTCCCAAGATTGTCAGGGCGTAGATGACTACTTAACACAGAACATCTCATCTTCCGCAGCCACCAGCGCTACTACTATCACCACATCCTTTCCATTTGACAGTTCGCAGGAGTTATTTGGTGGGGAAGTCACTGACGCACTGCCATTATTGTTACAACCAGATGAAGGTGCTAAGCAAGTTACTCCACCACCTCATATGTCTGAGTTAGGCGACACTATGGACGCAGCGTGTGCTACGGATGGAGGATGATGAAGTACCTGCTGTTGGTGCAGTTTTGGAAATGTCTGAGGCAAACGGAGCTGGGCAGGATGATTATGATGATGACGATGATACGGATCCCACGTATGTTCCCAATAGAGGAGATGAACAGGGGGATAGTTCAGAGGGGGAGTCAGAGAGGAGTAGGAGGAGAGGATTTCCTGAAAGAAGCAGGGGGAGATCGTAGTCAGAAACAGCTGGTGGCAGTGTCCGGCGCCATGTATCGCCACCTATGTACAGCCAGCCAACATGCCTTTTAACGTCAGCTGCCACCATAGTGCCATCACCCCAGTGGGGCTCAGCGGTTTAGAATTTTTTTAATGTGTCTGCCTCAGATCGGAGCAATGCCATCTCCTTTCTCTGCCTCCAAAAATTGGGTCGTGGAAAGGCCAACACCCATGTAGGGACAAGTGCCTTACGAAGGCACATGGAGAAAAGGCACAAACTGCAATGGGAAGAGCACCTGAGCAAAAGCAGCACACAAAAGAAAAGCCACCCTCCTTCTCCTCTTCCTCCTTCAGGTGCAGCGTCTTCAGCCGCTTTCTCCCTTTCACCTTCACAGCCACCCTCCTCCACTCCGCCTCTGACCTTGAGCGGTTCCTGCTCCTCTGCCCACAGCAGCCAGGTGTCTGTGAAGGAAATCTTTAAGTGGAAGAAGCCAATTTCTGCCAGTCACACCCTTGCCCGGCGTCTGGCAGCTGGCTTGGCGGAACTGTTAGCTCGCCAGCTGTTACCATATAAGCTGGTGGACTCTGAGGCCTTCCGTAAATTTTTGGTCATTGGGACACCGCAGTGGAAGATGCCAGGCCGCAATTATTTCCCTAAAAAGGCGATACCCTAACTGTACCGTGAAGTTGAGAGGCAAGTGGTGTCATCTCTGGCACACAGCGTTGGGTCAAGGGTCCACCTGACCATGGATGCCTGGTCTGCCAAGCACGGTCAGGGCAGGTACATTACTTACACAGCCCATTGGGTCAACCTGGTGACCGATGGCAAGCAGGGAGTACGTGGCTGTGCAGCAGACCAACTTGTGACACCTCCACAGCTTGCAGGCAGGCCTCCTGCCACCTCCTCTCCTCTTGCTATATCCTCTTCGCTGTCGCCATCCTCCTCCTCCTTGGCTCAGTGGCAGTTCAACTCTACTGGTGCTGTGATCTCCTTTCCAGCTACACAGCCCCAGCTCTCCAGGGCCTATGCTGCATGCCAGGTACGACGGTGTCACCAGTGCCGGACTTGTACTTTTTATCGCCCAAGGCCCACTATCACCAACCGCCCCCGGACAGAGAGCATTCTAAGCTCCCCCACCCCTCAATGTGGCAGGGATTACATTATAAACTCCTCTGTGGACAGTTAGTGACATGGTGGCAGAGATCAGACTGTAAACTCCTCAGTGAGTGGCACATTTAGTGAATGACAGGCAGCCCAGAGGCCATTGTGTGTGCCCATTTGCTGCCCCTTAATGCCCTAATGCTAGACCCAGTCATTGGTAGCCACTCGCTGCTATGTAGTAACTCTGAGAAGCAGGCCCGCTGCAAACCAGGTCTGGCTGCAAATGTGTTCTGATTGTAGCACAGCCAGCATCAGGAATAGTGTGGTCGGACACTCATACGACCACTACAAATGTTCAGCAGGCTAACTGTCAGTGCCAGCCACAGCCCGCCCCTTGCTTTCCAGGTGCCCTAGGCCATAGCCTATGTGGCCTTGCCTGAAATCCGGCCATGGGTGTCACGCCATCTTAGACATGTCTTGCCTCAAAGCGGAGAGTCACACTGGACTAGAGATGTCCCGAACGGTTTGCCGGCGAACGGTTCCAGGTGAACTTTGGGTGGCGAAGGCGAACTTTCCCAGAAGTTTGATTCGCCCCCATAATGCTCCATTGAGCAGAACTTTGACCCTCTACATCACAGTCAGCAGGCAATTAGTTACGGGACAGCTGCTGACAGACTATGCTAGGGAGAGTTTAGTTAGGCTCTTGTAGGCTTGTTCCTAGCTGATTGTTATTCCTTATATTACTCCCTCCTCCCTCTCTCCCTCCTCCTGGAGGGTCTTCTCTTCCAGGGAATTGTAGTATTTCAAAATCCAGCTTACATACCTTGGCCGGGAATTGAACCCAGGTCTGAGTGCGTGGTAGGTAGCTCACTTAACCACTATACCACCACCAACACTACATGCTGAAGCCAGCCTAGCATGTACCATTATGATATATCCAAGAGAAAAATGAGCCTGCTTAAGGATTTGTAGTATGTCAAAAGCCAACTCACATTGGCCAGGAATAGAACCCAGGCCTACCGCTCTGTAGGCTGCTATCCTAACCATTATACCACCAATACTACATGCTGAAACTTTTTGGAGCAGACTTACTTCCTCCCTCCAAAAGAAACACATACATCCCCATAAAATCATTCAACAGCAACTGCGTGCACAGTCTTTGTAGTACGCGTGCGTTCCACTGTTGTCACTTCCTGCAATACCGCCCACTGTATTGTAAGTGGACGGCATTGCAGGAAGTGACGACAGTGGAATGCACGCTGGAACGTGGAAGAGGTGAGTCATCCCTGCCCACTGCCTCTTAGTAATAGTGGCGGCTGCAGCTGAAGTTAAGCTAGAGGGGGAGCGCAGATGGGCGACCCAGGTCCCCCTCCCCGCCGCTCTGCCCAATACCTCCTTCCTGCACGCTACCCCCTCCAGCTCGGCGGCCCGCCACCCACGGCTGGGTCTGGGGGGGGGGGGGGGGCAAAAAGTCTAGGACCGGCAGGGCACTACTTCTTCTTCTGGCTTGAAGGTTGAGGCACTTAGCCTATTATATATATAGATACTTTATTACCAATATTTTAAATCGGCATGAAAACAGTACCAAAGTCATAGAGTGGTGCCTCAATATTTACTCTTCTAAATCTCCGCTTCAGAACTAGTATACAGATCAGGTGTACTGACTTTTCCTGGCTCAGCAAGCAGCATGTTTGTCCATAGTGTGCAACTCACATGAGGCAGCTTCCATAGTCCTCTATATTAATCCTAGTCCTAATATTAATCATATACGGTAGTTGATATGCACTGCAATGTACAGAACACAATTTAACAGGTTAACAGTGGTTATTAGAATTACTTGAAAATTACAAGAAATACTTGCTGGAAACAGATGGTCAGCATGTAGTAATTTGTGTAAATTTTATATTTGCTGTGGTGTATTACTGCAAGTGAATGATACCTTTGAGACAAGTTACTAGGATGTGAGGTAAAAAGAACTGTAGTACAAGAAATCATAAGATGAGGCCTAAAGAAATGGTTAATCCCAGAACTTTCTCTCTGGATTAGAAGCAACAGGTTTACTGTCCTGATAGCCAGTGTTCCCATTACCAACGCCAAATGGCTGTTACGCAATCAGCCATTCACCAAATGACCCCATGTTATTAAAGCTGAAAGCAGCTTGGGCTATCAAGAGCAGTTTCAGACTATTTTGTCTCCCTTCTCCATGTTTTTGTAAGAGCTGTTTCTGAATGATGGAAACTGGTCTTGTTTTTTTTCTCTCTGAGGTGTGATTTATAACCCGCTAGCATGCACAGGTGAGCTCTAATGATGAACTGAAGGTTTATGAAGCATAGGACTGGACTGGGAGAGCGAGAGACAGAAAAGGAGTCCAAGACATGGCCCAAAGCGATAGTGGAAGAAAGTATGAAAGAGAGAGAGAGAGAGAGAGAGAGAGAGAGAGAGAGAGAGAGATGACTCAGCTAATATGGGAAACGGGTTGAGAGTTTGAAACATTAAAAAAAGATGTTGAATGGAGATAGCCAAATGGTAGCAGTGGCGTCACTGGAGGGGGAGGTAAGTGCTGACCGCACCAGGTGTCGCCAGTAGAGGGGGTGACACTAAGCTCCAGGCTAAGGGACAGTGGAGTAGGGCTATGTAAATATAGACCAAGCTATTGCCCAAGTCCTCTCTCCCCTATAGCAAATGGGTCCAGTCTATGACCCCTTTCCAACCCCATTCACAGCAAATGTAACCAAACTACAAAAAGATTTTTACTGTTTTTTTTTAGCCTGGTGAGGTTGGAGGTTCATGGGGTAACAGAGGGGTGACACCATGAGTTTCTGCACCGGGTGACTCCAACCCGAATGATGCTTCTGAATGGTAGGCATAGAGGTGATAAATATTTCTTATGGGTAAGGGTGTATCGGCTTCTGAAATATAGTTTGCATCAAAGTTCCTGTTTAAAGAGACAGCCTTATTGTTCAGCCTTATTTCTTCTATCCTATAAGTTCCTACACCTGTTCTAATGTGGTCTGGCTTGCTGCAGCCTTTTCTAGTTGCACTGTCTCTGTAATAAATCTAATCTTCTTTCCTTTGTCAAGCCTTGTCGAGGCAGAGAGGAATGCACTGCTCTGCTGTGATAGGGAAAAGTTATACATACCTCCTCCACACCCCCTGCAGGCTGTGTGTGTGTGTGTGTGTGTGTGTTGTGTGTATGAGTCAGACAAGGTCTCTGCTCACAGCCAGCGTCTGCAGGCTCAGGAGCTGTGACCTTGTGAACAACTGTGAGTGCAGAGAGATCAGTTCAGAGCTCAGACAAGCAGCTAAGACAACAAGTGGTGTAACATTCCAGCAATCAAATCACATTTTAGAGGAGCCTCTGCAAACAGGCACCTGCTCTGATTATGTATTTCCTGTTTGGCGGCCATCTTCATGGTTTACAAAAACAATGAACAAATGATTTTATCACCAAGAAAGCAGTGGGGAGCAGCGAAAATGTCACAGAGGGGGCTAGGAGAAGACAACAAACAGGCTGGTACAATTATTTATATAAGATTTTCACAGTACAGATTCTCTTTAAGTTACAGTTCCAAGTTTAAATGCAGAGAAATTGTCATTTACAACCGTTGAAAAAATGGAAACAACAAAGCCTAGTTTAGTGTAGGAATAGGACTGTACATACGTTTATCTTTTCATGCCATATGTCAGTTCAGGTTCCCTTTAATCTTATTTAGTGCCTTATTTAGTGCCTTCATCTGGGATTTGGGCCTGGAATTTGTTTTTGTTGTGTACCTTTTTACCTCTTACAGATCAGTGTACGTTTTTTGATTATTAAATAAAATTATCACTTTGAAATTATCAAAACATAACTCCATTTTGTGTTTTCCTTGGTTACCTTAGTCTAATATTTAAAGCTGCTTGGTAATCTGAAACATTTGAATTAAACCTGAATGGAGAGTGATATGAAGACTGCAATATATATTTCCTTATAAACCATTCCAGTTGCCCAGCAGTCTTGCTGATTTCTTTGGTTGCAGTAATATATGTACTACGCACCTGAAACAAGGAGCTTGCAACTGAAATCCGACTATATTAACCTCCCTGGCGGTCTATTAGAAACCGCCAGGGGACAGCATGGCACTATTTTAAAAAAATGTTTTTTAAATCATGTAGCGAGCCTAGGGCTTGCTACATGATAGCCGCTGTACAGCGGCATACCCCCGCCCACTTCGATTGCCTCCGGCGATCTTTGATCAGGAAATCCCGTTCAAAGAACGGGATTTCCTGGAGGGCTTTCCCCGTCGCCATGGCGACAGGGCGGGATGCCGCCACCGACGTCATGGACGTCGTGACGTCTAAGGGAGTCCCGATCCACCCATCAGCACTGCCTGGCACTGATTGGCCAGGCAGCGCACGGGTCTAGGGGGGGGAGGCGGCATGGCGCGGCGATCGAGCGCGGATCAGAATGCACACGCAGCTAGCAAAGTGCTAGCTGCGTGTTGCAAAAAAAAAAAAAGTGAGCAAATCGGCCTGAGAAATCATCCTGCGCATCATCATCGGGCCTGAGAAATCATCCTGCGCGGCATAGCCCGAGCTCAGCTCGGTCTTACCGCCAGGAAGATTAAAGAGGAACTCCAGTGAAAATAATTTAATAAAAAAAGTGCTTCATTTTTACAATAATTATGTATAAATGATTTAGGGCTTGATTCCCAAAGCAGTGCTAACCTACTTAGCACGTCTAAAGTCTTTAGACGTGCTAACCAGGGTGCTAAGTAGGTTAGCACCAGATTCCTCAATCAGATCGTGCGCAAAGTTTTGCGCGCAAAGTTTTGCGCGCAAAGTTTTACGCGCGCAAAGTTCTATGCGCGCGCTAAGTCCCATAGGCTTTAATGGGCACTTCGCACGGAGCGCCCTGCGCTCTGTGTATTGCGTGCATAAAGTTTTACGCGCGTAAAGTTTTATGCGCATAAAGTTTTGTGTGCGAAAAGCTAGTTTAGACGTGCTAAGGGGGTTTTCACAGGCGTGCTAACAGTTAGCACCGCTTTGTGAATCAAGCCCAGTCAGTGTTTGCCCATTGTAGAATCTTTTAAATCCCTGATTTACATTCTGACATTTATCACATGGTGACATTTTTACTGCTGGCAGGTGATGTAGCTGCTGCTTGCTTTTTTGGCAGTTAGAAACAGCTGTAATCAGCTATTACCCACAATGCAACAAGGTTCACAGATAGGAAACTGCCAGGAGTACCATGGTCCTCAGAGTTTCTTGTGGGAGGGGTTTCACCACAATATCAGCCATACAGAGCTCCCTGATGATCCGTTTGTGAAAAGGAATAGATTTCTCATGTAAAAGGGGGTATCAGCTACTGATTGGGATGAAGTTCAATTCTTGGACACGGTTTCTTTTTAAGTTAAATCTTCATGCTTATTCAGGGTCTATGGGTTAAAGTGAGACAGGGGATCAGCAGAACAGCCAGGCAACTGGTATTGTTTGAAGGAAATAAATATGGCAGCATCCATATCCCTCTTAGTTCAGGTGTGCTTTAACCACTTGCCGACCAGGGCTGTATTGGCTGATCTGTGCTGCGTGGGCTCTCCAGCCCGCAGCACAGATCAGTATTATGCCAGGGCGATCAGACTTCCTCCCTTTTTTCCCCACTAGGGGGATGTCCTGCCGGGGGGGTCTGATCGCCGCCGGCCATCTGCGTTTTGCGGGGGGGGGGGGGCTCCTCAAAGCCCCCCTCCGCAGCCATTTCCGCCCTCTGCCTCCTTACCTCCCTCCCTCCCTCCCTCTTTCCGTAATGCGCAGGACGGAGTTCCGTCCTGCGCATTGAAGGATAGGCTTCTGCCTATCAGATGCCGGCGATCCCTGGCCAATCAGAGGCCGGGGATCGCCAATCTGCCTTACGACGCTGCTGCGCAGCAGCGCCGTATGATGTAAACAGCGGGGATTTCTTCCCCGCGTGTTTACATTTTGCCGGCGAGCCGCGATCGGCGGCTCTCCGGCTGTTCACGGAGACACCCTCCGTGAATTGACATGGAAAGGCCGCTCGATCGAGCGGCCGTTTCCATGGTAACCCGCAGACGACCAGTTTACGCCGATCGGCGTTAGCTGGTCGTCAAGAGGTTAAAGAGACACTGAAGCGAAAAAAAAATGATGATATTATGATTTGTATGTGTAGTACAGCTAAGAAATAAAACATTAAGATCAGATACATCAGTCTAATTGTTTCCAGTACAGGAAGAGTTAAGAAACTCCAGTTGTTATCTCTATGCAAACAAGCCATTAAGCTCTACGACTTTCAAAGTGGTGGAGAGGTCTGTTATCTGACTTTTATTATCTCAACTGTTAGTGAACTATTTACTTTTCCTCTGCCAGAGGAGAGGTCATTCGTTCACAGACTGCTCTGAAAGAATCATTTTGAATGCTGAGTGTTGTGTAATCTGCACATATTATAGAATGATGCAATGTTAGAAAAAAACACTATATACCTGAAAATAAAAATATGAGAATATTTTCTTTGCTGCTAATCTTCTAGTAATTATTCATAGCACACAACCAATTCATTATATCATATATTTTTTTTCGCTTCAGTGTCTCTTTAAGTGTGACAAACATGCTAAAAAACAAGAAATCATAAAGAGGGCAAATACTTTTCCATAGCACTGTATAATAACAGGAGTTAGTGCCAAACACTTAAAGAACATTAATGATTAGGGAAAATAGTTATCACAGCTATAGCAATGTTTTGTTAAATGGTGTATGCATGTTTTTTGCAATATGGTTACTGTTGGTTATACTGTGGTGTATTACTACTTCCCTATCTGGCATAGTATCCACTATCCAGTATTACGACATCAGCCACACTGGCATATGTAACAAACAGAGCTCTATTGATCCCCGGCAAGACCCCATGGACTACTAACTCCCCCACCCCTCCCCCCTACCCACCTATCAACTGCCTGGCCTCAATAGGGTGCAGGGAGGGGCTGTGGCACTGAAAGGGCCAGGGTGGTGAGCAAGGGGTAGCAAGCAGCATGGCAAAGGGGAAGGTGTGCATGGCTGGGCTTCCGAACCAGGACCTACCAGCTATAAGCAGACCCTCATTAGTGGCAGCAGCTTGGAATGCTGAGGAGGCAAGACCACTTTACTGTCATCCAAATCCCCACAGGTTTGCTTGCTTTATATTGCCTTCTAGTAAACTTGCTCTTGAACTCTTGATAACTACTATCCGGATCACCCGAAGATCAATTTAAGCCTATGCTTGCCCGCCGCTGCCCAGACACTGCCCAGACTTAGAGTTGAAGTGGAGGGGAGCGCAGAGGGGAGAGCCCCGAGGTGAGGGAGGGGGGGGGGACCGTCCCTCCTCCCCGCCGAATTGCTGCATGGCTTTCCCCTCATGCTGCGTCCCCTCCAACCCCCACAAAACGGCCCGGGGGGGGGGGGGGGGCGCTCAGAAATTCTGCAGGGGGGTCCGGTGGGGCCTAGTTACGCCCCTGGTGCGTCGTATCAATTGTTATGTATAGAGTGCTTGGGGGCCCCATTGTAAAACTTGCATCGGGGCCTACAGCTCCTTAGCTACGCTACTGCTCTCAGCATGAGTGATTACAGCACTAAGAGGAAAATTTTTGTGCTGCAGGCAGCGATTGGAGCTCTATCAGATGAGGTGGGGGGGGGCCCACCAGAGACCTGGAGGTGGGGCCCACCGAGGGAAAAAACTGTACTACTGTGGCCCAGTCCGACCCTGTCCCCAACTGCACTGCGCCCTGAGGCTGGAGCCTCTCTCACCTCTGCCTTGATCCGACCCTGCCTGGAACAAGCATGTGGTTAGTGTAGTCAGAATTTAGGCAGGGCACCAGATCTGCATACTAGTTCTGCGTCAGTGGCTGACGGCTTGAGCCCACTAATGCAGTTGTGTCCACGTTGCCCCCTTATATGCATCTGTAACATTGATGTGTTGCTGAAAAGTGGACACAAATGCGTTAGTGGGCTCAGGCCCTTAGAGTATTGGAGACAGAGGAGATGGAGAGACAGGCAATTGTAAATTAATATGGTACCCTCCATTCCCTATCCATACAGAATGAAAGTTGTGTACAATATTAAAATGAACCCGTGGGTAGAGGTATATGGAGGCTGCCATATTGATTTCCTTTTAAATAATATTAGTTGCCTGGCAGCCCTGCTGTTCTATTTGGCTACACCTGAAACAAGCATGCAGCTAATCCTGTCAGTTCTGACAATATTGTCAGAAACACCTGATCTTCTGCATTCTTGTTCAGGGGATATGGCTGAAAGTATTAGAGGCAGAGGAGCAGCAAGATAGCCAGGCAACTAGTATTGGTTAATGAAAGGAAATAAACATGGCAGCCTCCAAATCCCTCTCTCTTTGGGTTCACTTTAATGCAAATGTGAAATTGCTGTACAGTACACAGACATTTTCTGTGAACAATGTAATAATAGAGCAGGTGAAAATGGAAGTACGGATGAGTAGGGCCGGCCTTAGGTTTCACAGCACCCTGAGCAAAACCTGATTTTTGTGCCCCCTGCCTTGATCCTCTTCCAGCACACACACACACACACACACACACACACACACACACACACACACACACACACACACACACACACACACACACACACACACACACACACACACACACACACACACACACACACACACACACACACACACACACACACACACACACACACACACACACACACACACACACTCATATGCAATTCACTTTTTCTCTTGAGATATCTCCTAGGACAGTGATTCCCAACCTTTTTGACATCAGGACACATCACGCTACATGCTCAGATCTCCGTGACACTTAACATACAGTATGTATAATAGAAAAAATACTATTAATAACTACGACTGGATGGAAGGAGTGCATTATCCTGAATATACTTAAAAATGAAGGCTAGAACCTTTCAGAAATATTAATAAAAACAATCAGTGGGACAGTCAGCCACCCCCCCCCCCCCCCCATTTTGAATGATAGCACAGTACCGACAATTTGCACCATGCGTTATAGCCGCAGTGCACCCCCCAAAAAAACACCCTCAGAATCGGTATAGGTAGGTGCCCCCAGTATAGGACCTCATGTGTAGGTGCCCTCAGTATAGATAACCAGCCATAGGCGCCCCTTTGGAAGCCGGCGCCCTGAGCGACCGCTCCAGTCGCTCAGGTCAAAGGCCGGTTATGTGAATCAGTGTTTGTGGCAGGCTCTACTCTTAGTTTTGATGGGTTATCTGGGGCTTCCTACAATTACTCAGACAGTATTAAGTGGTCCAATTTTAACCAGGTAGAGCATTGTGATAGGACCATTTTTGGGGGGAAATTGAGCCCTAGACAAAATGAACGCGGGGACACCCTACAGTTTGGTACTATGCTGACCACAAAGGTGCTTGGGCTTTCACATTCCCTGATTTGGGAAGCTTGATACCCTGGTCAGTTGCACCCCTACTGTATGTAAACACTGGCACTCCTGATATAAGCTTGCACGTGCTGCACAACTGAAGCCTTCAGTATCATTTCACCATAGCAAATCTTCGATTTACGAAGAACATCACTCTAGGAAGCATTTCTGGCTACAGACATGCATGTATATTTCCTCGCCAATGTTAATAGAATGGATTCGCTCTGACTGATGGGCTACTGCTCCAGCTTACAAATGTATATTTACCTGACCTCCAGCCTTGGGGAGGATTTGGGCACCAGAGCAAGGAGGTGTTTAAAGAGCAACTGTAGTGAAAATAACATCATGATGAATAAAATAACTTTTTTTTTTTTTCTACAATATTCACTTAATTCACTTTCACTTATTTATTATTTTCACTTATTCACTTTCCTCTCCCTAATTTACATTATGAAATTTATCATTGGTGGTGACATCTTTAGTTCTGCCAGGTGATGTGTGCGGAATGTTCACTTACTGAGAGTTCTATGCACAGAGGCAGATACGGCTTGTTTGGCAGTTGGAAACAGCTATTATTTCCCACAATGCAATGAATTTCACAGACAGCAAACTGTCAGGACCATGGTCATGACATCACACTGTGGGAGGGGTTTCACACAATATCAGCCACACAGACCTCCCTGATGATCTATTCGAGAACATGTAAAGATTTCTCATGGGAAAGGGGGTATTGGCTACTGATTGGAATGAAGTTCAATCTTTGGTTAAAGTTCCTCTTTGAGGGCCCATTCACACTTGAGCGTTTTGCCGGCGACTTCGGCTCAAAGCAGCAGGGTAATAAAAGTCTATGGGCCTGTTCTCAGTTGGGCGATTTGCGCTAATCGACGCAAATCTCCCCAAAAACGCTAAACGCGAAAGTGTAGCCTGCATCATTTTCAGGTAATTTCCCGGTGATTACGTTTTAGTGCTATAGAAGTGCAAAACACGATCGCTAAAAAATCGGCAGGTGTGAATGGTGATTTTTTTCGCGCCAAAAAATGCCAGAGCAAAGCGCTAGCAAAATCGCTAGCGTTTTGTGATCAGCAAGTGTGAATGGGCCCTAAGTAACCACCCAAAAGAACAGGCCAAGATCATAGCCTGCCTGGTATCAGTCACAAGGGTCTGTCACCCCAGCACAGGGACTTCTGTGAAAAGTCTATTCCTGAAAGAACAGTGTAGGATCTGTGCATGTTACCTACAGCAATAAGTGAAATGAAAGCATTTCCAACAAAAGCCTGCTGATGCTGCAAATGCCCTTGTAGGTGTTAAGCTAAGTGTATGTTAATTATAATTGGTGATTTTATTGATCCAGCCTCAGTAGTATAATACCAGACTGGTTGCGATGTGCTCTTACACTTTCCATCATTGCTCACAGGTTCCCGAGGGATGGACGTTTGTGAAGCACAGCATGGCATGGAGCACACAGCAGCACCGATGTTAAGAGGCTGTTCACATACAGCAATGTTCTGTGGGGCTCCTCGGTGACATTGATCTCAACCTTTTTCAGCCTCCTCAGCAATTTTAAAGTAGAGTCTGGAAGGTTTCTCTTATTAAAGTAAACACTGCTGCAGGGAGGTGACATTTTGAAGTAATTTATCATATTGACTTTATATTGGCAAACAGTCTCTCTATTCTCCGTAGCCATGTAAATACCAAGTGTTGAATGTTTTAGTGTTTGTTGCAATGAATATATAATTTCTGCACACAAGTGAAGGTTTGTTTTTCAGTATTGATCGGCTTTTACAGCATTTCTGATTCTGGAGACTTTTGTGAGGTGCTGCAGCTTCTGGAACCTTTACGTGCACCTGTGCCGAAAACTTCAGCAAACGTTAAGATACTTAACTCAGTAGAGGAAAGCTTCTCCATAGTCCTGAGGCTTCTCCCATCTTTCTCCACTTCACCGTTCCAGTGCTGGGACCCTCTGAACATATTCAACAAGCCTTGTTGAAGAAGTTCTCATGGCCACCTGCACAGCAGCATGGAGCCACTCATGCACGACTTTTTCCTGCATGCACTAGTGGCGTTGTATTACTGCGCAGGCTTAAGGCGTACTTGGTTACCTTCACTATGAAGCCATGCGCCTACACTGACAGGGGCGTGGCCGTGAAGGAGACAAGGGATCCAGTAAGCAGCGGTGGGGTAGATGAGTATCAAAGAAGACTCTGGATCATCCACAGGGTTCCCTCTACTGAGGTAAGTATCTAACCTTTCTTCTTTTTTTCATCATAGGTTTACTTTGAAGATGCACATTGACTTCTCTCAGCAACTAGATGATATCAATCTTTTTCACAGACCAAGGATATTTTTTAGCAAAACAATTGCTACCATGGACAATAAATGATTGTTGTCTGGAACTGAAAGAGCTGGAGTATCACTTTAACATCATTCTTATGTCTACTGTATAGGAAAAACAGACTGACTAGACACTTTAGGCAATGGTTCACTGGACAGTAGTCTGTGATGTTAGCTGAAGCATTTGCTGAATAAAAGCTTGGGTGCATGAACTGTATGGGCAGATGGATGTATTGCTTGTGTGACTAACTTACGTCAACCTTTATTTTTCAAGCACAGCAGTGAGATGATATCAACAAGCATAGAGAGAGATGGTGTCATGGTGATACGGTGCTGTCACTAACATAGTTTTGAAGGTACATAAATCACGGGACAAGAATGCACACAGCAAACAATGCATTCTGCCACTGCCATCACTGTCGCATGATGATGTGGCAGAACACCTGTGCACACACTTTTCGCGCCCAAGGAATCCTCACAGTGCTGCCTTCCCTGACTTTAGTATAGAGTCTGTACATAGCTTAAACAACCACTATCGCGAAATTTCTGAAAAATATAACTAAAAAAGATTTATTCTGGAAAGAATGCTAGTAGAAGGGATAGAGAAGTGTTAAGAATTAGTTAAAAAAAACACCCTGCTGATTACACATTCAGGCGGGGGCAGCTCCTATCTGCATGGCTAAGATCAGGAGGAGGCAGTTTTACTGTTTGAAAAGCCGTTAGCAGCCCGCAGTACAGTCTAATAATCTTAGCCAAGCAGATAGGAGCTGTCCCTCGGAAGAGCTCTCACATTCACGCTGCCCTGAATGTGTAAACAGCAGGGTGATTTATATTTTTTTAACTAATTATTAACCCTTCACTATCCCTTCTACTAGTATTCTTTCCAGAATAAATGTTTTTTAGCTTTATTTTTTTAGAAATTTCACAATAGTGGTCCTTTAACCACTTGCCGACCGCGCACTCATACTGCACATCGGCAAAGTGGCAGCTGCAGGACCAGCGACTGCAAGCTAATTAATCAGGAAACAGCCGCTCGCACGAGCGGCTGCTTCCTGTCAATTCACGGCGGGGGGCTCCGTGAATAGCCTGCGGGCCGACGATCGCGGCTCGCAGGCTAAATGTAAACACAAGCGGACTAGCAGCGTTGTACTAGATCAGCGATCCCCGGCCAATCAGCGGCCGGGGATCGCTGTCACATGACAGGCAGGAGCCTGTTAGAGGCTGCACAGGACAGATCCGTTCCTGTGCAGCCTCCTATCTCCGGGGAAGGGAGGGAGGAGAGGGGGACTCCTGCGGTGGAAGGGGCTTTGAGGTGCCCCCCCCCCGCCAGCCACACGCAGGCAGGAGCGATCTGACCCCCCCAGCACATCATCCCCCTTGTGGGGAAAAAGGGGGGGCGATCTGGTCGCTCTGCCTGGTGTTTGATCTGTGCTGGGGGCTGTAGAGCCCACCCAGCACAGATCAGCGAAATCAGCGCTGGTCCTTAAGGGGGGGTAAAGGCTGGGTCATCAAGTGGTTAAATAACAGCTGGTGTGACACACTGAATTAGGTCAGTTTGGAATAAGATAATTGCAGTGTTGAACAAGGCAGACTGAATCATAGCAACTACCCAACTGATAGGCAGAACTGGTGTAGGGATCAACATCGCAGCCGTATTGTCCATAGCAAAATGGGTCCCGGCGATTTTTTTTTTTTTAAATCTTATTTATTTACTTTTTTTTTTAAGCAACTGCACCCTCCCTTCACTTCCCCCCTCTCCTGGGCCCCAACCACACTCTGTGTCCTGGTGCCATGTTGCAGGCAAATGACAAGGTACTATATTCCACCTGCCCGACATCAATACCTCCCACCAAGATCTGACAGTTAAACTTTAGTTCCTGTCGTGGAGGGGGAGGAGCTGCTGCATACATGCAAAATGGACACTGCAGAAAATTGGGCACTAGAAATATTTGCTAGTAAAATTACCGATTTTCTACTATTGGTCAGTGGTATATCCGATAGTAAAATATTGTTAAATTTAACCTTATTCTCACATGAGCACTCCCCAATACCCAAGCCTAATAGACCTGCCCACAATGCCTAACCCTAGCCTACCCTCCCACTGATGCCTTACCCTCTAATGCTCCCCCACTCCCTGCAAACCCACTGATAACTGCACTGCTTTCACTATTGTACATGAAAAATACCAGGTGCTATTTTATCAAGCACCGTGGGTGCCTAAATTTCTCTTAGTTGCCTATGGTAACATGGATGTCTCCGGGTTACTCAAAGTTCCCATCAATGGAGTGACCCGTTGGATGTAGTTGGATGTGATACACTGCCATGTCCAACTCAGCTTACTCCTCCCTGGAACTAAAGATTAAATGTCAGGCTGGGGAGGGAAGTAAAATGTGCAGGGGCAGCAAGCAGGTGGATAAACAGTCCCTTCTGAAGGGAAAAACATTTTCTCCTGCCTGCTGTCGCTATGCATAGCTACCTCCCTGGACCAACAATTAGTCTTTAGTTATGGCCGAAGAGGACAAGCTTCCTTGCCTGCGAGAACCTGGACACGGAAGCAGTAGTACTCGACCAATAGACCAAGACCATCAGAAGCATTCTTTGGCTTGCCTGGTAAGCAGCATGCAAGAGAGGCTCCACTAGACCAACAGGGATGTAAATCTATATGGAAAGGAAGGAAGGAGCTTGACTGCTAGACTACCAAGGAAATCTATATGGGGGGCCCAAGAGACCTAGACCAGCAGAAGCATTCCTTAGCTTGCCTGATAAGCATACAAGATAAGCTCCACTAGACCAACAGGGAGGGAAGTCTATATAGGGAGGATGACCGCTAGACTACCAAGAAAATCTATATGGGGGGAATCATAAGACTATCAGGAACAATGGAGACGATGAAACAGCTTGGCACTACTGACAATGATTTATTGCTTCATTCACTGGAAGTTACAAGTAACATACAAAAATGTTCATCCTTTGGAACTCTCTCCCTCAGCCGGTTCGTCATGCCCTGAGCCTGGAAACCTTCAAACATACTCTGAAAAAACACCTGTTCAGACAATCCTATAATTTGCTATAGGGAGCACTAAAGGTTCACTGCCTCACTCATTGACTCCTGTGTTTCCTTCCCTATTGTTTCCTCCCTACTACCCTCGAGATTGTAAGCTTGCAATGGCAGGGACCTCCTCCTAGTGTTTCTCATACTGCTGTAATTTAACATATGCACATGTACCAACTTCAGAGATATCTCAAACTACATATTAACTATGTTTGTATTTGTATTTCTACTACCGAATGTCATGACTGCACAGTGTCTTGAATTTCTTATGTATATATGTTCCCCATTGTTTGTTTTGTACTACAGGTAGTCCCCGACTTACAAACGCCCGACTTACAAACAACCCGCTGATAGGAACGGCATGGATGCTGTGTTTCCATGGAAACAAATAAAAAAAAAATTCAAATTGGACTTGTAGTTTTTGAGAAAATTGATTTTAAAAAATTCAAAGAAAAAATGGCTTTTAAACTTGTATAAGCAGGTACAGAGGGCACAGGTGACACAGAGGGGGACACTGGAGACACAGAAGAGGTACAGGGGACAGAGATGGCACAGTGTTTTCCGACTTAAGAACAGATTCAGGTTAAGAACGAACCTACAGTCCTTACCTCCTTTGTTAACCGGGGACTACCTGTATGTACAGCGCTATGGAAGATGTTGGCGATATATAAATAAAAATAATAATAATAATCCTGTGCATTGCATAAAATGTAAAGGTAATACTTATCTTGTGCAGCATGAAGGGGGTGTGGGAGTGGCGGTGGATGCCGCTGGGTGCACATGTAAGCCACGGAAGAAGCTGATAAAGTGAAACCCAGCTGCACCCATTGTCACTCCCACACCCCCTTCATGCTGCACAGGATAAGTATTACCTTTACATCTTATGCAATGCACAGGATGAAACTTTTTGCATGCTACTCGTGAATTCCAGTGAATGAAGCAATAAATCATTGTCAGTAGTGCCAAGCTGTTTCATCGTCTCCATTGTTGCTGCATTAAACTGCTTTGGCTTTAAGCGCATCGACAAGCTGCACGTTGCAGCTCATGTCACCCTCTCCACATCTTTTACCTCTGAGTGCCAATTCACCGCTTCTTTGTTGTTAGACTATCAGCAAAATGTATATGGGGGGGGGGGGGATTAAGGGGTAGAAGGCCACTAGACCACCGGAGAAAGGTATATAAGGGGGAGACCAATACACTACAAGGGGAATTATTAGAGGGGGGGGGGGGGGGACACTAGACCATCAGAATCCAGGGAATATAAAAAGTGTGAGGGGACCCATTAGTCCACCAAGGAAAGCTATATGTAGGAGAACCAATCGACTACCAGGGAATTTGATGGAGGGGGGGGGGGGGGGGTAGGGGGGCACTTGGAATATAATAAGGGGGAGAGAGATCTTCACAGCACCAGGGTCCTGGAAATATAATAAGAGAGTGGCAGACCCCTATACCACCAAGAAGAGCTATACAGTATGAGGGGACCACTCCAAAACCAGAGAAATCTATATGGGGGCTAGAGTTAGACCCCAACCAATATTGTGCTATGAGGTTGAGTCATTTTGAGGGATCGATAAGGGAAGGGTGAGGTCAGGTACAAGGCTTAGATTAGTGGTAGAGGCAGGTTAATATTAGGCAGCATGGGGGAAGGAGGAAGGTTAGTATTGGGCATAGCAGATGGAATTAGGTTAGTGTAATTCAGCTGATATACCATGGTAGAATTTAAACTGAATGATGGTGTAATATGAAATGCAGCTGCACAGAGAATTAGAATCACAGTATTTTTTTATTGGACAAGTAATTTTACATTTATGAGGACCATGACTTAACAATTGCTCAACAAAACAGGCAACAACAATAACAATAACACAGTATAACAATGGTAAACAGCATGTAAGCATTCTTTATATATAGCTGTATTTTGTACAGGTGTGTATTCTAGCCGTTGCAGTATTACTGTTAGTGCTAGATAGATTTGCACACAACATTATTAAACAGGGCTATCTTTGTGGCTACGAGCTTTCCTTTTGACAGCTCTGTGAACTCAACCATAATGAAAGTGTTGAAAAATGGAGCCAGCAGGATGAGAGAAATGAGTGCCAATCTGGTTGGCTTTCCTTTTGAACCTACTTTTGTAAAGATCCTGTTAGGTTGCGGCCCATGTTTATCTCTACCGATCAGATGATACACTGCAGAGGTTGATGCATTGCAGAGCAGTAATGAGAAAACATAATTTGCAGGTGAATGCACAGAGCGCTGATTATGTGCAGATCATGAAATAATTATTCCCAACTGAATGGTTTGAATTTAGGCACTTTGCACAATCATTTGCTTTGATAACCACATTATTTTGACCTTTGTTGTATTTAAGCTTTGACTGACCACTTCTTTTGGTACGGAGAATCTCACTAGAAGACTCCAATTATAATCTGGGATTTGTAACTCCACCGCTTCAACAGAGTCATTCATTCATTTCTTTCTCTGCTTTATATACAAACTAAAACAAAAAGTGACTGAAATATCCCTGAAATTGGCAACCTTTCAGGACCCCGTAGAGTGTTAAAAGCAATACGTGATGTACCCCCATGCTAATGCATATGACATCCATTTTTGCTTCATTTGTTTGCTTTGAACAACAACACACTGGGGAATAAGTAATACTGCCTGATTCAGCAGAAAGTTTGACATTTCCATGAACAGAAAGCTTCTAGAGATAGCCCTTACGACATTTCTTAAAGCGGTATTGTCACCATAAACATCAAATTTCAACAGCAACTGGTCTAAGTGTATTAAAGCAAAGGTTCAGGCAGCATTTGAAAAAATTAAAAATCCAAATCCACTTACCTGGGGCTTCCTCCAGCAAGTGGCAGCCAGGATGTGCCCTCTGCGCCGCTCCGCAGGCTCCCGGTGGTCTCCGGTGGCGAGCCCGACCTGGCCAGGCTGGCTGCCAGGCCGGCATCTTCTGCGCTCCAAAGTGCGTGTCACTCGTGCGCACTGACGCCATCGGACGTCCTCCGGGCTGTACTGCGCAGGCGCAGTAGTTCTGCGCCTGCGCAGTATAGCCCGGAGGACATCTGATGACGTCAGCGCGCACGAGTGACACGCACTTTGGAGCGCAGAAGAAGCCCGACCTGGCAGCCGGCCTGGCCATGTCGGGCTCGCCACCGGAGACCACCAGGAGCCTGCGGAGCGGCACCGAGGGCACATCCTGGCTGCCACGAGGCTGGAGGAAGCCCCAGGTAAGTGGATTTGGATTTTTAATTTTTTCAAATGCTGCCTGAACCTCCCCTTTAAGTGATAAAGATCCTGCATTCAAAACTTTTTCTGCTGTTATGGTTTGGAGTTATCACATACTTTAGGAGCACTGGCCCTAGTGCCAAACAGTGCCAAAAAGTTTAATGCTGGGAGTTCTTTTGAATGCTGGGAGTTCTTTTTATCTATAATATATTCCTCCTCTTCCATTTATTTCCCTGCCTAGCTGATCACTTGTGTTTACAAGCAAGGCTGAGGTGACTCAGTGATTGGATGTGTAAATAAAAAAAAGACTCTGGGAGGAGGGCAGCGAATGAATACACAATGAGCAAGAGAAAGGAGGGAGGAAAAAAAGAGTCAGGGAGGATATGATGTCAGCATTAGCTTGGCAAGATGGACTGACTAGAATAGGATTTTCTGTTTTTACTATGTAAAATTCACAGGAATCATTACATGGATAGCACAATACATCTGTTATGTAAGTATAACTAGTATTTATCTACTTATATATATGTGTTTTTTACTTCTAGGTTAGCATGGGTGTCGCTTGTTCTTTAAGCTGTCTGCAGACCTCAACAAATCAGTCAGCTGTGCATTCATGACCTGACTACTGAACGACGTGGTCTACATAAGATCTTCACCAGAACATGCAGTTTTATATTGACTGAGGTTGGTGGAGTAGCAGGCAGGAGCAGGAGCTCTGTCTGCTGCAGAATAACAGAAGGACTTCATCCTTGCTGCAGGTTGTGACCAAACTGCCACTGGACCAATATCCTCTCTCTGGCAAACTCCAATGTGTTCTGTTCCCCCTTCCTCTGGTGATGAATATAGATATCGGAAATGGATGGGATAACCTCATGCACATGGAATAGATGAATGTATGCATGCGCAATTACTATAGACAGCCTAGTCTGACAAGGTAGTCCAAACTTGATGGAACACCAACTCTTGTGTATGTGTGGAATTGTGTGTTCATTTTACTGTTTCAATTATTGCTGCTGTACCAAAAACAACACCATCTCCTAATAACTTATCACCCTTTCTTACATACCTAAACCTTGGCTCTTTCTGCCATCTTTTAGCCTAACTGACAGCAAACTGACAGCATTACCCTAACCACTCCACTTACTAAAGCCTTACTTTTAACCTTCCCAGTAATGCAATCTTCTAAAAGGATGCACAGTGGCATAGTAGATAGTTCGAATCCCAGCCAGGGCACTATCTGCATACAGTTTGTATATTTTCCCTGTGTCTGTGTGGGTTTCCACTGGGCACTTTGGTTCCCTCCCACATCCCAAAAACTTTCAGATAAGTTAATTGGTTTCCCCTTAAATTGGCCCTAGAATACAATGGACACATGACTTTGGTTAGGATTAGATTGAGCTCATCTGAGCTCCTCTCTCTTTTCCCACATTATGTTATGTTACAGCCTTATTCCAAAATTGATTACATTCATTTTTTTCCTGAGAATTCTACACACTGCACCCCATTATGGCAACATGAAAATGTGTACTTGAGGTTTTGGCAAATGTATTCAAAATAAAATAATACAATTAATAATAATTATTTAATAATAAAATAATACTCACCTGATACCTTCCCCTACTTAACACTAGCTCTTAGAATGGTACTTACCTAAAACAGTTAACCGAATTAGCTGACACTAGACTCTTCCTCCTCTCTCCAACCCTAACAATGCTAAAGCCTTGTATATATGAGGCATGTTGCCAAGCAGAGATCAGGACATGGTTCTTCTAGCGATATTGCAAGGCTGAGGCTGGACAAAGGGAGGGGAGGAGAGCTAATGGAACATCGTGCGAGGTACATCCCCCCGTGGGCAGGGTGAGTGAGAAGAAAAATGCTCTCAGCCAGCGCTTGACCAATTCAGTCTCAGTGGCGCACGGAAGGGGGTGTTCCGGGTGTCTGGAACACCCCCCAGCACCGAGACCGGAAGTGGGGCTGCCACATGGCCCGACCGGCTGGGGAGAGAAGAGAGAAAAAAATGATGGCGGCGCCAATAAGGGATGCGGGAGCCGGCTTTATTCCTCGCTCCCTCCCTCCCTCTGAATTCCCCTCACCTGCGGTGAATGTGTGCCCGGCTCCCCCATGAGTGTGTGCGCAGCGGAGCGGTAGGTCCTCTTACCACAGATCAGGCGCACCAGCAACTAGTCTCTATGCTTCCTGTGACGTCATGGTGAACAGGAAGCAGGAGACTCCAGTTGCCGATCAGGGCACACATTCACCGCAGGTGAGGGGAATTCAGAGGGAGGGAGGGAGCGAGGAATAAAGCCGGCTCCCGCATCCCTTATTGGCGCGGCTGGCGCCTCCATCATTTTTTTCTCTCTTCTCTCCCCAGGGCAATCTTCTCCCCACACAGGGGCACCTTCCTCCACCTATCTAATCTATACTGGGGGACATTTACCTATCTAACTTATACTGGGGGGCATATACCTATCTAATCTATACTGGGGGGCATATACCTATCTAACCTATACTGGGGGGCATATACCTATCTAATCTATACTGGGGGGGCATATACCTATCTAACCTATACTGGGGGGCATATACCTATCTAATCTATACTGGGGGCATATACCTATCTAACCTATACTGGGGGGCATATACCTATCTAATCTATACCGGGGGCATATACCTATCTAATCTATACTGAGGGGCATATACCTATCTAATCTATACTGGGGCATATACCTATCTAATCTATACTGGGGGCATATACCTATCTAATCTATACTGGGGGCATATACCTATTTAATCTATACTGGGGGGCATATACCTATCTAACCTATACTGGGGGGCATATACCTATCTAATCTATACTGGGGGGCATATACCTATCTAACCTATACTGGGGGGCAAATACCTATCTAATCTATATTGGGGGGCATATACCTATCTAATCTATACTGGGGGGCATATACCTATCTAACCTATACTGGGGGGCATATACCTATCTAACCTATACTGGGAGGCATATACCTATCTAACCTATACTGGGGGGCATATACCTATCTAATTTATACTGGGCATATACCTATCTAATCTATACTGGGGCATATACCTATCTAATCTATACTGGGGGCATATACCTATCTAATCTATACTGGGGGCATATACCTATTTAATCTATACTGGGGGGCATATACCTATCTAACCTATACTGGGGGGCATATACCTATCTAATCTATACTGGGGGGCATATACCTATCTAACCTATACTGGGGGGCAAATACCTATCTAATCTATATTGGGGGGCATATACCTATCTAATCTATACTGGGGGGCATATACCTATCTAACCTATACTGGGGGGCATATACCTATCTAACCTATACTGGGAGGCATATACCTATCTAACCTATACTGGGGGGCATATACCTATCTAATTTATACTGGGCATATACCTTTCTAATCTATACTGGGGGGCATATACCCAGGGCCGGGCCGAGGCATAGGCTGGAGAGGCTCCAGCCTCAGGGCGCAGTGTAGGAGGGGGCGCAGAATTCATTCAGCTGTCATTCCTAATTGTGTATGAAGCAGAAATAAATAATAAAAGGGGATACATGGCAGTGACTGCAAGCCATATAACTAGATATTAAGTTGTTGGGGAGGTTGTGGGCCCTGTGGCGCCTCTTAGTTTAATAGCAATCAGTGTGTAACGGCTGGGGTGGCAGGGATGGAGGGGCGCACTGTGCTGTCTCAGCCTTGGGTGCTGGAGGACCTTGTCCCGGCTCTGCATATACCTATCTAATCTATACTGGGGGGCATATACCTGTCTAATCTATACTGGGGGGCATATACCTATCTAACCTATACTGGGGGGCATATACCTATCTAACCTATACTGGGGGGCATATACCTATCTAATCTATATTGGGGGGCATATACCTATCTAATCTATACTGGGGGGCATATACCTATCTAACCTATACTGGGGGGCATATACCTATCTAACCTATACTGGGGGGCATATACCTATCTAACCTATACTGGGGGGCATATACCTATCTAATTTATACTGGGCATATACCTATCTAATCTATACTGGGGGGCATACACCTATCTAATCTATACTGGGGGGCATATACCTGTCTAATCTATACTGGGGGGCATATACCTATCTAACCTATACTGGGGGGCATATACCTATCTAACCTATACTGGGGGGCATATACCTATCTAATTTATACTGGGCATATACCTATCTAATCTATATTGGGCATATAACCATCTAATCTATACTGGGGGGCATATACCTATCTAATCTATACTGGGGGGCATATACCTATCTAATCTATACTGGGCATCTACTTATCTAATCTATACTGGGGGCATATACCTATCTAACCTATACTGGGGGTAACTATATGGGCCACCTATACTGGGGGGGGACCTATAGCTGGCTACCTATACTGCGGGCACCTATACCTGTCTAAATGTTGGGGGCGCATTTTACGCCCTCACCCTAGGTGCAATTTAGCCTAGAAACTGCTAGTATTTGGCTCCACCCACACCATGTTTTGGCCACACCCACACACCGCTTTCAGGAATCCCCTCCTTGGAAATCCTGGATTTGCCCCTGAGTCTGACATGCTGATCGCTAGCTGAGGCAATGGGAGGTATCAGGGGCCACCGTACTCATGCTAGTTCTCAGCAGAGGCAATAGGCCGAGTCTAATCTAATTCATGTACACAGTTTAAAGCTATAAGGTTGGAGAAACCGAGAGCCCAATATAGTGTAGTATGTTCAGCATAAAATTAGTAAAGATAATTAGTGAGAAGAGTATACTCACAAATGTGGGTTACCACAAAGGCAACCACTGTATAAGCAGGTGAGGAGATTAGACCTGTCCTCACTCAGGATTAAGAAGTTGCTCTCTGTAGATTAGAAAAGGGGTAGATCACCCCTCCACCAGGGGGGGACACGGTACAGCAAACGGGGAACAGAGGCGCCAGCAGGGTAAAAGTGGATAAAACCTTTAAAATTTGCTTGGAGGAAGCGGTGGACTTACCTCCATAAAGCAGACACGAAAGACTGTCTGTATAATAGTAATCACATTTATTATATAGTACCCCAAAAGTGCAACGCCTTTCACAGGCCACGCCCACATTATCAGGCAATAAACGTGGGGACAAACAGAATTTCAGCAGTAGCAGGAGTAGCGCCTCAGTGAGACTGTTTTAAAGGTTTTATCCATTTTTACCCTGCTGGTGCCTCTTTTCCCCGTTTACAGTTTAAAGCTTCAGGTCCACTTCCTTCCAATATTTACTTATTGGAGTCTTATCTTCGGCCCTGACATATTATCTTCAGCCCTGACACTCAATCCACTGCCTCTGCGCCTATAAAAAGTTGGTACAAAGGCTGGTGGCCCAACAACTCATTACTGTACAGCCAAGTAGTGATTCCAGTACCATCTGTTTCACTGGCTCTTATCTTGGGGAAAAAAGGTAATAAAAGTTCCAGTAGCATCCAACCTTATAAACATTTTTACTTTGATAAATGACATGGTGGCCATAAAGACATTGCACAATTAACTTTTAAAGGGAGTCTGAAGTCATTTAAAAACAAACAAACAGATACTTACCTAAGGAAAGGGAAGGCTCTGGGTCTTAATGAGCTTTCCTGTTCCTCCTCTCATGGTCCCCGCATTCCAGTGCTGGATCCCTCATTAACAGTCTATGACAGATGGATCGGAGACTGCTCTCTGCTGCTGCCCGATGCTTCGGAAGTCTTCAGGAGCCCGAGTGCTCCCGAAGACGGGTTGCTCCATACTGCACATGTGCAAGAACGCTGTCCCGAAGAATTCTGAAGCCTCCTGCAGCGGGAGATTTGAACCAGGGTGCCAGTGCTGGAATGCAGGGACCGTGAGAGGAATGGAAAGGCTCATTAGGACCCAGACCCTTCCCTTTCCTTATGTAAGTGTCTGGGGTTTTTTTCTTAAAAAAAAAAATAAAAGTGAGACTTGACTCACTTTAATGCTATTATAAATAATAGGATGAGGGCACAATTATCTAATGTTTATATGTAGTTTTATGGGGCATACAGAGTAATGGATTCAGAGAAACAGCAGTCTCAGCATATTTTTGCACTGTACTCTAGTGTATCTAGTGATAATGGGCAGATTCGACGAAGAGACAAATCTCTCTCTGATCAAATCTGATTAGAGAGAGATCTGTCAACTGCCCATACACAGCAGGCCAATTTCTGATTGATTTCAGAAATCTCTCAGGAATTGGCCTTGTGACGCCGCATCAGCCACCTTGCCGCCCCCTGGTGCAGTATACTATGGAGCTTGGAGCCAGCGACGGACACGGACAGGTAAAGTATACTGCACAGGAACGAGGGGCTCATTTTACATTAGGGGGACAGTGCTGTTGGTTTTGTCACATTTGTTGCTCATCCCGATATTGCTCGCCATTACCACCGCGCACCTGATCTACCATGATGGGCCCAACATCTTGCCGTTGCAGCATGTCCGATCAATACATATAACCAATTTCGACCTGAAATTGGTGGCATCATTGAGCAGGCATGCTCCTGGCGGCACCGATTTTCATCTGATTCGATAATAATTAGCAAATCGGATGGTCAATCGACTGCCAAGTCGATAGATGTATGGCCACCTTAAACACCTGTACCCATGAGGCTGGAGAAATTAGGTGGAACCAGCTCAACCTGTAAAGCAAGGTCAGTGCAGGAGCCAGCTTACTCAGAGCCAGAGACAGCAGCAATAAAGGAAGATGGGCTCCGCACGATGGCCTTTATTAATTCAGGTAAAAGCCAGTACACCAAGTTGCCGACATGTTTCAGACGCACAATGGTTCTTAATCACAGCGTGAGTTCACAGTGAAGGAGGTGACAAATATAACATGAAAACAAGACCCCACCTCCAGTGAGCTCAAAGACACTCCCCAAGAGGAGGTCTAAATTAAAAGGGGGGGAGGGGGGATAACCCACTAAAGTAATAAAAAGGATAAAATCATGATATTGCTTAGCATATGAAAACACATGAGGGGCGACATTGCAGTGCCAAGACTGTGCAGATGCATCGCTCGCTTGTTTTCTGTTTTATGCAGGAGGTCGGAGCAGTGCGGAAGTGACATCGTGTGGTGGGTGGGGTAAGTGTGTAGAATAATGCTATTGGCCGTCGCTTGGGTGAAATGATCTGCCAGGAAAGATTGATAGCCAAAGGGTTGGGGGCTGCCATCAGAACAGGATCATCCACCAGGCAACCTAGGCAGGTGCTTGGGGCCTAGGGGTTTTAAGGGTCCCACCTGCCACTTCCTTTGACCTCTCTTCACTTCAGCTTATCAAAAGGACTACAAGAAGGCCCCAAATCTATTACCTTGCCTACAACCCCATTACATCTTAATCCATCACTGGCTGCCGTACACATGCTGGATTCTCGCCAGAGGCGGTCGTTAGCAACCACCTTGGCAGAGTTTCATCTGCCGTGTGTATGGGAGTAAACGCTTGCCTCCAACAGCAACACCTTGCCAGCCCTCAGACTCCAAATGCATATCTACATAACACCACTCATAATGTGCTTGTTCGGTGATATACTGCAGAGGGCTGGAATTAGTAGCAGGTCATTTTAGTGCAATCCGACCGACCAGTGAAAGTGAATAATGACAGATGTAAATGATTAAAGCTTACCATTGTTCCTTGCATTGTACCCTGCATGTCACTAAATAAGGGTCATACTCCTAGCACCAAAATGGTTCAGTAGCGTCATAAACCTTGTAATTGCAGCTGTAAACCCTCAAATGATCTTCACATAAAAACAAAAACCAATGTATATATAATTGATTAGAATGATTTCTTTATTTGCACCATCATGTAGCAATATTATATTAATTGCATGTACCTATTTTTAGTGAAAGGGAAACTGAAGTCTTTGATGGTTGGGAAGATAGTTTGTTTGCTCTGCTTTGAACGCAGGCATCTGCAAGCTAACGCGATTTGTGTTATCTTGTTATCATTAATGGCTGAGCTGAAAGCAACAGCTAAATCCTATTACATCACATTTGTTCTTCTATCAAGCTGAGTTTCATGCTATTCCTTGTTAAAGCCTCAAGCACAATGTTTTATGTAATGTTCTGAGGTTTCAGTTCTGGACACACCTGGAGGTTATGCTAACGGTAATCTCCTATGGCCCCGATTCAATAAACTTTTCTACTGAGTTTTCTCGCAGGAGGTGGTTTCACATTTCATCAATAAAATACCCTTTCCAGCCTGCAGCTAACAAAAACACTCAAAGTAAGTTGTCCCAAATTGACTTATGATTGATATGAGTTTTCTAACTTCCTTTTAAAGCAATAAAGCGAAATATAAACTTATGAGATAATGAATTGCATGTGTAGTACAACTAAGAAACAGAACATTGGTAGCAAAGAAAAGAGTCTCCTATTGTTTTCCAGCACAGGAAGAGTTCAAAAAACTTCGGTTGTTATCTATGCCAAAGACCTTCTCTGAGCTATTCGACCCACTGAATCAAATACAGCCCTGTTTTCTGAAGCACTTAAACAGTTTTACTGCAGGAAAGTTCAAAGGATCATCAGCACTCTTCTGTTCAACAGCTTGAAATACAGAGTGTGGTTTTAAAACGGCAACTGTGACAGTATGATGGAATGTTATAGAAGAAAAAACACTATACAACTGAAAATAAATATATGAGACTCTTTTCTTTGTGACTAATGTTCCATTCATTATCGATACTACACATACAATTCATTATATCATAAGGTTTTTTTTTCGCTTCAGGATTGCTAGGATGCTAACAGATGAAGTAAGAAAACAGCACTTAAATGAAAAGTTTATTGAATCAAGATATCTTGTATAAATGTTACTCCTCTGTTGGTAGGATGTTACTGATGATTCAGAGGTCCTCTTACCATTTGAAATGGAAACTTCTGGTTCTTATCCAAAAGTTTGCATCATTTGTGATGTCATTAAGGGTTGTTCCATGGTCAATAAAGGACTGGTTTTGTTGTTCTCATGTCTGTCTCGGGGCTGACTTGTTTATTTGGGAGGTCGCAGATAACTCAATCATCCATATTTTCCAAGTAGACCAACAAGGTGAATGTTTTCATCACACTAACTGTTTGAATGCTGGAATGACTAATTGAACTATTCCATTAGACTAATGGAATTTACTATGGCTATTTGCTGAAAGTTATGCTAATCCTCCGTTATTACACTTTTTCAACAACTAGCCTATAATAAGTATCAGATGTAGTGATCTGTCTTGCATGCGGGTGTGTGACTAAGCAAGTGCTGAAGCCAAACGATCAGCATGGCAGGCAGGCAACTGGCAGTTGAGTTGACAGCTTGTAAAGGAGATAGCAATTTGTTAGCTTCCACATTCCTCCATTCCCCTGTAGTCTGTGGGCTCCATCGGTGTCTGTCCAGTCCCTGGACACGCCTCCTTGGTCATGCTCCCGAGACCAGTAGCTGTAATGATCTGGAGGCGATTTCCACAGTCAGCGCACACCAAGTGCGCTGAAGCAGATGGAAATCCCCACGATCACAGAAACAGAGTACCCAGTATATATTTGTAGAGGAGAATTCCAACCAGCAGGTGGAGCTGTGGAGTACAGAGGAACAAGTCCTCTGTACATCCACAGATGCCAGATTTAAATTGCACGATAGAACAACACTGGGAAATAGACAAAGTAGCAACCCAATAGAGAATAAGAACAGAGACAGACTGTATGAATGTCCACCAATCTAGTCGCCACCTGAATCACAACTGAACAGACCAGAGTAAGAAAGCCAATCGCAAGAGAGGCGATTGCTGTCAGAAACATAAGACTGAGCAAAGACAAAGCATAAATGAGTAATGAAAGACACAGCAAACAACCACAATCCGAATTCCAAGGAAAATAACAAATGAACTAACTAAACGCGGTCACCGCACGTTATGCGCAACAGTGACAAGCGCGCTAATATCACGGTCACCGCACGTTAAGCGTAACAGTGACAAAACGTACCAACCCTAACTAACATATGAACACGGAAAACAAAGATAAACAGATAGCGAGAACGCTTGCTAATCGGTTGCCTAACACCAGACAACAGCAAGCGTTTACTCTAGACAAAACAAACTAAACGATTCACTATCAGCCACCACTGAGACAGTGTAATCGCAAGTATAGGACAAGACAAAACTAGACAGTACAAATAATAAACAAATCTGACAGCACTAGTAGGAGTGCAAAATGCACTCCCAAATAATTAACTACACCAGAATATTCAGCAATAAGATACAAAGAGGCTGAAGCTCTAAAGTCAGTCTTCACCAAACAAAACCTATGACGAGCAAGGAATTTTGGGAGGAAGTGACATTTATACTGAAAACCTTCCAAGGAAGTAGACAAGCAGATTGCCAGGTAAGTGGATGCAAATTAGTCACTACAGCAGCAAGCCTCCCGAATCTTGCAAACTGACAAAAAGGCCTCTTTTCTCTGGACTGAACTATGCAACCTGCATAGGAAACCACACTGTCCAAGGAATCAAGGCCAGCAGAGTGGATTCTGACAGTAGCATTCTGCACCTGCGTAGTTACAAGCCTTCACTAACAGCACAGGTGCAGAACACTTCAGGCCACAGGAGCGCAACCAAGGAGTTGCAAGGTAATCCCTGACTACTGTAGCTGACAATAGGAGAATGGAGGGGAGCAGATGGAGACCAAGCGAACCCATGGACTACAGGGGACTGAAGGAAGCCCCAGGTAAGTGTAAAACCTTGTGACGCATTGGTCTGAGGTTTACCTTAAAGGAATACTATCGATTCACATATTTTTTTCAATTGACACAGGAATTGTTTGGGAAGTGCTGCTAAGTACTTGTGTATACATTTTAGTAGCAACTTCTTTGTTTACTGTTATCAATGTACATTCAAACTTTACTGACGCCAAAACTGACGGCTGACTGAGCCATGAGGAGAGGGGGAATTCCCCTCACATTTGATCAGTTAACTCTATGTGTAGCTCGGTGTGTGGCAGAGAGAAAGCTCCCAACAGCTGCAGTTTCTGTGTCCTGTGTTTCTGACTGACCTGTCTGAAGAGAGCAGATGAAATGTAACTAATTCTCACAGCTTTTTCATACTGTTTTTGCTTTCAGAGTTTGATATGTTTGATATTTGCTTTCTGTAGTCTGATCTCTGGCTGTGCATTGAAGCAGACACCCCTTCTGCAATTGATTTGTCCCAATATAGCTACATCCTACCCTCAATAAATTACAGTTTTTGCCTCTGATATTTAACATGAAAAGTGGGAAAATGTTTACACAGCTACTTAGACATTATTTGCACATTGTCATTTTAGAACACTTGGGTATCGATAGTATTCCTTTAAGCAGCCGACAGTCATACTTTTGAACCTGTTTTTGTTTTTTTAATTCCCCTGCACAGGCCTGGATGTTTGAACTGGACATTAATTTACTTTAGTAAAGTTAATTTCCATTCACCATCCACGAATCATACTCCTAAAATGATTCTTCCACAAAAAGGAACTTATAGGAAACCTGAATCCTCACCTGACACTTATCAGAGGTGCCCCTCAGTTAAACATGAACAGCCTCCATAACTACAGGCTTTGTTCAGTGAACTTAGGCAGTTCAACAAAGAGCCATATTAGGAGCATTCTAATTTACCAGAATCAGAACGCTGGGAAAATAATACTAACTGGTTGCACAAAAAATATAGTAACTCTATATTAGATGAATTCAAAAGTGGAGCCCTATATTTTTATAGTCCTAACACATTTTCAGAAATACTTTATAGAGAGAAGTTCACATTCCCAGCTGTCAAATCAGTGAGGCTTTCAGTCTAATGAGCATATCCATTTCTATGTCAGTCAATTAATTCAATCAATTGTCAAATGTGATCAAAAGTGGCTGGCAGCAAAGTGTCTAACTGGTGGAGAAATGCACAATAAAGAGCATAACAGCAGTATAGATAAGAATGAAAACAATCAACTTTTTGCTAGAAATCTGACGGGAATCTTAAACTGCAGAGTTTCCCTTTGATTGTTATTGTTAATGGAAATGTATCAGTAGTGAGCTATGTTGTTCAAAATCATCTGTGTGGCATATTTTACTATAGTAGACAGATTAGATGGAAGAAGCATGGAGTCATTTTCACACACTGGCATTTAGCATTAATGTGGACACACAGAAGTGAGCAATAGTATGAAGCCACACTCAGCTATTTAAGATGAATGAACATTAAACATGAACATTATTTCAGCTATGGAAGTGGTTGGATGTGGCATCTAACTTACTTTTATCCCCATCAGGCAGTAGAGGACACTGATGACTCCCATTGGCAGGATGTAGAAAAGAAATGATGTCACCTGGATGATACAGTTATAAATCCACAGGGGCTGGACGACTGTGCAAGTAGCAGAGTCTGGAACGAGGCTTCCATTGGGAAAAAAGAGCAGTCTGATGCCATGAGTGCTAGTGTTGGGAATGGAAAAAAGAATGGAGAAGATCCAAAGGGTGATCAGGATTCTAAGGGCCCTTCTACGGGTGCTCTTGAGCTTAGCTTGGAAGGGATGGATGATGGCCACGTACCTTTCCACGCTAACTGTGGTCACGCTAAGAATGGAGGCAAAACACACAGTCTCAAAGAGCACTGTCTTGAAGTAACAACCCCATACACCAAATAGGAAAGGATAGTTACTCCACATTTCATACACTTCAAGAGGCATACCGAGGAGCAAGACAAGGAGGTCGGATACTGCCAGGCTGAAAAGGTAATAGTTGGTTGGAGTTCTCATGTTGTGGTGTTTCAAGATCACCAAACACACCAACATGTTCCCACTAACACCCACCAAGAAAATGGCTGCGTAGACAAGCGTCATAGGAAGTGACAAACGACTACGCTTTGGACCCCAGAAGTATTCCAAGTATTTTTCCGTGCTGTTTAGATATCTCAAAAAACTGTGATCAGAAGCAAGTAGCTGACCTGGCCATGTGGAGTTGATGCTCTCTTGGTCATCCATCACCCCAATGACAAAACCACCAGGACACAGATAACTTGTAGAGTGGTATAGAATGAAAACAAGATGTTTAACTGCTCATGAATCAAAACAAAATTAAAATAAAATTCACAGATCCAATTTATAACAATCTAATTCCCCTGTTAAGGAGATACTGAAATCAGAAATTGTTTAACTAATTCAGATGCAAGTCATGGAAAAATGATAAATCAACCAAAAATGTCAGTAAGTAAATATGTGATAAAGGTAAAAGAAAAAAAGAAAAAAACACAATAAATAATATAACTTAGACAGACAAGCCCTCAGCAAGGCGTCAAGAAAGAAAATACAGAGAAATGTTAATGGAATTCTTAGTCAGAATATTGGCAGAAGGGCTGCTCTTCAAGTCCTCACCAAAAGGATTCAGGTCTGTTCAGAAGGGGAGAAGGCAGCTGAAGTCTCAGTCTGCGCTGTGTAGTGTGTGATACTGTACACGGATTGCCTTTCATAGAGTAGAATCTCTCCTCCCCTAAAGGCTGCTGATTGGATGACCAGGAGTATTCAATATTCTAACAATGACTTCAAGCTGCATTCAATACAAGTCTCAGACAGATAAGCTTTGGCTGCTTTTGCATGTTTTTAATGTTTTTAGCTATCGCCGTTACAGTTCCATTCACTACAGTTTGGCAATGCAAGCTGACAAGCTAGATTTTAAATGTGTTTCTTTGTTTTGTTTTGCTTTTTGGAGATATGCAATATAATGTTTTAATGTAAATCACCTTATTAATGTCTGTTAATACTAGATTGTGAGCTCCTCTACTAGATTGTGAGCTCCTCTACTAGATTGTGAGCCCCTCTGAGGGACAGTAAGTAACAAGACAATATTCTCTGTACAGCACTAAGTAATCTGTCGGCGCTATATAAATACTTAAATAAATAAATACAATTTTTTTTCAAGTTTAATATATTTTAATGGGGAAGTTATATTTCCTTAAAATATACAGATGTTTTACTCACTGTTGTGCCCTACAGCACCTCATAGTCTACTGTACAACTGCCAGCACAGATCTACAGTATTTAACAGAGTACCACAGACTTTCTGTAACCTATAATGATGTAAAGCTCTTTCAAAGCCATACCCATCTCATCCATGACCTAACCTGTTGGTCCCCACCCACGCGTACATGCAAAAAGGACATCGGGAAAAAAGGGTGCATAGTGTAAACGATAAGCATTAATAGCGTTTATAAAAGGGCGCATGGTGTAAACGATAAGCGGTAATGGTATTTATAAAATTATTGTGTTGTATTTTGTTTACAATAATGTTTTACAAATTAAAAAAAACATTAAATATTGTGTATGAAATCGCACATTGTGTTCGTAATAACTGTTGTAAAACATTAGTAAATATTACTAACATATTACAAAAACTAAACATAACCCTACTCTAACACAGAACCCTCCATCTACCTATCCCTAACTCTTAGACCCCCCTGGTAGTGCCTAACCCTAAATCTCCTCTGGTGGTGCCTAACCCTAAGACCCCCCCTGGTGGTGCCTAACCCTAAATCTCCTCTGGTGGTGCCTAACCCTAAGACCCCCCATTGTGGTGCCTAACCCTAAGACCCACCTGGTGGTGCCTAACCCTAAATCTCCCCTGCTGGTGCCTAACCCTAAGACCCCCCTGGTGGTGGTGCCTAACCCTAAAGCTCCCCTGGTAGTGCCTAACCCTAAGACCCACCTGGTGGTGCCTAACCCTAAGACCCCCCTGGTGGTGCCTAACCCTAAATCTCCTCTGGTGGTGCCTAACCCTAAGACCCCCTGGTGGTGCCTAACCCTAAGACCCCCCTGGTGGTGCCTAACCCTAAATCTCCCCTGGTGGTGCCTAACCCTAAGACCCCCCTGGTGGTGCCTAACCCTAAGACCCCCCTGGTGGTGGTGCCTAACCCTAAAGCTCCCCTGGTAGTGCTTAACCCTAAGACCCACCTGGTGGTGCCTAACCCTAAGACCCCCTAGTGGTGCCTAACCCTAAATCTGCCCTGGTGGTGCCTACCCTAAGACCTCCCTGGTGGTGCCTAACCCTAATTCCCCCCTGGTGGTGCCTAACCCTAAACCCCCTCTAGTGGTGCCTAACCCTAAATCTCCCCTGGTGGTGGCTAACCCTAAAATCCCCCTTAGTGATCACTTTTGTGTGGATAATAATGTTTTACAAATAGTGAGTGTAAAAAATATATTACAATGTACTTACTGATCGCTTTATTATGTGAATAATAATGTTTTACAAACAGTAAGGAATTACATTTTAAATAACATTTTAGTAGTAGAAGTAGAGAAGACCAGCACCATCCATTTAGTTTTGATCTTTTATTTTCTAATAAGAAACATTACAGAAGTCAAAGCAACGTTTCAGGGCAGCCGTCCCTTTATCAAGCTGTGCTGTGAATGAACCTTCATTCATAGCACAGCTTGATAAAGGGACGGCTGCCCTGAAACGTTGCTTTGACTGCTGTAATGTTTCTTATAAGAAAATAAAAGAGCACAACTAAATGGATGGTGCCGGTCTTCTTGACTTCTACTACTGAGTGACCTGGAGTGCAGCTGGTTCCACCGAGGCACATCCACCTTATTTACTTGAGGAGTACTCCACTATCATACTTACAAAAATAACATTTTAGTTAAATACGATAGATAAGTTTAGTATTTTTGTAAACGTTATTCATCACGGGCACATTTTGTAAACTTAAACCATCACGAGCGCAGTTTGAAAACGTTAATAAGCTTCGGGCACCGTTTTGAAACGTTAATAATTTCGGGCGCCCTTTTTTCCTGTTCGGCGCCCATCAAACGATATTTATTATGGGAGTGAATGGCGGCGCCCTTTTTGTCCACTTGCCTCATGCGCCCAAATTTCCTGTCACCCCCACACACAAAGCACTGTTCCTCCTCACTGCAACTTTGCCAAGCACTCTAGGCACTGTCGCTACCCATCCCCGCAGTGCGACAGCGCTGCTCCCCACCAAAACCACCGCCGTACCGGTATATAGGGAGCCCCGGCAAAGAATCTTTACATTTCCTGGCAGCCAGGATCCCCACTGATTAATAGAAAGAATTGGATGCACAATATACAGACCAATAACTTTGTAAAAGATTGTTGATTGGTACAAAAAGGATCAACTTTATTAATTCAAAATATTAAATTAAACACTCGGATGTAAATGTAGCAAACACCCCCCACCCACACAAGTAAAACCTTAAAACACCAAAGAAGCGGAAGCTCCTTTTATGTATGACGTCATATACAGTACTGTCGGACACTAGGGCTATGGTCAAGACCAAGAAAATAAGGACCCTAGGGGTGCTGGATCTGAGGCAATAGCATAATGTCCAAGGACTTTTAGATAAAGATATATGTTCATATATACACTGTATAACTTATATATTCGTCCAGGCAAAGGTCCATGTGTCTGAGACCTAACTGCAGGAACTCAAAGCTTCCCAAGGGAAAGAATGCTTCTGTGAACTTGCCATACATAGGAGACGATATTGCTTACTGCAAGGAAACACCAGGAGAGCAAAGTCCATGTACACATACACAATCCCTCAAGGCTGCAGCATCTACTTATTATGGTTTCAATCAATACAACAAAGGGACGTGTGTTATCAGTGAAGGAGTGCTCTCTCCAAGGCAAAATAAAGTCCCACTCGCAGACTCATTTGCTGATGCGTGTGAATAATAGTGCAAGTGCAACAGTTCCTTGCATGAGAATGTCTCTGAAAAGATGTGCAGTAGGCACAGCGGCAAATTAGCGGCATGCAGGACAGGTGAAAGCCGATCCCATAAATGTAAGCGTGGGGGTAAGCAAGACTTGCATGTAGCGTGAGCTCATTTAGCACAAGCACAACTTGTTAGATTACCTGCCCCGGGATCAGTCCATTCTCTCTGCAGGTTGCACGCTGTTAAGCCTCCGGGTAAGCAGCTCCGTGTAAGTCCTCATAGAGAGATCCTCCAGACACTCGATGCCATAGAATTACCAAATGTTGTCCAGGCAGTCTGCACCGCAGATAAACATGCAGCAGTGTGAACGGCGTGCACACGGAACTCCAAAGCGAACACGTGTCTGCCGAGATCTATTTCCTCACACGCTGCACGAAGGCGGATGACGGCAGGGCCTCCTAGCTCCGCCCACCAACCGGTTTCGCGCATGCGCGCTTCATCAGGGTGTAGCCTAAACATAATGGGGATGCCTTTTATACTTATCAGTCACTTCAACTACGCCCAACTGAGGGTGGACAAGGAGGCATGGGTGCCGCCCATCAACAGAGTGCCATGGCAGCAAGAATGCAATAGGAGAAGAGACACTAGGAAGCTAAATCATCGTGGCATATGAAAACATGGTGAAGCAGTAAACAGAAGTCGCATAAACACTGAAAACGGAACGGCAGGTCTGTATCACCTATATATATACGCCCACGTTCGAAGCGCCATGTCTGTATTACAGACATGCAGAGTCATCAATATAGGTGGCATATAGAGAACTCAAACACTCAGAGAAGGGGGGGATCCACAGTCTGAACCAATGAGAGTCCTCCCTGAGGAGGATTCCCAATGGTCAGTTAGGAATCCGAGGAGGAACCGCACACCACTGTGGAGGTGCTGGACCTGAGTAACAGTCAATGATAAATCCAGAAGGTCCGCACACTCATATGTAGACCAAGTCTGCTGTTTTATTCAAAAAACGTGACACAATTCCATAACCAACGATTCGTTTCGGGGCCCCGAGGGGTCCCCTTTGTCAAGGTAAACACACAGAATGGTAACACATGTAACTGACAAAACATTCTGATATATAGGCAGTGATGGTGTCAATGACCCCACCCCTCACATTCAAAATTGCTGCCCAGCCTTTACATTTGCATATGATGTCAAACATTAGCATAATTGATCATTTGCATGGATAATCAAATCAATATGCACAATTAGTCATTTGCAAGGATTACCAAACACACTGTTGTTGTACAGCACTACTGCTTAAGTGGTCATACTCCCTTATGTCATACCTGACACGTTAGCTGGGCCATGCTCCGCTCTGCCATTTAGCTGGGGACCCTCAATAACTGTACGGGCGGATATCCTGCCTCCGTTTTGCCCGTGCACTGAGTCTGTGTGATAGACTCAAGGTGCTAGGGCTTCACTGCGCACATCGCGAGTCACATTGTACGCCCTGTGGAATGCCCACTCTCGTTCACGCTGCAACCCAGAGCCGGATTAAGGCCAAATGGGGCCCTAAGCAAAGTAGCAGATTTGGGTCCCCCCCTATGAACTGTGGGTGGGCAGGCCTTATAAGCCTGCTCATTATCTGCAAACTACTTTGTGTGCAAAATATATATATATATATATATATATATATATATATATATATATATCATATTCTTCAGTATATCATGTTCTTCAGTAATGTATACCCCCAGGCCATTCATGATACAACCCACTGCTGCCTCAAGTACTACTCACTATTATGGCGCCTGGACTGCGCTGTCACATTGAGCCTGCAGCATGTTCAGGAGGGCCAATGAGGAGGGAGGGGGAGAGCCAATGAGGTCAGCAGCGTCTGCCAGCCACAGTGAGCACGCTGACGTGTCAGGTGGTGCAGGGCGCACGCTGACTCTGTGGGCTGGAATGGACAGCGTCTTGTTATAGTAACGGCAACGCTCATAATTTCGGAAGCCGCTCAGCGCTGCTGCGGCGGCAGGCTGGCAGGTAAAAGAGCTGATCCACTGCCAAATGATTACATGCTGGGTCCCCCTAGCCACAGCGGCAGCTAGGGTATTTGGCACCCGGTGCTGATTATCTTCAGACACCTAGACACCACCCCCCCCCCCCCCTCAAAAAAAAAATCATTTGAGGGGGTTAAATGTTAAGAGCAGCAAAGTTTTGGGGACATGGCCACTCCACTTTGACATTGCGCATGAACAGGTTGATCGAGCACGTCGGCCACAGATCTAGCAGCATGTCTGATCGATACATGCAATCAATTTCTACCCCAAATTGGTTGCATCCTCGATCGGGCATGCTCTTGACGGCAGGGCAGTGTTGCCAAACAGATTTAAAAATGTTGATGGACAAAAGGCTCAAAAAATCTGGACACTCAAAATGTTACCCTTTTTAAGCTTAAAGGACGACTAAAGTGAGAGGGATATAGTCAAGAGGCTGCCATAATTATTTCCTATTAAAGAGAACCTGTAACAAAAAAAAAGTTCCCCTGGGGGGTACTCACCTCAGAAGGGGGAAGCCGCAGAGTCCCAATGAGGCTTCCCCCTCCCCTGTAGCTGCAGGCAATCTAGAGATGGCTCCACCGAAGTGTCCGGCAATCCTCCCTCGACAAGCCTGACAAGCACTGATTTATTTACCTTTCCTGGCTCCAGCGGGGGGACTGTTGCGGCTCTCCACACGGAGACAGGCGAAAATAGCCGATCTCCGTTGGGTCCGCTCTACTACACAGGCGCAGGAGACTTGTGCCTGCGCAATAGAGCGGCCCGACAGCGATTGGCTATTTCCGCCTATCTCCGAGGTGGAGAGCCGATACTGCGCCTGCACTGGAGCTGGGAAGGTAAATATTTACAACCATGCTGTTTGGGGAGCTTTATCTCGACCACTGCCATGGGACCGAGGAGGACGGGGGAAGCCTCAATAGGATCCGGAGGCTTCCCCCACCCCAGGTGAGTACCCCTCAGGGGAGGTTTTCTTCGTTACAGGTTTTCTTTAAGCAATACCAATCACCTGGCTATCCTGCTGATCCTCTGCCTCTAATACTTCCAGCCATAGACCCTGAACAAGCATATGCAGATCAGGTGTTATTCAGACACTACTGCAGCCAAATAGACCAGCTGGGCTGCCAGGCAACTGGTATTGCTTAGAGTGTACCCAAAATGTGGAAATAAAAAGATTTTATACTCAACCAGGACTTCCTACAGCCCCATAAACGTCGAAGCATCTCTCACCGCCCTCCCAAGTGCCTCTGTTCTGCTGCAATCAGCCCTGGTAACTGGCTCAGTTGCTCCAGTCGGCTCTTCTGCACATGCGCAGCCCCTCGTGCAGAAGTTCCGACTGGCGAAACTGAGCCAGATTATCGGGGCTGATTGCGGCAGAACGGTGGATGGCGAGGGATGCATCAGGGATTATGGGGATGGAAGAAGCCCCAGGTGAGCATAAAATCTTTTTATTTCTACATTTCACATTTACTGTAAAAGGAAATAAATATGGCATCCTCCATATACCTCTCTCTACTATTGTCCTTTAAAGGTTGCTGTAGGGATTTTTGCATCTATCAGGCATGCTACAGAGACAGGGAATCACAATGGGTGCTGCTGGTAGAAAGGGCGACATTATATACATGCAACAATATGAAAAAATGATATTGCAAGATGTGATCCAAAAAATAAATATGGCTTGAACAAATGGAGTTAAAAGTACCGTAATCCCAATAAGGCTAGACTTTACACATGCTAATAAATTACATGCAATGCCAGAGCTTTGAAAACAACATATCTAAGTTGGTGAAAGGGTTAAGTACCCCTCCTCCGTATAACAGGAGAACAGCCAGAAGAATGCAGAAGATAATTAGCTCCTCACCTCACCCACTGTGTGTGCAGAGCCCGGTGCACTCTGAGGAGGGGAATGCCAGAGAAGAAATCCATGACACAGCTATAGAGGGAACCTGCAGTTTGAGGAGCCCGCCACCACACACATGGAGGAAAGAGATGCTATCAGAGCACGAGTAAGTAGTGTTGTCCGGATCATGAACGATTCGGATCTTTGATCCGAATCTTTTTTATGAGTCGATCATCCGAATCATCAAAATGAACGATTCGGATCGCAAAAGGGGCGGGGCCAGGAGCGACACGCCCCCTCTCAGCGGGCAGCGGGGTCCTGGAAGCAGAGATCGCTCTGTTGGATGGGAGGCAGCCTTGCAGGGAGACAGGTAGATGAGAGAGAGGGGACATGGGTGCCACTACCAGATATGTGTAGAGCACACATACTGGCTGAAACGTGCTTCTCATTATAGGCTGCCTGTTCCGTAGTGCTGCACAGTGATCACATTGGAAGCTTTTGGCTCAGCACAGCTCAGTAACTTTGCAGACAGTGTGATTGAAAGGCAATATAATCCTCCTGCACTCGGCACTAAACAGCTGCACTTATCTTCTGGGAATGCTTTCTTTTACTGTGCGACGTTTTCTTTCAAAGTGTACAGATGAACATATAGGTGAAATATATGTAATGCATATGACTTCAGCATGTGGGTATTACGTGCAAACATTTCTGCTCTCTGCTCGTCCCTCCTCCCTTCTCTGTCCACTCCCTGCCCTCTGTCCATCTTCTCCCCTTCTCTGTGTGTCCACCCCCCTCCCCTTCTCCTGTCCACAGACCTGTCCTGCTGTTCATTTCACCCCCGAATGCTTCCGGTAGTAAAATGATCCGAGATTCGGATCAAAGATCCGGATCTCTTCAATGATCCGATTCGAATCATCCGGATCATTGAAAAGATCCGAACTTCCCATCTCTACGAGTAAGGAGAGAAGGTGGGCGGAGCTTATGTCACAGAGGGAGACGCTCAGCCAGTCAGCACAAGAGTGACATACACAGACAGTGCAGTGGGCTTTTTGACATCCTGGTTGCCCTGTAAACTGGGAGTGCTCTGCCCATTGCGCACACTGTATAGAAACTCCAAATTATGTTCTGATGGGGCCCCTTAGACCCCAAACGGAGCCCTAATCAGGTGCTTAAGGTGCCTGGTTGAAGATCCGGCTCTGCTGCAACCGCATGGCCACAAGGAATGCGACCATCACGCGCCATCGCTAGTGCGCATGTCCACCCAGCATAGACTGTACCTATATATACGCCCACGTTCGAAGCGCCATGTCTGTATTACAGACATGCAGAGTCATCAATATAGGTGGCATATAGAGAACTCAAACACTCAGAGAATGGGGGATCCACAGTCTGAACCAATGAGAGTCCTCCCTGAGGAGGATTCCCAATGGTCAGTTAGGAATCCGAGGAGGAACCGCACACCACTGTGGAGGTGCTGGACCTGAATAACAGTCAATGATAAATCCAGAAGGTCCGCACACTCATATGTAGACCAAGTCTGTGGTTTTATTCAAAAAACGTGACACAATTCCATAACCAACGATTCATTTCGGGGCCCCGAGGGGTCCCCTTTGTCAAGGTAAACACACAGAATGGTAACACATGTAACTGACAAAACATTCTGATATATAGGCAGTGATGGTGTCAATGACCCCACCGCTCACATTCAAAATTGCTGCCCAGCCATTACATTTGCATATGATGTCAAACATTAGCATAATTGGTCATTTGCATGGATAATCAAATCAATATGCACAATTAGTCATTTGCAAGGATTACCAAACACACTGT
The DNA here is from genome assembly GCF_040937935.1 of Hyperolius riggenbachi. Lineage (NCBI taxonomy): Eukaryota > Metazoa > Chordata > Amphibia > Anura > Hyperoliidae > Hyperolius > Hyperolius riggenbachi. The sequence continues at coordinate 351,506,763 of NC_090648.1, forward strand.
TGTTGTACAACACTACTGCTTAAGTGGTCATACTCCCTTATGTCATACCTGACACGTTAGCTGGGCCATGCTCCGCTCTGCCGTTCAGCTGGGGACCCTCAATAACCGTACGGGAGGATATCCCGCCTCCGTTTTGCCCGTGCACTGAGTCTGTGTGATAGACTCAAGGTGCTAGGGCTTCACTGCGCACATCGCGAGTCACATTGTGCGCCCTGTGGAATGCCCACTCTCGTTCACGCTGCAACCGCATGGCCACAAGGAATGCGACCATCACGCACCGTCGTTAGTGCGCATGTCCACCCAGCATAGACTGCTGCCGAGGATGCGCCATATCGGCGTGGTGTCCTACGCGGCGTCGCTAATGCACATGTCCCGCCAAGCATAAACTGCTGCCAGGGATGCGCCGTATCGGCGTGGTATCCTGGCAACCCACCGCCAATGCTGTGCGCGCATAGTCCCGCTCAGCATAGGCTGCTGAAGGGGATGCACAGTGAACACATTGGCTGCCTTGCAACCCTCCGTGCACACAGTGCCCTTAGCAAGTTCCCAACCCCACAGCGCGATTTCATAGCCCAGCAAAAATCGATATAATCCCACCATCTGGATTTACATAATATAAAAATACACGACCATAGTTGCATAAGCAGTGGATAAATACCACTTGCCTAAGCACCACAAAGTTCTGATTGGCAACTTACATAATCAAAGGACCTGCACTATAATCCCAGTGCTCAGATGAGCCACCAATGTCCCCAAGGAGGACAGAACCTCATACTGGGCATGCGAAATGAGATAAGCATGTGAGGAAGGTAGCGAATCATGACATCCCAACTCACCACCAGACCAGACGAACAGAAGTGACACCAGTGCATATAGAGGAAAACACCAAGACCACCCAGAATAGGCACCAGAGGTGGTATCTGTAGGGAAAAAGGATATAATTAGTACAATGTATTTTATGAGACCGTAATGTATATACAAAAAATGTACACATGTATCTGCAATTGCTGAATGTGTACATTTTTTGTCAGGCAGTCAAACCTGACCCCCTTTACCTATTTAAAGGGTAAAGGACAGGCATCTGGGGGTCCCCTTATTAAAAGAGGCTCCGAAATATCACAATAAGTCCCCCAATACCAATCCCCACAAGCAGGTAGTTACCCTCAGAGCCCCTTGTCCATGATATGGATAGAGATAGGACAGTTCCTGGTGAACGACGGGTGTTTGCATTCGCATCAGCAGGTGAACACATGGCATGTTCGACCCGCCCCCCTATACATCATCATGGAACCAAACTTTGATCCCTCACCCCAGTGTCAGCACACACATGGCAGCCAATCAGCTATCCCTCCCTCCTAGACCCGCCCTCCCCCTATAAAATGCCACCGTGACAGCCATTTTACACTCTGACTGTGGCTGCTGTGAAGGAGTGTAGGGACAGAGCTGTGCTGCTGCTAGGGAAAGCGGTAGTTAGGCCTGTGTTCTGTGTCCCCACTCCAGTTTCTTGCTGCTACAGTATCAATTCACCATCTACATAACCCCAAGAGCAGTTCTAAGGGCTATGTTTTGTTATTGTGATATTGCTGTTCAGTGTATTGCAGACAGGTGCAGTCAATGCTTAGTGCTACAGTAGTTCACCTAAAGGGCTGTTTTTCATTGTCTTACTAATTTTATATTGCAGTTCTGTGTGTACAGTGCACAGGTTAGCTGTTGGAGACAGGTCTGCTGGTCCTAGTAGTACACCGACCATAATCCAATAATACATCACCTCCACTACTGGCATCTAGTACTATCCACTACTGCCCTGCATAAGGCCTCACTGGCAGGGCCTATATTTTGAGTTGATTATTGCACAACGCATAAACCTATCTGTTACCTGACCTGCGTAAGTGACATTCACCTGAGCCTGGCTAGGCTGGCTCACACTCTAATCCTGTCAGTGTAATGTCCATACTACATTTATATAGCAGTAACATCTTATCAAGCACTTTACAGAGTACATAGTCAGGTTCTCGGAAGAGCTCACAATCTAATCCGACCATACTCTTATATCCCACCATATCATTATGTATTTATATAGCACTAAAATATACTCCAGCACTTTACCAAGCCCCTCTTTTGTTGGCCACACCCTCTTTTGGCCACGCCCCCAAACATTTTCCTCTGTATTTTTTTGTGTCTTTTTCTGTATCTTTCTTTCTTCTATCTCCTTCTTAGCCCATATGCAATTCACTTTTTCTCCTAAGTTTTCTCCTAGGAGAAAATTTTCAATCTTCTGTTTAAAATAACTTTTCAGCACTTTGCAATTGAAAAAATTCCAAAAGTATATGGAAAAGTAATGTCAAAATGATTCAGTGTATTTTCTTACTTCCTGGTGGCTTAAAAAGCGTTTTATTGATACAATGTAAAAATATCAACTTGGAGAAAACTAAGGAGAAAAACTGAATTGCATATGGGCCCTAGGTGATATTTTCCCAACTTCTAAATAAAACGCCTTTTACTCCACCAGCAAGCAAACAAATACTTACAATAATTTTGACAGTACTTTTTAGCCTGCTTTTTGGTAATTTTTCCATTGCAAAGCGCTAAAAAATTAAATAATTTAATTTAAATTAATTTAAATTGAAGATGAAAAATTATCTCCTAGGAGAAAACTCAGGAGAAAACGTGAATTGCATATGGCCCCTTGTGTCTGCTTTCTTCTTTTTTCATCTGTCATCTTAAGCGACGCAAGGTGGCGAGTGTGGAAGAGATGCAGCCGACGTAGGAAGTGTGTTGCGGTGCCCGGCAATGGAAGACCGCTCGTCAGCACAAACTTTTGCTCCCTGTTGCCTGGAAACTAGGAGCAATGCTCAGGCGAATGACTATTCATAGAGAAAAAAGAAGTTGGGTAATTTGCACACCCACTGAAATGGAAAAAAATAAAACATTTATACTAGTGTAGTGTAGTGTACCCTACATTTATATGGATACCATGTACAGTATTAAGAAATATAAGCTATAAACTTCAACACAACAACAGAAGATAGTTATATACTGCATGTACTGTATATTAAGTAAGTTAAGTGTAAAATTTCTTCTGTCATTACAGACAATCAACAATATATACAATGTGGATGATACAAAGTAAGAGCATACAAAAGATTTATGCAAACAAAAAGTAACCATATGTGCAGCTTCAATGCAGTAGCAAGCAATGTGTATGAGTACAAAAGGACAGCCCAATGTGCTGTTGGTTAAATAAATATACCTGAGTGGTAGCCCATAAAAAAGTGCAAGATAAGCGATAGACAACAAGACCATTTAGCACACCCCGTTTCCGCAGTAGCTAGCAGATTGATGCTCACCATGGCTGAAGATGACAACCGAGCTTCCTCCTATCGGTAAGGAGCCAGTTTCATTTCCTCCTTACCAGGTGATCACCGTGAGCCAATTACAGCCACGTGAAAAAAAAGGCTCTGGTCCTTAAAGAGGAACTCCAGTGAAAATAATGTAGTAAAAAAAGTGCTTCATTTTTACCATAATTATGTATAAATGATTTAGTCAGTGTTTGCTCATTGTAAAATCTTTCCTCTCCCAGATTCACATTCTGACATGTATTACATGGTGACATTGTTACTGTGGGCAGGTTATGTAGCTGCTCCTAGCTGTTTTGGCTGTTAGAGACAGCTGTAAACAGCTAATTCCTGTCTGTGAACATTGTTACATTGTGGCAGTTTGCCCAGAGTACCGCGGTACTCAGAGCTTCTTGTAGGAGGGGTTTCAGCACAAAATCAGTCATACAGCGCCCCCTGATGGTCTGTTTGTGAAAATAATATTTCTCATGTAAAAGGGGGTATCAGCTACTGATTGGGATAAAGTTCAATTCTAGGTTGGAGTTTCTCTTTAAGAGGCCAGAGCATTGCGGTCCAAAAATATTTAAAACCAGTTGCCTGGTATCCTGCTGATATTTCATGCAACAGTAGTGTCTGAATCACACACTTAAACCAGGCATGTGGCAAATGCAGTCAAAATTAAACATCTGGTTATTATCTTATCTCTCTGGAAAGTCCTTCACAGTCTCTTAGGGCTCAGCCACACTATAAGCGCTTTTCTAAGCGCTTGTGATTGATTTTTAAAAATCGCTCCCATTCACTTTCATTAAAATCACGGTAAAAATCACAAGCATTTAGAAAAGTGCTTATAGTGTAGCTGAACCCTAAGAGACTGTGAAGGACTTTCCAGAGAGATAGGAAGATAAGAGATAGGAGATTTTGTCACCAATTATGTATTTTCTATATTGGTGTATTTCATTTGTCTGTATTATTATGTACCCCATGTTAATTTCTTACTTTGTCCACGCCACGGAATATGTTGGCACTTTATAAATCAAATAATAATAATAATAATAATAATCTGGTCTGTATGCCTATTCAGGGTCTAGAATTAAAAGTATTAGAGGCAGTGGACCAGAAGGGCGGCCAGGCAATGTGCTTTGTTTAATGTTAGATTTGAAAACAGGATTACTTAAACTGCAGTATAGTGAAGCAACCACAAGATGTCACTGCCGGCAATGTGCTGCGATGATCTCTATGGTATTGCGATTTCCTATATTAATTCTGTGTTCCTCTCTTTTCTAAGTAAGCTGCATTACCTGATGGTTGTGTATGATTTATCTCTGCACGTTTTCTTCAGTAAAGAGTTCTAACTTGTTATACTGGGTGCCTTTCTGCGTGTACCTACCACTGTGCTCTATCAGGTTAAGGGCCCAGTCAGTGGATGCTCAGACCCAGAGACACAGATTGCAAAAGCTATGGACAGCCCAGACGAACACCCAACAGTGATCCATTGAAGCTACAGGGTATCTCCCAAAGGTACTGTGATCTACAGATAACAAAGAGCAGAATCAGGACACAGGTAGAGGCACGTGGGATGCATTGAAAAAGCTGCATGAAAGATTCAGTTTAAACAGCAAGCTATTCCTGTTAAGAAAACTGTATCAAATGAGACTAAGTGAAGGGGCAGAGACGCAGGTATAACTGCAATGCTAGAAGTAATGGCACAAGCAATGATCAATTGGGGAGGATGTAAAAGACAGCCACGTGTCAGCCATATTGCTGTGTAGCTTACCAGAATCATACAATGCACTGATTAGTAGAGTTGGGCCGAACCTCCGATTTTAGGTTCGCGAACCTGGTTCGCGAACTTCCGCGGAAGGTTCGGTTCGCGTTAAAGTTCGCGAACCGCAATAGACTTCAATGGGGATGCGAACTTTGAAAAAAAAAATAATTATGCTGGCCACAAAAGTGATGGAAAAGATGTTTCAAGGGGTCTAACACCTGGAGGGGGGCATGGCGGAGTGGGATACATGCCAAAAGTCCCGGGGAAAAATCTGGATTTGACGCAAAGCAGCATTTTAAGGGCAGAAATCACATTGAATGCTAAATGACAGGCCTAAAGTGCTTTCAAACATCTTGCATGTGTATACATCAATCAGGGAGTGTAATTAAGGTACTGCTTCACACTGACACACCAAACTCACCGTGTAACGCACCGCAAACAGCTGTTTGTGTTGTGACGGCCGTGCTGGACTGGTGCGCACCATGGCGAGAGTGCAGGTTTTGGTGGCTTTACAGCCCATATGGTCGCCTGGCTGATGTAGCTGAATGACAGAACAGGTATGCAGTGGCGGGTTCACTAAACAGAACAGGTATACAGTGGCGGGTCCACTGAACAGAACAGGTATGCAGTGGCGGGTTCACTGAACAGGTATACAGTGGCGGGTCCACTGAACAGAACAGGTATGCAGTGGCGGGTTCACTGAACAGGTATGCAGTGGTGGGTTCACAGAACAGGTATGCAGTGGTGGGTTCACAGCACAGGTATGCAGTGGTGGGTTCAATGAACAGGTATACAGTGGCGGGTCCACTGAACAGAACAGTAGTGGCAGGTTCACTGAACAGGTATGCAGTGGTGGGTTCACAGCACAGGTATGCAGTGGTGGGTTCACAGAACAGGTATGCAGTGGTGGGTTCACAGAACAGGTATGCAGTGGTGGATTCAATGAACAGGTATACAGTGGCGGGTCCACTGAACAGAACAGGTATGCAGTGGCAGGTTCACTGAACAGGTATGCAGTGGTGGGTTCACAGCACAGGTATGCAGTGGTGGGTTCACTGAACAGGTATGCAGTGGTGGGTTCACAGCACAGGTATGCAGTGGTGGGTTCACAGCACAGGTATGCAGTGGTGGGTTCACAGCACAGGTATGCAGTGGTGGGTTCACAGCACAGGTATGCAGTGGTGGGTTCACAGAACAGGTATGCAGCCAGACAGGAACAAGTTAAGCCTAACTAATCTTTCCCTGAGAGACAGTCTGCAGCAGCTCGCCCTACTCTCAGGCAGCACACGAGTGACCGTAATGGCCGCCGCTGCCTGCCTTATATAAGGGGGGGTGGGGCTCCAGGGGCTAGTGTAGCCTAATTGGCTACACTGGGCCTGCTGACTGTGATGTAGAGGGTCCATGTGCATTATGGGGCGAACCGAACTTCCGCAAAGGTTCGCCTGCGGGACGCGAACGCGAACCACTGAAGTTCGCATGGAACCGTTCGCAGGCGAACCGTTCGGCCCAACTCTACTGATTAGCGCTCTGGAAACCAGGCCCAAAGCAGAACTGGCACTAGAATTTGTGAAAAACAGACTTATAGATGAGTACATATGCAGAAAAGAACTGACAACTTCAGAAAGTCATGCTGAAACTGCACTTAAAGCTACAGAAACAAAAGCACACAGAAAAGAGAATGAATCATGTTTGCAGTGTAAGAAGGTTGGACACAGGGAGCTGAGGAAAAAGACAAGATTCTCAAGGAACTCAGACCACTTTAAGGAACAAGTAAATCTTTGCACACCTTTGCACGCAATTATTTTGTCCAGGAGCTTGATTCACAAAGCGGTGCTAAGTGTTTAGCACGGGTGTGCTAAACAGTTAGCACGTGAAGTGCCATTTGCGGACTTTTGCGCGCGCAATTTGCCGCGATTCGCGCGATCGCGGACTTTTGCGCGCGCAATTTGCCGCAAAATTGCGCGCGCAAAAGTCCTCAATCGCACTTTGCGCGCGCAAAAGTCAGCGAACGGCACTTCACGTGCTAACTGTTTAGCACACCCGTGCTAAACACTTAGCACCGCTTTGTGAATCAAGCTCCTGGACAAAATAATTGCAATCATGTTTGGCACAGATGCCTAGGTCACAGACAACCTGACAGCATACAGGAACTGAATAGATAGAACTTGACAAAAGACCTAATGTTGTCAACCTGTTCAAATACTTTGAAATGTGAGTGTTGTATCAAATCCAAAGTGACTAGGGCAACTCTTCCCAAGTTAAGCCAGCATAGAGCTTCAAGACCACTTGATCTCATACACAGCGACATGTGGGGCCCCATAAGAGTCCCTACACCAATAGAAAACAGATACATACAGATACATACTGACCTTCATAGATGACTATTCAAGGTATATGGTTATACATCTAATGGAAAACAATGGACAGGTTGGGGCGCAGAGTGTGTCGCTCCAAATTTTGTGGGATTTTTAAGGAAAAGGAGTCATCAGGATATGGATGGAGCTAACCGTTATGAAACTCTGTACTCTATACAGTGCTGCCGAAGATGTCAGTGCTATATAAATACACAATAATAATACAGTGGGATGCAAAAGTATGGGCAACCTTGTTAATTGTCATGATTTTCCTGTATAAATCGTTGGTTGTTACGATAAAAAAATGTCAGTTAAATATGTCATAAAGGAGACACACACAGTGGTATTTGAGAAGTGAAATGAAGTTTATTGCATTAACAGAAAGTTGGCAATAATTGTTTAAACAAAATTAGGCAGGTGCATACATTTGGGCACCACAAAAAAGAAATAAAATCAATATTTTGTAGATCCTCCTTTTGCAGAAATTACAGCCTCTAGTAAACGCTTCCTGTAGGTTCCAATGAGAGTCTGTATTCTGGTTGAAGGTATTTTGGACCATTCCTCTTTACAAAACATCTCTAGTTCATTCAGGTGTGATGGCTTCCGAGCATGAACAGCTCTCTTTAACCTCTTGAGGACCCTGGGCTTAAACCCCCCTAGTGACCAGGTCATTTTGTTCAAAATTGGCCACTGCAGCTTTAAGGCCAAGCTGCAGGACCGCACAACACAGCACACTAATGATCCCCCCCTCCTTTTGTCCCCACCAACATAGCTCTCTATTGGTGGGGTCTGATCGCCCCTGCAGTGTTTGTTTTTTTAAATATAAATATTTATGTTATTTTTTTTTTATTAAATTTGTGTATTTTTTTAAATATTTTATTCCCTCCATCCCTCCCACCCCCCAGGCAGCCAATAACGGCGATCGGCTGTCATAGGCTTCAGCCTATGAGAGCCGATCGCTCTCTCGTCCTCCAGGGGGACAGCCGTGTCACACGGCTGTCCCCAGTACAGCGCTGCTGCAGATCGCAGCGCTGTACAATACAATTAAGCGGCGGTTTCGCCGTTACAGTCTCCAGAGCGGCAATCGCCGCTCGGAGACTGAAGGCGGAGCTCCGCTCCGCCCACCAAGCAGGAGATGCGCGCGCATCCTGCGCGCGATCTCCTGCAAATGCAAGCCCCAGGACTTTCCGCCAATCGGCGTTAGGCGGTCCTGGGGCTGCCGCCGCGGCCACGCCTACCGGCGTGTAGCCGTCGGCAAGTGGTTAACTCACACCACAGATTTTCAATTATATTTAGGTCTGGGGACTGAGATGGTCATTCAAGAACGTTCCAGAAAAGCTTCCTCTGCAATCACTCTCGCATACAGCATCTCCTCCTTGTGTAAAGTGTGCCGAATAGTTGAAAGATGCACAGTGACTCCATCTGCAGCAAAATTATGTTGTAGGTCTTTGGTGCTGGTCTGTGGGTTGACCCTGGCTGTTCTCACCATTAGTTGCTTCTGTTTATCCGAGATTTTTCTTGGTCTGCCACTTCGAGCCTTAACTTGAACTGAACCTGTGGTCTTCCATTTCCTCAATATGTACCTAACTGTGGAAACAGACAGCTGAAATCTCTGAATCAGCTTTTTGTATCCTTCCCCTAAACCATGATGGTGAAAAATCTTTGTCTTCAGGTCATTTGAGAGTTGTTTTGAGACCCCCATGGTGCTACTCTTCAGAGAAAATTAAAAGAGGAGGGAAATTTACAACCGATCCCTCCCTAAATACTCGTTCTAATAATTGGATTCACCTGTGTATGTAGGTCAGGGGTCACTGAGCTTACCAAGCCAATTTGAGTTCCAATAATTAGTTCTAAAGGTTTTGGAATTAATAAAATGACAATGCAAATGTATGCACCTGCCTAATTTTGTTTAAACAATTATTATGCACTTTCTGTAAATCCAATAAACTTAATTTCACTTCTCAGATATCACTGTTTGTGTCTCCTGTATGATATATTTAACTGACATTTTTACAACCAACAACCAACGATTTATACAGGAAAATCATGACGATTAACAAGGTTGCCCAAACTTTCGCATCGCACTGTATGGTAGGACATTAGACTATGACTATAGTACGATTAGATTGTGAGCTCCTCTGAGGACTATCAGAAAAGTGACACATACGAAAGAAGGGGATGCATGGGGGAGGTGGGGAGGGGGGTAAAGAGGTAGAGGCACAAGACAGAGAGCCTGGTGGGAGAGGAGAAATGGGAGGAAGACCTCTCACCAGGACTGCAGACACTGTTTGGCAGGGACATGCTGTTAATATAAGCCACTAAAATCTGAAGAAAGGAAAGGGTTATGCGGAAGACAGCAGGGTGGGAGGAGGAGCTGGGAAAAGAGATACAATTACCTGCAATCAAGCTAATCTAAATTGCCTGAAGCTTACTTCTCTGCTCACTACAGAAGTCAGCTGTCAGCACCTGTATCACTGGCTTATGCAACGGCAGAATGCCCTGCATTATTGATTAATTACTCTGATCAGGATAAATAATCAATAGTCTAATGTATTACAGCAGCCAGTGCTATGGCTACTAATGACAGGCAACTTCTGAAGCACTAAACACATCCTGCCACCTCTCCCTGCTAAAGTCCCCGCTGCAGCACAGAAGTCATTCTCTCTACTCACCCTGCTGCTCTGCACATTCACTCACTGCAGGCTGTGTGTAGAGAGCATGGAAGCACATTGCCCATGGGACAGGAAGGGGAAGGGTGCTACATCTAGTGCAGGAAGTAGTACAGTCCCTGCACTGCCTGCTGCTATTTTCCCTAATGTTGCCCAAACTATGAAAAAAGGTCGGTCCCAGGTGGAAGAACACAGTCACTGAGCACCACAGCGGTACCCCTAGCCATGGCTACACCCGGTGCTGTGTAAGCACCTGTAGCCTTATGGTAGGTGCGCCACTGAGCTAGAGACTGTAAGTGGACTTTTAAAATAATGTATAACACTGGTATTGCAGTTGGGAGATACAAAGCAAGGCTAGTAGCCAAGGGATATTCTCAAACATATGGAGAAGACTATGACGAGATATTTGCTCCAGTGGTTAGACACACCACAATCAGACCATTGCTCACTGTTGCAGCAACAAAATAGATGCAAGTAAGACACTTGATGTCAAAACAGCCTTCTTAAAGGGACCCAGAGCTCTGCCTAAAATCGCAACCTTGTAGCCCACGAGGTCCCCCCGCATCCTCCTGGCTCCTCTCCCAGTCCTGTTGGCAGCTATGTTAATTAGCAACTTCGGGCCTGAAATCGCCTGTGTGCACCCCGACATGCACGCTACGCATCATCATGCCAGCCGGGGTGAGAGTCCTGCGCATGAGCGGTTCAGTCTTAGAAAACCATGCATGCGCAGGACTCTCACGCCGGCCGGCGTGATGACGCGGTGGGGGCACGCATGGGCAACTTTAGGCCGAAGTCACTGATTAATCATCAGCAGGGCCTGTAGAGGAGCCAGGAGGACGCCGGGGGACTTCGCAGGCTACGGGGGACTGGAAGAAGCCCCAGGTAAGTCCAGATTCTGGTTTTAGGCAGAGCAAGCTAACAGAAAAAATCTACAGGGAACAACCAAAAGGATTTGTGGACTCACAAAAAACAGATCTAGTATGCAAACTTCTGAGAGGAATCTATGGTCTCAAGCAAGCAGCTAGAGCATGGAACATAAAAAAATCAATGATGCTCACAAAAGAGAACTTTTAAGGTCTAAAACCTGTCTGTACACAAAGAAGCAGGATGGCAGATGTATCTTTGTACTAATATATGTGGAAGACCTATTAGAATGTTAACAGCAAAAGATGGATCATTCCACAGTCTTAGAAATTCTAAATGAGAACTTTGAAACAAAAGCTCTAGGTAATGTGAAACATTTCATTGGTATGCAGATTGAGAAAATTGTACTTTTCTTCCTGACCAAAGTCATCTGGAAACAAATTACCTGAAGGAAATGAATAATCAAGGTGATTTACTGCCAAACAATTTTCAGTACAGAAAAGCCATAGGAAAACTACTCTACATAGCCACAATTGCAAGGCCGGACATTGCAATAGGATTCCTATGCAGAAAAGTGTCTCAACTAGTGGTGCTCGGATACCCCTATCCATGAATTTGAGTAAATCCGGAAATTCCGGATTCCCTCATCCACGGATTCGACAAACCCGGCCGTGGCAAAAAAAAATCTGGAATCGTCGTGATTAAAATCCGGGTTTGAAACTGAATCATGAATTCGAACCGGATTTTCGGCGTGAATGAGTCAATCACGGCGATCCATGGCCGTGGATCCGGATTTTCTTTTTACGTTAATAGCAAAGCTCCCACACATGCTACAATCCCCAAAATTGCATGGATTATAAAGGTGATAAGGGGCTACAACTTAAAAAAAAATCAAAAACAACTTTTAGTTTTTGAGAAAATGGATTTTAAAGTGAAATCAACAATTGAAATGCGGCTATTAATTGTTAATGATTGTTTTTAAACAGGGAAACACACTTTAAGCAATTGCAGAGGTGATGGCTAGTCCTGATGGCACCTGGCGGTGGTGATACCACTGGAGGGAGGAGGATGAGACAAGTGAGTGACGCCACAAAAAACCCCCCAGAGGTTTTTGTCAGTTTTTTTTTGTGCAGCGATAGCAATGACATGACACAGCAGAGTTGTCAGTGGACCCTGGCGTTGGGAATGCAGACTTTAGTAGAAAGTCAGGAGGACTAAGCGATCAGTGCGGCAACACAGAATGAACGACCATGGCACCTCACTGGTAGTACCACAGCATGATAATGCTGCCCAAAAAATGTATATGCATTCTGTGGATCCTGGCGTTGGGAAGGCAGACTTTAGTAGAGAGTAAGGAGGACTAAGCCATCAGTGCGGTAGCACAAAACAAAAGACCATGGCACCTCACTGGTAGTACCACAGCATGATAATGCTGCCCCCAAAAAATTATATGCATTCCGTGGACCCTGGCATTGGAAAAAGGTAGAACCGACACCATCCAAAGTAAGTATTTGCTCTTTTATTGCAGATAATCAACAAACAGCCATATCAGCGACGTTTCAGGGCACCCGCCCCTTTCTCAAGCTTAGCCGTCTATGAACATTTACCAAATGACATGCTACATGTATATATACTCAGCAAAAGTGACAAGCGACCAATCAGCATTAAGCTACATTTCCTCCAATCACATGGTTCGTCCTCAATGCGGACCTGACAGGGAACTACGCTGTTCGCACTCCATAGGTGCGTATGAAGTGAACTCAGCCACACCCCTCCACTCACCAGTAGCCGGAAACCCGCCTCAGCTACGTTGCCAGGAACGCCTGCCAGCCGCTCACACAGGCCGCTAAAACAGCGGACCTGATAGGAAACTGGCAAGCGTGACGCTGGAAGGCGGAGCAAAGCTCCGCCCCAAGGTCCCCATGGCAACTAGACGCAGGAGCGGCTAATAGTCGCCCTGCGCAACACGATGTAAACAAAGCCATGCGGGGCGCAGGCCACTGGGAAGGAGCCTCCTATCTATACCCCAATATCTTTGTAAAGCACTACATTGTATCAACAAAAATGCCTGTCTATGGGGTGGGCCACATCATAAACTGGAGGATAAAGGGACCTGTATATATAAACAAATGAAATATATAAATAAATGAAATTAAAATTAAACTGAAATGAATATATGCAATGAAATAAACATAAAAAATTGAAAAATGAAAAATAAAAAACGAGTAAAAATCATATAAACAGTATCATAGGGTCCCATTTATACAATAGTCCACAGCATTTAAAGGGGACAAGTAGCTAATACAGAGTGACACAGTACTCTTGATGACTCTTAATAACTGTACAGGGAGGCCAACTGGAACAGGAAAATCACAAATCAAATAAAAGGTATAAGATCTAACTCTCGGTTTAAACCACGAGGTTCCATAGTATCTAATTTCTTGATCCAGAAGGCCTCCCTATACAACAACTTTTTTACCCCATCACCTCCTCTCCTAAGGGGCCCCACCTGTTCTATAATGAGGTATCTATAGTGAAAAGCAACTGCCTGGTCAGTCAATGATTCTCTAATTGCATGTTTATGCGACGAAAGTCTTTTCTTAATTTTCTGCGTAGTCTGCCCAATATACAACAACCCACATGGGCACTTGAGTGCATACACCACGTAGGTGGAATCGCATGTAAAGCAACCTTTTATCTTAAATTTAGTATCTCTATGAGGATGAGTAATACAGTCACCTTTGATGACTGAACTACAATGAACGCAATTCATACATGGAAACATGCCAATGCGATTGGACCGTGACTGACCATCTCTGGCACACACCCCCATATCAGCACGGACCAACTGGACTCACAAATTAGGTGCTCTTTTATAGGACATAATGGGTGGATTTCTAAATTGCTGTATCTCTGGAAAGTTGTCAGCAAGCAAATACCAGTGACGTTTAATAATTCTAGCAATGTTTTCACTTTGAGTGTTATATCTTGTCACAAAAGGTATTCTCTGGCCCACATCTCTGCGTCTACCTCTACTAACACTACCGTCCTGAATCTTCTCACGTGCAGCTGTCACAATTGCACTCGGGTACCCTCTATCAACAAACTTAGTCTGCATTTCATCTAGTCTCTGTGTCCTAACTATCTCATCCTCAACAATTCTGTAAACTCTTTGAAATTGTCCTACTGGCACTGACCTCCTAGTAGCCCACGGATGAAAACTCCCAAAATGCAACAGGAAGTTCACATCCGTGGGCTTGACATAGAGGTCAGTAACCAATCTCTGTTCCCTACGTGTCACCAAGGTGTCAAGATAACTAACTTGTTCAGTTGAACAATGATTTGTAAGTTTGATATCCGTACATCTTATCATCAGCTGTTGGATGAACTCATCAAGGGTCAAACGTGGCCCCGCCCACACGCAAAAAACATCATCAATATAACGAAACCACTGTAAAGCATATTTCTGAAATAAAGAATTGGAATAAACAAACATTTCCTCATAAACTCCCATATAGATGTTAGCGTAGGACGGGGCCACATTCGACCCCATAGCTGTGCCCCTCAGCTGCATATAAAACTGGTCTTCAAACCTGAAATAATTGCATTTAAGCACCACCTCCAAGAGTTTACAAATAAGCCATATCTGTTTCACAGTCATATCAGAGGCTGTTTCTAACATATATCTTACTGCCTCCATTCCACTATCATGTGGAATGGAGGTATACAAACTTTCTACATCAAGAGTAACCAGTAAACAGTCCTCCGGAATGGGAGACATGTTTTGCAAAATATTGAGGAACATCGGTGTGTCTCTCAGATATGATCTGAGAGACACCACATATGGTCGTAAAACTTGATCTAAATATTTAGCAATAGGGGCTAGTACTGAGTCCATCCCAGCGACTATGGGTCGACCTGGTGGATTTGATAAACTTTTATGGATCTTTGGACACACGTAGATCACCGGGGTCATAGGATATGACTAAATCCAAAATTGTGCCAGTTTATCATCAATCAAGTTTTCAGAAATGGCCTCTGTGATGATCTGTCCAATCTTATTCTGGATTTCAACCAATGGGTCTGATGGTATTGGTAAATATGTAGCAGAATAAGCTAATTGTCTCAAAATCTCACTACAATACATAGAGGTGTCCATCACCACGACCGCTCCGCCCTTGTCGGCCGGCTTAATTGTGATAGAAGAATTAGCAGCCAGTTCTCTCTGCCTGGCTGATGTTAGATCTAATATGAACACCAGAAAGATTTGCTCTCCTAATGAGAGAATCTATTTCTTGTTGAACCTTTTTGATATACACATCAATTATTTGACAAGATGTTGGTTTAAATTTGCTTTTTAGGCGTAAATTAGTATCTCCCAGGTTCAGAGAGTCCGTATCTGTCATAGATGATATAGTGTTCTCAAATGGTCGTGGCATGGAAAAATAATACTTGAGTTTAATTGAACGAAAAAAACGTTGTAACTCCACATCTAACTCCAATGGATCAGGATAATTGGTAGGTGAAAAAGAGAGGCCATAATTTAATGCAGACAGTTGAGATGAGGTCAGGTCAACAGAGGAGATGTTATAAACAATCATTTTTTGGGCTGTCTCGGCTGGCGAGATTGTAACCGATCTCTGATTCCCCCTCCTCCTTCGCCTCTTGCGGCCACCCCTCCGTGTGCGTCCTGACTTGTACCCTGATCCGAAAAACCCTCCTGAGAAGGGCTTGTCAAGGTCTCTGAGGAATCAGGTAAAGAGCCACCCTGTGGTCTTCTCCCTTCTGGACCACCCTGTTTAGGTCTACGTGGTGGTCTCGGTCTTTGAATAGGTCTCTGCCACGAATAGACATATCCTAGTTTGTAGTCATGTTCATCACGTAAGAATTTCAAACGTTTTATGGCCTCTATTTGTTTTTCATGGAGCTCCAAAGTTGTCACTTATTCAGAGGAAAATTGCTCATATGCATCCACTGATACCAAAGATTTCAGTTTCTCCTTAAGTTCAATACATTGCGTAGTAAGTTTGGGCAATTCCTCTTGAATCTTTTCAATCGTTAACGTCATAGCATCAAATGCTTCTTTGTTCCATATTAGAGTCCATCGATGGCAGAAAGGCTTGTCCGTTGGAAACATTATGGGGGCTACATTGGATCTCATCCCTCGTGGGATACGTTTAACCCGATGGTATTCAGCCAAAGTTTTGGCATGTAATTCAAGTGTAATGTGCATTTTGCCAACTTTGACAATGGACCCTGGCATTGGGAACGAATACTTTAGTAGTTAAATAGAGGGACATAAGCGGCAGCAGGAGGAGGACTAAGCAGTTAGTGTGGCAGCACAGAACGACCATGGCATCTCACTAGTACTACCACAGCAAACAAAGGAACCAAGGCAGACAGGTTCTAACTTGCTTTGCAAAGGCAGGCATGGTTAACAAATTGCTGCAGCCACTTCGTGTCCCCCTGTGGTACAGTAAAAGAATACAGAACACAAAAAGTTATGGATAGCAGTCTGCCTGCACTGCACTAATAGAACAGTACAATATCACTCACTGACTAGTGACTGACCAGTAACAGTATCTGAAGTTGCTCACTGGTTGGCTGACTGGCTCAGCTAGATAACACGTTCAGTAATACAGCAGTATAATTAGTCTGAACCTGCCTGCCTGCACTAAGCACAGTAATCAGTACACTCTTACTATGACTACACTGACTACAACTAACTGAATAATAAATCACTAACAGGCTAGCTAGCTAAATACAACTGACAAGTACAGTATCAGAGTAATGTTAGGAGTAAAAACGCTAAGGTTTTCACACTGAAAAGCGCATGCTGAAGCAACAATGGCCTGAAAATGATCCTCTCAGTGTCAGAGTCTAGCAAGGATGGAGCTTTTCATCATGGCTGCCACTTTATATACAGGAGGGGAGGGCATAGCCTCCCCTCCTATGATTGGTTGCTAGGGCCTGGCTGGGGGCCTCTGATTGGCCCAGGGAAGTCATTTCTGCCCATTTCCGCTATTCACGACTTAACCACGGCGTTCCCCGCCTTGTTCACGATCCTAAATGCGCTTTCTCGCTGTGTACATGATCGTGGATGCATCCGGATATTTAAAATCACGACCTGTCGTGGACCATGTTTCGTGGTTCAAATCAATCCACGGCTTCAGATTTCGAAGCCGAATACTGGAAAAATGCTCTTGGTCCACGGCTAATCCGTAATCACGAGTTCTCGGTGAGCATCACTGGTCTCAAACGAGTCAGTAGGACTGGAATGGTTTTAAAGAGTCATGAGCTTAAAATTTAGACTACCATTGACTGGGAAGAAGGGTCTGATTGGGTTCATAGATGCAGATTGGGCTGGTGATTTCAGTGATCAAAAGTCTACTTGTGGTTATCACAAATTGATATTGCAAATCGGAATCGTAAATTGGAATTATGATTTGCAATGTAAAAGAAACCTGAAAGACAGTGTGGATTCCAAACAGTAGCTGTCACAGTCGGATGCAATCTTAAAAATAAAGATGAAAATAAAAATATGACACTCTTTTCTATACTGCTATTGTTCTATTTATAATTCATACTATGCATACATATAACTCATTATCTCATAAGTTTATTTTCAATTTAGGTCCACTTTAAAAGGAAACTGAAGTGATATGGAGGCTGACATATTTATTTACTATTAAACTATGCACATTGCCTGGCTGTCCTGCTGATCTTCTGCCTCTAATACGGATAGCCATAGACCCTGAACAAGCATGCAGAACAGTTTTCCTGACCGAAGTCTGACTATATTAGCTGCATGCTTGTTTCAGATAACTCATACATTACTACCTTCAGCTGTCTGTGAAAAAGAGGCCTTACAAATACATAAAGAAATGATTACTACTGTTCATTTATGAATGTCATTCTTGAAAGAAATTGACATTTCAATGCTTTTTATTTGAACGTTTATATGCACAATAAGCTACTTTGTCAATAAAGGACATAACGGAAAATAAAACAGAAAATGTCTCTTGAGAACGCTGCAATACACAGTTTTACATTTTACAGTGGGCCTCTATCAATAAATATATATATATGGAATTTTCTGTTTTTCTTTCTTTTTCCTTTCATCAAGGAAAATGTGTCTCTGCATATGAACTCCCCGCTGTGTGTAAGAATTACTGTAGGTTCCTCTTATTGTATAGTCTGTTAGGCCCCGTTCACACTTGCGGTTTTGCAAAAACCGCACCGGATGTCCGGACCGCACCGGAGCCGGATCGGACCTGAACCGTACGGTTCCTGTCCGGATCCGGTCCGGATCCGGTCCGGTTGCATACGGTTTCCGTGCGGTATGAACACGGTTGCGGTCCGGTTCCGGATTTTTAAAGAGATAACAACCTGTATAAATACCTGGGGTTCTGGGAGGTCAGCAGAAGCTCTGGGGTCATTGTTGGAGACAGCTGGACGTGTGGAGACCATCCTTGGATACAGAGACAGCAGTTGGGACCATGGATCCAGTCATTTTTTACGCTTATTACCTGGGAATTCTCTCCTTCCTGTTGTTTACCTACTACTATGTGGGGAGAAGGCGTGCTCCTCGCAGGAGATGGTGGGTGCACCCTCTACTAGCCAGGAGGCAGAGGAAGGGAGAGTTCCAGGCCCTCTACCGGGACCTCAGACGACACCCACAGAAGTTCTACAGCTACACTCGGATGTCTATTCCCCTGTAAGTATCTAGGCCTAAATACACCAACCCCCACCATTCCTAAACACCCCACCCTCACCCCCACAACACCTCATCCCTGTATACCTAGCTAAACACACCACCCTGACCCCCACACCCCTGTATACCTAGCTATACACTACACCCCCACCCTCCACAACACTCCCAAACCTCTGTGAACACACCTCCCCCATCCTCCACCCAACACCTTGTCCCACAACATACTTTACAGCTTCTTCCTTTCCATCTCCTGACAGGTTTGATACCCTTTTGGAGATGGTGAAGGATGACCTTAGGAAGAAGGATACCACGTTCAGGAGAGCAGTCACACCACAAGAACAACTACTCATCACACTGAGGTATGTAAAAACAAATGTTTTTATTGCAAAAACAACCACTTTCCAACATGGAAACATTCTTCCAACATGGAAGACAAAAAATAACATATCTATGGTATAGCCCGGTCAGTTTTAAGGAACACCAACCACCAACTTTGTGCTGGAAGAGTTGCAGGGCATAGCTGCCCAAGTGTCTTTCGGGGACACCAGTCCCTAATATTAAAGTGCTTCAAAAACCTAACCACTGGCACAGGACCCTCTGAGCCATGGATGAAGGACACAGGTCAGTGAAAAGGCTAGGCCTCTCACCGACCAGTGTAGGTGTCCTTCATCCATGGCTCCAAGGGTCTTGTGCAAGTGATTAGGAACAAGAACAAAGTGAGGAGCAAGAGGAACCGATGGCAGAGGAGCAGGACTACAGGTAGTGTCTTTCAGGGACACCAGGCCCTAAATTTTTAGTGCTTCTAAAACCTAACCACTGGCACAGGACCCTCTGAGCCATGGATGAAGGACACAGGTCAGTGAAAAGGCTAGGCCTCTCACCGACCAGTCAAGGTGTCCTTCACCCATGGCTCCAAGGGTCTTGTGCAAGTGATTAGGAACAACAAAGTAAGGAACAAGAGGAATCAAAGGCACAGGTGCAGGACTACAGGTGCAGTGCAACAGGCACAAGGTTGTGACCCAGGTAGTGTCTTTCGGGGACACCAGGCCCTAATAAATTGAAGTGCTTTAAAAACCTAACCACTGGCACATGACCCTCTGAGCCATGGATGAAGGACACAGGTCAGTGAAAAGGCTAGGCCTCTCACCGACCAGTCAAGGTGTCCTTCACCCATGGCTCCAAGGGTCTTGTGCAAGTGATTAGGAACAACAAAGTAAGGAACAAGAGGAATCAAAGGCACAGGTGCAGGACTACAGGTGCAGTGCAACAGGCACAAGGTTGTGACCCAGGTAGTGTCTTTCGGGGACACCAGGCCCTAAAATTGAAGTGCTTTAAAAACCTAACCACTGGCACATGACCCTCTGAGCCATGGATGAAGGTCACAGGTCAGTGAAAAGGCTAGGCCTCTCACCGACCAGTGAAGGTGTCCTTCACCCATGGCTCCAAGGGTCTTGTGCAAGTGATTAGGAACAACAAAGTAAGGAACAAGAGGAATCAAAGGCACAGGTGCAGGACTACAGGTGCAGTGCAACAGGCACAAGGTTGTGACCCAGGTAGTGTCTTTCGGGGACACCAGGCCCTAAAATTGAAGTGCTTTAAAAACCTAACCACTGCCACATGACCCTCTGAGCCATGGATGAAGGTCACAGGTCAGTGAAAAGGCTAGGCCTCTCGCCGACCAGTGAAGGTGTCCTTCACCCATGGCTCCAAGGGTCTTGTGCAAGTGATTAGGAACAACAAAGTAAGGAACAAGAGGAATCAAAGGCACAGGTGCAGGACTACAGGTGCAGTGCAACAGGCACAAGGTTGTGACCCAGGTAGTGTCTTTCGGGGACACCAGGCCCTAAAGTTCAAGTCCAGCAAAAACAAAAGTTCCCTGACACGGTCATCTGAACACCTCTGAACCTTGGTTGAAGGAGATGGGGCAGGGAAAAGGTTGGGCTAAAAAGCCCTGGGATGGTATCCTTCCTCCGAGGATCGGAGGTATTCAGAGGAGCATGTCCAGGAACAATTTGACTTTTTTTTTCAAATTTGATCGGCACCACTACTAGAAAAGGTGGGAGTTGCTGCCTGGAAATCTGGACTCTCTTGGGTGCTGGTCGTGGATGAGCTGGACCCTGACAGCGGTGGCCCATATTGACTGCCTCTGTAGCCGGTGTACATCTGTGATGATTGCCAGGTGGGCACCGCTGTTGGTTGTGGGGGTCTAAAAATTGGTGGTTGCAATAATGGCGTGTCCATGTGTTGTTTGATCACCTCCAGCAAAGTGGAATGGCACGCCATCATGTTTTGGGAAGGCACCTTTTCCAAATATGGTATTAGAGACATCACAGTGTGAAAACACGGGTGTGCCTGCAATTTCAGTAGTTCCTTGCTTTGTTGATGCATTTGCTGCATCATGTTCTGCAGCTGGCCCACCGACTGATGATGCTGCGCACGCAGTTGGTCGATTTCTCCTCTGTGCATCTCATGCATCATTTTAAGCTCGTCCCTGTAGTGCCCATGTACAGCGTCGAGCTCACATTGCAGTGAAGTGATGTGGGACTTGTACTGCTCCATGATATGGCCCCTGTCCTCATCTTGCAACTGCCGGGTTATGAGAGTTTGGTGGCTCTGAAGAATCCCGAGAAGTCCGGAGACAGCCCCGGACATCTCGGACTCTGTCTCTCTCCTTGTTGGGGGGAGGGTACCTCGACGCCTCACTGGTGGGGTGGTCCTCACTGGTGGTGTGGCAGCGTCTTCCCGTCCTCTGGCCTGTGTCGGGGTTGCCCTGCGCGCTGGTTGTGCTGCAGTCTCTTGGTGCTCCTCACTTTGTTCTTGTTCCCCTGGAGCTTCCATAGCGGTCGATTGTGGAGGTGCAGCTTCTTCCACACTCGGTCCTGCAACCTCAACATCCAAGCTCTCTTCTACCAAGTCATCATCAACGGAGAGAGCTGGGATAGCTAAGGACTCCCTCCTCCTACTCCTCTCCTCGGGGAAATAGGTTACATCGGCGACGTCATCATCCACCAAGCTCTCCTCACTGCTGAACCGTGCCTCCTGGGTCGGTTCCTCTTGCTCCAAATTGTCTTCAGTCCTGTAGATAAAAACAATATTTATTGGTGTGCCAAACAGCATGTGGCGTCAATTCACAGAGCTAGCAAACACTAGCAAACACTTTATCAACCGTTTCTACCAAACATTTGATAAAGCTTGTGAGAAAAGTTCGCTAGCCATGGGAATTGAGGCCAGTTTATAGCAATACATGGCCGAAGTCATGGTAGTTGTCTGCTAAAAAATGAGCTCTCAGTTCCTGCCCACAGTAGTGGTACTTACAGTCTAGGTTCCAGGCTTGCATTGATGAAAGACAATTGCTTGGCAAATTGGTAGTCTTTTTGTCGCTTTCCCCCGCCACTGCCACTTCGTTCGGCAAGTTTTTTCTTCCGTAGCCATTTCACGTATGCATCACGTATATTGCGCCACCTTGTCTTGAACCTTTCTCCTGTAACGACATGAAAAATTGATTTCGATTATTTCTCTTGTAGGTACATCGCAACTGGACAAACATATACATCGCTACATGTCACATTTCGTATTGGGAAGAGCACGGTGGCAGGCATCGTCGTGAGGACTTCGAGGATCCTTTGGACGCGACTGAGGGCCAGATACATGCCTGTGCCAGACACCACGAAATGGGAGGAGATCGCCCAGGGCTTCTGGACCGAGTGCAAGTTTCCTAATTGTGTTGGCGCACTGGATGGGAAACACATCCGGATTCAGAAACCCGTGGGGAGTGGCAGCCATTATTTCAACTATAAAAAATACTTTAGCATTGTTCTAATGGCAGTGGCAGATGCGGACTACAAGTTTGTGTACGTGGACGTGGGGTCGTACGGTAGTTCCAATGACTCTGGAATTTTCCAGCGTACGACCCTTTGCCGGCTGATGGAGGAAGGCAGACTGCGTCTCCCCCGTGACAGACCCTGGCCTGGGACAAGGGCACCGGCCTACCCCTATGTGTTTGTGGGGGACGAGGCCTTCGCCCTGTCCGACCATGTAATGCGTCCGTACCCAGACAGGGGACTTGATGCCAGCCAGCTACACTTCAATGCTCGGTTGAGCCGTGCAAGGAGAATGGTGGAGTGCACATTTGGGATCCTGGTGTCAAAGTGGAGGGTGTTCCACACGCCCATGCTGCTGAAACCGGGCAACGCAGTTGTCGTGGTGAAGGCAGCATGCATCCTCCACAACTTTGTGCGGCAGGAGGAAAGAGAGACTCCGGAACCCCCGAATGTGCTTCCACTAATGCCCCTGCGGAGGTATGCAACCAGGCCAAGGGTAGTGTCACTGCGGAACAGGGACCAACTGAGACTTTATTTTACCACACCACCAGGACGAGGGTGAATGTTTGGTTTTTAATATGTTTTGTTGAAATGTGTTTATTTTGGAGTTTCAAGTTTTTAAGTGATTTTAAATGTCTTAATTTTTTACAATAAATTGATGTTTAATAATTGGTCATTGTTTATGTTTTATGTGCACAGGTGGGGTACATCGCAGGTGGGTGGGAGACATCACAGGTGGGTGGGATACATCACAGGTGGGGTACAGGTGGGTGGGATACATCACAGGTGGGTGGGATACATCACAGGTGGGGTACAGGTGGGTGGGATACATCACAGGTGGGTGGGATACATCACAGGTGGGTGGGATACATCACAGGTGGGGTACAGGTGGGTGGGATACATCACAGGTGGGTGGGATACATCACA
This sequence comes from Hyperolius riggenbachi, assembly GCF_040937935.1. Taxonomy (NCBI): domain Eukaryota; kingdom Metazoa; phylum Chordata; class Amphibia; order Anura; family Hyperoliidae; genus Hyperolius; species Hyperolius riggenbachi. Next base: position 351,530,212 of record NC_090648.1, read on the forward strand.
GGTGGGGTACAGGTGGGTGGGATACATCACAGGTGGGGTACAGGTGGGTGGGATACATCACAGGTGGGGTACAGGTGGGTGGGATACATCACAGGTGGGTGGGATACATCACAGGTGGGTGGGATACATCACAGGTGGGTGGGATACATCACAGGTGGGGTACAGGTGGGTGGGATACATCACAGGTGGGTGGGATACATCACAGGTGGGGTACAAGTGGGTGGGATACATCACAGGTGGGTACAGGTGGGTGGGATACATCACAGGTGGGTGGGATACATCACAGGTCGGGTACAGGTGGGTGGGATACATCACAGGTGGGGTACAGGTGGGTGGGATACATCACAGGTGGGTGGGATACATCACAGGTGGGTGGGATACATCACAGGTGGGGTACAGGTGGGTGGGATACATCACAGGTGGGTGGGATACATCACAGGTGGGATACAGGTGGGTGGGATACATCACAGGTGGGTGGGATACATCACAGGTGGGGTACAGGTGGGTGGGATACATCACAGGTGGGGTACAGGTGGGTGGGATACATCACAGGTGGGGTACAGGTGGGTGGGATACATCACAGGTGGGTGGGATACATCACAGGTGGGGTACAGGTGGGTGGGATACATCACAGGTGGGGTACAGGTGGGTGGGATACATCACAGGTGGGGTACAGGTGGGTGGGATACATCACAGGTGGGTGGGATACATCACAGGTGGGTGGGATACATCACAGGTGGGGTACAGGTGGGTGGGATACATCACAGGTGGGTGGGATACATCACAGGTGGGGTACAGGTGGGTGGGATACATCACAGGTGGGTGGGATACATCACAGGTGGGTGGGATACATCACAGGTGGGGTACAGGTGGGTGGGATACATCACAGGTGGGTGGGATACATCACAGGTGGGGTACAGGTGGGTGGGATACATCACAGGTGGGGTACAGGTGGGTGGGATACATCACAGGTGGGGTACAGGTGGGTGGGATACATCACAGGTGGGTGGGATACATCACAGGTGGGTGGGATACATCACAGGTGGGGTACAGGTGGGTGGGATACATCACAGGTGGGTGGGATACATCACAGGTGGGGTACAGGTGGGTGGGATACATCACAGGTGGGGTACAGGTGGGTGGGATACATCACAGGTGGGGTACAGGTGGGTGGGATACATCACAGGTGGGTGGGATACATCACAGGTGGGGTACAGGTGGGTGGGATACATCACAGGTGGGTGGGATACATCACAGGTGGGTGGGATACATCACAGGTGGGGTACAGGTGGGTGGGATACATCACAGGTGGGTGGGATACATCACAGGTGGGATACAGGTGGGTGGGATACATCACAGGTGGGTGGGATACATCACAGGTGGGATACAGGTGGGTGGGATACATCACAGGTGGGGTACAGGTGGGTGGGATACATCACAGGTGGGGTACAGGTGGGTGGGATACATCACAGGTGTGGTACAGGTGGGTGGGATACATCACAGGTGGGTGGGATACATCACAGGTGGGGTACAGGTGGGTGGGATACATCACAGGTGGGGTACAGGTGGGTGGGATACATCACAGGTGGGTGGGATACATCACAGGTGGGTGGGATACATCACAGGTGGGGTACAGGTGGGTGGGATACATCACAGGTGGGTGGGATACATCACAGGTGGGGTACAGGTGGGTGGGGAACAGGTGGGTGGGCAACACGTGGGTGACACAAATCCATAGCAAAAGTGGAATACATCACAAGCTAACCACAAGCCCCCCCAAAAACTTCTAGTCAACATACCCTCTGTGCCTTGCTGTCTCTTGCTCAAGTTCTCAAAGTCCTCCACATACAGCTTGGCAATTTTTTTCCACAGGCCTCTGCATTTTTTGATGTTGCTGTGGTCCGCATCCCCCTTGTCCCACAGGGTTGGTACCTGCTGCACCTGTAGGATGAGGTCTTCTGATGTGTAGGGCCTCACCCCCTCGTTATCAGACATATCGTCAGACATGTTGCTGCCAAAGAGCTCCAGCATGAAGTCACTGCTGCTCCACTCTGTGAACGCTGGTGCCATGTGGTCCCCATCCAAAATGACCACCATACCATAGAGTCAGCATAGGAAGTGTGGTAGCATAGGAAGTGTGGTATAACATCCGGTTTTTATAGCCAGTGTGTTGTGCGCTCTCCGGTTCTCATTGGTTTCCATTGGCCGGATGCAACATTCCGGCTCCGGTCCGGATACGTCAGCCGGACCAGCCGGACCAAAAAATAGCGCATGTTGGAACGGACGCCGGAGTCCGGCTCCGGTCCGGCTCCGGTCCGGACGAAACGGACGCATGTGAACGGTCGCATAGACTTTCATTGCTATGCCGTGCGTCCGTTTCCTCCGGTCCGCATGCGGTCCGGCTCCGGCACGGCTCCGGCACGGCGATTCCGGATAGCAACCGCTAATGTGAACCGGGCCTTAGAAGTTCTGTTTTTTTTTGGGGGGGGGAGGGAGGGGGGTGGTGTAAAACTTTACTTAGAAGCAGGGGCGTAACTAGAAATCACTGGGCCCCCCTGCGAATATTTGGATGGGGCCCCCCCCCATAGGTGCCAAATAATCGTAATGGGGCAGCGTTTCACTTTAAATTAATTGTAAAGTGGGCAGCATTTTACCAGACAATCGTAATGTGGGCCAGAAAATCGTAATGTGGGCAGAGTTCACCAGAAAATCGTAATGTGGGCCTTTAGAAAATCATAATGTGGGCAGAGTTCACCAGAAAATCGTAATGTGGGCACCAGTCACCAGAAAATAGTAACGTGAGCAGCAGTCACCAGAAAATTGTAACGTGGGCAGCATTTACCAGACAATCGTAATGTGGGCAGCGTTCACCAGAATATCGTAATGTGGGACAGAAAATCGTAATGTGGGCAGAGTTCACCAGAAAATTGTAACATGGACAGCATTCACCAGACAATCGTAACTTGGGCAGTGTTCACCAGAAAATCGTAATGTGGGCCAGAAAATCGTAATGTGGGCAGCGTTCACCAGAAAATCGTAACGTGGACAGCATTCACCAGACAATCGTAACGTGGGCAGTGTTCACCAGAAAATCGTAATGTGGGCCAGAAAATCGCAATGTGGGCAGCAGTCACCAGAAAATCGCCATGTGGGCAGCAGTCACCAGAAAATTGCAATGTGGGCATCAGTCACCAGAAAATCCTAATGTGGGCAGCAGTCACCAGAATATCGTAATGTGGGCAGCAGTCACCAGAAAATCCTAATGTGGGCAGCAGTCAGTCACCAGAATGTCGTAATGTGGGCAGCAGACACTAGAAAATCCTAATGTGGGCAGCAGTCACCAGAAAATCGCAATGTGGGCAGCAGTCACCAGAAAATCGCAATGTGGGCAGCAGTCACCAGAAAATCGCAATGTGGGCAGCAGTCACCAGAAAATCGCAATGTGGACAGCAGTCACCAGAAAATCCTAATGTGGGCAGCATACACCAGAAAATCGTAATGTGGGCAGCAGACACCAGAAAATCGCAATGTGGGCAGCAGACACCTGAAAATCGCAATGTGGGCAGCAGACACCTGAAAATCGCAATGTGGGCAGCAGACACCTGAAAATCGTAATGTGGGCAGCAGACACCTGAAAATCGTAATGTGGGCAGCAGACACCTGAAAATCGTAATGAGGGCAGCAGACACCTGAAAATCGTAATGAGGGCAGCAGACACCTGAAAATCGTAATGTGGGCAGCAGACACCTGAAAATCGTAATGTGGGCAGCAGACACCAGAAAATCGTAATGAGGGCAGCAGACACCAGAAAATCGTAATGAGGGCAGCAGACACCTGAAAATCGTAATGTGGGCAGCAGACACCTGAAAATCGTAATGTGGGCAGCAGACACCAGAAAATCGTAATGAGGGCAGCAGACACCAGAAAATCGTAATGTGGGCAGCAGACACCTGAAAATCGTAATGTGGGCAGCAGACACCAGAAAATCGTAATGAGGGCAGCAGACACCAGAAAATCATAATGTGGGCAGCAGACACCTGAAAATCACAATGTGGGCAGCAGACACCTGAAAATCGTAATGAGGGCAGCAGACACCTGAAAATCGTAATGAGGGCAGCAGACACCTGAAAATCGTAATGTGGGCAGCAGACACCTGAAAATCGTAATGTGGGCAGCAGACACCTGAAAATCGTAATGAGGGCAGCAGACACCTGAAAATCGTAATGAGGGCAGCAGACACCTGAAAATCGTAATGTGGGCAGCAGACACCAGAAAATCGTAATGAGGGCAGCAGACACCAGAAAATCGTAATGAGGGCAGCAGACACCTGAAAATCGTAATGAGGGCAGCAGACACCAGAAAATCGTAATGAGGGCAGCAGACACCTGAAAATCGTAATGTGGGCAGCAGACACCTGAAAATCGTAATGAGGGCAGCAGACACCTGAAAATCGTAATGAGGGCAGCAGACACCAGAAAATCGTTATGTGGGCAGCAGACACCAGAAAATCGTAATATGCCCCCCCCCCCTGGGGCCCGCTCAGAGTTTTGTGGGTGCTGGAGGGGTGGCAGCATGAGGGGAAAGCCTTGCCCACAGTCGGCGGGGAGAGGGGTAGTTCCCCCCTCTCCCTCACCTCGGGGCTCTCCCCTCTGTGCTCCCCTCCAGCTCGTAAGTGTCTGTGGGGCTGTGGTGGGCAGCGAGCGGCGGGCAGATACATACCTGCTTCCGTGCGTTCCATCGGAGACTTCTCCCTCTAGCGGCTGACGTCACTTCCGGAAGTGACGTCAGCCGCTAGAGGGAGAAGTCTCCGATGGAACGCACGGAAGCAGGTATGTATCTGCCCGCCGCTCGCTGCCCACCACAGCCCCACAGACACTTACGAGCTGGAGGGGAGCACAGAGGGAAGAGCCCCGAGGTGAGGGAGAGGGGGGAACTACCCCTCTCCCCGCCGACTGTGGGCAAGGCTTTCCCCTCATGCTGCCACCCCTCCAGCACCCGCAAAACGGCCCCAAGCGGGCCCCAGGGGGGGGCCGGGCCCCCCCGCGGGCGCAGGGGCTGCAGGGCCTATTCCTACGCCCCTGCTTAGAAGTGATAATGTGATAATGTAGCACTACTGTACTAAAAAAACCTTCAAACTTCACAGCACTTAGGCCATTGTTCACAACAGTCAGTATGCAATAAATGTTTCCTTTAAAATCTAGCTTTTATTGCACTTCTTCAAAAAGATCTTCCTTGCATTTATTAAATATCAGTGTCAGCACTTGTGTAATAACTATATAATCACAAAAAATACCATGCCCTTCCAATGGAGATGGCTCGAACAGTTCACCGGTGGACAGTTCCAGGAGAACTTCCACTCACTGTTCGCGGCAAACAGCAAACATATGGCGTGTTCGACCTGCTCCCTATGCATCATTATGGAGCCAAACTTTGGCCCCTTACCTCACACTCACAGTCAGCAGACATATGGCAGCCAATCAGCTAGCACCCCCTTCTGGACCCCCCACCTCCCTATCAAAAAGCAGTTGCTGTGGCCATATTGGATTCATTCTCTGCTGGCTGCTGACTGTTAGTGAGAGCAGGGTCAGACTTGCTGCAGATAGGTAGGGAAAGCATTAGCTAGGCCTGTATACTTGTTCCTTACTTGCTGTGAAAAAACCCCAAATAGCCTTTTTGAGGGCTAGCACATCGGCCTCCTGTCTGTTTTGTGTGTGTGTGTGTTGTGTGAGACACTCCACAGCCCACTGACATCCAGAGCTGTTTGCACAATACTGCTGTTACTCCATCAAGTTGCAGGCACAGTACCACTCCAGTGCATTATTAGTTTATTGCCTTCTGATAGAACTATTGCATTTCTCTGTGTGAGACACTCCACAGCCCACTGACACCCAGAGCTGTGCACAGTACTACTGCTATTGCTGTTACATTAAGTTGCAGGCACATTATCACTCCAGTGCATTATTTGTAGGCGTGTAATGTGACTTCTGCCCTTTAGGGATTAAAACCCGACTTTAGTGGAAGACATGGCATGTAGTAAAAACCAAATACTCTTGCTGCGAATCCTTTTATTTTACGCTAGAAAATCATTAGTTCTTAAATGGAGATTACCCACGCTCCCCATCTTATCAGATTGGCAGAAACTGGTCAAACTAGCTCTTCCCTTATATAAAATTACATATCAATCTCGCAACCAGTTTAAAAAGTTTGATAGAATAGGGCACACTTGGTTAGATGCCTCGGAAACCACGATTCCCAATCTTGACATCAATGTATGTTTCTGGGTTTCTCGAACTCAATAAATCTGTTCTGCTACTCATTAACTTGGGTTACCTATGCTTAGCTAATCCATTTGGATAAATCGTAGTTATTGTTTGCTACCTGATTATCTGGTATAATCTTGTATCAACATTATATGGACTGATACCTTGTCCCTTCTCTTTATTGCATCTAATATTCTGTATTTGATGCTTATTCGCTGATTGTATGTTTCTGGTATTTAAAAAAAACAATAAAAAATTATCTTTAAAAAAAAAACCTGACTTTAAATCGACTCCGTAATTTTTGGTGGGACTTTTGGCATGGATCCCACTCTGGCATGCCCCCTTCAGGTGTTAGACCCCTTGAAACAACTTTTCCATCAATTTTGTGGCCAGAAACAGTCTTTGTAGGTTTTAAAATTCGCCTGCCCATTGACGTCTATGGCGGTTCACTGGGTTCGCATGTTCCCGAACATTCACAAACGGAAAATTTGATGTTTGTGACATCTCTACCTTCCATTAGAGAGGCATTGGTGGCCTTTGGCTGTAGGGACCCAAGGCAACAGAACGACTTCATTCAGAAAAGAAGGAGGAGGAACATGCCGGTCAAACAGGTGAAACTATGTTCCCCCGTGTACTCTGCAACCCCCAAAGGTGTCACCCCCCCCCCCCTTCCATAGTGACTACCCTTAAAGTGATCCTCAAATGAAAACAAAGTGAAAAGATAAACAATTCTATCTAAAAACAACTTTTAGATATCCCACAGTTTTTTTGTTATGTTTATAAACTAAAAAAAGCAGATTTATTGTTTTGTCTCAGCTGAATATAACAGTCCGTCTCTGTTTCTCAGAATGCTCAAATCTTTAACCACTTAAGTCTATCTGGACGGATATATATCTGTCCAGATAGACTGTGCTACTGCAGCGGCAAAAATTGAAAAAATGCACTTTTATTTCCAAATATAATATCGGCGCCATAAATTGTGATAGGGACATAATTTAAATGGTGTAATAACCGGGACAAATGGGCAAATAAAATACATGGGTTTTAATTATGGTAGCATGTATTCATTTCAAACTATAATGGCCAAAAAATTAGAAATAATGATTTTTTTCCCCATTTCTTTCTTAATCTTCCTGTTAAAATGGATTTAGGATAAAATAATTCTTAGCAAAATCTACCACCCAAAGGAAGCCTAAATGGTGGCAGAAAAAACAAGATATAGATCATTTCAGTGTGATAAGTAGTGATAAAGTTATTGGCGAATGAATGGGAGGAGAAAGTTGCTCGGATGCATAAGGTGAACAACACTGTAGGCTGAAGTGGTTAAACTAGTGGCCTTTTTTTATCTATCCTCTCCTGGCAGAGAACTCGGCTTCCTAGTGCAAAGTATTTTATGGCTGTAATTCCTTATCAGTAGTCCAACTGGGTCCTGACTGGAGAAAAACTGTCAGTTGTATAGTAGAATATTAACTCTCTCAGGCAGAGAAAGAAGAAAAGTATCACAGCCAGAGCCGGGACAAGCTCCTCCAGCAGTAGTAGGAAAAAAGGGCACAGGACGACGGTGAACGAAAAGGTCGCCGCCATAGACTTCAATGCAATTATCGTTAATACGGCAAAAAAGCAGAAAAAATGGCACTGCGAATAATATCGTTAACAACATTAGAACATTATCGTTTTTGAAGTAGTTATCATTTTAGAAGCTTACAACGTTATAGTTTTTGTCATATTTATTTTATATGTACAGATTTTACGTTATCACAGATATTATCGTTTCAATGTTTTAAAATGGTGTTTCTGCAGAGGGAGTGGTTAGGGTTAGGCAACACCAGGGGGAGTTGTTAGGGTTAGGCACCACCTGGGTGGTGGTTAGTTTTAGGCAACATCGGGGGGGGGGGGGGGGGGGATGCAGGGTGGTTAGGGTTAGGCACCACCAGAGGGTTGGTTAGGGTTAGGCACCACCGGGGGTGTAATTAGGGTTAGGCGCCACCAGGGGAGTGTTTTTTTTTAGTCACCACCACAAGGGGAGGGTTCTGTGTGAGAGTAGGGTTGGGTTAAGCTGTATTGTTGAATTACGTAACGTTTTTAACATTAATATCTTTTCATTATTATTTCCCGTCTGTAATTACAATGGTATTCATCATTAACCAAGTTTAACAACGATGTTTATCGTTATCAGATTTTGTTATCCACCTGCACCATTTCGTTATCAAGCCAAGCCCTTTTTTCACTGTGCCCTTTTTAAATGCACTCCCTCCAGCACCCAAGGCTAAGACACCAAAGTGCGCCCCAACATCCCTCCCAACCCCACCGTTACACACTGATTGCTATTAGACCAAGAGGCACCCAGGGTCCCCCCCTCCCCCCCCAACACCCTAATCTCTAGTTATCTGGCGTGCAATCACTGCCATGTATCCCCTTTTCTTTTTTCTCTCTGGTTCAAACACAATAGCATACCTCCCAACATTTGAAGATGTGAAAGAGGGACACTTAAGCCACGCTTCCTGTGCGGCCTTAAGCCACACCCCTGCTTTTGCAAGATGGTGATAATGAGAGGGAGTGTGCGGGGGAGGGTGCCAGTGGGTGGGAGAGGGTGACACTGGGTGGAAAGGAGGGTGCCAGTGGGTAGGAGGAGGGTGTCAGTGGGGAGGAGGAGGGTGACACTCAGAGGCATATCTGGGTAATACGGTGCATGCCATCAGATAATTTATCAAGTAGTCACATGCCATCAGATAATTCATCAAGTAGTTACATGTCATCAGATGATTCATCAAGTAGTCACATGTCATCAGCCAATTCATTATGTAGTCACATGCTGCCCAATAAAAATAAAGCTGTAACAGTTAACCAGATACATTAATTAAGTAGCCAGGTGCCTCACAATAAACAAATTACATAGACAGATGCCTCAAGCTAAAGCAATTTAGTAGCCAAGTCCACCCTGGATAGCCATAGCGGACCCCCAATTGCTGGCTGGGTGCAGGTTAGGGCAGTGTATGTTGCACAAGAGAAAAAGGGATGTGTGCTCTGACCAATCAACTCCTGACTTAAATACTGGCTGCCTCAAGTCATCTGACTAATTAAAATGGCAAAGCGTTTGCAAATTGCATTCGCCCACCAGAATATGCAGGTTCTAACCTGTCCACCTACTCTTCCTGCAGGAGTTGGCCCATGCAAAATTTTGCATCTCAACAGGGGTGCCGTGTGTAGGCCTCCTTGTACCCCCAAGAAATGAAGCGCAGTGCAGACACCCCCACATGGCATCCACTGCCTGGGAGCGCTGCAACTGCCCCTCAGGGAGGGGGGAGTGAGAAAACATGGCCAGCACACACATCCCCCCCAGACATGGCCGATGCCCGGGGGGGGGACCACCCATGCTGCCCCCCCCCCCCCCCCCCCAAAAGGATAGATACCCTACCTTTGCAAATTTACTTACCTGTAGTGCCAGTTGCATGGCCTGGGAGCAAACACACTGATGGTGGGGTGAGGGGGGGGGGAGGTGCAGTCAAGCCCCCCAGACGCTGCCACCGCTGGGTGAGCACATCCGCCCCCCGCCCCCCACAACACCCCAGGGAAAAAAAACACAATTGTATGCTGCACAAGTGAAAAAGGGATGTGTGCTCTGACCAATCAACTCCTGATTTAAATACTGGCTGCCTCAAGTCATCTGACTAATTAAAATGGCAAAGCGTTTGCAAATGGCATTCAGTTAGAATGCACTCACTGAGGGACGACCTGGTCACTTTGACTGCACACATCACTGCCAATGCCTCACGTCACTCCAGCGCAGCAGGTCACAGTGACACCACATCTGTGTGCTGTGCCAGCACCTCTCTGCTGTGTGCTGTGCCAGAACCTGCATCACTAGTGCGTCACTGCAGCCTAGTCGCCAGAGTCGCCAGGAAGTTCTTCCCCATCAGCCCCGCCTCTGGCAGCGCGGGACGCCACACACTGGAACAGTGAGGGCAAAGGCAAAACACAGAGGCAAATTTCAGCAAAAGTTTGTGTCATGAGCACAAGGCGGCTATGCAGTGTCTTCAATACACTGCAACATGTACACATACAGTACTATCCCTACTTAGACATTATATGAAGTTCCTTTCTATTTTCCAGTTCAGCAAGAGTTAAAAGAAACTTGATTTATGCAAAGAAAACAAACAAAAAACAAATTGTTCAACAGCTTCTCTAATTCAGGCAAGTTTGCTGAAAAGAAAATAGAAGCTTAAAGCCTGTTATCTGTCAGGGAACAGGCAGGCAATGAAGTTACACTGCAGGGAAGTTCAAAGGGTCATTACTTCTTCTTCTTTTTAAGTTTAAAAGACAATGTGGGATTCTAAACAGTATCTTTGACAGTCTGATGCAATCTTAATAATAAAGCTGAAAATAAAAATGTCACTTGCGCATTGTCTGACTGTCCTACTGATCTTCTGCCTGTAATACTTATAGATCAGATTTTCTGACCCAAGTTTGACTAGATTAGCTGCATGCTGTTTTCAGGTGTGTGATTCAGACACTACTGCAGCCAAAGGGATCAGAAGAACTGCTAAGCAACTTAAAGGAAATAATTATGGCAGCCTCCATATCTTCTCACTTCAAATTCCCTTTTAAGGAATCCTGTAATGTGAATAATAAAAAAAAAGAGTTTCCCTTACCTGGTACTTCTGCCAGCCCCCTGCAGCCTCCCTGTGCCCAGTGCCCACGCCATCTCTGAACGATACCCCGGTGTAAAGTAAAAAAAAGGTACATTCTCAGCTTTGCCCTTTATAATTTTAAAATAAAAACACACGCTTTATCTGGCTGTTTCTCCTGTTTATTACAAAACTTAATGTATATTCTTAGAACAATTTATGGTGATGATGTATTTGGTTCTGAAATAAAGGCATATTTTTGCTACAGTGTGTACTTTTCACCCTGTACTGAGAAAATAATAAAAATATTTTAATGATAAAAATAGGGGAAAATAGGTTACTGGGGGGATAATTAATAATTTTATATGTAGGGAGTCTCTCAAATGTAGGTGTGGTTAAACAGTATATTGTATCATAATAGTTTTCATTGCATCCCCATTATTATGGTTCCTCTGTTACATGTCCCCATTCCACCTGTCTCCCTTTTAATTGCACTCATTAAAATGTCCACCCATTTTGAGATATAGTGCCCTCCTTATAATATCTTTATAAATACAGTCTCCTTGTTGGGGCCTTATGCTGTGCCTTATATTGTGGTCCATGTGCTGTGGCCCCTATGACCCTATATACTGACCACCAGGGACGTAACAAACGGGGGTACAAGGTATGCAGCCGCATGGGGGCCTGTGGGAGGAGAAGAAGCCACAGGGGGCCCGAGAGACTGACAACTGAGGGTGTGGAGAGAAAAAGCTTTCTGCTCTCTTCACAGTTGTTCTAATGACTACATCTGCTTAGCCACTGATAAGGAATTATACAAGTTTTGTAGATAAAGATTTGTAGACAGTCCCTATTCAGTGTGCAGCAGGAAAATTGGAAGCAGAAGCCGCAGGGGGCCCATGGAGAGACTGGCAACTAAGGGCGTGGAGAGAAAAAGCTTTTTGCTCTCTGGACAATTGTTGTAATGACTGCATCTGCTCAGGCACTGATAAGGCATCATACAAAGTTTTGTACACAAAGATTTGTAGACAGTCCCTGTTCAGTGTGCAGCATGGTTTTGTGTACAGCACTGCTCTACCCCCAACCTTTCTACCCATCCCCAAGTGCTGTGTACTGTAGTGATGCTTGAGGAGTCTGGGCACGGAGAGAGAAAAAACTTTTTGTTCTCTGGACAATTGTTCTAATGACTGCATCTGCTCAGGCACTGATAAGGAAACATACAAAGTTTTGTAGACAAAGATTTGTAGACAGTCCCTATTCAGTATGCAGCATGGTCTTGTGTAGAGTGAGTGTAATATGAAGCTGAGGCTGGGGCACACTTGTCTGTCACTTTTCTGCGCACCATTTGTGTCTGCATGTGTGAAACCATGCAGGTTTTATCACAGAAGCTAATGTAATTGATAGAGAAAATGTGTGCAGTGCTTCACTGCTGTCAGTTTTTATCTGCATGGGGAAAACACATTCATGTGTGCACTAGCCAATTGAATAACATTGGTTCTCAGTTGTGTGCAGAAAGCGGGGGCTGAAAAAGCACGATTTGGTCTTACCGATTTATATTAAGTTTTATTATAAGGATTGGTCTGCTTTAAGGGGTTAATTAATTCTAGGCACTTGTCTTCCTCCTGATAAATATGGGAAAGTAGTACAATTCAGATCAGCATTACAGAGCAATGCAGCCATGAAAATTATCTGGGCTAAATTGCCTTTTCTAATTCCGAGCGTGTTACACAAAATCGTATTTTGAAATGAACATCTGCTCTCGTTAGATTTTTTTTTTTTTTTTAGCTAAATGAACCATCAATGATCCTGAATATGTCACTTGAGAGATATAATTAAATGCTTGCTAAACCCCAAATTGTAAATGATTCCATAGGAACCAGTAAGTTGCATGATTCACAGGCAGAGACGTGCGCGCCATAATCATGTCATTGTGCTTCAAGGATTTTCAGACTTCACTGGCATTTCTTATCCTAGCAGTGATTTACTTCCAGGATCCAAAGCAGATCCAAAGCACTGAGATATTGAGAAAGCTGCCAGTGATGACCTTATTCTAAAAATTCTGCCTTGCTGCCATGGTGATTGTTTACTTTTATTGTACTTCTATTTACTTTCATTATTATGGAGAACCTTTGTTCTGACTGCCCTCACACATTTGGACTACCACTAATAAATTGCTGTCTGGTCTGGGTTACATCTTAAAGATTATGGGAAGTTGCTCAGTTTTTTTTTGCATAGCGTCGGCCCTCCCTCCTACCACTTCCCTAACCCTGTATAAAGTAAGTACAGCATATTTCAGATCTAGAAAAATATAAACATCACCTTTGCAGGGTCTCTCTAAAAATGAGGTACAATAAAATTAGGAATGTTCTGAACTCCCTGCATTTCTCTATGAGTGTTTAAAAAGTGCTTCTCATGACTTAAACAGAAACAGTTACCAAGAATTGAACTTCATCCCAATCAGTAGCTGATACCCCCTTTTACTTGAGAAATCTTTTCCTTTTCACAAACAGATAATCAGGGAGCTCTGTATGGCTGATATTGTGGTGAAACCCCTCCCACAGGAAACTATGAGGACCATGGTCCTGGCAGTTTCCTGTCTGTGAACCTTGTTGCATTGTGGGAAATAGCTGTTTCCAACTGTTTCCAACTGCCAAATTACCATGCAGCAGCTACATCACCTGCCAGCAGTAAAAAAATCACCATGTGATAAATGTCAGAATGTAAATTAGGGAGAGGAAAGATTTAATCATTTATACATAATTATTGTAAAACTGAAGCCCTTTTTTATTACATTATTTTCACTGGAGTTCCTCTTTAAGTATGCTTAAGGCTGGATAGTGTAATGAGTAAAGGCTTTGCCGCTGACACAGGAGACCTGGGTTCAAAACTCATCTCTTCCTGTTCAGTAACCCAGCACCTATTCAGTAAGGAGTCCTTGGGCAAGACTCCCTAACACTGCTACTGCTTTCTGAGCGCACCCTAGTGGCTGCATCTCTGGCACTTTGGGTCTGCCAGGAGAAAAGCGTAACATAAATGTCCTGTGTCTTGCACATATCTGGATATTTTTCTGTCCTCATGCTTTGCTATGGTAATCTGCATGCGTGGCTTGCTGCTTTAATTGCTAAGGACTGTGTTTACTCGGTACTTCTACTTAATTTTTTTAGATTTTTTTGTTTTTGCTTCAGTGTCTCTTTAAACAGCTACTTTACCGAAAGATAGTAGTGGGGAAAATGAATAATTACATAGCAAAGTGAGAATTAAAAATAGATAGAACAACAAATGATTGATACTCTCCGTGTAATTAGTTCATGTTTTTTGATCCTCTGTGAGCCTGAAGCTCAGCATCTTTAGTGCTGGCAGGCGTGAAAAAAACTGCACATCACAAACTGTATAAATACGCCCACTAACAATGTGATAGCCTAAAAGGGTTTTTTTCTCATTCACAGAGGAAGGTAGTGCTTGCTTGGCAACAGCATGTTATCTCCCACAATGCTACGAGGTTAGCAGCCAGGAAACTGTAATAGCCATGGTGAAAACATCGCTCTGTAGGAGGGGTTGCCCCTCCATATCAGCCACACAGATGTCCCTGGTGAACTATTACACAAAATGTAAAGATTTCTCATGGGAAAGTAGGTATTGGTTTCTAATCAAGATTGGTTTCTATTGACATTTAGCTCTATGATTTTATGTGTTGATTGGAGTTCACCCAAAATAATTTTTACACACATTGCGGTGTAAGGGACTATTTTTATGCCATTTATTAGCTCCTGAAGCAGGAAGAATTTGTATGCAATGTAAAAATTGCTGTATTGTTTTTTTACTTGAGGTGTAGAGCAAGTTTTATGGTATAGTATAATACTTTGTGTTTGGACCATACAATAAGTTCATGTAGCTGCTCTCCCTATCTAATGTCAGTGGTAATTATCCAACCTTATCTAAGTAATAGCACAGGCACAGTATTAGTACTTACTTGCTTACATGGTTACATAGTCAGGGCAATATAATAGCTTGGCGGATGAGCTTTTTGTCCCTAGGCCTTCTCTAAGGACTAGAGGACATGATCTTCGCATGGAGGAAAAACGTTTTAGCCATTTATTTAGGAAAGGGTTCTTTACAGTAAGAGTGATTAAGATGTGGAATGCATTGCCACAGGAAGTCGTTATGGCAAACTCTTTACCTGCATTTAAAGGGGGCTTAGATGCTTTCCTTGCGTTGAAAGACATCCATGGCTACAATTATTAGGTAATGCCTAATGATGTTGATCCAGGGATTTTATCTGATTGCCATCTGGAGCCGGGAAGGATTTTTTCCCTTTAGGGGCTAATTGGACCATGCCTTGTAATGGTTTTTTCGCCTTCCTCTGGATCAACAGGGATATGTGAGGAGGCAGGCTGGTGTTGTACTTTATACTGGTTGAACTCGATGGACGTATGTCTTTTTTTAACCAAAATAACTATGTAACTATGTAACTATGTAAAAAAAAAAACAAAAAAACATCTGTACATCAAATTCAAACAGTTCAACCATGTACATCCTTCCCCCAACATTTCCAATATATGTGAACGTTTTATTTATAGTATAAGGAATTACTAGGGTTAAGCATAGCCTGAAGTTTAGGATTTAACAATATTTCTGTGCAGTAACAAAACATTTGCACCCAAAACCACGGCACCCAAACAGTGTAGGTAAAAATCAATAGACGGCAGTCTGTATGCTTAAAAGGTTTAAAGGACAACTGTAACAAGGGAGATATGGAGGCTGCCACATTTATTCCCTTTTAAAGAGACACTGAAGCGAAAAAACATTATGATATAATGATTTCTATGTGTAGTACAGCTAAGAAATAAAACATTAGGAGCAGAGACATAAGTCTAATATTGCTTCCAGTACAGCAAGAGTTAAGAAACTCCAGTTATCTATGCAAAAGAGTCATTGAGCGCCACGGCTTTTAAAGTCGCAGAGGGCTCTGTCTTTTGAAGTTTGTTATCTCAACTGTCAGTCACTGTATTTTCTTTTTCCTACAGAGAACAGTTCAAAAGTTCACTGACCTGCTCTGTAAAATCATTTATACTGCTGAGTAGTGTGCAAACTGCAAATATTAGAGAATGATGCAATGTTATAAAAGATACACTATATAACTGAAAATAAAAATATGAGAATATTTTCTTTACTACTAATGTTCTAGTAATTATCCGTACCGCACAACCAATTCATTATGTCATAATTTTTTTTCGCGTCAGTGTCTCTTTAAGCAATACCAGTTGCCTAGCTAGCCTACTAATTCTCTGTCTCTAATCCTTTAAGGCTAGGTCCATACTAGTCTGTGACAGATCGGATCCGTTTTAAACGGATCTGGTTTGGTAATTTATTTATTTATTTTTTGTTTGTAACTTTTTATGCATGTTTGGAGCATACGTTTCTAGTCTGTGGAAACGTATGCTCCAGCTATTTGTGCAAATTTAGTTAAAATGTAAAGTAAGCAGAGATGCTTACCTTCCTCTCTTGCGTTCCACCGCTTGACTTCCTGCAATGCCGCACCCTCTATACTTCGGAGGGCAGCATTGCAGGAAGTGACGCGGCGAGCGGAGGAAGTGGAGAGAAGGTAAGTTCCCCGCGGACTTTACATTTTAACTAATTTTGCACAAATAGCTGGAGGGGAAGTGGGGACGGGGGACCCAGGTGAGGGAGGGGGGCGACCCCCGTCCCCACCGACCTCTGTCACCCTCGTCCTGGCTACTTCCCCCTCCAGCATGGCGGCCCCCTCGCCACCCACAGGCTGTGACACAGAAAAGGATCCGTTTCTGTGTCCAAAATTGCCTACGTAGAGGGGGATCCGTTTTTCTACTGCCTGCCACTACCCCTCAGTGTTTCCGAATCCATGTGCGGTCCGGGAAATGCTGCAAATCTGGACCATCTGTTCAGATTTGTAAAACAGATCCCCTTGAATGCAGACGGATCCGTTTTTTGGTTGGGTGTAGACGGCTGCTAGTTTTAACATTGCTATCCGTGGCTCCGGTTTTGATCCGGGCTGAAAAACGGAGCCATATATACGTTTTTAGAGCAAGTGTGAACTGGCCCTTAGCCATAACCCTAAACAAGCATGCAGCAGATCAAGTGGTTCTTACATTATTGCCAGATCTAACATGCTAGCCACATGCATCTTTCTAGTGTTATTCAGACACAGCTGCGGCATTGATGGCATAGTACTTCAGTGGTTCCAATCCTTCTTGAGTGGCAGAACCCACAAAGTGTCTATGGGGCCCTTCCTGTCCACCCCTGTAACACTTAAAGGGACACTTAAGTCAAAAATAAAAAAAATAATTTTACTCACCTGGGGCTTCCAATAGCCCGCTGCAGCTGTCTGGTGCCCTCGCCATCTCCCTCCGATCCTCCTGGCCCCGCCGGCAGCCACTTCCTGTTTCGGTGACAGGAGCTGACAGGCTGGGGACGCGAGTGATTCTTCGCGTTCCTGGCCACAATAGCGCCATCTTTGCTGCTATAGCATATATCATATACCATATAGCAGCATAGAGGGTGCAAATGTGTCTGGGAACGCGAAGAATCACTCGCGTCCCCAGCCTGTCAGCTCCTGTCACCGAAACAGGAAGTGGCTGCTGGCGCGGCCAGGAGGATCAGAGGGAGACGGTGAGGGCACCAGACAGCTGCAGGGGGCTATTGGAAGCCATAGGTGAGTAAAACTCATTTTTTTTGTTTGACTTAAGTGTCCCTTTAAGTATGGGGTGCCCCGGGGCTCAATCCTCTCTCCCCTGCTTTTTACGATTTACATGCTACCGTTGGGAAAACTAATCCAAAAACATGGCCTGACATATCACTGCTATGCAGACGACACCCAACTATATCTTTCCTTCAAGCCTGGTGTGACAGACCCAACTCTAACTATAAACGCCTGCTTACGTGAACTACAGCAATGGATGAATGACAACTGGCTGAAACTAAATGCAGACAAAACTGAAGTCCTTCTGATTGGAGGGCAGAGCATGATAACAAAACAACTTAACTTGCAATCTTCACCACTGGGAATAGGAGGCACGAATCTACGCAGCTCTGATCATGTGCGTAGCCTGGGAGTTCTAATTGATGGGGATTTAAACTTCAGAACTCAAATCTCTGCTGTGGTGAAATCATCCTATTTTCACCTGAAGAACATTGCAAAAATCAAGCACCTCATACCCCCAGAAGATCTGCCAACCTTAGTCCACGCCTTCATCACATCCCGACTGGACTACTGCAATGCTCTCTACACTAGCCTTCCAAAATAGGTCTTGTACCGCCTACAGCTGATACAGAATACTGCTGCCAGACTGCTAACCAACCAACCCCTGCCGCATAACGCCAGTCCTGCACTCCCTTCACTGGCTACCTATAGAATGGAGGGTCCTATTCAAGATCGGCCTACTGACATTTAAATCCCTGAATAATCTAGGCCCTGGATACATGAAAGATATGTTACAGCTGCGTAGCAATCCCCGCATTCTCAGATCCACAGGTTCTAATAATCTAGTCATACCCAGAGTCCACTTGGAAACTTTTGGTCCCAGAGCCTTCTGTCATGCTGCCCCTACGTTTTGGAACTCCTTACCTCAACAGATCAGGACAGCCCCATCCCTGGACGTGTTTAAATCCAGACTGAAAACCCACCTGTTCAGTCTGGCATTTGCAGAAATATAACTTTTGTTGTGTGAATACTTCATCCTACTACCAATTACTGAATCTGAGAGAGCCTAAGCGCTTTGAGTCCTATGGGAGAAAAGCGCTATAGAAATGTTATTGTATTGTATTGTAATAAATAGATCAGCAGGTCTGCCAGGCAATTGGTATTGTTTAAAAGGACATCAATATTACAGCCTCCATATTCTTCTCACTTCAGTTGTCCTTTAAATGAATCATCAGCTAAATACTGCTGCCCCCTTGTAAACGTACCCGAGGCTTTCTCCAGTCCCTTGCAGCCGACATGTCCCACGCCGCAGCTCTGCTCGCAGCTGTCGGCCCAGGGTCTCCGCTGGTGGAGAGGCCAACCTCAAAGTCATCCTTACTGCGCCTGTCATTCAAGTCCACGTTTTCCGCAGTGTACTGCACAGGCGCAGAACTATAAGCATATAAGGGGGTGCAGAATTTAGCTGATGATTCCTTCAAGCTACTTTAACAATGACGCACTGTAGTGTGTTGCAAGGGACAATATACCGTATATACTCGCATACAAGCCGAATTTTGGACCCCCAAAAAGGGGGTCGGCTTGTATGCGAGTCTTTCCTGGTGGTCCGTGGTCCGCGGCCCCCGCTCCCCCCTCCCCGCGGCCGCCGCCGCTGCTATTACCTGTTTAGGCAGCGGCTTCCTCTTCCCCAGCGCTTCCTCTTCCCCGCTCTCATGCGCGTATGAAGTGATCACAGCAGCGCGCCCGGCGCTGCTGTTGTGACGATGCAGGGGGCAGGAAAGAGCGGTTCCCCTGGTAACGGCTATACATATCGCCGTTACAGGAAGCCACACTCTTTCCTGCCCCCTGCATCGTCACAGCAGCAGCGCCGGGCACGCTGCTGTGATCACTTCATACGCGCATGAGAGCGGGGAAGAGGAAGCGCCGGGAAAGAGGAAGCCGCTGCCTAAACAGGTAATAGCAGCGGGGAGCTATACTGGCCACTACCTACCTATACTGGGCACTATACTGGCCACTACCTACCTATACTGGGCACTATACTAGCTATACTGGGGCAATACCTACCTATACTGGGCACTATACTAGCTATACTGGGCACTATACTAGCTATACTGGGGCACTACCTACCTATACTGGGCACTATATTAGCTATACTGGGCACTATACTAGCTAAACTGGGCACTTTACTAGCTATACTGGGCATTATACTAGCTATACTGGGGCACTATACTAGCTATACTGGGGCACTATACTAGCTATACTGGTCACTATACTGGGCACTATACTAGCTATACTGGGCACTATACTAGCTATACTGGACACTACCTACCTATACTGGGCACTATACTGGCTATACTGGGCACTATACTGGCTATACTGGGCGCTATACTGGGCACTATACTAGCTAAACTGGGCACTATACTAGCTATACTGGGGCACTACCTACCAATACTGGGCACTATACTAGCTATACTGGGAGACACTGGGGGATCATGCGGCCTGCATCAATCCAGCATTTCCTACCCCCGGCCTATATGGGGGTCAATCATTTTTCCCTGGTTTTTCAGGTAAAAGTTGGGGGGTCGGCTTATATGCGGGTCGGCTTATATGCGAGTATATACGGTAATTGCATTGATAACATATTTGTATTGCAATGGTATGTTTACATCGGTGTGTCAGCAGTGCAGTGCGATCCATAGGCAGGATGCGGTGCATGCAGTGCGGTACAGCATAATGTTGACAGGTGCAGTGAAGCATACTTTGTATATACTTTATGGTTTGCACTGCACATAAAATGTGCAGTGCGACTTCCACCCTCTATTGCTTTGGGATCCTGCTTTTACTGGATATGCGGTGCAACACCCCGCTGCGAACAGAGCCCTACAATCTGATATCCCTATCGCATAAAAAAATGGAAAAATTCACATACTGTAGGGCCTTTTTGGCTAGACACCAATGAGACTATCACATGTTTTACTGCTCTTCTTACACAGGAAACACAGCAAAACAAGGATAAGAATATTGAAAAACAAGATCAGACTTATCCAGACAGATTCATGTGTCTGGGTTCTCTTGCAATGAACCAGCAACATCCATATGTTTAAATAAGCCTGGGTGACTAATGTTGCAGGGAGTGAATGACGGTGAATACAAATTAAGGCGATACCCAAACTGTACCGTGATGTTGAAAGGCAAGTGGTGTCATCTCTGGCACACAGCGTTGGGTCAAGGGTCCATCTGACCATGGATGCCTAGTCTGCAAAGCACGGTCAGGCCTGCCCGAAAACTAAGTCGGTGCCCACACACATTACATTTCTGCCTGCATGCCGTGTGACTGCCTGCCCCAAGACTAAGTCGGTCCCCAGTCCCCACACAGCATCTCTACCTGCAGGCCGCTTGACTTCCTTCTCCGCCACCACCAACAGGGTCCAGGACTGCTAGCAGCGGCCGCTAACAAACACAATAAAAATTGTTTTCTGGTGCGTGTACATGCCTGCCTAATTTTTCTGGCTGCACTGTGGCTGCAACAACAAAGCAAAAGGCATGTACATCTTTCAATTCCCCTTCATGATCGTTACCTTGCTGCAGTGAAGGGGCTTGCGTATCACAATGAAGCAATGGCCGGCTACAGGGCCGTGCAGAGGGTCCTTAAGTGGGGGGTGCTCAAATTTAAAAAAGGGGCCTGGCAATGCCTTCCCCCGCATGCCCCCCCTCCACCTTGTTTCTGGCTGTGGGGGGGGGGGTATTGATTGTCATGCTGCTGAATGCAGATGGGTGCCATGTGGGTTCTAGGTGTAAGTACTGAGTGTCATGTGGGTTTTGGCTATGGTTGGGTATCGAGTGCCATGCCGGTGTCGATTGCAAGTACTTAGTGCCATGTGAGTTCTGGGTGTCAGTGCTGAGTGTCATGTGGATTGCAAGTACTTAGTGCCATGTGAGTTCTGGGTGTCAGTGCTGAGTGTCATGTGGGTTCTGGCTCTGGTTGGGTATCGAGTGTCATGCAGGTTGTTGATTGCAAATACTTAGTGCCATGTAAGATCTGGGTGCATGTACTCGATGTCATGTGGGTGCTGGGTGTAGGTACTCGATGTCATGTGGGTGCTGGGTAAAGGTACTGGATGTGACATGGGTGCGAATACTTGGCGCCATGCCTGTACTGGGTGCTGGCTATGGGTGGGCTTTGGGCATCACATGGGTTTTAAATGCGGGTACTTTGGGTGTGGGTACGGGTTAAGTGGGTGCTTGGTGCAGATAGTGGGGGCCATGTGGAAGCTGTGTGCAGGTGTGAGTACTGGGTGCAATTTTAAGCCTGGGTGCAGATACTTGGTGTCATGTGAGTGTGAGTACTAGGTGCCAGCTATGAGGGGAAGGGGTGGCTGATGGGAAAAGTAGAGGTCAGTGTGGGTGCTGCATGAAGGGGCAGGGCCATGCAGAGGATCCTCAAGGTGTGGTGTTCAAATTTTAAATCGATAAATCGTGCTAAATTGTGTATGTAATACCCCCTCTCCAGAAAGCATAAGGCAGTCTTAACACCCCCCCCCCCCCACACACACACACACACCTTTTATAGCAGTATTAGGCAGACTCACCTTTCATTACTGGGACCTCTGTCCCTCTTGATCAGCACCCAAGCCTCTTTTCAGGCAAATAAGTGGTTACCAATATGCAGTGGTTGCTAAGCATTAAAAGATGCAAAACTGCAGTAAGTGCCAAGGTGCAGTGGGTGCCCAGATGCAGTAGATGGTAAGACGCAAAGGTTCACTTTGTGCTAAGTTGCAGTGGGTGCCAAGATGCCAAAGTCTGTGTCAAGCTGCTTTGGGTACCAAGGTCCAGTTTGTATTGGGTGTTTGTTTGCAGTGGGTGCTATGCAGTATTGGGCGCTGAATGAGTAGCAGACGGTGATAAACAATAGTGGGTGCCATGTGAGTGCTAATTGGTACAGGGAGCCATGTGAGTGTTGGACATGAGTGAGTAGGGAGTGCCATGTGTGGTCTGGTTGTGTGCCATGGGAGAGTACTGAGTCTCATACGGGTTCTGACCAAGGATGGGTACTGGGTGTTATTTGGGTGCTGGCCATGGACAGGTACTAGGTGCATATAATGGCTTTGGAACTTGGTGACACGTGAGTACTGTGCCATGTGGGTGTTGATTATGGGGGTATGTGGGTCTTAGGTGCAAATACTGAGTGCCAAGTGGGTACTGGGAGTGAGCAATAATTCCTTTTTTTGTACATGGTGACATATGGGTGATGGGTGCTGGCTAGTGGGGTATTTGTTGTCATGTGGGTGCTAAAGGCAGATGCTGGGTGCAATGTGGGTTCTGGGTGCTGGCACAGGGTGTCATGTGGATTCTGGCTGTATGGGTGTGTATCAACCATCATGTAGGTGTTGATTGCAGGTACTCAGTCCCTTGTAAGTTCTGGGTGCAAGTACTGGATGTCATATGTGAGTGCTTGGTGTGGGTGCTGGGCACCAAGTGGAGGCTTAGTGCAACTGTAACTACTGCAGATGAAACATGTGGGTGTTGGGTGCAGGTACTGGGTATCACATAGGTGCAAATACTTGGTGCCATGCCTGCACTGGGTGGGCATTGTGTGTCATGTGGGTTCTGAGTGCAGGTACTTTGGGTGCTAGTACTAGTTATGTGAGTGCAGATAGTGGGTGCCATGTGAAGGCGGTGTGCAGGTGTGAGTAGTGAGTTCCATGTTGGAGCTGGGTGCAAGTACTGTGCCATGTGGGTGTGATTACTGGGTGCCAGCTATAGGGTGAAGGGGTGCAGGTATTGGGTGTTTGATGCAAGTACTAAGTACCATATTGAGGCCGGATGTGAGTATTGGGTGCAGGGTGCTTGGTGCAAGTACTGGGTGCTTGCTATAGTGGGGGTTACTGGTTGATTGTAATGTGGGTGCTGAATATTGGTGGGATTGCTGTGGGTGCAGTGGGTGGGAGATCACTGTGGGTACTGCTATGAATGGCATAGTTGCTGCTAGGGGAGGTAGAGGTAAGTGTGGTTGATGGGGGAAGGGTAGGTCACTGTGGGTCCTGGGGGGAGAAGTAACTGTGGGTGCTGTGGAAGATAGAGGTCAGTATGGGTGCTAGAGGAAAGGGAGGTAGCTGTGGGTCCCTTGGGGGAGATCACTGTGGGTCTCGGGAGGTAGAGGTCATTGTGGGTGCAGGGGGTGGGAGGTCACTATGGGTGCTGCATTGAATGGCATAGTTGCTGCTAAGGGAGGTAAAAGTCAGTGTGGGTGCTGGGGGTGGGAGGTCACTATAGGTGCTGCAATAAATGGCATAGTTGCTGCTAAGGGAGGGTAGGGGTCACTGTGGGTGCTGGGAGAAGTCAGTGTGGTTACTGGAGGAGGGAGTGGATGCTGGATGTTGGGAGAGGCCACTATGGGCGCTGGCAATGGGAGAGGTCACTGTAGGTGCTGCTTTTGGTATGGGAGGTACCTGTGGGTGCTGCAGGGGACAGGAGTAGAGTTGAGCTGAAATTTTCGTAATTTCGCATTACTATAATTACGCATGCGAAATTTGCGATTACGATGCGAAATTAGCGTAGCGAAATTGCCATTAAAATCGTAATTGAAAATACCGTAAGCGTAATTTTCAACGCGAAATTTCGCGTTTCGGTCATGCCGTAATTTCGCATTAAACGCTACCGTAATTTCGCGTTAAACCGTAACGCTCCGTATAATATAAAAAAGCCGCCGACTTTAAGGGTTAATAGCAAAGCCCCCTTAAATGCTAAGAGCCTCAAATTTGGAGAATATATTAGGGAGATCAGGAGGAATAAGAGGAAATTTTTTTTTTTTCAAAAAGACCTTATAGTTTTTGAGAAAATCGATGTTAAAGTTTCAAAGTAAAAATGTATACATTTAAAAACCCGCCGACTTTAACGGTTAATAGCAAAGCCTGCTTAAAGGGATACTGTAGGGGGGTCGGGGGAAAATGAGCTGAACTTACCCGGGGCTTCTAATGGTCCCCTGCTGACATCCTGTGTTGGCGCAGCCACTCCCCAATGCTCCGGCCCCGCCTCCGGTTCACTTCTGGAATTTCTGACTTTAAAGTCAGAAAACCACTGCGCCTGTGTTGCCGTGTCCTCGCTCCCGCTGATGTCACCAGGAGTGTACTGCGCAGACACAGACTATACTGGGCCTGCGCTGTGCGCTCTTGATGACATCAGCGGGATCGAGGACCCGGCAACGCAGGCGCAGTGGTTTTCTGACTTTAAAGTCAGAAATTCCAGAAGTGAACCGGAGGCGGGGCCGGAGCATTGGGGAGTGGCTGCGCGGGCACAGGATGTCTGCGGGGGACCATTAGAAGCCCCGGGTAAGTTCAGCTCATTTTCCCCCGACCCCCTACAGTATCCCTTTAAAGTTTAGGAACACCAAATTCCTAGGGTATATTAAGGGGATCAGTGGGAATAAGAGGAAAATTTTTTTTTTCAAAAAGACCTTATAGTTTTTGAGAAAATCGATTTTTAAGTTTCAAGGGCAAAAATGTCTTTTAAATGCGGAAAATGTCAGTTTTTTTTGCACAGGTAACAATAGTGTATTATTTTCATAGATTCCCCCAAGTGGGAAGAGTTTTACTTACTTCGTTCTGAGTGTGGGAAATATAAAAAAAAAACGACGTGGGGTCCCCCCTCCCAGACCTCTTTAACCCCTTGTCCCCCATGCAGGCTGGGATAGCCAGAATGCGGAGCACCGGCCGCGTGGGGCTCCGCACCCTGACTATACCAGCCCGCATGGTCCATGGATTGGGGGGTCTCGGAAGGGGAGGGGCAGCCAAGCTTTCCCCTCCCCCTCCGAGCCCTTGTCCAATCCAAGGACAAGGGGCTCTTCTCCACCTCCGATGGGCGGTGGAGGTGGAGGCCGCGATTTCCTGGGGAGGGGTTCATGGTGGCATCTGGGAGTCCCCTTTAAAAAAGGGTCCCCCAGATGCCCACCCCCCTCCCAGGAGAAATGAGTATAGAGGTACTTGTAGTACCCCTTACCCATTTCCTTTAAGAGTTAAAAGTAAATAAACACACAAACACATAGAAAAAGTATTTTAATTGAACAAAAAACATAACCACGAAAAAAGTCCTTTAATATTCTCAATTAACCATTAATACTTACCTGTCCCTTTAAATAAATGATCCCACGCAATATCCTCGGAAATGTTCTATCAGTTACAATGTAATAAAGTTATTACAATGTAACAACTTTGTTACATTGTAACTACGCCGCACCCGACGTCACTCACCGCCGCCGCCGCCTCCGCGTCTGTGCTGCAGGACCCGACAGAGCTCTGAGCTATAGCTCAGAGCTCTCGAAAGCATCTTTGTATTTGGGCTCCAAGGAGCCCCATTGGTCCTTAGCAGACCAATGGGGTTCCTTCTGATTTGAAGGAACCCCATTGGTCTGCTAAGGACCAATGGGGCTCCTTGGAGCCCAAATACAAAGATGCTTTAGAGAGCTCTGAGCTATATAGCTCAGAGCTCTGTCGGGACCGTGCAGGACGCTAAGTCCCCGCCGGCTCCGCTGCCCTCCCCGCCTCTCCCACATGTCACCCACATGTCACCCACATGTGGGTGACATGTGGGTGACAGATGTGGGCGGGGTGGACAGCGGGAGCTGCGGGGACTTAGCGTCCTGCACGGACGCGTATGCGGCGGCTGAGCGGCGAGTGGCGTCGGGTGCGGCGTAGTTACAATGTAACAAAGTTGTTACATTGTAATAACTTTGTTACATTGTAACTGATAGAACATTTCCGAGGCTATTTCGAGGGATCATTTATTTAAAGGGACAGGTAAGTATTAATGGTTAATTAAGAATATTAAAGGACTTTTTTCGTGGTTATGTTTTTTGTTCAATTAAAATACTTTTTCTAAGTGTTTGTGTGTTTATTTACTTTTAACTCTTAAAGGAAATGGGTAAGGGGTACAAGTACCTCTATACTCATTTCTCCTGGGAGGGGGGGTGGGCATCTGGGGGACCCCTTTTTAAAGGGGACTCCCAGATTCCACCATGAACCTCCCCCCCAGGAAATCGCGGCCTCCACCTCCACCGCCCATCGGAGGTGGAGAAGAGCCCCTTGTCCTTGGATTGGACAAGGGCTTGGAGGGGGAGGGGAAAGCTTGGCTGCCCCTCCCCTTCCGAGACCCCCCAATCCATGGACCATGCGGGCTGGTATAGTCAGGGTGCGGAGCCCCACGCGGCCGGTGCTCCGCATTCTGGCTATCCCAGTCTGCATGGGGGACAAGGGGTTAAAGAGGTCTGGGAGGGGGGACCCTACGTCGTTTTTTTTTATATTTCCCACACTCAGAACGAAGTAAGTAAAACTCTTCCCACTTGGGGGAATCTATGAAAATAAAACACTATTGTTACCTGTGCAAAAAAAACTGACATTTTCCGCATTTAAAAGACATTTTCGCCCTTGAAACTTAAAAATCGATTTTCTCAAAAACTATAAGGTCTTTTTGAAAAAATTTTTTTCCTCTTATTCCCACTGTTCCCCTTAATATACCCTGGGAATTTGGTGTTCCTAAACTTTAAGCAGGCTTTGCTATTAACCGTTAAAGTCGGCGGGTTTTTAAATGTTTACATTTTTCCTTTGAAACTTTAACATCAAGTTTCTCAAAAACTATAAGGTCTTTTTGAAAAAAAAAATTTCCTCTTATTCCTCCTGATCTCCTTAATATATTCTCCAAATTTGAGGCTCTTAGCATTTAAGGGGGCTTTGCTATTAACCCTTAAAGTCGGCGGCTACCTAACATTGATACATGCGTCAACTTTTCCGCTTCGGGAGCATGACCATACGCATTAATTTCGTAATAACCGGTGCAATGCGAAAATTACGCGAAAAATTACGCTTACGCGAGGGGCCTTTTTTGAAGATTTTAAAAAGGGGGGTGCCTGGGCACCCAGAGCACCCCCCTGTGCACGTGCCTGGCCGGCTATATGAGTGTGTTGGGGGGCACACCTGACCCAAGATAATAAGGTCGTTGCTTCATTGTGGTGGACAGACCAAATTCGATCAGCTGGACACTCATTCACTGTTGTTCTGTCATTGAGCTACCTCAGCCCGACCATATGGGCTTGGAAACCGCCATCGGCTGCAGTCTCGCCATGGTGCACACCAGTCCAGCACGGCCATCACTACACATACAGCTGTTTGAGGTGCGTTACACAGTGAGTTTGGTCTGTCAGTGTGAAGCAGTACACCAATTAAGGTACCTGATTGATGTATACACATGCAAGATGTTTTAAAGCAATTTATGCCTCCAATTTAGCATGCAATGTGATTTCTGCCCTTAAAACCCTGCTCTGCGTCAAATCTGTAATTTTCCCTGGGACTTTTGGCATGTATCCCACTCCGCCATGCCCCCCTCCAGGTGTTAGACCCCTTGAAACATCTTTTCCATCACTTTTGTGGCCAGAATTAGTGTTTGAAGTTTGAAAGCTCGCCTGTCCATTACAGTCTATTGCGGTTCACAAAGTTTGCAGGTTCGCAAACTTTTTCGGAAGTTCGCTTTCGAGGTTCGCGAACCTAAAATCGGAGGTTCGAGCCATCTCTATTGAGTAGATGCAAATTTTCAAAATCATCCAAATTCTGCACCTCCATAGATTAACTACTTGTACTTGACCTGGATTTCAAAGGCAAAAATTAGTTGAGATGATTTTTATGTTAGCATTAATCCCAGGACATTCAGATGGCACTACGAATGATACATTGGCTCGTTCCTTGTAATTTCTGGTCACCCGCTTTATCTTGGTCATTAGCACTTAGCTCCCTAGCATACAGAGCATGGCAGTTCATGGTGTTCTCCTTTTATTGGACTCAAGGGAGATCCTGCAGCTCGTCCAGCACATACTGGCACAGTTGTGTCCTTATAGGACATTTCCATTTTTAATGCATTTAACAAAAGAGGCAGCTAGAAGGCTGCCCCAGGGACCTCCACACACCAACGAGCTGTTATGTATTCTGAAAAAACACAAGCAGAAATCCTCTGAGACAGATAAATAAATTGCACTGAGAAGTTTCCAGCCAAGATGCAGGCTCAGTCCAATTAGAGGCACATAAATATGTAAGAAAGTGTAGGGATTGAAAAGAAGCTTTAATTATTTCTAAACAGAAGCCAACACTCTTCAGGCAACAGAAATATCAGTGGAACACAGAAAATAACTGACATGTAACCTAATCTACAACAAGCTGGTATGATATAATACCGTATAATACAATGAACCAAAAAGAAATTGTTTCTTCAAAATATTTTTCCCTGTTATAAAGGACACCCGAGGCGAAAATAAACTAATGAAACAAACATTGTATCTATCTTCCTTCTCCTAAAATGACTTTTTAAGATATTCCACAGTTTTATTTTATGTTTAAATCTGCTTTTTACGTTTTAACTGTTTTATTGTTTTTCCTCAATGACACATTCATTGAACTATGCCAGATCTAAAATGTATGAACTATTGACCCATTTTATCTCTTCCCTGCTCTCAGAAGCCATTTTCTGCTAGGAAAGTGTTTTATAGTTGGAATTTCTTATCAGTGAGGGTCACACTGTAGTCACTTCCTGTCTGAGACAGGACTGAGTCAGCCACTTACATACCTGATATTTAACTCTTTCAGGCAGAGAAAGAAAAAAAAAAGGAACACAGCATAGTTATTTGTGTGCTAGGCACTGTATATACCCATGTCTGTCTCATCATGTCACATGTCACCTTGGGTATCCTTTAAGCTGATCTTAGCTAACAATACATATTCACTATAAGCAAATATCCAGATGTGTGTTACAACATGTTTTAACTTCCCTAATCTGCATGCTTGTTCTAGGTCAGTGACTTGAAAAGTATTATTGTCATATGAATATTTTAGTATTATATCCAAACCGCACTTTCACTTGCAGGTCAGCTATGACATCATGCATATTTTTCTCGTGACAAGTCCACCTTTCATTATTGGTCCTCAAATATTTTGCCTAAAGGTGGTGGTGGGGGGGGGGGGGGGGTGTTTGGGCTCCTCACAGGAGCTTCACCTGATAAATTCTGTAGACTGATCTAGACCTCACAAATAGCAAATGTTACTAAAGTTGTAGCATTTAGCGTTTACATACTATTTATTATGTGTATTATATGATCTTAAAGAGTGTTGGCGTTTGAATTTGGGTTGTCTTTATATTGGACCTGAATATGGCTGCTCGGATTCGGACATTGCCGATCTGAAAAACACCTGATTTAACTGCACAAATTTGGCAAAATTGCATTGAAGAATATTGCCAACTTTAGCAGTTAATAGCAAAGCCCCATAAATGATAGATTTACCAAAAATAAACGTATGCGATACTGAATTGTATGTGTACCACAGCTAAGAAATAGAACATTGGTACATTAGTAGCAACCAAAAAAGTCTTATATTGTTTACAGTACAGAAAGTGTTAAGAATCTCCAGTTGTTATCTATGCAAAAGAACTTCTCTGAGCTCTTAGACCCACTGGGTTGAATACAGTCCTGTTTTCTGAAGCACGTATACATCAAATAACCATAGGCAGCTTCAGATAAGGTTTTACTGCAGGGAAGTTCAATGGGTCATTAGCACTGCTCTATTTCGTGGTTATAAATACAGAGTGTGGTTTGTAAATTACAAATTTGAAAGAATGATGCAACGTTAAAAAAACTATATAACTGAAAATAAAAATATGAGACTCTTTTCTTTGCTACTAATGTTCTATTAATTATCCGTACTACACATACAATTCATTATATCATATTTTTTTTTTCACTTTAAGGAGAGGAGTGGGAACAAGGGGGGGGGGGGGGATACGAAGAGACCTTATAGTTTTAAAAAAAAATCAATTTGCATACCACCGGATCTCTTAAAATGGAGAGATCCCATTGGTCAGTGTATAAAACAATGGGAAATCTCAGTATCAAATTAAAAGCTGCTTTGCCCTTGCTGATGCATGGAGTGTTGGAAGTGAGCGGAAGAGTTCAGAGTTGTCCTTGGCTGGTATACTTTCGTATAGCAAGTGCCGGCGGCATGTAACAAAATGTGTGGGCGTTGTTTACTGCTTATGATCTCCAGAGGATATTTCTGAAGATATTGGCATGGAAATATTAATTAAAAGTAATTATTTACGGTTAATTGGGAGAGGGGACTCCAAGTCAATTTACTGCATTTGCCACTTGCAGGCTTCAAGTGTTTGATTCAGACGCTACTGATGCGTGAAAGATCAACAGGACGCCAGGCAGTTTAAAAGGAAATAAACACGACAGCCTCCATATCTCTCCTACTTCAGTTGTTCTTTAACCTCCCTGGCGGTATTCACGAGCAGAGCTCGGGCTGGCTGACACATGTCAGGAGCGGTAAGCCCGAGCTCTGCTCGTGTGAGCAAAATAAATGGCTGCATTGAATTCCTGGGTCCCGCGCGCGATCAGCGCTTGTCAGCGGGACCCAGGCTTCTTCCCCCCGGCCGCCGGAGTCCGCATTACCTTCAGATCTTCCGGGACCTGGCGGCCAATTAGCTGGGAGGATCGGCGGTGCGTCGTGACGTCGTGGGCGGCGAGAAATCATCGGGGAGGGAGCCTATTGAAAAAAAAAATGCCTGCAGCCAATCCCTGGGTCCCGCGCGCGATCAGCGCTTGTCAGCGGGACCCAGGCTTCTTCCACCCGGCCGCCGGAGTCCCCCTTACCGCTCTGATCTTTGGGGACCCGGCGGCCAAAATTAGCCCATAATTAGCCGATCAGCGGCAGAGTGACAGGGGCAGCGTAGGGTCACAGGGGAGGGGAGGGGAGGGGAGGGAGGGAGTATATAAAAAAAATTAAAATAAACTCCTCTGATTGGGCCAAAACAGCATTGTATTGGATACAATGGGATTTTGTATCCAATGCAATGTTGCCTTTTGCTTCCTGGATTGCTGAGGTGTTGTGGCTGTTGAGCTGGAGAGGAGCTGGCTGTGATCTCTGTGAGTGCTTATCTAATCTTGATTTCTGCCTACCTGTTACCAATTTTTGCCTGGACTTTGACTACTCTTTTTGCCTTCTGCCTGGATTTGATTGATTACCCGTTGCTGATTTTGCCTGGACTTTGACTACTCTTTCTGCCTTCTGATTGGATTTGATTGATTACCCGTTGCTGATTTTGCCTGGACTTTGACTACTCTTTCTGCCTTCTGCCTGGATTTGATTGATTACCCGTTGACGATTTTTGCCTGGACTTGGACTACTCTTTGCCTGCTGCCTGCACCGACCTCTGCCTGGATTTACTATGGCATCATCCTCCAGAAGACGTCTCACCGTGGAAGCGCTGGCGGAGTTGGAGGACAGCGATCTGCAGTCACTGGCGGACTCCAGTGATAGCGACGCACCTGGGGATCTGTCATCCGACCCAGATAGCGACAGCGACACCATCACCAGCGACGTTAGTGATGTCCGGGTTTGGTGCCCCATCGACCTTTCTCAGTCTCCGCCACCGCCCCCACGTTTCCCTTTTACTGGGGAGCCTGGCCTGAAGAAGGAGTGCGAGTGCAACCCCCTGGCATACCTGCAGCTTTTCTTCTCGGAGGCGGTTATTGAGAGGATAGTGGAGGAGACTAATCGCTATGCGACCCAACAATTGGCTACTCCTCAAGGACCCTTTTCCAGAAGCAGGACCTGGGAGCCGGTAACAGCAGCGGATATTTGGCTGTTTTTGGGCCTGATCATTCTGCAGGGAGTGGTGGGGAAGCCCCTGCAGAAATGGTACTGGAGCACGAATAAGATCATTGCAACCCCCTTCTTCGGTACAGTTATGTCCGAGTACCGTTTTTCCCTTATAATGAAATTTCTCCACTTTTCTAACAATGAAACTTTTGAGGAGTCGACCCACCCTGCTCCAAAACTAAAAAAAATTTGGGAGGTCTACCAGATGGTGGTGGAAAATTTCAGGACAACGTATGTGCCACAGAGGGACATCAGCGTGGACGAGAGCCTGATGGCCTATAAGGGGAGGCTGAGCTGGCTCCAATATATTGCTTCCAAGCGGGCCCGCTTTGGGATCAAGTCATACACGCTATGCGAGTCAAGTACCGGATACATCTGGAGTACTATTTTGTATACGGGAAAAGGCACAAAATTTTGTCCCAGGTTTAGCGAGTTTGGAGTGGCGACATCGTCTGTATTGTCCCTTCTGGAGCCTTTGTTGGACAAAGGCTACTGTCTCACCACAGATAATTTCTATACCTCCCCTGAACTGTCTGAGATTCTTATAAAGCATAAGACTGACACCTATGGCACTGTTAGGGCTAACAGGAGGGAGATGCCGTCGGCCTTTGCCAAGCAGAAGCTGAAGACTGGGGACATAGCTGCTTGGCAGAAAGGGAAGATGTTAGCCCTCCGGTGGCGGGACAAAAAAGACGTCTGTCTCCTCTCTACTGTTCACGACACCTCCACTGTCCCCACCAGAACGAGAGGAGGAAAAGATATGGTAAAACCGCAGGTCGTGGTGGACTATAACCACACCATGGGTGGTGTGGACAAAGCTGACCAGGCGGTGACCTTTTATCCTGCTGTCAGGAAACAGCAGAAAAAGTATTACAAGAAGATTTTCCGGCACCTACTGGAACAAAGCATTTGGAATGCATACATTCTGCACAAGCAGGGAAGTGACAGGCCAGTGACGCACGCTGATTTCATCTGGAAACTGTGCGAATGTATCTGTCTAAGGTACCAGACTGCATCGGATGCCAGAGTTGGACGCCGTGCCTCTTATGTGGTAAATCCGGAGCGCCTCACTGGCCGCCATTTTATGGAATACATTCCACCAACTCCCCAAAAAAATGCCCCAACTAGGACATGTCATGTGTGCTGCAGCAAAAGCGATGAGAAGGGGAAAAGAATCAGGAAAGAATCACGATTCTACTGTCCAGACTGTGATGTTGCCCTGTGTGCAATTCCTTGCTTTAAAATATACCACACACGGGAGGTGTATTAGGAGTATATATGTACATACTGCATAATCTGCTGCCTTATTTGTACAGTTTTATTTCAGATTATTGATAAATTTATTTACTTCAACAATTTTGTGTTCCTGACTTTTATTTATATGCAGAATGTCTACCACACTTTTATTCGGATGTATTTTGGTGAGTTAAGACTTTAAAATCGGAGGCCTAAAATTAACGAAAAAAAATGTACCGCTTTTGACTCCTAATTCCTGACAGAAATGCACCGCCAGGGAGGTTAAAGTCCTCATTCTACCAGGAATCTTGTACAGGTGATCAGTTAGTAGATAGTGATAGCCAAAGGATCAGATGGAGCAAGACACAAATGATCTCAGCCTAGCCTATCAGGCAACTAACACTATGACAGAGCATTGAAGCACTTTCAGAGCAAAGCTTTATGGGAAGGTAATCAGGCCCACCTGGAATGATTAGGATTCTCAGGTGAGGTACAGGGGCAGTGCTGAAACCTCCACTAGGTAGCAGCAACTCGCCTGCTCCTGCTTCTTTTCTCACACAACTGGGAGAGAATAATAAAGGAACCAGACAGGCACCCAATACCAGAGAGGCTGCCAACTAAGCAAGTGCTAGTGGCACATGATCCGCCTAAATAGAGGCAAGCACTGAACCCTGATATAACTATGAACTCCTCTCTATAGCAACAAATTCTAGCATCAAATTTGGGTCATGCAATAATCCAGCTAATCTACAACAAAATGTCTGAAAAGGAAAGGAATCAATGTGTTGTAATTGCCCAATCAAAGTTCCAATCTCAATCTATTTGAAATGCTGTGGCAGCACCTGAGAAGAGCTGTGCAATAATGTATTGCCCGCAGAGCTCAAGTAACTGAAGCAATGTTGCAAAGAAAAGTGGGACAAATTTCTTCCATGATGATGTATGAGACTGATAACGTCATACAGAAAATGATTACTTCAGGTTATTGCTGGTATCGGTGATTCTACAAGCTATTGAATTATGGTGGCCTGTACTTATTTTCCACACATGGCTTCTCTATTTTGGATTCATATTTGTTAAATAAGTAATGACACTCGATGGTTGTCACAGATTTGCCTCACAATTGACAATCGGAAAAATAAAATTAATCACTCCTTACCCTGCAAAAAATTTGTCTACCAACATAGAAAATGCCCAGGTAAATAAATGAAAGTTTGGGAACATTGAATATCTTGTTAAAATCAAAAATAGGTTGCGCTGGGTCTATACAATCTTCTATATCAATACTAATGTATCAATACGTGTTTTTGATCAGAATATATATACAACATGTAATCATAAAAAGTACTTTTATTTTCTACTGCAGATAAAAGTTCTTATTTCATAGGCATTACATGCAATCACAATCTAAATGTCTATGAAATAAGAACTTATTCCTTAAGTGTGGGGAAGTGGGAACCCACCTCTAATTGGTTAGCAGCGGGCGAAACAGATACCGTATAGGGAACCCTCACAAGCGCCCTCCAAATCTTTTTTGTATATTGAATATCTTAACTTTGACTGCTGGGTAGTATACAAAGTGTTTCTAATACCCAGTGAATTGTTATCCTGACTTTTTTCCTCTGCATTCACGCTAATTGATGTATTTTACTATCTTATGACTGCACTTGTGTTGTATTCATGCCCTGTTACTGCACCATGCGAGCACTGTATTTGCTCTTTTCATTATGCATTACTTGTGCTGTACTATTACTTCAATAAACCTTTGGTTGAGGAAAAAAATAAGTAATGACACAGTGGAAGCTGCTGTGTGTACTTTTACACTTGACATACGATTTCAATAATTTCAGAACCTGCTAAGGACCAGATGATTTATGAAGTCCAGATAAATAAAACCTTTGAATGTAAAGAAGGTGTGCTTTCCTTTTCTTATGATTGTACATAAAGCAAATGAATGCTAATATTAAAAGTCATAACTGACACAGCCCATTGTGAAACACTGTAGCAACACAGCAATCCTTAATGCACCTCCTCTAGGGTCGGATTTACCATAAGGCACTGTAGGCACGTGCCTGCAAGCGCCTAATGATGGAAAGGCGGCTCACTTCCCTCCTTGAGTGCCTTCCTCCTTCCCTATGCAGAGTCCTGATAAGAGTGTAAATGAGAGGATACTCACCCAGCTCTCTGCATTCCACTGATGAAATCTCCCTTCAGTCAGGGGAACCTTTAGCTACATAATACCGAGGGTTCTTCTGGCTTACTAATACTAAGGGACACCTGGAGCTACCTATAACAGGCAAGGGAAGTAAGGGAGAAGTGACAGCTGGGACAGCTAGTGCACTTGCAGTGCGGTTCGGCAGGGGTTTGTAGGTCCATGGAGAGCGAAGTCTAAGGTGCCAGGACATCTGTGCTTATAGGCTGCTGTGAGGTAAATTCAGCTCTGACCTTCTCAGTGGCATAGCTAGAAACTATGGGGCCCCATAGCAAAATTTTTATGGGGCCATCAGATCTAGGCACTCTCGACTAATGCCACCTGCTCGCACCCTATGGATATGATTTGACTGGGCAATTTACGGCGCTAGTCTACTTTAGGGGACCCACCGCAAATCCCCATAGACACTTTCAGCTGGGCTGCAAAACGTAACAAATTTCTTCCGTTTGCTTGTTTAAATACCCACAAGCCTTATATCCCCGGGTAGCTAAGCATGTCCTGTAACGAATTTTGCGGGTTTCGGTAAAAGAAAAGTTTGAACTGACTTTATAGGAGCCGCGGAACGGCCGCAATTTCGGTTCCGTCGGCCATCTTGGTTCTGCTCTGCAGGTCGTTTCTTCCTCCTCATTGTAGGGATTGTTAGGTGGGGGGCGTGCCAGCTTCTGTTGGCAGCTAACAAACCATCCGATGGGGAGGAAGAAACGACCCGCACAGTACAATTAAGATGGGCCACGGAACCGAGATTTAGACCGTTCGGTGGTTCCTACACGGGCAATTTCAACTTTTTGTTACCGAAAACCTCCAAATTCGTTAGAGGACATGCTTACCTATCCATGGGTATATGGCTTGTGGGGGTTTAAACAAGCAAACGGAAGAAATTTGTTACGTTTTGCAGCCCAGCTGAAAGTGTCTATGGGGATTTGCGGTGGGTCCCTTAAAGTAGACTAGCACCCAATTTACATTTCCAATGCAATGTACACTGTGAATAGTCCATGTACACTGAAAAAAGTCAGAGGGTGGAGAAACAAAGGAAAGTTAATACTGACTACATCAAGTACCACCTGCACCCCTCCTTCTCTAGGGCCCCATTGCAGTTGCTATGGTTGCTATGGCTGTTGCCACTGCACCTCCTGATATTTACCAGCAGTTGCTATGGTTGCTATGGCTGTTGCTACTGCAACTCCTGATATTTCCAAGCAGCAACTAAACACCAATCAACATACCAACTCACCCCAACATATCAACATATGAAGTCCACCAAAATGTCCTCATGCTTGAGGAACTCTACATCCCCAAGTGCCCTTCACAAGATCCACTGACTGTTAGTATGTCATTTTATTTAAGCAGCAGCACCATTAGAAAGCTCAAAAGGTTTTAGTTTCTCCCCCAGGTAAAGACCTCCGGAAATATTTTCTATTTTGAAAAAATCAATAGGAGTCTGGAAAATGTAATTTCATTTGTAACCTGTTACACCAGTTTTGATGAACATTGATTTCACAAAAAATGCCAGCGTCCATGCTCATGTCAATTTAAATATATCTTGATATCTCTTATTTTATATTAGAACAGTTACACCTAGCTCATGCTTTGACACATTGATAAAGGCTTGAATACGTGTATTAAAGTGCTCTTGAAATGGCATGGAAAAAAATTACTAGCAGAGTATGGTGTCAATTGTAACATTTATGTTCTAATTGGCCACTAACATCTGCATTGGAACACTGAGCCCACAGGACTGTGCTGAGATCTGATGATTGCTTATTCTGGCATTGATGTTCAGTTTGGGATAGGCGGGCTCATCTGCTACAGGAAGGGCCCTGGATGTATAGAGTTTTCATGGTAATTTACGTGTATATATACTGTATATATATATATATATATATATATATATATATATATATATATATATATATATAATGCCATTATACCAAAATATAAACCCCCCATAGATCACAACCGTCCAACCACGATATTACTAAGAGGCCTGCGTTCTATACTATCACTATGACCTTACAGAAGATAAAGGAGAGAAGACAGAAAGGAGTGAAGAGCTAAGGAACTTGTGGTTCTTCCATCACATACAGAGTTCAGCTAATCCTGTCAAAAAGACTGGAGATTTTTAAAGTAGGCCTGAACTCAGAACTTCCTCTCTGCTCTAAAAGATATGCAACAGCATATTAACCTTTAAAGACAAAACATTTATTTGTTACAGCTGATATAAATCTTGTGTCTACTTCCTGATTTCATAGAAGTGGAGATAAGGTTAACATCCTGTGTTCACAAATTATCAGCCCTGCCGAGGCAGAGGAGATGCCTGAGCTGACGCAGATGAAGAAGTCAAATTACAGTGATGAATAGTCAAAGATGAGAGGGAATTAGGCTGCACTCTCTAAATACATACAGGGTGCATTTCTCTGTTTTCCTTCTTTCCTGTGCAAGAGTTCAGGTTCACTTCAAAGACATTTTTAAACCATACTTCACTTATACAAATACATAACGCATAAATGACACTAGAAATTTTAAGAAAAAAAACTTTTCATAAAATGCAAACCAGATATGAAGAAAAATGATCATAGCCATAAATAACAACAAATACCATTAAACCAAAATACTGTTAGACATTCTCATTTCTCTTTTGGATTGTGAGGATGAATAATTCTATTATAATTCTTTCAGTGGGATAGACATGAATGAAATATTGAAGAGGTTTTAGCCTGTGACTGAGCACATCTTCTGTCTGTGGAAGCCGTCCTCTGCTGAAGCCATATCTGAGGGGAAACACTAAAGCCGTAAAAAATAATGTTCAGCTGAAAATATGATCATGTTTGTTTGTGTTTAATCGTGTGTGATACTTTTTGCATTTTCATCTGCATGAATTATACTGTCCGTCTTTCTGCAGGAATCCACCTTCCATTTCTGCACACATTTTCTTTCTTTCTCCCTATTGAGGGTAATGTACACTTTACTCCAGGTAATGGTGTTTTTTAACTATATTGAACCATGAAACAGTAACTTCTATTTATC
Source organism: Hyperolius riggenbachi (assembly GCF_040937935.1). Lineage (NCBI taxonomy): Eukaryota > Metazoa > Chordata > Amphibia > Anura > Hyperoliidae > Hyperolius > Hyperolius riggenbachi. Next base: position 351,568,926 of record NC_090648.1, read on the forward strand.
CCCTCTTGTTTTGATTACCTTTGATTAGGCTTGACCTTTTTCATTGACAGAAATAAATTATTTAACTACCTCTATACACTTACTCAGCAGTTCTACATACACAAGCCTGAACAGATACTTAAAAAGCACACCTGATGTGAAAAGGATATGGGGACTGACGGATTTATTTCTTTGACAGAAGCCAGCTTCCTCAGTCATTTGCACACTATTTTGGCAGTTGGACTGAGCAACTGCAGTTCAGTAAGTCCTTTATCAATGAAGAAATAACTGAGAATACCCCATGAGGAGATGGACTAGTCCACAACCTCTCACATTTTCATTGCCTACTGTAAGTGACAGTGATAAATGGAAAAAGTAGTTTACAGTGCATGCATGAAATAGAAGGCGCTATGAAAAAAGGGTGCAGGATACAGCCAAATACCTTATTTTATAAAAATAAGTTTAAAAATATTGGCTTACAAATACATTTTGTTTTAAATTATCACTTTGTTTAAAATTAATTTTTGACGATTGTTATTATTCCAGAGACACATAGTTTATGTTTAATCGTGTTTCCGTCTGCATTTATCAGAAACTATCAATAACATGTTACCGTAAAAATACATGTGAAGTATAAATAAAATGGTACAAAACATTAGTTGTAATCTTAATCATATATTTTTGTTTCAGAAAAATTTTAGTGGCTATAAATAACACCTTTTCATCAATCAAACGGTATTTTAGTGCTACTGATTTAGGTGATTGAAAAAAATAGAGTTGTCTTATTACTACTAAACCTAACCCTACTCTCACACAGAATTCTCCCTCTACCTATCCCTAACCCTTAGAACTCCCCCCCCCCAGTGGTGCCTAAACCTAAGATCCCCCTGGTGATGCCTAACCCTAAAGGGGCCCATACACTGGTTGATTTCAGCCATCGATTGATCAATTCTATAGAATCAATTGATCGATTCTATAGAATCGATCAATCAATGGATCAAAAATCGATTCTTTCAAATCTATCAATCAATCGATTTGTGGCCGATTTTGATTGATTTAGATGGAAGATCTAGGTCGATCTGCTGCTGCCAGCAGATCGATGGCCCATAGAGTTGCATTAGATCTAATGGTCCAATAATGCATTTAGATAGATTTCCAATAGATTTAATTTTGCATGTCAAAAGAGTATATTACTATTATTATTTAAATTATAAGCTTGTAAATAGTGATGGACGCAAATTGAAAAAATGCACCTTTAAATTTAAATGGTGTTATAGCCGGGACAAATGGGCAAATAAAATACGTGGGTTTTAATTATGGTAGCATGTATTATTTTAAAGCTATAATCATCGAAACCTGAGAAGTAATTAATTTTTTTCTTAATATTCTCGTTAAAATGCATTTAGAAAAAAATAATTCTTAGCAAAATGTACCACTCGAAGAAAACCTAATTGGTGGCAGAAAAAACAAGATATAGATCTATTCATTGTTATAATTAGTGATAACGTTATTGGCGGATGAATGGGAGGTGAAAGTTGCACAAGGTGAAACAACACTGAAGGCTGAAGAGGTTAAATGATACATACCTTCCTTGCGTTCTAGCGCGGATGTTTCTCCCACTAGTGTCTGACGCTACTTCCTGTATATACAGGAAGTCGCGTCAGAAGCTAGAGAGAGGAACATCCGTGGAACGCAAGGAAGGTATGTATCTGCCGCTACCCGCCACCTGCATTCGCACTATTCAATGCAGGAGGGGAGCGCAGAGGGGAGAGTCCGAGGTGAGGGAGGGGCCGTCCCCCCTCCCCACCGACGTGCTACCAAGCTCTCTCCTCATGCTGTGACCCCTCCAGCCCTCAAAAATAGCCCTGAGCAGGCCCGGGGGGGGGGGGGGGGGGGGGGGGGGGGCGGGGGCCCCCGGCGAGAGCAGGGGCTGCATCCCCTATTGTTACGCCCATGGATACATACACTGCACAATATATATGACATATGACTATGGTAGGGATTAGATTGTGAGCCCCTCAGAGGGACAGTTAAGTGACAAGACAATACACTCTGTACAACACTGTGGAAAATGTCAGCACTATATAAATAATAAATAATAATAATAATAATGTTCATATATCTTGTAAGACAATTCGAAGGCAACATCAAGTGAAATATTTCATTCAATAACAGTAACTAGTGACTTGGACATGCAGGGACAAACCCTTCCCCACTGTGGAATTATAAAAACACTTATGTCAATTTTTTACAGTTAAAAAACAACTATATATTGCTAGTATAAAAAGTGACCAAGCCTGTGGGAAGCTGGTTGAATAAAACCTGTGCAGCAGGATTTCTGGCTATTGTGCTGTAAAGGGCACCTGAAGTGACAGGAGTATGGCAACGGCCATGTTTGTTTTCTTTTAAAGTAAACCTGTAACAAAATCATCCCCCCTCCCCATCGACATGCTACCAAGCTCTCCCCTCATGCTGCGACCCCTCCAGCCCCCAAAAACGGCCCTGAGCAGGCCCGGGGGGGCGCTCAGAATTTCTGCAGGGTGGCCCAGCGATACCTAGTTACGCCTCTGTATGTATCATAGTCTAGGGCCAATTTAGGGGGAAGCCCATTAACTTATCTGTATGTTTTTTGGATGTGGGTGGACACCAGAGTACCCAGAGGAAACCCAAGCAGACACGGGGAGAACATACAAAGTCCTTGCAGATGCTGACCTGGCTGGGATTTGAACCAGGGACCCAGCGCTGCAAGGCAAGAGCGCTATCCACGACGCCACCGTGCTGAACATATTCCTTTTGCATACTGTGCTTTTGTTTTGCACATTTCTTAAAGCAATCGTGTTTGCAATCTGTCTCCCTCAGACTTCTGCATATAAAGTCATGAGTGTGTATTCTGGAAATGTAAAACTGTCGCGTGCAACTAACAACTTGCATAGAACATGGTACTCTGGCAAGACGCGTTGCATTAATTGTGCAATGCATGCTTCCTCACTACTGGTAAAATTGCAGTGTGCTCTTTGTGGTCTGGCTAGAAAAGGCATGGGCAAACTTGGCCCTCCAGCTGTTAAGGAACTACAAGTCCACAATGCATTGCAGGAGTCTGACAGCCACAGTCATGACTCATAAAGGCAAATGCATTGTGGGACTTGTAGTTCTGTAACAGCTCGAGGGCCGAGTTTGCCCATGCCTGGGCCAGAAGGATAGGGTTCTAGGTCAGAAGAGATCAGATACAGACAAAAGAAATCAGAATATTGGGATCGGATGTCTTTAAAGTAACACTGAAGAGAGAAAAAAACTTATGCTATGATGAATTGTTTGTGTAGTATGGATAACGACTAGTACATTAGTAGCAAAGAAAAGAGTCTCATGGTTTTTTTTTTTACAGCATAGCATCTTTCTATCATATTTGCAATTACAAACCATGCTGTATTTTAAACTATGAAACAGAGCAGACAGAGCTAATGAACCTTTGAACTTTCCCTGCAATAAAAATTCTATCTGAAGTATAGGTGCCTCAGAAATCAGCACTGTAGCAAACTAACTAGTGGAGAGCTCAGAGAAGCTCTTTTGCATAGGTAATAAGTGAAGTGTCTTAACTCTTTCTGTACCTGAAACAATATTAATGCTACTAATGTTCTATTTTATCTGTACTACACATACAATGTATTATCTCATACGTTTATTTTCCCTTCAGATTCCCTTTAAACTATATGCACAGTAGTTTTCTACCAATCCACTTCAATCTCATTGATAAGATAAATAGAACCTTATTATTAACAACACATTCCAAAAACTGTATTTGTGACAAAAAATCATTATAAAGTGACTTTTCTAAATGTGTACCTTGTGAAGAAATAAAATAATTTGATCAGTCTCTGACTGGCTTGTTACTACCATGTGATCACCTGTCAATGCTTTTTCTTGTGATACATAAACAGGAAGCAGACGTGGCACATGATCACATGTTCACAACCAATCAGAACTTACAAATGAAGGACATTATTAAGTCGATCATTTGCACTTCCATTAGTCCATCTTCAGGAAAATGTGTGTGAGAAATTATTATGTTGAAAAAATTGATCCTCCTCAGTGCTTTAGATTCCCTTGTCCCCCTCCCAATTGCACCATAAGTTTCACCCAGGGCCTACCTCCACATGCATTGAGGTAGTTATCTCTATCTCTTTCTGGGCTTTGAGAGTAGGGATGAATCCCTTGCCCATGCAAGAGGGGAGAAAGACATGGTTGGTTCTGAACGGTAATGCTGGGGATAAAAAAGACACATCAGGAACAGAGCAGAGTGAACCAGCCCATAGGAAATCATTGCAGTGTTTGTCACATCTGGTTTTGTCCACTTCCTGTTCAAAGCAAGGCAGCAGATCTAGTGTAAACCAATCATAGAACAGCACAGGAATCTGTGTGGAGGAACATGATTTCCAGTTACAATTTGTGGATATCATAGAAACAATTTATGAAAATAACAAGACATTGGATTCCATCCTGGTAACATTTAGAGCTGCATTGTCTCTTTTCTGTGAGAGGAAATATAATTCAAATGTCATCAGGCAATTGACATGAAAAACCTACACATAGTATCAGGGATAAGCAGAAACTACGCCAGTGCGAATTTACGCATCGTAGTTCGCATCTACGCATTGTAGTTCGTAGGTGAAGTTTCAAAACTACGCTTACGAATTTACGTGCAGCGAACCACCGCTAAGCGTAGCTTACGCCCACTATGCGTTGTTAACATGTGTATTGCGCAGTGAGCTACAAATGCGTTATTAGCGTCTATTTCTCCGCGTGCGATTGTATGCTTACATGCTTAAAATTTTTGCATACGGGCATAAGCATCCGTATAGACTACACTTCGCACTACGCATAATTGCATATTTTTAATGCGTAGTCTACGAAATGCATACAAAGTGAATATTTGATTTCTAAGCCGTAGTTTGGCAAAGCGTAATTGCGTAAAACTATGCGTAGTTCCAGCGTAGCGAAGTTGGCTGACTACGACCAACCCTGCATAGTATGAATCCCAGTATGGAACTCATTTTTGTGTACATTTCATGAATGATGACAGCTGAATTTAGTTGGTCTGCTCACCCTAGCCAATATCCAAAAGCAAAAATTCACATTAAAACAAATAAAAAAGCTTCATCTCTGCACAGTCACATTTTTATTATTGCCATTTAACTTTAGCATTTAGCTATGGCTCAGGATGATTCTTGCAGCCAGAAATAATAAACATTCATGAGAGGCAGCAAATTATGGATAACGCTAAAATAAGGTTTGGCTTTCAGAATGTTAAAAGACAGATCCTCTAATCAGGCTTTATTTGCAAAAAATAGAGGACGTTTTGGCAGCATGGCCTTACTGCTCGTCTCCGTAACCTTATTTCTCATTCTGTATTCTGGTGACCTCTTTGCTCTGTAATAAGAATAAAGTAATTCTTTACCTCTGGATGCCTCTGCAAAGAGAGAAACTGACTCAGTCAGAATTCCCTGGTACTTAAAGTGAACCTTCGGACTAAAAATCTACTCAGCAGAACTGAAAAGGCTTGGTGTTTCTTTAACAGTTTCACAGCATCAGAACTTTGTTTTTCTTACTAAAGCATTATTTTTAGCTGCATTTTTAGCTAAGCCCCACCCATCAAAGAAAACTACCCGGGCTTTTTTTCCCCTGATGCTGTGCAAAGCATGATGGGATTTCCTATGTTGTTATTCACGTTGCCTAGCAACTGGGAGGGGTGATCAGCACACAGGACAGTTGGAACTGTGTCTCATGCTCCCTGTCACCTCCTTTCAACCAAAAAGATGGCTGCCCTCATGAAATCAAACATTTGCCTGTTCTTTTAAAACAGGGTGGGTAAGAGATTATATTACCTATCTATTTTAATTAACATAACTAATGTAACTTAATGACAGTATGTTTGTTTAGGCTGAAGTTCCTCTTTAATACCAGAGATAATCTAATAAACAGCTTTTATACATACCTGGAGCTTCCCCCAGCCCCATCCCGCCATGGGCTCCATCGCCATTGTCCTGGGCCCCTCCGTTCCTCCGAAGTGTCCCCCGGTGTAAATCTCAGTCACCAACAGTGAGTGTGCCCCTGTTGTGCTGCCAAGGCCTGGGCCGTTCTGGGCCTATGTAGTACTAGCTGTGGGCTTTGAATAGTGGATAGAGATAGTGGTGTTCATAAGGACTCGGTAATTATGAATCTGTAATTACCAAGTTTTTAATTGGCAGTTACAAACTAGTAATCTGACTTTTGTAATCGGATGAAATGACAACGCCAATTACTGTTGTACACAAATTTGACTCAAGAGTACTTGAAATTTCAATTACTAGTTTGCAAATTCAAGTACTTAGAGTAATGTTAATTTATAATGAAATTTCAGTGGTTGTTTGACCAGGGATCGCTATACAGCAAAAATATGGCTTTATAATGATCCCTGATCACTTTACCTATTTTTGGACTCCCCCCCAAAAAATATGTTCAGAGTGTGGGAAATTAAAAAAATGACGTGGGGTCACCCCTCCTGAGCCTTGTTAACCCCTTGTGACCCATGCAGGCTGGAATAGCTAGAATATGGAGCCTGTATTCATGGGCCTTCGCACCCTGAGCTATACCAGCATTTAGATATAGTATGGGGGCTCTAGACGAGTGGGGTGGCCAAACCTCCCCCTCTCCCCTAGCTCCGGTGCCAAGGAGAAGGTGGAGGCCGACAACGCCCTGGGAGAGTTCCGGATGGCATCTGGCAGTGCCCTTTAAAAAGGGGAGCCCCAGATGCTGTATAGGGGTACATAGTACTCGTTATCTGTTTCCAGAAAGAGTTAGGGCGCGTTTCCACTTGAGCGGAAACCGCAGCGAATCCGCAGAGTTTCCCCGCAGACGAATAGTGCGGGGAAACTCTGCCATAGGGTGGAATGGTAACGTCGGCCGAATCGCTACCGCTAGCGATTCAGCCGGCTTTTCCATCCGATTCGGCGCGGGAGGATGCGGATCCCATAGCCGTGCATGGCACGGCTGATGGGATTTGCCTGCTTTCCCCGCAGACCCGGAAGAGCCGGCGCGCGTCTCGCAGATGCGCACCGCTCCAGTGGAATTGCGCGCTTACATGTAAATAAAAATGTAACTACGAATAAAGTTTTTTAATGTTTTTAATTAACAATGAATACTTACCTTTAATGTTCTCAAACATCCTATTTAATATTCTTTAAAGGGATACTGTAGGGGGGTCGGGGGAAAATGAGTTGAACTTACCCGGGGCTTCTAACGGTCCCCCGCAGACATCCTGTGCCTACGCAGCCACTCATCAATGCTCCGGCCCCGCCTCCAGTTCACTTCTGGAATTTCAGACTTTAAAGTCTGAAAACCACTGCGCCTGCGTTGCCGTGTCCTCAATTCCGCTGATGTCACCAGGAGCATACTGCGCAGACGCAGACCATACTGGGCCTGTGCAGTATGCTCCTGGTGACATCAGCGGTATCGAGGACACTGCAACGCAGGCGCAGTGGTTTTCAGACTTTAAAGTCTGAAATTCCAGAAGTGAACCGGAGGCGGGGCCAGAGCATCGGTGAGTGGCTGCGCGGGCACAGGATGTCTGCGGGGGACCATTAGAAGCCCCGGGTAAGTTCAACTCATTTTCCCCCAACCCCCCTACAGTATCCCTTTAATGTTCCCATGCCAATATCCTCAGAAATGTTCACGTTGGTCAGTTGCATAACACACTTGGTATAATGTGTGTGAACTGCAATAGAGACCGGACATAGACTTTAATATAAAGCCTGCATGCGGTGAGTTAAAATAATGTGAACAGTTAACTTCTTGCCGACCACTCCACGCTAATTGGCGTGAACACGGCGGCAGACCCAGGACTGCTCCACGCCGATTGGCGTGAGCGGTCTTCTATGGGGCTAGCAGGATAGTGCGAGCGCTGATGCGCGCGCATCTCCGCTTGGAAGGGGGAGCGGAGCTCCGCCTTCAGTCTCCCAGTGGCATTCAGTGCTCGGAGACTTTTAGACGGCGAAACCGCCCTCTAATATACCTGTACAGCGCTGCAATCTAAGGCAGCTCTGTACTGGGGACAGCACGGCTGTCCCCCTGGGGGACACAGAAGCGATCAGCGGTGATAGGCTGAAGCCTAACACAGCCGATCGCAGTGATCGGCTGGCCCCAGCAGCGAGGGACAATAAATAAAAAAAAAATGTTTATTAAATAAATAAGAACAAAAATGTTTGTAATAAAAAAACAAACATTAGGGGAGCACTTGTGTGCTGAGTTGTACGGCCCTGCAGCGAGCCCTTAAAGCTGCAGTGGCCCAAATTAGGAAAAATGACCTGGTCTTTAGGAGGGTTTAGAACCGCAGTCCTTAAGTGGTTAGTACTGTGAACAGGCCCATAGAATTACTGTATATGGGCAGTGAGTTGACACGTGCAATTATTCTGCAACACAACTGAGTACTGTGAATGGGGTCTGAGAAACTGCCTTTCAGTAAGTTGCTTTTGAAATCAAAGTGAACCCTGAGAATCCACTATAAGGAGATGGACTAGTCCAAAACCTGACAGATCTGTCTGTTTTTTACATCCTACTGTACATGATAGTCACATAGGAAAAGGTAATTTACAATGGATTTTACTCCGTGACAAATGTACATCTAATATGTATGTATTTTTAATTTTAGAATTACAGTCAAAAGCTGGATCATACGGAGGTGCCAAAGGGAATAAAATCAGTTTAAAAATAGATTAAGAAAGAGGCAGCAGTGGATTTGCCCCCAGACGTGTTCACACAAGTTTGCAATATATTTTGTTTGTTTAAAAAATACAATATTCAAACAGAATTTTTTTTATCAGCTCTCAGCCTCTTTTATCTATATCCCCATCTTAATTTTAGAATTATTCCCAATAATGAACCTTTAATAATTATCCAAGCATTCTTGATATGCAGGCTCTGGTGGCGTCTGATAACAACCCAGCCTAGCTTTCTATAACTATCATATCTGTCTGCTGAAAGGATATGTTCATTAAGCACTGAAAAAATATTTAATTTTAAATTTGTAGTTCAGTAGGTTATTGTCATATACAGTATGTTGCCTAACGCTGTCCATACACAGTACAATCTGATTGGTCAAATCAATGATCAATACGTTTAAACCAATCATTTAATACCAATTTCCTCTTCATTGACAACTGAACAATTTTTTCAATGGATCATTTCTATTCTGGAAATTGATCCAAATGGGTGGAAAATTCTGATCATTCAATAAATAGGTCATTTGTATGCAGCCACACATACTGCATGGCTACTGACCAGGCCTTAATAGTCATTTCGACTGGACTGTTAAATCGATCATTTGAATTATTGCCCCAGTGTTACAACACTACTCACTGGTCTGCGAGTCCAGAGGCCACCCCTTGTTAGCTGGGGGTCACTAACTTTGCGGACTTCCGGTTATCAGCATCTTCAGGCAACGCGGGGGCGTGTCTCGCTAAAATGCACGCCCTCTCTTCGTTCATTCTGGTATCGTGGGGTGTGGCCACAGCACTGGTGTAAAGGTTAGGGTGTTTAAACCCTGATCTATCGCCATTCAGTGCTGTTGCATCACCCCCAACAGTCATGAGTCCATGCCGTCCCTTAGCCTGCTACTGTGTTCCTGCCTGTCTGCCTTGTCTGTCTGTCTGTTACAACAGAGGATTAACCCTATACATTGAGTTAAATAAAACATAAGTTTTATTAACATATCAAACATGCAGCAATATATAAATTGAAATGGAAGCGTACTCGAGATCAGGATCAAAAGTATGTTATTGATCCACAATTGCTCTATATAAGTCTGTTGGATCCATGACTAGAGTGGGGCCGAACCTCTGATTTTCGGTTCGCGAACCGGGTTCGCGAACCTTCGCGGAAAGTTCGGTTCGCCGAAAAGTTCGCGAACCGCAATAGACTTCAATGGGGATGCGAACTATGAAAAAAAAAAATTATGCTGGCCACAAAAGTGATGGAAAAGATGTTTCAAGGGGTCTAACACCTGGACCCCCAGGTGGAGGAGTGGGATACATGCCAAAAGTCCCCGGGAAAAATCTGGATTTGACGCAAAGCAGCGTTTTAAGGGCAGAAATCACATTGAATGCTAAATGACAGGCCTAAAGTGCTTTAAAACATCTTGCATGTGTATACATCAATCAGGTAGTGTAATTAAGGTACTGCTTCACACTGATACACCAAACTCACCGTGTAACGCACCGCAAACAGCTGTTTGTGTAGAGACGGCCGTGCTGGACTGGTGCGCACCATGGCGAGAGTGCAGGTTTTGGTGGCTTTACAGCCCATATGGTCGCCTGGCTGATGTAGTTGAATGACAGAACAGGTATACAGTGGCGGGTTCACTGAACACAACAGGTATGCAGTGGCGGGTTCACTGAACAGGAATACAGTGGCAGGTTCACTGAACAGAACAGGTATGCAGTGGCGGGTTCACTGAACAGAACAGGTATGCAGTGGTGGGTTCACAGAACAGGTATGCAGTGGCGGGTTCACTGAACAGAACAGGTATACAGTGGCGGGTTCACTGAACAGAACAGGTATGCAGTGGTGGGTTCACAGAACAGGTATGCAGTGGCGGGTTCACAGTACAGGTATGCAGTGGTGGGTTCACAGAACAGGAATACAGTGGCGGGTTCACTGAACAGAACAGGTATGCAGTGGTGGGTTCACAGAACAGGTATGCAGTGGCAGGTTCACTGAACAGGTATACAGTGGCGGGTTCACTGAACAGAACAGGTATACAGTGGCGGGTTCACTGAACAGAACAGGTATGCAGTGGCGGGTTCACTAAACAGTACAGGTATGCAGTGGTGCGTTCACAGAACAGGTATGCAGTGGCGGGTTCACTGAACAGGAATACAGTGGCGGGTTCACTGAACAGAACAGGTATGCAGTGGCGGGTTCACTGAACAGAACAGGTATGCAGTGGTGGGTTCACAGAACAGGTATGCAGTGGCAGGTTCACTGAACAGTACAGGTATGCAGTGGCAGGTTCACTGAACAGGTATACAGTGGCGGGTTCACTGAACACAACAGGTATGCAGTGGCGGGTTCACTGAATAGGAATACAGTGGCGGGTTCACTGAACAGAACAGGTATGCAGTGGTGGGTTCACAGAACAGGTATGCAGTGGCAGGTTCACTGAACAGGTATACAGTGGCGGGTTCACTGAACAGAACAGGTATACAGTGGCAGGTTCACTGAACAGGTATGCAGTGGTGGGTTCACTGAACAGGTATGCAGTGGTGGGTTCACAGTACAGGTATGCAGTGGTGGGTTCACAGAACAGGTATGCAGTGGTGGGTTCACAGAACAGGTATGCAGTGGCAGGTTCACTGAACAGGTTTGCAGTGGTGGGTTTACTGAACAGGTATGCAGTGGTGGGTTCACTGAACAGGTATGCAGCCAGGAACAAGCTAAGCCTAACTAATCTTTCCCTATGAGAGACAGTCTGCAGCAGCTCACCCTACTCTCACTAACGCAGGCACACGAGTGAGCGTAATGGCCGCCGCTGCCTGCCTTTTATTAGGGGGGGAGTGGCTCCAGGGGCTAGTGTAGCCTAATTGGCTACACTGGGCCTGCTGACTATGATGTAGAGGGTCAAAGTTGACCCTCATGGTGCATTATGGGGCGAACCGAACTTCCACAAAAGTTCGCCTGCGGGACGCGAACGCGAACCACTGAAGTTCGCATGGAACCGTTCGCAGGCGAACCGTTCGGCCCAACTCTATCCATGACCCCTGTAATCTCGACTGATAAATGCTCTTAATTTACATTGACCCTCGACCAACCCAACATGTTTTACCCCCTCAATTGGAGGCTTCTCTAGTGCTTAAAGGGAACCTAAACTGAGAAGGATATTGATTTTTTTCTTTTAAAATACCAGTTGCACGGCTCTCCTGCTGATTCTGTTTCTCTAATACTTTTAGCCACAGCCCCTCAACAAGCATGCAGATCAGGTTAGACTGGACCAGCTGCATGCTTGTTTCAGGTCTGTGATTCAGCCACTACTGTAGCAAAATAAATCAGCAGGAATGCCAGGCAACTGGTATTATTTAAAATGAATCAGACGTATCCCTCTCAATTTAGGTTCCATTTAAGGGTGCAAGTGCATAATGCAAATACAGCATTTAAGTATACATTTAATAATAAAGCGGAGCAATGTTCTCTCTTGCTCAGACTGTCAGCAGCCAAATGAACCTGACATCTGCCCTCCTGTTATACTCTATTGGAAGGGGTGGGTCTAATGCAATCTGTTACCACCCATTTTACACTCTCCCATTGGTCAGCTTTGGATGTCAGTCATTTTCCAATTCCTTTATTGGTTCCCCTATCTCTCACCATTGTTGCAAAAAAAAAAGGCATTTAAACCTACTCTGCTCTCCTAAAATCTGACTGACTGTCAGTAAGCTCTGTCACGCCAGTTAGTCTATCTTGTTATGTCAGCTAGTCTTCCCTGCCTCTCAGTCTGTCTTACCAGTCAGTCTACCCTGTCTTGCCTCCCAGTATGAGAAAGTACAGCCCTGTTAGCACACTCCTATCAGGGCAGCCCTGTCAGTACAGCCCTGTCAGTGAGGCCCTGTCAGTACAGCCCTGTCTGTTCCTTCCAGGCTGACCCTTCCAGTACTTTGGATACTTATTCAGCGTCCTCTGCCCAATACTCCAGTACTTATCCAGCCAGTCTCTGTCATCCTGTCCCATCCAGGCTTTCCTGCCTAGTCCATCCCATCCAGCCTGTCCTATCCATTCCATCCTGTCCAGTTAGTTTGTCCAGTTCTGTCAGTGTCTTCAGTCCTGTTTTGTACGCCTTCCCTATCTGCAAGGTACCCCTTAGGTTCTTCTCATCTCTGGTGGGATAGTCCTGGGGTTGTGACCTGGTGAGCACTAGACAGCAAAGTGGCTCATCATCCCTTGCGGGGGGCTCCCGTGCTAGCTTAGACTCCACACCCTGGGACTGCCCATTATCTATCACCAGTGTTGAGTTCAATAGAAACCTAACACCGATGTATGGCTACCTTTAGGTAGAACAAGAGGGTGATGTTGCTATTGATCAAGCCACGAGAATTTTACTATCCTCCACGATGCCTCACTTAAAGGGGTTCTTTCGCGAAAAAAGTAGGCAGTTAAAAAATGTGACAGATGACAGGTTTTGGGCCAGTCCATCTTTTTAAGGGGGATTCTCAGGGCTTTCTTTGTTTTCAACAGAATTTCCTGAACAACAGTTTAACTGCCAAAATAGCAAGATACCATCCGGCCTCCCTAATCACTTGCACACTATTATGTCAGTTAGATTTTGCAACTGTTGTTCAGGAAATGCTGTTGAAAACAAAGAAAGCCCTGAGAATCCCCCTAAAAAGATGGACTGGCCCAAAACCTGTCATCTGTCACATTTTTTAACTGCCTACTTTTTTCGCGAAATAACTACTTTAAAGCACCTAGTAGTCCAATGGAATACATATGCAGATAGTGCACACTTATTTCATATTTAAAGTTGGAAACTAATTTTTTGTTTGGGCCAGAGTTTATTTAGAAGGTCAAAGATAGATACAGGTTCAGAAAGTCCTTTACTGAGCTCAAGCAATATTAACCCTTCATCAAAAGGCCCTGTTATCAAGAAAGACTTCCTATATGGTGGACCCCAGGCTCCTTCAGACCAAACAGCTTCCTTCACAAGTAAATATCTTCTGGGGGAAAAAAAATGGTTCTGGCAAGTAACCATTTTTTTCCTTTTTCATGCATTATCAAACGCAAAGGCATTAATCTACACAGTTAACTGAAAGGAAAAACAAATCTAAATGCAAAGGAAAAAAAAGGTTTAGGGCAAACAGACCTGCACACCATAAAACAAAATTAAGCAAAAACTGCAACACGGTGCAAAGAGTATGCTCACTGAAGAGTGAAGAAATCACTCAAAAGCCTAAATTAAAATATTGGGTGGGAGGAAAACAATGTGGTGGAAAGGGAGGGAGGTATCAAAGTGTGGTCAATCATCATGTAGCCAGTAATTCAAAAACCATGCATAGAAGTTTGCACAAACCTGATTGCTGTTAGAACTCTCCTTGTTCAATTTTAGGTTTAGTTAAGCTTAAAACTGAATTACTAGTAGGAAGCTTGTCCCTGGATATCTGCAATATTTCCCCATTTCTTTAAAGTTTTATTTTTTTTTTTAATCTGAAAGAACTGTGTGCCTGAAGGTCCATACCCGATGTTTGCTACACAATTGTTTGTGATATCGTGTAATATCATTTAACAAAAATGTGTTTAAAGATGTTTGGAGCTGTGCTTCGATAGTGACCATCATAATGGATCACTGAGCGACTGATCGCTCCGATCCCCATTGCCCCCCATGATCATTTTATGGCATTCTTTTAAATGACCAATTGCTCCTTTGTTAACTCGCTAGTGAAGACAGATCAGGGAGTGATCGCTGGCCATCTTCACGTGGGTACTTAGCTTATATTTGAATGATGAGTTTCACAGCCAGTAAAAATCGTCATACATACAAACAAGTAAAAATGTTAAGTAAATAATAAGGCTTTGTTAAAAAGCATGTGCAATTTAGTGCAATGCGAAATCGCACATATCATGATTGCACTTTTCAATGAAAACATGTACGTTTATTTTCCACCAGTGATTTGTGTGCCTAACAAAAACTCTAGATAAAATAGAAAGGAAAACTGTGCCCGCCACACTAAGTTACATAGTTACATAGTTACATAGTTATTTTGGTTGAAAAAAGACATACGTCCATCGAGTTCAACCAGTATAAAGTACAACACCAGCCTGCTCCCTCACATATCCCTGTTGATCCAGAGGAAGGCGAAAAAACCCTTACAAGGCATGGTCCAATTAGCCCCTAAAGGGAAAAATTCCTTCCCGACTCCAGATGGCAATCAGATAAAATCCCTGGATCAACATCATTAGGCATTACCTAGTAATTGTAGCCATGGATGTCTTTCAACGCAAGGAAAGCATCTAAGCCCCCTTTAAATGCAGGTATAGAGTTTGCCATAACGACTTCCTGTGGCAATGCATTCCACATCTTAATCACTCTTACTGTAAAGAACCCTTTCCTAAATAAATGGCTAAAACATTTTTCCTCCATGCGCAGATCATGTCCTCTAGTCCTTTGAGAAGGCCTAGGGACAAAAAGCTCATCCGCCAAGGTATTATATTGCCCTCTGATGTATTTATACATGTTAATTAGATCCCCTCTAAGGCGTCTTTTCTCTAGACTAAATAAACCCAGTTTATCTAACCTTTCTCGATAAGTGAGACCTTCCATCCCACGCATCAATTTTGTTGCTCGTCTCTGCACCTGCTCTAAAACTGCAATATCTTTTTTGTAATGTCGTGCCCAGAACTGAATTCCATATTCCAGATGTGGCCTTACTAGAGAGTTAAACAGGGGCAATATTATGCTAGCATCTCGAGTTTTTATTTCCCTTTTAATGCATCCCAAAATTTTGTTAGCTTTAGCTGCAGCTGCTTGGCATTGAGTACGATTATTTAACTTGTTGTCAATGAGTACTCCTAAGTCCTTCTCCAAGTTTGATGTCCCCAACTGTATCCCATTTATTTTGTATGGTGCTAGACCATTAGTACGTCCAAAATGCATGACCTTACATTTGTCAACATTGAATTTCATCTGCCATGTATGTGCCCATATAGCCATCCTATCCAGATCCTGTTGCAATATGACACTATCTTCCTGAGAGTTAATGATTCTGCACAATTTTGTATCATCTGCAAAAATAGCAACATTGCTCACTACTGCATCTACTAGGTCATTAATAAATAAATTGAAGAGCACTGGACCCAGAACAGACCCCTGTGGGACCCCACTGCTAACAGTCTCCCATTTTGAGTATGATCCATTGACCACAACTCTTTGTTTTCTGTCCATTAGCCAGTTCTCTATCCATGAACACAGACTCTTCCCCATTCCTTGCATCCTCAACTTTTGCACCAGACTTTTGTGGGGAACAGTGTCGAAGGCCTTTGCAAAGTCCAAGTATATCACATCTACAGCATTCCCAATATCCATATTAGCATTCACTACCTCATAAAAGCTGAGCATGTTAGTCAAACAGGACCTGTCTTTAGTAAACCCATGTTGATGCTGAGAAATAAGATTATTTTCTACTATGAAGTCATGTATAGTATCTCTTAGTAACCCCTCAAATAGTTTGCATACAACTGATGTTAAACTTACAGGTCTATAATTTCCTGGATCAGATTTTTTGCCCTTCTTAAATAATTCCCTTCTTAAATAAGTTCACAGAACCACAGTCAATGCGCTAAAATAAATTGAGATCGCAGGTAGCTAAAGTCCAGTTCTTGTAAACTATTAAAAGTAAAAAAGGTTCTTGCTGTGCACTTCTTATACACAAGATTCCTATAAGAAAAAACTGACAATAATGTAATACTGCATACAAACACGCACACTTAAACTCCAGTGACTTGTGTCAGAGTGAAAGAACGTGAAAAACACACTCCACTCCCCAGTTGAAAAGCCGCTCACCAAATCGATGCCACCTCAGATATCAGTTGGGTCTAGCGTGTTTTTGAATTGGTAAACGGAGATGCTGGATACAATGACAATCTCATCGAGATGACTCTAGCAGCTCTTTTTTAGGCAATCCAATACTTTATTCCATAAAATAGTAATCCAATATCAGTGGCTTCAGCCGCCTAAAAAGTATTGCACTTATAGAATTCTAGTTGATATGGCAAATTTCAAGCATACTCTGAGCATCTCAACCCGGGAACTGCACATGTGAGGAGGGCGGCATCTCACCAGCAATCCATGAGCAGGGTCCAGAGAGGCTGTAACGTGAGTTCAGCTACTTCCTAGTAAATGACATCACTGCGTAATTCCCTGCCGCATGAAATTAAAACGCATGTAAGATTTCCATAGACTGCAAACAAGTGCCAGCAGTGGTGGACGCATGTTTGACAACACACAAAGGATGTGGTAAATTGTCCAAGAGAAAATGCCAGTGTTTTTGTAGACACAAGTGTGGCCTTTCCCTAACTGTGCCTCTCTCACAACAGTTCTATATTTTTTCTGTGTTCTGAGGTGACAGGAGCTTATGGAAAAAATGACATTTTTTAAAGTTCTGAAAAAACTTGGGAAAGTTTCTGCAAAACCACATGAGTTGATAGCTTACAAAACATCCACTTTTAAATAGCCCTGCTATATGGTGACATCTGTGGTCTTTTTCTGATGTCCAGACTCTTCTGGGGCTATGCAAACAAAGTATGGCACTAAAATACTTTGTGGAAACAATTGGTCTGTACAAATCAACATGCGCAATTCAGAGTTGGTGGCCTCCTACATTTCCAACTAGCTATCAACTGAGAGATATGTGGTATTATTTGAACCGTAATAAGTTGTAGAATAGATTTTAGGGCGTTTTAGGGACAAACTGAATCAAAGCCAATACAAATGTATTTTCATATATTCTGTACCAAAATAAAAAGCTTGTAAAAAGTAAACAAAGTGACAGAATTTAAAACAGAATACATAAATAGTTACCTTAGGGACTCCGCTTTTTAAATATAAATGTCATGAGGGTATATTACTGTTATTTTTGCAATTAAGGGATTGCAATTATTGCTAGGGTACAATAAGAAAACAAAAACACAACATAGAAAAAATGGACCTTTATTTCTAAATAATACTGTATATTACCCCATACATTGCACTAGGGACATATATTTTCCGCCATATAGAACGCACTTTTTCTCCACCAAAAATGGGGAGAAAAAGTCCCTGCGTCTTATAGTGCAAATGAAAGGAATCCACTACTTATGAATACTTGCATCCATAAGGTGACAACAATCCTGAGGGCTGAAGTGGTTTTTAAGCAATGAATAAAATAAAGAACAAAGTAGTCACATGACCACTCCCACTGGGTTAAAGAAAACCCTCAATGTTCTTAGTAAAAACAATTGCCATAAAATAGATGTAACCTTCCTCTAAGTAGGGAAAAGCTTTTGATGTTTGTAAGAGAGGCAAGTGTAATTTACCTCATTACATTACCCTCCACCTCAGCAATCATATTCAATTTCATAGGCTTCTCCTATAATGAAATAGAGGAGGAACATGAACAGATGCCATCACTGAATGCCTTAAAAAAATGCTTCTTGCTTTGTTGTAGTGCTGATACTCCGCCTTCAACATTTTATAAATTACTGGCACAAATTGACGGAGTTACTCTATAAGCTGCATACTCAGACGCTATTGAAGCCAAAGATTAGCACAATAGGCATTTCTTGAAAGGATATACGAATGGCAGCGTTCTCTTGCTCCAGGTCTCCTTTTACTAGGCTGACCGGACACCATGAAGTTCAGTCTATCACCAGAAAAAATGCTGCTTTATATTCATATCGTACTTCACACTGCAAAAATGCGTCAGCAAGCAAAACTACTGCTATACACAGTTTTCATAAAAAAAGCTAAAGTAATCTAAATTTACTAGTGATGAGCAAAAATTCTTCTAATCTGCATATCTTCACTGACCCAAGGATAGAAATATATCAAGCCAATTGAAGCCTCTAGCTGCTGGGTAATTATTTATCCGCCAGCTGGGTGATTGACAGCTGCAGGATTTGGCTGCATTTCTTTCCCTTCCTCGATGAGTGGAAATTTGTACAAAGTAAAATTTTACATCTTCTTGCTAAAATGTACATGTTTTCCTTCAAAGTGACACTGAAGCGAAAAAAAAAAACCCTTATGCTATAATGAATTGTGTGTGTAGGTACGGATAATTTATAGAAAATTAGCAGCAAGGAAAAGAGTATATAGTATATATAGTAAATATTTTCCTTTTCAGTTATATAGCTTTTTTTATTTTTATTTTTTATAACATTGCATCATTCTCTAGTATTTGCAGTTTACAAACCACACTTACACTATGAAACAGAGCAGAGCTAATAACCCTTTGAACCTTCCTGCAATAAAATCTTAAACAAAAAAGAAACAGTGAGAGACAGGTTGAGATAAAACTTTAGAAAACAGCACTGTAGCCAACCAAATATCGTCAGAGAGCTCAGAGAAGGTCTTTTGCATAGATAACAACTGAAGTTTCTTAACTCTTCCTGTACTGGAAACAATATGAGACTCATATCTTTGCTCCAAATGTTCTGTTCCTTAGCTGTACTACACATACAATTCATTATATCATAAGTTTATTTTCACTTCAGATTCCCTTTAACCTCCCTGGCGGTAAGCCCGACCTACGCACGGGCTAGCTTCACCAGGCCAATCAGTGCCAGGCAGCGCCATGGCGACGGGGGAAGCCCTAATGGAAATCCCGTTCAGAACGGGATTTCCGGACGGGCTTGATCGCCGGAGGCAAACGAAGAGGGTGGGAGGATGCCACTGCACAGCGGCTGTCATGTAGCGAGCGCTAGGCTAGCTACATGATTTAAAAAAAAAATAAAATTGTGCTGCGCTGCCCCCTGGCGGTTTTAATTGACCGCCAGGGAGGTTAAAATAAATTTTGTTTTAAATGGTTAAGCTAGCACTTCGCTAGCTAAATATGGCTCCCAAGTGCCGCTGGTTCCCCCCCCCCGATCGCCCCGGTATACGTACCCCCACAGGGATCCCGCGATGGTGTAGCCTCCCAATCAGCTCCAGGCTTCACTATGGGGAGGATCGGGACTGTGCATGACGTCATGACGTAGATGACATCATGATGTCATGTCCCGATCGTCGCCATAGCGACGACTGAAGCCAAATACTGAAGCTGCGGCTCTCGCGGGATCGCGGACTGGTAAATATTACTGTCGGCGATCGGGGGGATCAGAGGGGTGCGGGGGGGGGGGGGGGGGGCTAGTGGAGCATATTTTGCTAGCAAAGAGCTATTTTAGGCATTAAAAACAAATTTTATTTTAAAAAATCCTCCCGCTGACGCAGCATCAGAAACTGCGTACCGCCAGGGTGGTTAAAGAGGAACTCCAGTGGAAATAATGTAATAAAAAAGTGCTTCATTTTTACAATAATTATGCATAAATGATTTAGTCAGTGTTTGCCAATTGTAAAATCTTTTTAATCCCTGATTTACATTCTGACATTTATTACATGGTGACATTTTTACTGTTGGCAGGTGATGTAGCTGCTGCATGGTTTTTTGGCAGTTGGAAACAGCTGTAAACAGCTATTTCCCACAATGCAGCAAGATTCCCAGACAGGAAACTGCCAGGAGTACGTACTCAAGAGGTTCTTGTGGGAGGGTTTTCAACACAACATCAGTCATACAGCGCCCCCTGATGGTCTGCTTGTGAAAAGGAATAGATTTATCATGTAAAAGGGGGTATTCAAGTTCAATTCTTGGTCGGAGTTTCTCTTTAAGACATTTTCTCAGGAAGAAACAGCTGGGAATGTAACAGATGAAACAGAGGAACTGGTTAAGGTTTGTCAGCCATGAACGTGTCTGAATGGTTCAGTTGCGGCTCTATAAAGCTGTGTAGTCAAGTGTTCCACTCTTTACTTTAGTCTGCCATGGAACAAGCTGTGTTGACATCAGCCATGTACTTTAGAAAAAGGTTTTCACTTTTAAATTGGCAGAGCACATAATGATATGGCAGGGCAAACAGGTCTCCCTAGCCATCAAAATGTACATTTTAATTAAAGCTGATCTCTGAGCAAGTGTAAAACACATTTAATCCAGCTATGTATCCAGTAAAAGAAATACTAAATGTACTTTCATACATAGCTATTATACACACATCTGTCTCCTGTAATCCCCTGCACAGCAGTAGTCAGGCTGTGTGTGAGAGAACTGGCTGAGAGCTGCCAATCATTCACTGTGAGCTTAGAATGAAGTGAAATAAAGTCACGTCACATTGCTGCTTTTTTTTTTTTTTTTGACTGTGCAATTGTCACACAACTGTCTTTACAAAATATCTCAGACAATACATTTCTTCTATTCTGAATGTAACTGTTGGTCAGTTTTTCTTGTTAGTTTACACTAGCTTTAAGTGGATGCAAAATTCGAGGCACTTGACATCTCTTGCCTTTGCAATGAATCGTGGATGCTACTCAGCAGGTCCATTGCTTGGATTCTGAAAGACCCGGGGCACTCTTGAGCAGGGCGTGGCCATTAGTGATGGGCGAACAGTGTTCGCCACTGTTCGGGTTCGCCCGGATTTTTGCCTGTTCGGGTTCGGTTCGGCACCCCCCGAACACCTCATGGTGTTCGGGAGGGTGCTCGGGCACGCTGCCCGAACCCGATCAGGCCTTCTGTGTTCGGCCGAACACAGCCGTGTCCGGCCGAACAAAGCCCCCTATAGAGTCCCAGCATAAAGGGAGAGCATGCCCCGAGCGCGGGGGGGGGGGGGGGGGGGGGGGGGGCGGAAAATGCCCCCCACCCCTCCCCGCTTTGCTCTCCCTTCTGCTGGACTCTATAAAATTAAATAGAAGTCCCCCAAAGTACCTGTAGCAGGCTGGCAGGAAGAGGACAGGAAGCGGGCAGCCGTCGATCACAGGCGCTAGTACCATCTGGTACTTCCGCCCTCTCTCTGACGCACTTCCTGTTTACATTTGTAAGTCGCGTCAAGAGAGAACAGAAGTACCGCGATGACGCGTACGAGGGTACGTGTCATCATGTAGATGACGCGTACCCTCGTACACGTCATCGCGGTACTTCTGCTCTCTCTTGACGCGACTTACAAATGTAAACAGGAAGTGCATCAGAGAGAGGGCGGAAGTACCAGATGGTACAAGCGCCTATGCTCTCCGGCTGCCCGCTTGCTGTCCTCTTCCTGCCAGCCTGCTACAGGTACTTTGGGGGACTTCTATTTAATTTTATAGGGTCCAGCAGAAGGGAGAGCTTAGCGGGGAGGGGTGGGGGGCATTTCCGACCCCCCCCCCTACGCTCGGGGCATGCTCTCCCTTTATGCTGGGACCCTATAGGGGCCCCAAAGGGACATGTTCGGGTTGGGTTCGGCCCGAACATGCCGAATATCGGGGGCATGTTCGGCCGAACCCCCCCGAACCCGAACATCTGGATGTTCGCCCATCACTAGTGGCCATGACATGATGATATGGACGTAGCCAACTGTAATCTAATGCTGGGGATACACGGTACGTTTCTGTACCGTGTATCGACCAGCTGATCCGGCCAGCTGATAATATTCAGCTGGCCCGATCATGCCGCTCGACCCGCTCCCGCTCGATTCCCGCCGGCGGACAATGGCAGGGAATCGAGCGGTGATAAGGAAGCGCCGGCGGGGACGAGCGGCAATCAATCCGTGCGCACATGCGGATGAGCGGGGATGCGCCGCAAAAAACAAGCCGAGTATGCCTGGCATAACAGTGTAACTCAAAGGCAGTGTGCATGAGTTCCCTCCCAAAGCCCATTTAGACTAAGTGACTCAATGATAATAAAACAACATATTCCTCCCCCAACCCCCAAAGAAAAAACAAAACCATACCTGCACATATAAGACAGTGTCCCCCCCAAAAACCACCAAAATCAAAACACACACACACACATAAGAAAGCAGCGGTTCCCACATCATACGGTGGAGAAAAACAAAAGTTTGCTTTCCTAAAACAGAAAGAATTTGCGATAATTCAGGTTGGAGTGAGCTCGAGATGTCTCCCAGGCACCACTGCTGAATATATGCAAATTAACCATTGTACCCTTAGAAGCTAAACACACCTCCAGAACCGCTGGAATGCAATGATGTGTCAGCTTGTTAATATGTACAGAGCCATAATAATCCAACATGCATACAGACTGTTTCAGATTGTTTAATCCTCATCAGTGCATGACATGGATTAATTTGGCTCTATGGAGTAGGGCTTGTAAATCCGAGAGGCACAGACTAACCAGCAAGCTCATGGTGACCCAGAACTCATTGGGGTGTGTAAGGGACTACAATGGTCCTAAAAGCTTTTAGTCCATGTAGTTCCAACCTATGTGGCTGTACCTCTCCAGTAAAACTTCCATTTTGCCAGATTAGTTTAACCACCTGAGCGGTCTGGACGAGCTGAGCTCGTCCAACACCGCCGGAGGTCGCCGCTCAGGCCCTGCTGGGCCGATTTTAATCAAATAAAAAGCAGCACACGCAGCCGGCACTTTGCCAGCCGCGTGTGCTGCCTGATCGCCGCCGCTCTGCGGCGATTCGCCGCGAGCAGCGGCGAAAGAGGGTCCCCCCAGCCGCCTGAGCCCAGCGTAGCCGGAACAAAAAGTTCCGGCCAGCGCTAAGGGCTGGATCGGAGGCGGCTGACGTCAGGACGTCGGCTGACGTCGATGACGTCACTCCGCTCGTCGCTATGGCGACGATATAAGCAAAACAAGGAAGGCCGCTTATTGCGGCCTTCCTTGTTTATTCTGGGCGCCGGAGGCGATCGGAAGATCGCCTCCGGAGCGCCCTCTAGTGGGCTTTCATGCAGCCAACTTTCAGTTGGCTGCATGAAATAGTTTTTTTTTTATTCAAAAAAAACCCTCCCGCAGCCACCCTGGCGATATAATCAGAACGCCAGGGTGGTTAAATCAGTAAACTGTCCAAAATCAATCAGATTTTGATTGAACGGTTTGCAAAGGTCATCAAATCAGTGCCAGATTCAAGCAAAGTGATTCATTCTGCTGGAAATATTAGATGATCACCAACTGAGCTGTCTCTGCATAAGGTGAACTTCCTCTTATTGTATTGGGTTCCATGCAGGGATTCCTTATCTACATTTTCTTTTTACTTAACCACCCTGGCGTTCTGATTAAATCGCCAGGGTGGCTGCGGGAGGGTTTTTTTTAAATAAAAAAAAAACTATTTCATGCAGCCAACTGAAAGTTGGCTGCATGAAAGCCCACTAGAGGGCGCTCCGGAGGCGTTCTTCCGATCGCCTCCGGCGGCCAGAAGTAACACGGAAGGCCGCAATAAGCGGCCTTCTGTGTTTCGCTTACCTCGTCGCCATGGCGACGAGCGGAGTGACGTCATGGACGTCAGCCGACGTCCTGACGTCAGCCGCCTCCGATCCAGCCCTTAGCGCTGGCCGGAACTGTTTGTTCCGGCTACGCTGGGCTCGGGCGGCTGGGGGGACCCTCTTTCGCCGCTGCACGCGGCGGATCGCCGCGCTGCAGCAGCGATC
This sequence comes from Hyperolius riggenbachi, assembly GCF_040937935.1. NCBI lineage: Eukaryota > Metazoa > Chordata > Amphibia > Anura > Hyperoliidae > Hyperolius > Hyperolius riggenbachi. The sequence goes on from NC_090648.1 coordinate 351,593,056, forward strand.
AGGCAAAACACGCGGCTGGCAAAGTGCCGGCTGCGTGTGCTGCTTTTTATTTGGTGAAAATCGGCCCAGCAGGGCCTGAGCGGCAGCCTCTGGCGGTGTTGGACGAGCTGAGCTCGTCCAGACCGCTCAGCTGGTTAATAAACAGAGACACATATTGAATGCTCTTTGTAAACGTCTTTTTAATTTGAACAAATGTTATTACAATAACAGATTTGAAATGTCAGCTATAAAATGTTTTGTTTATTTGCAGTGACAAATCAGGGCTAGGTGGCTAAAGTAGCTGTATTGTTCTGCTTCTTTGATAATGCCCATGTGTCGTCATGGTCCTACATTTCTCCAGTATAGTAACTATCATTCTGTGTTTTGGAGCCGGAAAGCGATAATATCTCCACCAATGGTTTCATTAAAGCAGCAAGATAATTCAGGGACAAGAAACAAAGATAGATGCTTCCTTTCACAAATAAAGCATATTTTATGATACATATGCAGAGCACAGCACTTACAGGCATGATAATACTTTTGTTATGAATTCATTAAAAAAACCTGGTAATAATAAACTTCATGGTGATTTACCAGCATGTCTTCCTCTTCCTGCAGCAATATAAAAAGCAATTCACTTATAAGCTGATAAACCTCTCTTGATCAGCTGTTCAGTATTGTTGAAAAAAAAACAGCTGATCCTCAATGGGGAAAAAGAAAGGGGAACAATCAAATAAGATCTTTTTAGTGTGTGTGCATGTATGTGTGTGTGTGTGTGTGTGCGTGTATGTTTGCGTGTATGTGCGTGTAAGTGCCTGTGTGTGCATGTGTGTATGCGCCTGCAGGTGATTTGAAAGTAGTAACTGATTATCTGTAATGTCCAATAAGGAGTTGTTCTATAACTAATGTTTAAGGCTCGGCCTATATCGATAAAGACTATTGTTGCATGGGTACCTACCTTTGCCAGTTCTGTGCCACTGGTATGTGTTTCAACGCCCCCTGGAAACTTCACTTAAAAACAAGGCGTAGATACAGTACATGTACCTGATTGTTTACCTCGCTGTTCCTAATTGCAGTGTCGCAGTCCCACCATTTCGCCACAGTCTCACTGTTCCATGATCAGAGAATGAGAACAGCTTGTTGTCAAACTTGATCACAGTGCCTGTAATAATTGAGATTCTGCGGCAGCAAGATGCAGGCTCTCATTTACAAAAGCCAAATGTACACAGTACTTCAATGCACTAATAATAAAACACGGAAGTTAAGTGTTGCGCCATCTTGTGGCCAAAAACTAAAATGCACCCTAACATAATATTACATACATAAAATACATTTACATACATACATTTTTAATAAATTTAACCCCGTACACCCCTACCCTATAGTTACCAAATGAAACACTAGTAAAAGAAAAATGATGCCATTAAAAAAAACAAAAACATAAATGGTTACCTTATGGACTTTTTAATATGTATGTCATAAGGGTATATTACTGTTAATTTTGAAACTATATGCTCGTAATTATTGTTATCTTATTAAAAAATCTTCTTTATTTCCAGATAAAATATTATCGCCATACATTGTACTAGGGACACAATTTAAACGTTGTAATAAACGGGACAAATGGGCAAATAAAATGTGTGGGTTTTATGGGTAGCTAGAAAAAAGGGCGCTAGTGGCTAGTGTACAAATAGGGCACTGCCATAGACTCTAATGCAATTATCATTAATATGGTGAAAAAGCAGAAAAAGGGTGCCCAATAAATATCGTTAACAACATTAGAATATTACAGCTTTTAAAGTATGGTATAGTTTTAGAAACCCCGCAACGTTATAGTTTTTGTCATATTATTTTGTTTGTATGTACATATTTTACGTTATCAAAGATATTAACAATTCTATGTGTAAAATGGTGTTTCTGCCGAGGGAGTGGTTAGGGTTAGGCACCTCCCGGGCAGCGGTTAGTTTTAGGCAACACCGGGGGTGTATGTGTGTGTGTGATGATTAGGGTTAGGCACCACCGGTGGGGTGGTTAGGGTTAGGCGCTACCAGGGGAGTGGTTAGTTTTAGGCGCCACCAAGGGAGGGTTCTGAGTGAGAGTAGGGTTGGGTTAAGCTGTATCGTTGAATTACATAACGATTTTTAGCGTTCATATCCTTTCATTATTATTACCCATTTACCATAAACTGTATTTATCGCTAACTCAGTTCGACAACGATGTTTATCATTATTAAGATTTTGTTATCCACCGGCGCCATTTCGTAATCCAGCTGGGCCATTTTTTCCTGGCGCCCTTTTTTCATGCACGTGTTTTATGTATCCAAGCACATTTTATTTTAAGGAAAGGTGGGGGGAAAGGCTGTGCATCCCTAAACACATGTTGCAATTGAATGGTTAATCGCACAGGCATACACCGCCTCTGCCAGACTGAAAAATGCATGCCCTGCATCCAAGACAAGTGCTAACATTTATTAAAGAGACTCGGTAACAAAAATTGCATCCTGTTTTTTATCATCCTACAAGTTCCAAAAGCTATTCTAATGTGTTCTGGCTTACTGCAGCACTTTCTACTATCACAGTCTCTGTAATAAATCAATGTATCTTTCCCTGTCAGATTTGTCGGCCTGTGTCTGGAAGGCTGCCAAGTTCTTCAGTGTTGTGGTTCTGCTATGCACTCCCCCCTCCAGGCCCCTCTATGCACACTGCCTGTGTATTATTTAGATTAGAGCAGCTTCTCTCTTCTTTCTTATCTTTTACAAGCTGGATAAATCGTCCTCTGAGCTGGCTGGGCTTTCACATACTGAAGAATTACAGACACAGGCAGAGCTGTTTGCAGGAAGAAACGAGCAGCCTGAAACTTTAGTGCATGAGAGATGCAGGGGGAAAGAAACACACAAATGATCTCTTGTGATTCAAAAGGAATGCTGTATACAGCCTGCTTGTGTATGGATGTATTTTCTATGTGTGGACATACTGTACATCAACCTACTTCCTGTTTTGGTGGCCATTTTGTTTGTTTATAAACAAACTTTTTAAAACTGTTTTTAACCACTTTTAATGCAGCGGGGAGCGCCGAAATTGTGACAGAGGGTAATAGGAGATGTCCCCTAACGCACTGGTATGTTTACTTTTGTGCGATTTTAACAATACAGATTCTCTTTAAACTAGGAGGAACTTTAGCTTCCAATATGGTTTGCATGCAAAGTATATTATAATAGACACTTGCGCCACTGTGAGGCAAACCTCCGGGCAAGTGACCTAACCTAAATTTAAAACCTTGGGAGCAGCTAAGCAAAAAAAAAATGTGTAACTTACATTTGGTTGAACAGCGAGGAGAACGCCAGTGCATACCACTAAGGCTGCATCTGAAATGACCACCAGCTCAGTGTGCAGCACCTAAATAGATTTTCTGTACACTTCGCATTCAATTCAGATGGAAATCATATGCAAATCTGCTACTACTTGTTATGCAAACAGGAAACTCAGGAGGAGGGTCTGGGAGCAGCTAACCTGACAGTTACATAGTTACAAAGTTAAGGAAAGGTGGGGGGAAAGGCTGTGCATCCCTAAACACATGTTGCAATTGAATGGTTAATCGCACAGGCATACACCGCCTCTGCCAGACTGAAAAATGCATGCCCTGCATCCAAGACAAGTGCTAACATTTATTAAACTAGGAGGAACTTTAGCTTCCAATATGGTTTGCATGCAAAGTATATTATACTAGACACTTGCGCCACGGTGAGGCAAACCTCCGGGCATGTGACCTAACCTAAATTTAAAACCTTGGGAGCAGCTAAGCAAAAAAAAATGTGTAACTTACATTTGGTTGAACAGCGAGGAGAACACCAGCGCATACCACTAAGGCTGCATCTGAAATGACCACCAGCTCATTGTGCAGCACCTAAATAGATTTTCTATACACTTCGCATTCAATTCAGATGCAAATCATATGCAAATCTGCTACTACTTGTTATGCAAACAGGAAACTCAGAAATATATAATGGCTGAAAACTGAGAAATAATGATTTTTTTTCCCTTTTTTTCTTATTATTCCCTTTAAAATGCATATAGAATATAATAAGTTTTAGCAAGAATACCAACCAAAGGAAGTCTAATTTGTGGTGAATAAAACAAGATATAGATCATTTCAATGTGATAAGTAGCTATAAAGTTCCCTTTAACCTCTCGAGGACCACAGGTTTATACCCCCCTAGTGACTAGGCTATTTTTTTACAATTCAGCACTTCAAAGCTTTAACAGTTTATTGCTCGGTCATACAATTTACCACCCTTTTCTTCCCACTAATGGAGCTTTCTTTTGGTGGTCTCTGATTGCTGCTGCGATCTTTATTTTTTATTAATAAAAGATTATCCTTTTTTAAAAAAAAAATCTTTATTTATTTATTCGCCTCCCCCCTTAATTTAGCCCTAGACTGTGATACAGACACTACACTGCTCATACATAGGCATCAGCCTATATATGGGATTACATTGTGAGCCATTGGGAGGAACAGTTAAGTGACAAGGCTGTCCCCTGTACAGCGCTGCACTAGATCTCAGTACTGTACACTTGTTTATTGCCTTTTTTATGTTAATTTCAGCCTGCCAGCTCGATCGCAGCTGGCAGGCTGATTGCCGCGGCCCCGCTCTGTTTACAGTGCTTGCGTTGCTAATCTTGTGAGGAGCGAGATGATGTCATTCAGCGTTAGGCGGTCCCCAGAGCGCCACTCCTCCACCGCCGACCGGCATGAGGCAGTCGGGAGAAGGTTAAAACATGTTAGAGCAGCCTGATCACCTGGTCTGGCAGACCTCCAATACCTCCTCCAGCTGTGTAATTATAAAAATGTGGTTGGGGACAGCATGTAATCAGTAAATAAGTTACCCCTATAGTAGTGACCCAAAGAGCTTCCTGTTGCCACTGGCTGGGAATGGGAAACTGACCAGCTAAGGGCTGGTTCACACTTAGCGTTTCTGCAGCGCTTTGCTGATCGCTGGCGATCAGCAAAGCGTTGCTGCTAATGTATCCCTATGGATACATTTACACTGCAGCGTTTGCGATTGTGATCAATCGCAAACGCGCTGCATGCATCGCTTGGGCAATGATCGAGCTGTGATTCTCGCTCTGTTGAACGGGAATCACAATCGAAAATTGTGGTAAAATTTTAAGGGTGTGGTAAAAAATTTGGGTGCGATCAAGCACCCAGTGTGATCTAGCCCTGAGTCTCACACAGAAAAAGGAAATTTGAGGCTCAGTGATCCATTCAGTAGCAGTTCTAATAACTGTATTTGTCATTATCAATATATTTGATACCTACAATGCTTCCGTAAGAAGAAATCAGGAGTATTGCATTATATCAGGGCTGCTGATACAGGACATATTTTCCCCCATTCATTTGATTTCATGCCTCAAAGCCCCACAAATACGAAATATGAGCATCACTTGATCTATTGTGATCATATTAGATAATTATTATTACAAATACAATAGTCCTTCACAGTATTCATAATACCTGTCCCCTGACACCACTAAACTCCTTATCCACGCCCTTGTCATCTCCCGCCTAGACTACTGCAATTCTCTTTTATCTGGCCTCCCCTCTAACCTTACTGCCCCACTTCAATTGGTAATGAATGCGGCAGCCAGACTGATACATTCTTCTCACCGCAGCGCCTCTACAAATCCGCTCTGTAAAGCCCTACACTGTCACCCCGTCAGCTTTAGGATCAATTTCAAAATCCTGTCCTTGGCCTACAAATCAGTGCACAAGACCTGCCCGACCTACATCTCTGATCTGGTCCACAGGCACATACCAGCCCGCCCCCTCCGATCTTCCAATGACCTGCGACTAGTCGCACCACGCATATCTCAGTCACATGCACGATTGCAGGACTTCACCACGGCTGTCCCTACTCTCTGGAACTCACTACCACCAGCCATCAGACTTGCCCCCACCTTTAATACCTTCAAACAAGCTCTCAAGATGCACCTTTTAATGCTCGCATACCCCCCTATACCAGCACCATAATATGTTCTGTTAGACACCCTCTCAAAATATGCACCTATTGTCTCCACCCCCACCCTTTAGATTGTAAGCCTCTGGCAGGGCCCTCCTCCCTAGTGTTTCCAGCTTGATTATGCAATCTTACTGACAATCACCCCTCTTGTGGACTAGAACAGTCTCTATTTTGACCTACCACACTGTATTGTTATCAAATCATTTGCATGATCTTGTTTTGTTGTGAGTTTCCTGTATGTTGTACCTTGTATGTTAACTCATTTATCTATTGTGCAGTGCTGCGTAATACTGTATGTTGGCGCTTTATAAATACAATAAATAATAATAATAATAGATGTAGCCTGTAAACACTAAATACTGTACAGCACATTCTCAATGAAATGTAAAATGAAGCTCTATTTATAGCATGCGCTCCTTCTAAGAACAGGAAAAGAAAAATTAAAAGCTGAACAACATGCTGTTTTTTTGAATTGTGACACAAGCAGAGTAATGCTGCATGCTTCCTTCTTTTAAACACTGTTTTTATGTGTTTATTTAGCACTATGCTTTTTCCTGCAATTAGCAACAATTACTCTGTTGTAACCTAAAACTATAAATAAAAGGGTTCAAACCTGTACCAGTAAATTGTATGAAGAAAATAGATTTATTATTATTGATTTATAAAGCGCCAACCTATTCTGATTTATAGAGCTCTTGAGGGTTGGCATGTAAACTATACATGAAGTGCTGTGCAATTCTGCCTTCTCTTACTGGCTATTTCATCTTTTCCTGCATGTTCAGTCACTGAATACTAATAGTACCCATACACAGTACAATAAAAACGTTTAATTTTCCCATTTTTACGACCAAAACAATCGAATCGAATGAAGTTGAAAAGAATCCTTTTTTTCTATAAGAAAAACGAACAACTATCCCGTTTTTTTTTTCTATAAAAATCCGATCAGACAAAAAAATGAAAAATTGTACCATGTATGGGCACCTTAATGCACACAATTTGTTTACAATTCAGTGCCACATTAAACTCTTGGCGACCGCGTCACACCGTGGATGCGGCGCCAGCCCCAGGACCCCCTAACGCTGATCGTAAATTCTGGGAGGCATGTTTTGCAGGAGATGCGCGCACATCTCTGCTTGGATAATAGAGCTCCGTTCCGCCATCAGTCTCCTAGCGGCAATCACCGTCTGTTTACACTGTACAGCGATGCAATCTACGGCAGCACTGTATTGGGGACAGCTGTCCCCTCTAGAGGCTCAGGAATGATCGGCTGTCATAGGCTGATGCAAATGACAGCCGATCATCGTGATTGGCTGGCGAGGGGAGAGAGGGCAGGGATGCAATAAATTAAATAGGCATATGTATTATAAAATAAATATTTATAAAAAAAAAAAAAAAAACATCTTGGGAGCGATCATAGCCCACCAACAGAAATCTCTGTTGGTGGGCAGAAAAAGGGAAGGGGGGGGGGGGGGGAATCACTTGTGTGCTGAGTTGTACGGCCCTGCAGCGAGGCCTTAAAGCTGCAGTTACCTATTTGGTTCAAAGTGGCCTGGTCTTTAGGGGGAGTTTAAGCCCGTGGTCCTTAAGTGGTTAAAGGTGGCCATACATCTCTGAATCTGTCACCAGATTGACCACCAGATAGAACCCTGTTTGAGGGCCAGTACACACCAAGCAGATTTCAGAGGGATTCTAGGCATGTTTTCTAAACATGCTAACCTTTTTTTCGAGCGTTTTTGTGTAGCACATTTCAAATATTGTTACAGTAAAGCTGTAACTGGACAGCTTCTGTAACAAAAACGCCTGGAAAGCCGCTCTAATCTAGCGTTTTTCAGAGCGGTTTTCCACTTTCCTATATTTTACATTGAGGCAGAAACGCCTCAGAAATCTAAAAAATGCTGCAGCCCCCGAGTTTGTGTTTGTGGAAAAAACAACCCGCTCTGGTGTGCACCATCCCATTCACTTTCATTATCCAAGCGGGTTTTCCCCCTGCAAGCGTTTTAAAAACACTCCAGAACCACTCTGGTGTGCACCAGCCCTAATAGAGGGATTTATTGCCTGCCAAGAGCCAACACATGCAGACAGATTTCCAATCGATTTTGGCCTATATAATGTGTGTCCAATACTTCTACCCCCCTCCCGTCATGGCTCATATGTCACTACTCCTTGCCTCCTCCTGTGTCCGGCATCTCTTTGAATTGCCACAGCGAGTGCCTGTACCCCTTGAAGCGACTGCATGTAATGACGTCATTGCATGTGGTACAGGAGCTCGTGGTGGCATTTCAAGAACATGGGAAACACAGGAAGAGGCGAGGAGTCATGTCAGAGTGACAGGTGAGGCTGCAACACTTACCATGCGCTCGGGGGGGGGTTCGGGGGGGGTACACATATACTTGGGGAGAGACCAACTGAGGGTCTGTCAGGCGATCAAGCGCCATTACCGCCATGCCACTGATCGAGCCCTTGTGAGGTGTGACTGAGATTTTCCAGCATGCCCGATTGTTTTGATCAATTTCAGCTTTCCCATGCCCTGTCATTGAAAATAGATGCTAACTTAGAGGTGTGTGCTTTAAACTACTCAATCAGAGCAATTTATGAAAAAATAGAAATACAGTTTAACTAGATATTCCTTGCTTAAACCACCAAAGATTTAAAGTGACCCTGAACACAACGAAAAATCACTGCACTTGAATAGGAGCCGGACACTAATCAAAATGGCGACCATCCGTTGTGCCTCCACCAAGCCACAATGTAGTCACTGTCTCTTCTGAGTATCCCTTGCTGTGCTGTGAGCATCAGTGAGCTATTTACTTGACCGAGAGCTATAACTACATCTTGCTATATATACTGGATGTCGGCTATATATTCACGCTGGTAAAGCAGCAGGGTCAGCCATACTATGCCAGGAAAAAAAAAACACATACTGTATATAAGTAGATAGATACTTGATCTACTTACACAACAAATGTATTGTGCAGTCCACTTTTTGATTTCAGTGAATTTTATATAGCAAATAAAAAGCATTCTGTTCCTGGCATTGGCCATTTTGGTTCCCTCTGAAACATTTCTAAATAGATTGGAGAGCTTGCAATGCAGGGTGAGATTCCTGGCAGCATAATAAATTCAGTGCAGGGGATAAATAGAATTTGATTTTGTGGCTGACAAAACCTCTTTAAAGAGACTCCGTAACAAAAATTGCATCCTGTTTTTTATCATCCTACAAGTTCCAAAAGCTATTCTAATGTGTTCTGGCTTACTGCAGCATGTTCTACTATTACCATCTCTGTAATAAATCAACTTATCTCTCTCTTGTCAGACTTGTCAGCCTGTGTCTGGAAGGCTGCCAAGTTCTTCAGTGTTGTGGTTCTGTGATGCATCTCCCCCTTCCAGGCCCCTCTCTGCACACTCCCTCTCTATTATTTAGGATTAGAGCAGCTTCTCTCTTCTCTCTTATCTTTTACAAGCTGGATAAATCCTCTTCTGAGGTGGCTGGGCTTTCACATACTGAGGAATTACATACAGGCAGAGCTGTCTGCACTCTGCAGGAAGAAACAGCCTGACACTTCAGTGGAAGATAGCTGCAGGGGGAAAGAAACACACAAATTATCTCTTGAGATTCAAAAGGAAGGGTGTATACATCTTGCTTGTGTATGAATGTGTTTTCTATGTGTGGACATACTGTACATCAACCTACTTCCTGTTTTGGTGGCCATTTTGTTTGTTTATAAACAAACTTTTTAAAACTGTTTTTAACCACTTTTAATGCGTCGAGGAGCGGCGAAATTGTGACAGAGGGTAATAGGAGATGTCCCCTAACGCACTGGTATGTTTACTTTTGTGCGATTTTAACAATACAGATTCTCTTTAAGGTGAGGTGAATAAACACCCCATTGAAAAGTTTCAGTGCTGGTCTTTCCATTTAAAGATTGAAGTCATTTTTAGGCCAAAGAGACTGGGTCGTCCTCAAAGGACCTTATTCAAGTAAGGTGAGCCATTCAAGAATCACACTGATCCAGGAACCGATCTTCTTCATGTCCAGAATGCATTCTGCATGTCACAGTCTCCGATTTTCCACATGTCTCAGCAGCCTCGGACTGACCCACCGAACTGCCGACGTAAAATTCGGTGGGCCCCCTTTAAGAGATGTGACGTCACAGTCACATGACCACAGGGCCCCCCCTCTCCTATCCATCATGCGGCTGGGCCTGCACCAGTGACGTTAAGGTCCGGAGGCCACGCTGGGGCTTACCCAGGCTCCAGCCCCAGCCAGTATGTTGGCAGCCCCCTGAAAGCTCCTCCCCCCACCCTCGGCCGGCCGATGATCAATGCGGCGCACGCATACCAGTCTGAAGGAGGAGGAGACGGATGTCCGTGCACGCCACGGAGCCGCATGGGCACGTCACACGTGACGTCCGTCCACACGCTGCTCACTGTTCTGCCACGGCCTGCCCGCCCACTTCAGCCAGCCAGGCCCAGTAAGACGTCTGTCAGTGCATTCACTACTGCGCACGTGACGCATTGCACTGACAGACAGTGAAAGACACAACTTGTATCACCGCAGGCGTAGGCAACCGAGGAGGAGAGGACGGAGCGAGCGACTGGAGGGAGTAGGACTGCCCAGGCAGGACCCCTGGACAGTGGATTTCCGATCAGGATCCGAGCATCGAGGTGGGTGGAGTGGCCTGACTGACTCTAGTCAGGCCAGGTGCAGTTACAGAGATGGTCTGTGGGTGCCTGGGTGGGTGGTGGTGGGTTGACGGTGAGTGACATTTCAGGTCTGGTGTGCACAAATATGGGCAGTTGGGCACCGGGGGCACAGTCATGTTCCTAATCTTAACTAATGAAGCTCCACCCCCCCACCACCACCGTCTTGTAATGATTGGTGTAGTGCAGGCAGGCAGCCCACCAGCCAGAGCCAGTTCCATCTGGACATTTTAGGTACTAGTACTAAGTTGTACTAATATGTATGTAGTATGTCTGTGAGCAGGTTGCTCGTTCTCTTCCCCAGGTCCCTATAACCACTGCTGAAGCCCTTGGCCCCCAGCCCACCATATCCAGCCAGGCCCGAGCCTGGGGCCTCCAGACCACCACCAGCCAGGCCTGAGCCTGGGGCCTCCAGACCACCACCAGCCAGGCCTGAGCCTGGGGTGTTCCAGGCATCAGCCTTCTTCTGACGACAAGCTCCGCCTCCGTCCGCACCATCGCTACACGCCGCCTGGCGCCAGACAGACTGACAGAGGCCTGGCTGGAGACGCCGCAGCCCGCAGGGGGAACGCCTGGACACTCTGGGCCTGAGGGAGAGGCAGCCACTCGCCGCAGCCACACTGATGCCCGCCGCTGCCTGCCGGGACCTGCCACGCTGCCAGTCAGGCTCAGCTGCCCTGCACACACGGTGGGCTCTTTGTGTGCATGTGTAGTGTTGGGGGGATGGCCAGGGAGGAGATGAGACAGGAGAGACTCACTCAGCCCAGCCAGGAGAGTGGAGGAGACTGGGGGAGAGAGAGAGGGAGGGATCACCACCAGACCAGGGACGGTGGGTTGTTGGTTGGTCTCTGTGTGCCACTGGTCTGGCCTCCTGCACTGACACTGTCCAATCACACTCTCACAGTACTTCCTGTGAGAGCGTGATTGGACAGTGCAGTGCAGGAGACCAGACCAGCAGCGGCACGCAGAGCTATCGATCCCGGTGAGTGATTCCCGCTGCTGCCGCTGGCTGCAAATCCTTGTGGGGATATCTGCCGCCAATCTGATTGCATTTTGTGGGGAAATCTGCCACCAAACTGATTGCATTTTGTGGGGATATCTGCCGCCAATCTGATTGCATTTTGTAAGGATATCTGCCGCCAATTTGATTGCATTTTGTGGGGATATCTGCCGCCAAACTGATTGCATTTTGTGGGGAAATCTGCCGCCAATTTGATTGCATTTTGTGGGGATATCTGCCGCCAATTTGATTGCATTTTGTGGGGATATCTGCCGCCAATCTGATTGCATTTTGTGGGGATATCTGCCACCAATCTGATTGCATTTTGTGGGGATATCTGCCGCCAATCTGATTGCATTTTGTGGGGATATCTGCCGCCAATCTGATTGCATTTTGTGGGAATATCTGCCACCAATTTGATTGCATTTTGTGGGGATATCTGCCGCCAATTTGATTGCATTTTGTGGGGATGTCTGCCACCAAACTGATTGCATTTTGTGGGGATATCTGCCGCCAATTTGATTGCATTTTGCGGGGATATCTGCCGCCAATTTGATTGCATTTTGTGGGGATATCTGCCGCCAATTTGATTGCATTTTGTGGGGAAATCTGCCGCCAATCTGATGGCATTTTGTTGGAAAAATCTGCTGCCATTTGACTACTTGATGAATTATCATGAGGCATGTAACTAATTGATTATTTTATCTAAAATGTATTTGGTCGGACCTAATCTCTGTGAATAACACAGCTACTTATTTTGTGTGGTGTTTTTTTTTTTTTTTGATAGTCTGCCCATGACTCATCATGACCACCCCCATGTTCCAGTGCGTCATGACACCCATTTATTAGTGCTGCTGTCCTCAGAAGTGCTCACAATCTATTCCCTATCATAAAATCATGCAAAATTTCTAGAGTACATGTGTATGTGAGCCCAAAATGAGGGGTGGGGGGGGGGGGTTGGGAGGAGTGGGCCCCAGGCTGAAACTTCCTTGGTGGGCCCTTAGTGTCCCAGTCCGACCCTGTGTCTCAGGCATGGATTTTCAGTATCTCGCAGGCATGTTTCCAACACTCTTCAAACTTACACACTGACTGATTGGTTTGGAACTTATTCAGTGGCTCAGCTACAAATTCTAATAACTTTTACACTGATTTGAGCAATATATTTTGAAGGGGGGGGGGGGGGAGTTAGATAGCCTCTTTGAGGTTTCATGGCCAATGGTCAAAGTGAAAGGGTTTGAAATCTGAAATATAGGTATAACTGGAGTCCCCAGGAAATGTATTTGGCTGACACTCTTTCTGCTGTTTGTAAAAAAAGACAAACTATGACTTTTGGTTATACTGAAAGAGAAACAAAAACTTTGTTATTCTGCATCAGCCAAATGATTCCAAAACAATGATTACTGCTGCCTCCCTTTGAAATATTGTTACTGTACTGGAAAAAGTAATTTCCTTATTTAATTTGATGCATTTGCTTTTAAAGGCATGCATTAAAATCTCATGTATATTATACAAAGTGCTTTTATTCTGCTTAAAGTATGGTAGTAATAAACAAGATTAAAGCTGCTACCGGGGATTGTTTTGTTTAAGGCTTTTCTTTTTTCTAGCATTACACCTTGAATATCGGAGCATGATGGTATTATCACATCATACAAATAAAAAGGATATAAATGTGACGGTCTCCGTATACCTCTCACTTCCGTTGTCCTTTAACACACCACCATTACGTTTTGTATTTTTGGGTTTTTCTTAACCACTTGAGGACTGCAGGGCTAAACCCCCCTAGTGACCAGGCCATTTTTAGCAAAATTGGCCACTGCAGCTTTAAGGCCAAGCTGCAGGGCCGCACAACTCAGCACAGAAGTGATTCCCCCCCCCCCTTTTCTCCCCACCAACAAAGCTCTCTGTTGGTGGGGTCTGATCGCTCCCCCCATGTTTATTTTTTTTTAAATAAATATTATTGTTTGGTTTTTTTCATTAAAAACCCCTGTTTCTTTAAACTTCTTCCCTTCCTCCCTCCCTCCCTCCCTTCCTTCCCATAGCCACCCAATTATGGCGATCGGCTGTCATAGGCTTCTGCCTATGAGAGCCGATCGCTCTCTTGTCCCTTGTGTCACATGGCTGTCCCCAGTGCAGCGCTGCTGCTCATCGCAGCGCTGCACCTAGTAAATAGACGGCGTGATCGCCCTCCGAGCATGAGATGCGCGCGCACCATGCGCGCGATCTCATGCAAAACAGAGCCCCAGGACTTTACGCCAATTGGTGTTAGGCGGTCCTGGGGCTGCCGCCGCGGCCACGCCCACTGGCGTGACGCGGGCGGCAGAAGGTTAAATCCGACCTCCAGGCACGTGCCTACAGGCGCCTCATACTGGAAAGGCGGCTTACTTCCCTCCCAGAGCGCATCGTACCCTTCTTCCCTATGCAGAGCCCTGAGTAAATGAGAGGTTATTTACCTGAGTGTCGGCATTCCACTAATGAGATCTCCCTTTAGTCGGGGGTAACTTAATACTGAGGGTACCTCTGGCCACCTAATACTAAGGGGCACCTGTAGCTACCTATGACGGGCAAAGGAAGTAAGGGAGAAGTGACAACTCGGATAGCCAGCACACCTGTGGTGCGGCGGAGGTTTGTAGGTTCATGAAGGGTGAAGTCTAGGGTACCAGGACATCTGTGCCTATAGGCTCCTATCCTATGATGTAAATCCGGGCCTGCCTGCAGCTATTTTGAAGTATTGGAATTTGGTGAAAAGCCAAAAATTGGTACTCTTATGTAACTGTAGGTGGAACAGACATATGAATCTCAACATCCTAACAAAGCTCTTTAGGATTTTGCAATGCATTCAAATGTGATTGCAGTAGCAGATTGTTTTTTGTTATTAGATGGTGCTGTGTAAGAAAAGAGTGACGTGTAGCTACAATTGATTTGAAGGGTCAGAGAGGCAGGGTGAGAGGAGCCAAGAAAAGAGAGAGAGAGAGGAGTGTTGGACAGCCTTCAGGGGAAAAACAGAGTTCCTGCAACTTAAGCCTGCCATTGCTCACAGGGCACTCAGTGAGCAGGTTCCTCATTTGAATAATAGTTGCTAAAATCAGTGTACATAAATCTCTGATCTGCATGTTGTATTTGTTCTAGGACATAGGACAGCCACCTAGGAACAGCTCAGCTAGTGAATTAGGCAGTAGCCTTCCGTGAGTTCATTGCTAAAGTAATTTTTTTGGTATCCAGAAATCAAGCAGTTACCTGACCAGTAGTGAGACTGCATAACACTTGTGTGGCCAGCACAAAGGTTCCTTTAGAGCTAGCATCATGAAACAGCTTAAAAGTGTGGGTTGGAGGCAGGGCCGGTAAAAAATTTTTTGCCGCCTGATACATTGTGAGGACGTCCCCCCGATGTGAGTGTGCAGACCTGGAAAGAAGAGGCACATCAGGCTGAGCATTGCAGGCACTAGCACTATGCTTACCTCCCTCTGCTTCCTCCAAGAGAGCATCTCCTCCCTGCTGGTCCGCAGCATCCTGGCTCTGATCCACAGAATGCCGTGTATGTATTGCAAAGGCGCCGCATTACTCATGCACTTTCAGCATATTAGTGATGGGATCACCAGCCACATGTGAGTCCTGCTTCCTCTCTGACAACAGGTGCCTCATGTGATCCAGCAGCACGTAACAGGCCATATGAGGCAGCGCTGTAGCCATGGATACAGGACACTGGACAGGCAGATGGAGATCCCATTGCTGGAACGCTGAGAGCAGGTGAGTGAAGAGGTGCCTCTCATCTGGGGAGGGGTAGACGGGGGAGTGCAAGGAGGGGGACATTTGGGGAGGGGAGCTGTCTATTGCTGCCCTCTAATTGTAGCCACCCTGAAGCATGTGATTCATGTTGCTTCATGGAAGAACTGCCCCTGGATGGAGGGGTGCTGTTGCTAGGTGGGTGTCTCAATCCCTAGGACAAACGTACTTTGAAGATCCAAGATCCTAGATTTCAGCAAATTCCTCTTTGTTCTGTGGGAGACTTGCCACCTAGAAACCTAGCTCTCATAGATGACTGTAGTTTGGAGCTGATTTAATGCATTTTATGTTATAGTACACTTATTATTTTGAACATCAGCTTACAGTTCAAAGACATGAAAAGATAATATTTTAGGCATAGATTGCACTTTAGTCAACACACGTTTTTACGTGTGTGTTGTGGAAATCTATTGTTATCCATTTTTTTTGCCAACAATCCAAATCGATGAGTCATGCACTGAACTGTAAAATGCACTTGCAATCCAGAAAAATCAGACAGTCTCAAGTTGCCTTTCCTGCAAAACAGAAAAACCATTTTAATAGGAATGAGTGCATCGATTTTCAGCATATACTGTGAATGGTGCATTACAGCTTACATTAGCAGCACACTTCCTTCAATACACAACAATTAAAGCTTCTGCACCTAATTCAGTTTTTGCAATTAATGTAACATTTAGGGAGTTTACCATCCATAGAAAAATTATTTTCTCCATTAATATTAGAGAATGTATCAGAATTGAACCATTTTAAATTGAATATCCACTTTGCAACAAAACTAAATTCAGTACTGCACAATTCAGTACAATCTTCTCATTTAATGCTATTTAAAATCATTTTTAATGGGAAAATTGATACACTATCCCAAATGGAAAATAAATGACTCGCTAAGTTTGTCTCAGAAATTAAAATATACATTGGAACCAAATGGCTTTCTAAAGAACTAGATTGGAACCAAATTGTGGCCAAAATTAACTTTATTTGCCAAAATGAATATCTCCCGAATTGTATCCAGGACAACTTTAATACCTTTTCTAAAATATGTAAACCTTGGCTCAGTTCTACGTATCGTTCTCAGTTACTCCTATGCATCCAGATTTGACACTCTCTTCTTTATCTCAGACATTGGGCTTAATTCACTAAAGCGTGCTAAGTGTTAGCACGCCAGTGAAAAGCCCCTTAGCACGTGCAAAGTGTCTTTGCACGCACTAATATACGTCCGCGTGCAAAATAGCCTGATAAGCATATTTTACATGTGGATGGTGCAACGTTTTGTGCGCGACAAATAGTGCGCGATCAGTAACAGCTTTGCCCGTGCAAACTACTTAGCACCCTAGTTTGCACGTGCAAAGCTTTTAGGCATGCTAACTGTGTTAGCATGCTTTAGTGAATCAAGCCCTTTGCCTTTTTTTTTTTTGGATGCACAATTATCAGAGAATTTGTATATTCGTGACCTCACCTATCTCCTTGGTTATTTTGTATTATTTTAGGATTGTGTTTTCTATATACTACTTTTCATATTCTATTGTTTACTCAATTGATATTCACTCTTCACTTCAGTTCCCCACTGTTTTGACTGTAGTGAAGCATCAACAATTATTTCACTTGCAGCCAGTTATACCTTTCACAATCGGAGGATAAGCATAAACAGCATTCCTTTTCAAGTTTGGAATCTCGACTCTGTTTGCAGTACAGACTCACCAGATACAGTCCTCTTCCTGCATGAATAATTAACTGCACAGAACAGGAAAGATGTTTAGTGGTTATTTTCCACCATAGCACTAATTAAATGACTGGCAGCAGTTTTGACACTACTCAAATGATATTCTCTGTTATTTCTGTGGACTGGCTGTGCTTGTAGGCACAAAAACAAGGTTGATAAGTTTGGGAAAACTATTTGTCCTGTGGGAAAATTAATATTCCTTGATCTGACTTCTCACAGCCTCTACGTAAGGGTGGCTCTCCCTAGAACAATACTTCCTAAATACAGCTCCACATGGGATATTGATTTGCTCCTTTGGACCCCAACATTTGGGAACTGGGTAGCTTCTCATTGAGGACTGAAAGACTTAAATTGGCATGTTGGTTGTTGTTGGCACTGGTTGACCTTACATAGTTACACAGTTATTTGGGTTAAAAAAAAGACATATGTGTGACGAATCAACGTTTATTCGTCCTAAAAAAGTAGTTAGAGCCTTATAAAATATTCCCTGTCGCCACTATTAAAAGTGACAGCAGAGGGAAAGGCTTGGTTTATAAGAAGATCAGGGGAGCCAGGGGTTAACAGTTCCTCTCCCTGGTCAAATGCTAACAAACCCTGGCTCTTTGGTAGCTTCTAATTACAGCTTTTCTCACCTCCGTGTGAAAGTGTTTCTCCAGCATCCCTGGAATGGTTATAGCTCATCCATCAGAGATTAGATGGACAGAAGCTAATAAACCGCCCCTTCCTCCAGACTGCTAGGAACCGATCACAGCAGGGGGTTCTCTCAGGATTACCTCAGCTGAAGGATCAAGGAGATTCCATCTCCCAGCTGACCTTTCTGTGATCTCACAAATATGAAATCCATCTTTTGCCATAAAGATGGCTTTCCAAATAGGCAACGGCCTTAAGAACCCGCTTATTCTGAAATTCGGAACCAACCACACGATTGGATGTTTCTGAATTCAAGGTAAGCCCTGCCAAAGCAGAGATATGCATTTTGGGGTCACCGTTCACTCTAAACCCCCCAAGTTTGGTATCAACGTTCTTGATAAATTCTGACAAACCTAAAAATGTTATTAGATTTAACCTAACTTGTACGGTTTGCAGATGAGCACACTTATCATGATTCAGGTAAAATTTTGTCTCTATGAGAGGGGCAGAGATCTCCTATTCCAAAGAGGTGTGTGATCCACGCCCCCTAACCCCTCCTTGCTGGAGTGGGGGCTATAACCAGACAGAGCCCAGAAAGCTCTGAGTCCTTTACCTTCAATCTGATGCCTAGTAACATCCTGGCAGCCCGCAAGGACACGGGCCAAAACCTCCATCTTTGAACTTTCTAACAAAGGCCTGTTGGCCGCATGGCAACCGCCATTTTGGGACTTTCGCCAAAGACTTGCGATTGCCGCATGGACTACCAATAACGGTATTTGAACTGTATATAATCGGACATTCTGTTCCTTTTCTTCCCTTCTCTCTGTCAATCAATCTGTTCTAAAATAAGCTGTGTGTATGTAGTTTAGAAATAAACTAACGATTTTTATCGTTCAGTCTTGTGCCTGTTCTGGTCATCTGATTGCTGCTATAACGAATCTGCCCTCTGAAGAGTCAGTCATACTACCGCATTGTTTTATGGTTTGCTTATAAATTGTTGATTTGCTAGCTAGGTTGTAAATAACAGTTTCTTCCTTCTAGGATTAGCTAGTACCAGATTTCCTGTGCGAAATCAATAACTTTCGTTTCTCGATTGTAAACACAATTCGAGATTGCATCATATAGGGACCCAGTAACCTTTCTTTAACGTCACATTGCTCACAGTCTTTAAGCCGTCGGAAGTGACTATTCCCCAAACGGTGACTGGAGCGTGTTGAACGTGATTGGGCTGACTACCTTATTATGATAGCGTTGGGGTCTCTTCGCCCCAGTTGGAGACTGTCTGCTCCATTCATCCAATCAGACAGTGGTGGCAGTTTACCCGATTTCCAGCGCGAAATCGATATTTTTAGTTTACCGATTGTATATACAATCAGAATTGTACATGTATGGGCACCTCCAACCAATCTTAACCGTTTACTACGCACACAGTGAATTTGCCTCCAGCAGTCTCTAGTGCATGAGACCTGCATGGCAACAGTGGCCTAGTAATACGGGATTGGTGGATGTTTGTCCCATTACATATTGTCGGCAGCTGCGCGACCAATCTTTATTGTCAGTCTGTTCACCGTACTTCCTGCGTATGCTAACGGGAGCAGATTAGACGGGATTGGCACGCGCTGTCGCCCTTTACTTTCTTACCTCTGACGATCCAGCAACCGGTCTCGTTGTCCGTCTGCGCCCGTACTTCCTGCGTACGCTAACGGGAGCAGATCTCGACGGGATCGCGGGGCTGGATTGTCACATTATGTCCATCAAGTTCAACCAGAAAATAAGAGACAACCTTATTACCTGTATCTGAGTTCCAGGTGATGTTTCCACATAGAGCTGCTCAACTCATCCTTGGGAAAGACTAAAGCTACTCATATCAGGATACAGCAATAATACTAGGAGGCATACCTTGTAATGAAATGATTAAAAGCAGCTAAAAAATGGATAGTAAATATTGATTATACCTCCAATGAAGTCACACTTGGTAGTCACAAAAAAAGGGATAATTTATTAAGCAAATAAGACTACATGGGTTGTGAGTCAGGCTCCTTTGCATATGGTCGTTTTGGTCTCGCTAACAAAGTCCAAATCTCTTTCAATCATTTACTAAAGTCTTACTTATCTAGGGCAGGGCTACCCAACCCTGTCTTCAAGGCCCACCAACAGTGCATATTTTGTGGAAATCCACAAAGGTAGTTTATCAGTTCTTCTGAGACACTAAAGACACTAATTACCTTACCTGTGAATTTTTGTTTGTGTTTGTTTGCAAAACAAGTACTGTTGGTGGTACTTGAGGACAGGGTTGGGAAGCCCTGATCTAGGGCATAGGATAACCATCTACATTTTGGAAAATCTGCTCAGTGCCGATTGCACTGTGATTTTCTAGCAGTGCATTCACTAGGAGGCTGTACTATTCCCATGGACAAATCTAGTTTGCAGACAACCAATTCCTACAAACTTTGTCAACAATTTATTTATTTTACCAGCTGCTAGCTATTGCCCACTGTGTGAGGTTTAGAAAAGAAAGATAAAACCTTCTGAAGAGTTTTAACCACTTCACTAGAGATGGCTCAAACCGCCGATTTTCTGTTCGTGAACCTCGAACTCGAACTTCCGAAAAAGTTTGCGAACCTGCAAACTTTTCGAACCGCAATAGACTTCAATGGGCAGGCGAACTTAAAAAAATACAAACACTGTTTCTGGCCACAAAAGTGATGGAAAAGCTGTTTCAAGGGGTCTAACACCTGGAGGGGGGCATGGTGGAGTGGGATACATGCCAAAAGTCCCTGGGGAAATTACGGATTTGCCGCACAGCAGGGTATAATCCCTAAAAGGCAGAAATCACATTGCATTGCTAAATTGGAGGTCTAAAGGTCCGTACACATGCCGGACTGCAGGCAACGACGGGTCTGTCATCACCTCCCACTGGACGGGTTTTCAGCAGACAGTCCGGCGTGTGTACAGTCTGTCGGCGGACTGATACGGCTGAGCAGATCGCTCAGAAACAGCCGTATCAGTCTGCAGACAGACTGTACACACGCCGGACTGTCGCTGGAACGCCCACCCAGCGGGAGGTGACGACGGACCCGTCATTGCCTGCAGTCCGGCGTGTGTACGGACCTTAAAGTGCTTGAAAACATCTTGCATGTGTATACATAGATCAGCAGTTAGTGTAAGTAGTGTACTGCTTCACACTGAGAGACCAAACTCACTGTCTAAGACACCGCAAACAGCTGTTTGTGTAGTGATGGCTGTGCTATACTGGAGCGCACAATGGCGAGAGTGCAGGCAATGGCGGTTTTCAAGCTCATATGGTCAGTCTGAGGTAGCTCAAAGACAAAACAACTGTCCACTATGAAGCAACGACCTTATTATCTTTGGTCAGGTGTGCCCCCCAACACACTCATATAGCCGGGTCATTGCTTCATTGTGATACGAAAGCCCCTTCACCGCGGCAAGGTAATGATCACGAAGGGGAATTGACACATGTACATGCCTTTTGTTTTGTTGTTGCAGCCGCAGTGCCACCAGAAAAATTAGGCAGGCATGTAAACGCACTAGAAAAAAACATATTATTGTTTTTGTTAGCGCCCACTGCTAGCAGCGGCCTTAAAAATTCAGGAATCCGCCTGTAGTCCTGGACCCTGTTGGTGGTGGTGGAGAAGGCAGTCAAGTGGTCTGCAGGCAGAGATGCTGTGTGGGGACTGACTTAGTCTTGGGGCAGGCAGTCACACAGCGTGCAGGCAGAGATGCTGTGTGTGGGGACTGACTTAGTCTTCAGGCAGGCAGTAGCCCTCCGGGACCCATGCCTCATTCATTTTGATAAAGGTGAGGTACTGAACACTTTTTTGACCTGACTGCTGGTGGTATAATACAAAGTGCAGTCACACAGAGGCAGTAAAAGGTATGCACTAAATGTGCTGGGCCTGGCACAGTACAGCAATTTAAGTAGCGCTGTTCATTTCTTTGCTATGTACAGTACAGCAATTAGCAAGGGCCAGCTGTGACAGACAGGGCTGTATATGCAGTGTCAGTGGCACACACACACAAAAAAACACATCAGAAAAACATTAGCAGTTTTGGGGTGCTTTTAATCAACAAATATCAGCAAGGAGCAAGCTAACATACATCCTAACTATTGCTTTCCCTATCTCTCCAATGTCTCTCCCTTCTCTCACTAATACAGCAGCACACAGAGTGATAACATTGCCGATGCTGCTGCCTTTAATAAGGGGAAGGGGGACTCCAGGAGGGAGTGCAGCCTGATTGGCTGCCATGTGTCTGCTGACTGTGATGTAGAGGGTCAAAGTTTAGCCCAATGATGTAGTATAGGGGGCGGGTCGAACTCACTAAGTGTTCGTGGTTTACCGCGAACAAGTTCTCCGGTGAACCATTCGGGCCATCTCTACACTTCACCACTGAGGGTTTTTTCCTCTTATGGACCAGAGCAATTTTGACCTTTTAGCGTTCCTCCCTCCCACCAATTAGGCTTTCTTTTGGTGGTACATTTTGCTAAGAATTATTTTATTCGCAATGCATTTTAATGAAAATAATAAGAAAAAATTGAAAAAAAATGCATTATTTCTCAGTTTTCGTCCATTATAGTTTTAAAATAAAACAGGCTACCACAATTAAAACTCATGTATTTTATTTGCCCATTGTCCCATTTTATTACACCATTTAAATTATGTCCCTATCGCAATGTATGGCGCCAATATTTTATTTCGAAATAAAGGTGCATTTTTTAAGTTTTGTGTCCATCACTATTTACAAGCACATATTTTCAAAAATAACAGTAATATACCCTCTTTACATACATATTAAAAAAGTTCTGTCCCTAAGGTAACTATTTATGTATTTTTTTGTAATTGTCATTTTTTTAACGCAAAAGTTTTATTTGGGTATTTATGGTATGGGGGGGGGGTAAGCGAGCAGCGGTGGGAGGCGTATATCTACACCCCTGGGATGGGAACAGTCTTACCGTGGGGCGTAGATATATTGCCGCAAATGTGGCTAGTGGTTAAGCACTTGCCTACTCTGAGAAAAAAAAGTGGGTCTGTAAATGAATTAGATTTAATGCCATTATTACTGTTTAGCTACCTTTCATTGGAGACAATACACTAGGGGCTTGATTTACTAAGCGGTGCTAACCTACTTAGCATGTCTAAAGTCTTTAGACGTGCTAACCAGGGTGCTAAGTAGGTTAGCACCAGTTTTATCAATCAGATCGTGCGCTAAGTATCGCGTGCAAAGTTTTGCGTGCGCAAAATCCTATGCGCGCGCTAAGTCCCATAGGCTTTAGCGGGCACTTCGCGCGGAGCACCCTGCGCTCTGTGCAGTGCGCGCGCAAAACCTTGCGCGCGGTACTTTGCGCACGATCACTACTTCTCACATTTCAACTGAGTTTAGACGTGCTAAGGGCCAGTGCTAAAGTTAGCACCATTTTGTAAATCGAGCCCTATGAACTTTAGCACAACAGCACAATACATGAAGTATTCCTAGGTAATGATAATGATCTCCTAGGTGAAATCTCTGGTGAAAAAGTTAATTACATATGGCCCCATGACTTCTATCTCCTTCGTGTGTTGCTGTTTTATTTTCTGGGTCCTCTACTGCTGAAGTCCTCCAAGCTTTACTCTAGGTCTCATTTTTCTTTTCTGATATGAATCTTTATAAAAGCAGTGGAGATTAGGACCAAGAGTGAGGCTGGACTCAAGTACTTTGTCAGTAGATGCTGGTGGGCAGTGGCAAAAACTGAAAATCTAGTGGTGTAACCAGGAGCAGCAGCTATTACACTGCAAAAGAAAGGGGAGGAGACCACTAGCAGCCTAATGTAATCAGTGATGGGGAAAGCAGGGGGTGGAGTGAGTTAAGAAGCTCTGTTGCATACCCAACACTTAGTATACTACAGGGGTAACCAGAAGCTGCAAGACTGTGAAGGTGATACTGCTCACATTACACTGTTGTACATTAACGGCAGAACCACACTGGTAAATGGACTCCCTGGGGGAAAAAGTGATGACAGGACTGATGGTGGAACCAGCATGGTGAGAGCAATGGTGGAGGTGGAAGGTCCCAGCTGCACAACACCTGCTAGAGAAACACTGTGGCCATGCATAGGTGAAAAAAGGCTTGGGGGTAGAGGGAGGCAAGTCATCTTAGGCACCCAGCCTACTTCTGATTTAAGGGCATCGCTCTGGCACTTCACTGGTAGTTGCCATTCCTGTCATGGCCACCCTCTCGAAAAAAAAGTGCTTAATTTGAAGGGGAGTTGTCTGTAAATAATCAGCATCGGGAGTTTAATACCCTAGCTACGCCATTGCACTGTGGCATACATTTAAACCGATCAACATTTATCCAAGATACTAAGGACTACCATTTTGGATGTGTCTATAAATGGCATCCCACAGAATAAAAAGCAAGAAAGCCAGTCTTAAGTAAACCTGTCTAACGGGAGATATTGCCTCTTCTGTTTTTTTTCTAATTGCCTCAGCAGCGATGTCCTTCATTTGAGGTGGCCAAAGAACAGGAGAGGAAATGCCCCAAAATAAAGTCAAAAGACAAAGGAGGATTTTTTAAGGAGTTTCAACTCTAAGTATTATTTTCTAAATCCTTTCCTAGAAACAATCTGTTAAACAACTAACTAACATTATGACTGGGATACATAATTTCAATTTATTTTAATTATCCCTAAATATGGCCATTGATGGTAGCCAACAAAGTATTGGTTGATATACTGAGCATTGAGAAATGGATAATCCTGCCATAGCCATCAAACACACAAGAAAGAGGTGGACATGATCGACACAGAATATCAATGGAAATTAAATACAGTATATACTGTAGACAACTGAGTTATAGTGAGGTTTGTCATAAGTAAGATAAAGTCTTGAAAGTACAATGTGTTCAATGTGTTGAAAGTACAAGAACAGATTATAAACATAGTAGATGGTGGATTTGAAAAACGGATATTAGCACACAATGCTAGGAGATTCTTGATTAAAGGAAGTCTGAAGTGAAAATAAACTTATGATATAATGATTTGTATGTGAAGCACAGCTAAGAAATAGAACATTAGTAGCACAGATATGAGTATAATTTTGTTTGCAGTACATGAAGAGTTAAGAAACTTGTTATCTTTGCAAAAGAGCTTATCTGAGCTCCACAACCAATTTGGTCACTGCTTTCTGGAGCACTAAGAGCCTGTTTCCACTAGGAGCCATGCGTCCTGCGAGACGCACATCGGCATTTCCTTCCTGTGCGAGTATGTAGCCAAATCCCAGAAGCCATGCCATGCACAGCTATGGGATTCGCTGCCTCCAGCATGAAAAAATGCTGCAATTTCATCCCAAACGGACAGCGGCAGCATTATCCCCTATGGCAGAGTTTCCCCATGTGATTTGCTTGCAGGGAAACTCTGTGGATTCGGCCTGATTTCTGCAGCAGTGGAAACAGGCCCTTACACAACAAAGAAACAGTCAGAGACAGATTTAGATGATTTTTACTACTGGGAAGTTGAAAGGGTCATTAGCTCTGCTTATGTTATAGTTTAAAATACAGAGTGTGGCTTGTAATTTCAAATACAGGTATCAGAGAATTATGCAATGTTATATAAAAAGCTATATATCTAAAAAATTAAATATGAGACTATTTTCTTTGCTACTAATGTTTTATTAATTAATTATCAGTACTATGCATACGAATCATTACATCAAAAGTTTTTGTTTTCACTTCAGTGTCAGTTTAAAGAGTTCTTTGTTACACTCTGAGGGGGAGATTTATCAACACATAACCGACAGTCTTTTCTTCTTAATCTGTTCTAACCAGCAGGGAGAACAGTTCTGCATGATAATAAGAACCTTCTAAAATCCTAGGTAATAGTGGCAGTTTAGCATGAATTTCTAGAGCTGCACTACAGTTAAGAAGAGTGCAAATCCATCCCTAAACTGGCCTAGATTAAGAAGTGCTTGATAGCAGTTCTACAGATGTAGAATTGCAGGCTAGACATGATTGCAGAGTGCAGGCTAGACATGATTTGTTTGGTGCTCCTCCCCCTGATAAATTCCTCCTTAGAGCCTGCTGCTATCAATACAGTAGGTGTGTTGGTTACCTCAGCAACAGCAATTCCCCTCACACACTGCACTGTCTGAGAGACCTTCCTAGCTCCTCCTATTATACAACAGTTTTAGAAGGAATCTGCACTATCTAATGATTTCTTAAGATGTCTTAAACAGTTCTGCACAGATTTCTAAAAACCTACCAATATTTTGTCTCAGACACTCTTGATAAATCTGGCCCTGTGTTTTATACTGTACCAAAAGTACACAAGAACTTATATTTTCCTCTCAACCGATCTATTATAGCTGGGATGGATGCATATTTTCCTCTTTAGAAAAATATGTGGATGCTATTTTGAAACCTGTTGTGAGTTGGATTGTTTCCTCCAAGACGCTGGTCATTTTCTGAAACATATAGATACAATGAGACCCCTGGATGGTAAGGCACCGGTAGTGACCATGGATATCTGTAAAGGTGGCAACTAACGGCCCAATTTCTAGCAAAACAAATCATTCTGATCGGATTGGTTGTAAATAATTTCCATTGATGGACACAGTCGATTGCAAACGATTATAAAATAGTCGTCCACTTGGATTTTGGTCAATCCAAAATCCAATTTTTGTTGATTTTGATAGAAAGAAAGTAAAGATTGGTTTGTTGATGGTGTAGTGAACGATTTTTTTTCTTCTGATCAGATTTATCTGATTGCTCTAATGATTTTTCGCTTGAAATTGGATCGTTAGTGTGGCCACTAATGATCCAATCTTTTTCATCCAATCTTACTATTTCTATGTAATATAAGGGAACTGCCTGAAGTATCCATTCAGTATATTCACTCAATTTACCCTTATACTACATAGATTTGGTAAGATTGGATGAAAAAGAATGGATCATGGGGAAGTGTTTTTCCCCATGTGTGTTAACAGTGTTAGATAGATTTATAATGCATCTTGCGACATTAAAGTGGGATACAACTCTGACATTACATTCAATAAAAACATGTTTTCCTACTTTTTATTACCCATACATATTTGCTTATGTGCACAAGTGTTATTGTCCATTTACAAATTCCCAAAGTACATTTTATTTGATCTGAAAGCTGCCATTGAATTTTATTGCATAGCTGCTTTAATTATATATTAAAATCTATCTAGTGATTGCTTCTCAGCTCTTTCTGCTTCTCATGGATCTATGTAATCTTCATTCTGATCTACCATTCAGCTATGCACTCTCCTCTCATTCCCACAGGACCTCCAAGGCAAGATATTCACTGTCACGTGCTGGATGGATACATGGATAGCTAATTCTATAGTGATTAGGTGGTGAGATAGACAAGTAGAGGCATTTAGCCAGGATAACACTTTCTCCTAAACCAGCTGAGATAGCATATGCCATGGTGTCTCTTCATGCAACTGTTTTTCATGTATATTTATTAATCATCTAAACATTACACATATTCCTCAGCCTGTGTAATTAATCCTCTGGTCCTTGTATTGTTGAAGAGCCCTCATATGGTACTAGAAGCATCTCTTGCCTCAATAAGAGGTATTCAGACTAATGGTGTCAGACACATTGTTGTGCAGTTTGCTAGTTTTGATCTAAGGCAATCTCAGAAATAATGTCTGCCTAGATTAATTAACTGTGCATAATGCTGCTGTGTAGCTCATTATGTCTAAGTTATGAAAATGAATGCCTTCATTTTACAGAGAAACAAGATTTATATTATGACATATTGACATATGAGTAGAAGTGTGCTGTGAAGCATGCACATGACATTGTTAAGGAGTTACTTTCAGTTTTAAGTTACACGGATCAGTGCCATGCTGGAATAAATGAACTGAACATAACTCAGCTATAAATAAATACTGATTCTCAGATTGAAGAAACACACCTTAATGTTCTAAGCTTTGACAGTTTACCTGTGTAATACAATCAGGAGAAGTTCCTTTTAAAGGGACACTTAAGTCAAATAACCCCCTGCAGCTGTCCGGTGCCCTCGCCGTCTCCCTCCGATCCTCCTGGCCCTGTTGGTAGCCACTTCCTGTTTCGGTGACAGGAGCTGACAGGCTGGGGACGCGAGTGATTCTTCGCGTTCCTGGCCACAATAGCGCCATCTATGCTACTATAGCATATATCATATACCATATAGCAGCATAGAGGGTGCTAATGTGTCTGGGAATGCGAAGAATCACTCGCGTCCCCAGCCTGTCAGCTCCTGTCACCGAAAGAGGAAGTAGCTGCCGGCGGGGCCAGGAGGATCGGAGGGAGACGGCGAGGGCACCGGACAGCTGCAGGGGGCTATTGGAAGCTCTAGGTGAGTAAAACTTATATTTTTGTTTGACTTAAGTGTCCCTTTAAGTGATAAGATGGTTCAGAGAACAAAGTTTGGGGAGGCTGGGCTTGGACTCCCTTACTGTACCTTGTGAACTCACTTGTGGGGGTAAATATATTGGTAGTTCATTGAGCTGAAACATGGGGTAGGAAGCGTCAGGGGAGAGGGTTAGGTAGGATCAACGGCGTTCTTAGGAAATTTGACACCCGGTGTTAATTATTTACAGACACTCCCCAACCCCCCCCCCCCCTAAATATTTTTATTTGATGGGAGGGTTGACAGGTTGGGGCACCGAACGTGTAGTTGCAAATTTTGGGGGATTTTTTGGGAAAAGGAGTTGTCATGATGTGGACAGAGCTAACCGTTATGAAACTCTGTACTCTATACAGTGCTGCAGAAGATGTCAGTGCTATATAAATACACACTAATAATATGGTAGGACATAACACTATGAATATGGTACGATTAGAATGTGAGCTCCCAAAGGACAGGGAGGGGACATAAGAAAGAGGGGAATGCGTGGGGGGGGGGGGGGGGTAAAGAGGTAGATGCACAAGACAGAGAGCCTGGTGGGAGAGGAAAAATGGCAGGAAGGACTCTCACTGGGTCTGCAGACATCACCAGTGCTGTTTGGCAGGGTGATGCTGTTAAAAGACGGATCAGTGAATAATGGCGCACAGCGCCTATGCATTAAAATGGCGCCGCATTAAAAAGATACGCTTATCGCTATTTATCGTTAGTACTGCATAATAATGGTGCACAGGGAAAAAAGAAGAAAAACGGCACACAATAACGTTATTTATCAATAGCGCAATTCATATGCCAAACAGCAGATGTTATTGTGCACAGTAACGTTATTTATCAATAGTGCCCTACATAAGCCAAACTGCAGATGTTATTTAACTGCAAAACAGTGAATGGATTTAATGTTACACTGTCAAGGTTAGGGTTAGGCACCACCAGGGGAGATTTAGGGTTAGGCACCACCGGGGGGGGGGGGTGCTTAGGGTTAGGCACCTCCAAGGGGGTGGTTAGGGTTAGGCACCACCAGGGGGGTGGTTAGGGTTAGGCACCACCAGGGGGGTCTTAGGGTCAGGCACCACCAGGGAAGTGGTTAGGGTTAGGCACCACCAGGGGGGTCTAGGGGTTAGGGATAGGTACAGAGAGGGTTCTGTGTGTTAACGCTAATTTTCAATAAATTAAACAGAGCCAAATAATGATAAGGCCTTAACGTTAAATAGCGATAAGCTACAAACGGATTAGCGGCAACACTGTGCGCCATTATTCACAGGCGCCATTTTCAGATTGATCCATTAAAAGAAGCCACTAAAATCTGAAAAGAGGAAAGGGTCATGGGGAAAGACAACAGGGTGGGAGGGGGAGCTGGGAAAAGAGGTAAGATTACCTGCAATCAAGCTAATCTAAGTTGCCTGGAGCTTTCGTATCTGCTCACTACAAAAGTCGGTTGTTAGCACCTTGATCACTGGCTTCTGCAACAGCAGACTGCCCTGCATTCTTTATTAATTACTCTGATCAGGATAAATAACCAATAGTCACTGCTGGTCCGTGGGCCGTTTGCAGCTATGTTAGCTGGCGCCGGCTGCTTTCTCTTTTGCAATGCCTGGTCAGTGTCCTCCTTTCCCTGTCTCCTTACATATCAGCGCGTCTTCCGGCTGCTGTGAATAAGCAGGAAGCAGGAGAGTGGTTCCCATGGTAACGGCGATATACATCGCCACTACAGGAAGCCGCTCTCCTGCTTTCTGGTTATTCACAGCAGCCGGGAGACGCGCTGCTGTGTAAGGAGACAGGGAAAGGAGAGTACTGACCAGGCATTACAAAAGAGAAAGCGGCCCCCAGTTAAGGTAACACTAGCGGGGGCTGCTATACTAGCTATACTGGGCATCTATACTAGCATCTATACTAGCTATACTGGGCATCTATACTAGCATCTATACTAGCTATACTGGGCATCTATATTAGCTATACTAGGCATCTATACTAGCTATACTGGGCATCTATACTAGCATCTATACTAGCTATACTGGGCATCTATACTAGCATCTATACTAGCTATACTGGGCATCTATACTAGCTATACTGGGCATGTATACTACCATCTATACTAGCTATACTGTGCATCTATACTAGCTATACTGGGCATCTATACTAGCATCTATACTAGCTATACTGGGCATCTATACTAGCTATACTGGGCATCTATACTAGCTATACTGGGCATCTATACTAGCTATACTGGGCAACTATACTAGCATCTATACTAGCTATACTGGGCATCTATACTAGCATCTATACTAGCTATACTGGTTGAACTCGATGGACGTATGTCTTTTTCAACCAAAATAACTATGTAACTATGTAACTATACTGGGCATCTATACTAGCTATACTTTGGCAACTATAATACCTATACAGGGGCATCTATACTAGATATACTGGGCATCTATACAAGCTATACTGGGCAGCTAAACTCCCTATACTGGGGCAACTATACTCTCTATACTGGGGCAGCTATACTCCCTAAACTGAGGTAACTATAGTACCTATATCGGGACAGCTATACTCCCTATACTGGAGCAACTATACTCCCTATACTGGGGCAACTATACCAAGATACCCTACCTGTACCTGGCTACCTACAGGGACTTGTGAGTTCACTTGTGGTGGTAGATATTAACTCTCTTGTAAGGCCACATCTGGAATATGGAATTCAGTTTTTGGCACCGCATTACAGGAAGGATATTGCAGAGCAATATAAAAGCTTAGCAGAGGAGCTTTTTTCTCCTAGTCTTTTGCAAAGGAATATGGATCTAGGATCTGCGCATGGAGGAGAAAAGCTTTAGTAATTCATTTAGGAAAGGTTTCTTTAAATAAGCGTGATTAAAATGTGGAATGTATTGCCACAGGAAGTAGTTATGGCAAATTCTATATGTGCGTTTAAAGCGGAATATAACCCTGCATTTCAACTTTGCTCTAAAACATTATTTACAGCATATTATATGCAAAAAGCATTTTTTTTTTACTAGACCAGCATTGGAAGGGTTAAACACAGAGGTTTTAAGTTCCGTGCAGACATTCAGATAGTTACATTCTATTTAGTTAGTGTGTAACTGTTTATCAATAGATACATCTCTTTGGCTGTCCTCCAAGCTCCTTCTCAGTGAGAGAGATGAGTCACAATAAACACATATTTGTAAACAAAAAGTATCTAACTCAAGTTCGGATTCGTCTGCAGAAATCTCTAGGGACTTTAAAGCCCTGTGTAACCCTTCCAATGCTGGTCTAGTAAAAAAAAAATGCTGGTTGCATATAATATACTGTAAATAATGTTTTAGAGCAAAGTTGAAATGCAGGGTTATATT
Organism: Hyperolius riggenbachi; assembly: GCF_040937935.1. Taxonomy (NCBI): domain Eukaryota; kingdom Metazoa; phylum Chordata; class Amphibia; order Anura; family Hyperoliidae; genus Hyperolius; species Hyperolius riggenbachi. The sequence continues at coordinate 351,624,643 of NC_090648.1, forward strand.
CCGCTTTAAGAAAGGCATCATGTGACTTGAACTTCTACCTTAGATAAAGTCCTGAGATAAAGTCCTGAGAAAGACATTTTACAAATATCACTGCTAGTAATTTAACTTCCTCACAAAACATAATTCAGTTTTGTTTGCTTTTTCATATTTTATTAATGCAAATCTTTACTGAAGGCATCTTTCAGGTAGTGTGACATTTGCATCTTTACATAACAGACACATTTACAACAACTTTTATTCCTGTATCTGATTTCTACTGTTATTCTCCTGCTTGTGTTTGCATTTTTCAGCCTGCTATACACAGTTACTTCAGCCTGTTATCTGAAACAGCTGACATCAGAGCCTCTGTCAGGACATCACAACCAGTAGCCCTGTGAGGGGCCTGCTGAGTAGCATACATTTAATTGTTTCCTAGCTCCAGCAGTGTGCACTGAACAGGAAAGGCATCTACTAAGTTCAGGAATTCCATGCTAAGGTACTCAAATGATGTGCATTTTTTTCAGTCACAGAGCTGAATTCCTCTCTTATCAGCTCAATAATTCTATGGCTATCCAGACCAGTTAAGCTTAGATAAACAAAAAGAAGAATTTGTGTTGGTTATAAGCTAATTGTTTTTCCAATAGCTGAGCAACAGGTCAGATTACAGAGCAGTACAAAGCTTCTACACTCGTGTGCCGAGATGCACTCTGACAGTAGCAAATAGCAAATACTAGAGAATCCAGAATCCTGTTAACTTGCACTTAATCTGCATTGCTCCCTACCTCTAATATCTGCCTCTTTTTCAATTGGAAAACGGTGAAAAGTTATTTTAAAGAGAGGATGAAAATTATCTTATAGATGATAACTCAGGAAAAAAAGTTAATTGCACATGGGCCCAGTCTCTAAACTTTCTACTCCCCTCTTCTTCTCTCCCCTTATGTTTGCTTCCTTTCTCTTGATATTTCCCATTCTAAAATAATTCCATTAGTGTGTCACCCTAATTATTATAAGTATTTATATAGCATAGTAACAGTCTAATGTCCTACCATATTTGTATGTATTTGCTGTATATAGCACTGACATCTGCAGCACTTTATAGAGTATATAACCTTGTCAATGACTGTCCTCGGAGGAGCTCACAATCTAATTCTCCCATAGTCATAGTCTATTGTCCTGCCATATTATTATTATATAATTATATAGCACTGACATCTTCTGCAGCACCGTACAGAGTACATAGTCATGTCACTGACTGTCCTCAGAGGAACTCACTATCTAATTCCTACCATAGTCATAGCCTAATGTCTTACCATATTATCAGACATCCAAAAGATGACCCAGCACCGTCAGGGATGATGTATTAAGCTCTTTCATTCAAAGCATCAAAGATAAAGGCAGGATACACCAAAAACAAGAGGTTAATGCATTGAAGTAGCAATGTTTCGGGAGGACACCCTTCCTTGTCAAGCCTGCAAAGCCAGGACCCAGTGCTGCTGTCTCTTTTGTGATTGGCTCATTGTCTTATGCTGGGTACACACAATATTGTTGTCTGCTCGATTTTCCAACAGATCGTTTTTTCCGCTCGATTCTGGGCTTGATTCTGCGCTCGATTCTCTTATCTTCCACTCGTTTTTTGTTTTTTTTTATGTTTTTCCATTTACTTCTATGAGAAATTGAGCGCAGAATTGATCAGAAGGAATATCGGACATGTCGGAAATTATCTATCGAATCCAACTTTCTAGAGGAAAACTTATGGTGTGTACCCAGCATTAGAGCCTACTATTTAATGGGAAGATGTGTGACTAACTTGTCAGAGGTTTTGTAGGCTTGACAAAGGGAAGGCACCCTCCTGCATACACAGGAATCCGCACCCTCCTGTGCCATTTGTGGTCCATCTGCACCCCTCCATAGCAACAGAATGCATCTATTGCCTGAAGGCTAGTGATCCCTCTGTACAGTAACAGTCTTTGAATTCTCCCGAAAGAACATTTCAAAATCTCAGACGGGTGACAATTATTGCATGTTACGGGAAACCTCAGGGCAATGCAGAGGCACCCCACTAAGGGATTATCTATATACAAATAATATCTAAGGTATCTGTATATAGTCATATATTTAAGAGCAAACACCAAAGGTACTCTGTTTAAGCTATCCCTTTGGTTTTTGCTCTCTTTCTAATAAATATTTTTTTGTTCACTGCTCAATTGCTTAAAGGCCCATACCCAATATGCAATTTTTCCAACGACTGGAGATTTTTCGAGTGACAAGTGATCGTTTCTGTGATCACATGATGTTGGTACAGATGCACAATTAAACGAGCGGCGTGTGGAGATGTGCTGTGATGACGTCAGTCACGGCAGATTGGATCTTTAAGATCCTTGGCGCCTCCACTCAAAGTACCGTGATCACTGGACTTCTCACACGCACCTGCCGTGTGCCATCATGTGCACCCACTCGCATGAAGATGGATTGGGGGACACTCACCATCGCTTGGGTCGTCAGGTGAGTATTCAGCTCAGTGTGTACCTGAAACAAAACGACCACAAGGATTTATACTTACCTGGGGCTTCTTCCTGCCCCCTGCAGTCCGTTAGCTCCCTTGCTATCCTCCCGACTCCTTTACAGTTGCTGCTGTCAGGCCTGTAAATTCAGCGACTCGACTGAGACACGGGCCACTGCACATTCACGTTCTCGGCTGTGTGCACCCTCTGATTGTGATCCTGTTGCTGTGCACTGACAGTTCACAAAGATGGCCATTGCACTTACACAAAACACTCCTGGTTATGGGATCACGATGGGGGTGTGCATAGCTGGGACCGCACATGTGCCATGCCCTGCAACCCAGTTGGATTGCGGACTCCACCACGGCAGAATGGAGGTGACCACAACGGACTACAGGGGGCTGGAAGCAGCCCCAGGTAAGCAAAAATACTTGTGGTCATTTTCTTTCAGTCAGCCAGGTTTACGTTCAAAAGGTGTGTGTGTGTGTGTGTGTGTGTGTGTGTGTGTGTGTGTGTGTGTTGTACAAGTAACTTACAACACACTCAGACAGGGGAAACAATTGAAATCAGAGCTTTCTCCTTACTTCATGCACTTCATATCAGCCCCAGGAGCCAGGCAACTGCAAAATCCTCTGACCTGGTGTAAAGATTGCAAAGATTACAGAGTTGTTCTGGGCAACTGTACCTTGCCACAGACAGCCTGCTGAGAGCTAAAGTGTTAATTAGTAGAGGGGAGAGAGATCACAGGCACAGGGAATGGAGGTGACAGAGGAGCTAATATTGTTAAGTGTGGTAGGGAGAAGACAGAACAGCATAGACACAGAGGCGTAGCTAGGGTGTTTGACACCCGGTGCGGATAATTTACCAAAACACACACACACACACACAAAAAAGCGAAGCGCGCAGCGGCAAAAAATGGGTGTGGACACGACATCACATGGGTGGCGGTAACTGTAATAGTAAGGTAGTAAGCTAATATAGGTAGCCAGAATAGTTCCCCCCAGCAAAGGTTAGATAGGTAGGTGCCCCCAGTATAGGTTAGTTAGGTAGGTGCCTCCAATATAGGTAGCCAGTATAGTTGCCACCAGTATAAGCTAGCTAGGTAGGTGCCCCCAATACAGGTTACATAGGTAGGTGACCCAGTATAGATTACATAGGTAGCTGCCCCCAGTATAGGTTAGATTGGTAGGTGCCTCCAGTGTAGGTTAGATAGGTAGCTGCCCCTCAGTATAGGTTAGATAGGTAGGTGCCCCCCAGTATAGGTTAGATAGGTAGTGCCCCCCAGTATAGGTTAGATAGGTAGCTGCCCCCCAGTATAGGTTAGATAGGTAGCTGTGTAGCTGCTGCCCAGTATAGGTTAGATTAGGTATGTGCGCCCCAGTATAGGTTACATTAGGTTGGTGCCCCCAAGTATAGGTTAGATTAGGTAGGTGCCCCCCATTATAGGTTAGATTAGGTAGGTGCCCCCCATTATAGGTTACATTAGGTAGGTTCCCCCAGTATAGGTTAGATAGGTAGCTGCCCCCCAGTATAGGTTAGATTAGGTAGGTGCCCCCGAGTATAGGTTAGATTAGGTAGGTGCCCCCCAGTATAGGTTAGATTAGGTAGATTCCCCCCAGTATAGGTTAGATAGGTAGCTGCCCCCCAGTATTAGGTAGGTGCCCCCCCCCTAATGGAGGGGAGAGCCGCAGCGGCAGGGAGGGCAGCCCGACCTTTCCCTCCCTTCCTCTCCCAGGGCTCCCCTCCGTGCTCCCCCCTCCAGACTGCAGAGAGAAATGCGCAGGGAAGCCTGTACTAAACTACTCACCTCCCTGGTTCCAATCGCCGCTCACTAGCCGCCAGTCTCCTCTCTGCATAGACGCTGATATACATGGTGCTTCCGGCTAAACAGGAAGCAGAGTGTGTATCAGCGTGTATGCAGAGAGGAGACCGGCGGCTAGTGAGCGGCGATTGGAACCAGGTAGGTGAGTAGTTTAGTACAGGCTTACCTGCGCATTTCTCTCTGCAGTCTGGAGGGGGGAGCATGGAGGGGAGCCCTGGGAGAGGAGAGGAGAGGAAGGGAGGGAGAGGTCGGGCTGATCTCCCCGTGGCTGCGGCTCCCCCCTCAATTACAGAGCACACCCCCTCTAGGGCGGCTGGGGGCACCCCACCTGCTGCGGGTCGCACCCCCCGCAACCCCGTCACGACGCTAGTGCATAGACACACAACGTGGATCCCTCCTTACCGCTCAGTTTCTTCAATCCGTGCCCTGCAAAACCAGCTGACCAGAAGTTTGTGAGGAGGGTGGAGGGAGAGCTGAAGAGACACGCTGTTACAGGTGGCTAAGCTGCAAAGTCCATGCAGCTGCTGCTGGATTTTGCCGATATGCTGCTCTCTGCTTCCTCTGTTTTCTGGTTTCCATACTTACTGTATTTAGACGCCCGCTGCCCTGCCTGCATACACGCAGTAAGTGGACAGGCGACATCTGGCATGTGGGGAATGTTGTGGAAGGCTCTCCATCCGCAGCACCCTTTGTATTTTCCCGCCCTAGTCCAAGGCTTTGGGGGCCTGCCCAGAAATCCGGACGCTGAACCTCTGCAGGCTGAGGTGGAGGCTGAAGCGTCTGTTTACCATGGCAACGGCGACGCTCAGCCTCAACTTATTTCCGGAACCCGAACTGCGCTGCGGCATGCGAGGCTGGAAGGAAGGTAAAAGAGATGGGTGACACGCTTACATGCTGCTGATGGGACTCCTTAGCCGCAGCAGCAGCAGGCATGAAAAAGTTAATGGAAGGATGGTGATGGGGCCCTAAGCTGGTGCTTGTTGTGCCTGGTGGATGATCCGGCTCTGCCCGGAAGGGAGGAGACTTGAATCTGCAAGCATGTCAATGTACAATGGAAGGTGCAACCTGCATCTTGGCTGTTCTCCTACATTATCATTATTGTTATTATTATTATTGTTATTATTATTATTATTATTATGTACTTATATAGTCCTGACATCATGTTTCTTTTATAGGGAAACACTGCTTTTTTTGATGGGGAGGAGGCAGAGGGAGTGAAGGGAGGCCCAGTAAGTTTACCTGGTATGGGGCCTACAAATTTCTGAAGGTGGCACTGGCTGACATTTTAGGTGAAAGTGATCTCTTACCAACTCTTTGTGCAAAAGAGGCATCAGTTTGCGAACACTTTAATTCCAGCACAGGAGACTTGGCTCAGCATTGAGTAACTTCAGCGCCGTCAAAAGACGGCGCTGAAGTTACTTAGAAAACACTATAATTGGGCCTCCAGCAATTGCTGGAAGCCTAATTATTTCATTTCCCACCATTCATGGCGGCCTGGGGGGGGGGGGGGGAGGAATAGTATTTAACGTAGATAAGAATTTCTGCAGGAGCAGGATAAGCCATATAGGCTGTATCCTGCGCCCAAGTCTCCTGCGCTGATTCCTCTCGTATGCTCAGTTCGTCCTGGATGGAGTTATTAATCATTCATCCTAATTAGCTATTCAATTCTGTACAAGACCCTTACTATTGTTAATTGAAACTTCTGTTAGTCTGCTGTCTCATTTAAAAAAACTTTTTATGTTCTGTATACTGTACATCAGCATTTAGAAACTTTTTTGTTGTCTTTTCACTTATGATGTACAGTTTGGTTGAGGATAATGACAACTTGAGACAAAAGAAAACCTGCCATGACTTAATGAATAATACCTGGTTGTCAAATTCTGTTGCCAAGCTGATATTACATAATTTGTCATGTTTTTTTTTCTTTTTAGTCAAAGTTTCTATTGGCATGGTTACCATGAGAGCAGTAATACATAAAAAAGGAATATAGCATTCTTCCATGTGAATAGACTCTAACTCATAAAAGCCAAGCATAGCTCAGGAATTTTCTATACATACTTTTCAGAGTGTTGAACTAAATGGCACCGTCACTGAAATGTACTTAACTTTTCAAACTTGTATAACATAGACATAAAAGCAACCCTCTGCACCAAGCAAAGTACTGTATCACTGTGATGACTCAGGATGATGATCAGTAATTTTGGTGTTCGGATTCTGCATAGCCAATTCCAAACACAGAGTACTCCCATCTGCCGCTGTTCAGTACCAAACAAGCGGACAGGGTCAGGAGGAGTTCACTGACTTGTCATGCAACATTTCATGTTGAGTTTCACGTGACTCCAATGATTCCTCCTTCCAAGCCAAAGTAGGAAGTATCGGAGTCAAATCGGCAGATGGGAGCAGTCAGGTGTTTTGAATTGGCTATACCGAATTTGAATACCAATGCTAATTATAAGAACCAAGAAAAAAAACACACACAAAGTGACAGACATACCGGTAGCTTAAAATGATATACAGGATGTTAATTGAACAAATACACACAAAACTGGCAATAAAATGGTTATACAACACACCAATGGCCACTGATTTCAACAGCAGATGAACTGCAAAACCTAGCCACACAATGAATTAAATGCAATTCTCAAATGCCTAAGTAGGGTTATTCTTATTTGCTATAGCACTGCAAGAGGATTCTGGATAAACAAGTCCCAGTAACAAACTTAGTCTCCACAATCCATGTTCTCTTTAGCACAGCAGATGAACCACAAAATACAGGGGAATGCTTGACGGGCACTAGACAGACAATAAGTTCCAGCAGTGCTAGTAGCAAATATAAAGTCTACATAATCCACATGAGGTACAGATAGAGGAATTAGCAATTAAACCAAGAAACTTGAATCTTTCTAGGCTTTAGCACATAAGATTTTTACTCTACAAGCCAGTTGTTGTCTGCCCTCTGCTCAATAATACAGGGTACCTGGCCTCAACACATGCTCTCTGCTGCCTGCTGCCAGTTAGATGTTTGCAAGTACAGGGAAATAGCAAGACCACCCTACAGAGATTTCCACAATATCCATGATGGGATGTCCACAGCTCTAGATAAACTATATAGATAAACTTATATAGATAAGCTAAAAACTATTAAACTGCAGTTCAGGAAGATGGCCACGGGATTCTGGCCTTTTCTTGTTTTTCTTCCCTTTTCCCTACCAGTTCACATTTTTTCCCCCCTTTGTGCAGTGTGCTCCGGTGTATCCTGGGACGTTAGTGCAGGTCATGGGGAGTTCTGGACATTGCCTTGTCGCTGCCTGGGTCCATTGTCTGTGTAGGTACAAGCTGTGTGAAGTCCACCACTGCTACCCAGGAGGTCGGGGCTCCACTGAGGTCGGAAGACACCGCACCGATCGAGACACCTTTGGCCTTGCTGGATGCCAACTACATCCATCCATCCATCGGCTGCTGCTGCTCCACCGCTGCTGTTTCAGGCCCTCCATGATGCCAGCTGGTAATCTGGTCGGACGCTTCTGTGACAGCCAGATTTTCTTGACCAGCTCTGCCAAATACTGCCTGGGAGTCGGGACCCACCACAGAAATGAACACTACTGTATCTTTTGAACTAGAACACCATGCCCAGCACTACCAGATGCCGGACATCAGCAATTAGGATCCTCAGCAGTGTCAGCAATACCACCGGTTTTCTTTCATGATGAACTGGGCCATCACTGCTGAACTTTTACCTCCCTCTGTTACCCCCCCCCCTTTTCAATGTGTACTTAGGGATGACAGATGATTGCCAAGTGTGACTGGTGGCTAGTGTTGGGCGAACACCTAGATGTTCGGGTTCGAGAACGTTCGCCGAACATCGCCGCGATGTTCGGGTGTTCGCGCCGAACTCCGAACATAATGGAAGTCAATGGGGCCCTGAACTTTCGTGCTTTGTAAAGCTTCCTTGCATGCTACATACCCCAAATTAGCAGGGTATGTGCACCTTGGGAGTGGGTACAAGAGGAAAAAAATATTTGAAAAAGAGCTTATAGTTTTTGAGAAAATTGATTGTAAAGTTTCAAAGGAAAAACTGTCTTTTAAATGCGGAAAATGTCATGTTTCTTTGCACAGGTAACATGCTTTTTACCGCCATGCAGTCATAAATGTAATAAAGAGAAGAGGTTCCATAAACAGGGACCGGTAACGCTAACCCAGCAGCAGCAGCAGCAGCACACGTGATGGAACAGGAGGAGGCGCAGGAGGAGAAGGCCACGCTTTGAGACACAACAACCCAGGCCTTGCATGAGGACAAGAAGCGTGCGGATAGCATGCTTTTTACCGCCATGCAGTCATAAAGGAAATAAAGAGAAGAGGTTCCATAAACAGGAACCGGTAACGCTAACCCAGCAGCAGCAGCAGCACACGTGATGGAACAGGAGGAGGCGCAGGAGGAGAAGGCCACGCTTTGAGACACAACAACCCAGGCCTTGCATGAGGACAAGAAGCGTGCGGATAGCATGCTTTTTACCGCCATGCAGTCATAAATGAAATAAAGAGAAGAGGTTCCATAAACAGGGACCGGTAACGCTAACCCAGCAGCAGCAGCAGCACACGTGATGGAACAGGAGGAGGCGCAGGAGGAGAAGGCCACGCTTTGAGACACAACAACCCAGGCCTTGCATGAGGACAAGAAGCGTGCGGATAGCATGCTTTTTACCGCCATGCAGTCATAAATGAAATAAAGAGAAGAGGTTCCATAAACAGGGACCGGTAACGCTAACCCAGCAGCAGCAGCAGCACACATGATGGAACAGGAGGAGGCGCAGGAGGAGAAGGCCACGCTTTGAGACACAACAACCCAGGCCTTGCATGAGGACAAGAAGCGTGCGGATAGCATGCTTTTTACCGCCATGCAGTCATAAATGAAATAAAGAGAAGAGGTTCCATAAACAGGGACCGGTAACGCTAACCCAGCAGCAGCAGCAGCACACGTAATGGAACAGGAGGAGGCGCAGGAGGAGAAGGCCACGCTTTGAGACACAACAACCCAGGCCTTGCATGAGGACAAGAAGCGTGCGGATAGCGTGCTTTTTACCGCCATGCAGTCATAAATGAAATAAAGAGAAGAGGTTCCATAAACAGGGACCGGTAACGCTAACCCAGCAGCAGCAGCAGCACACGTGATGGAACAGGAGGAGGCGCAGGAGGAGAAGGCCACGCTTTGAGACACAACAACCCAGGCCTTGCATGAGGACAAGAAGCGTGCGGATAGCATGCTTTTTACCGCCATGCAGTCATAAATGAAATAAAGAGAAGAGGTTCCATAAACAGGGACCGGTAACGCTAACCCAGCAGCAGCAGCAGCACACGTGATGGAACAGGAGGAGGCGCAGGAGGAGAAGGCCACGCTTTGAGACACAACAACCCAGGCCTTGCATGAGGACAAGAAGCGTGCGGATAGCATGCTTTGTACCGCCATGCAGTCATAAATGTAATAAAGATAAGAGGTTCCATAAACAGGGACCGGCAACGCTAACCCAGCAGCAGCAGCACACGTGATGGAACAGGAGCAGGCGCAGGAGGAGAAGGCCATGTTTTTTGAGACACAACAACCCAGGCCTTGCATGAGGACAAAAAGCGTGCGGATATAGCAGCAATGCTTTTTGCCTCCATGCAGTCATAAATGTAATACAGATGAGAGGTTCAATAAACAGGGACCGGAAACGCTAAACCATCCCAGATGTTCATTGGTCATGTTACTTGGTTGGGGTCCTGGAGTGTTGCGTAGTCGTTTCCAATCCAGGATTGATTCATTTTAATTTGAGTCAGACGGTCTGCATTTTCTGTGGAGAGGCGGATACGCCGATCTGTGACGATGCCTCCGGCAGCACTGAAACAGCGTTCCGACATAACGCTGGCTGCCGGGCAAGCCAGCACCTCTATTGCGTACATTGCCAGTTCGTGCCAGGTGTCTAGCTTCGATACCCAATAGTTGAAGGGTGCAGATGGATTGTTAGACACAGCTACACCATCTGACATGTAGTCCTTGACCATCTTCTCCAGGCGATCGGTGTTGGAGGTGGATCTGCACGCTTGCTGTTCAGTGGGCTGCTGCTGCATGGGTGTCAGAAAATGTTCCCACTCCAAGGACACTGCCGATACCATTCCCTTTTGGGCACTAGCTGTGGCTTGTGTTGTTTGCTGCCCTCCTGGTCGTCCTGGGTTTGCGGAAGTCAGTCTGTCGGCGTACAACTGGCTAGAGGAGGGGGAGGATGTCAATCTCCTCTCTAAAGTCTCCACAAGGGCCTGCTGGTATTCTTCCATTTTGACCTGTCTGACTCTTTCTTCAAGCAGTTTTGGAACATTGTGTTTGTACCGTGGATCCAGAAGGGTATAAACCCAGTAATTGGTGTTGTCCAGAATGCGCACAATGCGTGGGTCGCGTTCAATGCAGTCTAGCATGAATTGAGCCATGTGTGCCAGAGTCCTACCAGAATCCTCATCATCCTCTTGTGAGCGTTGTGATAGTTGTTGTGATGCATCATAGTAGTCACCTTCTTCCTGGTCTGCTTCTGCTGACCATTCGCGCTGAATTGTGGAAGTCCAACGTGCACCGCTCTGGCCCTCGTCAGTGGTGGCAGGAAATTCTTGCTCCAACTCCAGCTGTTCCTCCTCCTCTTCTTCGTCATAGCTGCTGGGGCCAGCGTTTCCTGAGGCGGATGGCCTGATGTTGGTACCATCACGCTGATCGTTTTCTCCTTCATATTCCCCCAGTTGCATCATGACAGCTGTTTCCTTGATTTTCAACATTGACCTCTTCAGTAAACACAGCAGTGGTATGGTAATGCTGACTAAAGAGTTGTCACTGCTCACAAGCAACGTGGATTGCTCAAAATTTTGGAGGACTTGGCAGAGGTCCAACATGATGGCCCAATCGGATCCACAGAAGCTTGGCAGCTGGCCGGATGCACCTCGGTACTGCGCCGTCATGTACTGGAGCCACAAATCCGTCTGTTCCTTTATTCCCCTCCAAATTTCCTCCCCTGTGTGCTGCTTATCCCCAAGGCAGATCAGCTTCAGCAACGCTTGCTGACGCATGCCAACAGCTGTGCTGCACTGCTTCCACGATCCTACTGCTGCTGGTGCTGGGTTCGCGTTTCCGGATGAGGTACAGCTTTGAGATGCGTTGGAGGAGAAGGAGTCAGAGAGGTAGCTGCTGCTGTTGTTATCCAGTGGGAGGGACGGCGGTGCAGCTGTTTGCGGCGTGGGCAACACCCGCGCCGTAGCAGGTGAGGAATCGCTGCCAGGCTCCACAAGGTTCACCCAGTGCGCGGTAAGGGAGATGTATCGACCCTGGCCGAACGCACTCGTCCAGGTGTCAGTGGTGAGGTGAACCTTGCAGGCAACGGCATTCTTCAAGCTTCGGGTTATTTTGCTGACCACGTGCTCATGCAACTCAGGCACTGCAGAGCGCGCAAAGTGGTAGCGGCTGGGAACCACGTAACGTGGGATGGCCACTGACATCATGCCCTTGAAGCTGTTTGTCTCCACCACTCGATATGGCAGCATTTCACAGGCCAGAAGCTTGGCTATGCTGGCTGTTACTGCCACGGCCCGGGGGTCATTTGCTGGCAATTTCCTATTGCGCTCAAACATCTCCGAGACAGACAACTGAACCGTAGGGCTGCACACTGAAGGGCTGTTGGTTGTTGTGTTTGATGAAGACTGGGAGACCTCAAGAGCACTACTCCGGAAAGTGACAGTGTCAGCGTCGTCTGATGTTTGTGAATGTTGTGAACCACGCAATGGCTGGGCTACTGCTGCTGCTGAGGCGGGTCTGGTGGTGAGTCTGGTGAACCCAAGGGAGGCAGTGTTGCTGGTACCCTGTCCTGTCGAGTTTGCCCACAGAGTGGGATGTTTGGATAGCATGTGGCGGCTCATGCTGGTGGTGGAGAGGTTGTTAATACTTTTCCCCCTGCTCAGGCGGGTCTTGCACACTTTGCAAATCGCCATGGTAACATCCTCAGTGCAGTCTTCAAAGAAAGCCCAGACTTTGGAGCACCTGCCTTGCTGGCGATTTCTGTTTGCGCCTCTTTTGCCTCTCAAAGGAACTTCCACGCTTGTGGTGCCTGAAATTTCGCGCCGCCTACCTTGTGGCACAAGGCGAACTCGTGCAGCAGTGGGTTCTTCAACAGACTCATCTGTGCTGCTGCTACGACGGCGATGTTCTCGTTCACAAACAAAATCTGGGTCTCTGTCCACATTGTCCATACCCTCCTCTTCCATCTCCTCAAACTCGTCATATGTCATTGTGGGGGGCCGCCGCCGTGGAGTAGAGCTCCCTAGAACAACCTCTGCGCAGCTCACTCCAACGTCGTCTTCCAGAGCTTCTCGGCCGACCTCCTGCAATTGCAACCCCTCCTGCCCAACTTGCTCTGGGATTTGGGTTTCAAAGTCCTCGGACTCGCCTTGTTGTATTTCAGTGCACGGTGCATTTCCCACAGTTAATGGTTGTGAATCCGGGCACAACATTTCTGGCTGTTCCTCCATTGACCTTTCAAAGGTGGAAGTTTGTTGGCCTGGGAATAGCTCCTGCGAATACCCCATTGTGTCCTGAGGTAATTCATCGGACTGGTTATCTGGCAGTTGTGTGCGTGGTGTCGCTGCCGGTTGTGTCAGCTTTGTGCCCACTGGCTCCTTGTAACTGGCTGAGGACTCGGACCTCGTACGTGATGTGCTGGTGCTGCTTAACCCACTGCTGGACGCTTGAGAGGTCATCCAAGTAATTATCTGGTCCTGTTCTTTTGGATCTGTGAGGGTTGTTGTCCTGGACAACATGGGCGGTATTGAGTGGGTTTTCTTGGGTGCTCCCCTGTGGCCTGTACGTGAACCGTCAGGGGAAACACCTCTTCCCTTGCCCCTCCCTCTTTCACCGGATTTCTTCCTCATTTCACTTATCCTTAAAGTACACGCTGACTGGCAGCAGTACAGTGGCAGTACAGAAATGCTATACAGTGGTGGGTGAGCGGTGTACCACTATTGCCAGCAGCGACACAGAGCACAATGCTATACAGTGGCGGGTGAGCGGTGTACTACTGTTCCCAGCAGACACAGAGTGGCAGTAAACACAATGCTATATAGTGTGGCTGAGCCGTGTACACACAGTGGCAGTAAACAATGCTATATAGTCTGGCTGAGCGGTGTACACAGAGTGGCAGTACACACAATGCTATATAGTCTGGCTGAGCGGTGTACACAGAGTGGCAGTAAACAATGCTATATAGTCTGGCTGAGCGGTGTACACAGAGTGGCAGTAAACAATGCTATATAGTCTGGCTGAGCGGTGTACACAGAGTGGCAGTACACACAATGCTATATAGTCTGGCTGAGCGGTGTACACAGAGTGGCAGTAAACAATGCTATATAGTCTGGCTGAGCGGTGTACACACAGTGGCAGTACACACAATGCTATATAGTCTGGCTGAGCGGTGTACACAGAGTGGCAGTAAACAATGCTATATAGTCTGGCTGAGCGGTGTACACAGAGTGGCAGTAAACAATGCTGTATAGTCTGGCTGAGCGGTGTACACACAGAGGCAGTACACACAATGCTATATAGTCTGGCTGAGCGGTGTACACAGAGTGGCAGTACACACAATGCTATATAGTCTGGCTGAGCGGTGTACACAGAGTGGCAGTAAACAATGCTATATAGTCTGGCTGAGCGGTGTACACAGAGTGGCAGTACACACAATGCTATATAGTCTGGCTGAGCCGTGTACACACAGTGGCAGTAAACAATGCTATATATAGCGTGGCTGAGCGAGGTACACAGTGGCAGTGCACACAATGCTATATAGTGTGGCTGAGCGAGCGGTGTACTACTGTTCCCAGCAGCGACACACAATGACTGGGGGGACCCTGGCTAGCGTGGCTGGAGCGCGAACTACCCTGCCTGCCTACCCAAAGCTAAACCCATAGACAAATGGCGGAGATATGACGTGGTTCGGGTATTTATTTACCCGAACCACGTGACCGTTCGGTCAATCAGAGCGTGTTCGGGCCGAACCACGTGACCCGTTCAGCCAATCAGAGCGCGTTCGGGGTCCGAACCACGTGACCCGTTCGGCCAATCACAGCGCTAGCCGAACGTTCGGGGAACGTTCGGCCATGCGCTCTTAGTTCGGCCATGTGGCCGAACGGTTTGGCCGAGCACCATCAGGTGTTCGGCCGAACTCGAACATCACCCGAACAGGGTGATGTTCTGCAGAACCCGAACAGTGGCGAACACTGTTCGCCCAACACTACTGGTGGCGCACTTGGCTTTCTGACATTTTCCACCCTTACTCTCACCATCCAACATCCACCTCCTTCCAGAACCTGTATGATCCAGACCAAATCTGGGTACCCCCCCCCCCCTTCCCTTTGTACTTGGCAAAATAAATGATTCTGATAAACAAGGAGTAAATTCTGTGGGGATGTACTATGCTTTAATAACTCCCACTGTTTAGGCATATAATTAAAGCGTACCAGAGCTCAGAACATCCTCTCTGCTCTAAAAGAGAAGCAACAGCATAATAACCTTTAAAAAAACATTTATTTGTTACAGCTGATACAAATCCAGCAACAAATCTACAGTGCATCTACTTCCTGCTTTCACGAAAGCAGACATATTTTTAACATCCTGTGTTTAAAGATTAGCTGCTTTGTCATAGCAGAGGAGATTCCTGAGCTGATACAGCTGAACGATTAAATTACGGTGATGATTAGTCATAGATGAGGGGGAAGTAGACAGGCTAGACTCTCTAAATACATGCAGGGTGCATTTCTCTGTGTTTTTCTTCTGTCCTGTGCAAGAGGTCAGGTCCACTTTAAAGACCAGTTACAGTATGCCTAATACCATAGCAGAGTCTAGCTGCTTTTATTCCACATGAAGCATAGCTACCCCTCTAGGTATGAAGGGGGGGCTACGTAGTCCTTATTGATCTATCAGCAGTATGATGTCATCGTTCCAGTGCCGCAGCACAGCATTTTACTATTTCCAAATACATAAAACACCTAATGGTGCGTCAGTGGTGAAAATAGAAGGACGTTTAACATTGAGGAATTAAGTCTAATTGGGCTTATGCTGGCACTCTTCCTGGTTATATTTAGGAGAACATGGCTGTTCTTTCAATCAAATGATACATTAATAGCCTTGCGGTATGATTACTCACTGCAGCTAGAGTGAATAAAAAGGATTATGATGTTTTTATATAGCTGTAAAGCTTATAAAAGGCATAATACATATTCCGGCACAGTATTAAAACATTTCTATACATATAAAAAGGAATCTTAAAATATAAAGTTTGACTAATGGCACAGAATTACAAGTAAAATGGCACAGAATTACCAGCAAACACATTTGGATAAATACAAACATTATTATTTTGTGTTTCAAAACAAGGCTTCATATAATTTATTTTTGCACAATCAAAAATTATAATTAGTATTTTAAGGAAATAAGAACTGAGGTTGCTACATTGCAATATAGCTAAAATACAATTTTTGAATAAAATGAAATATAACTGATAATGCAAATAAGAATCATTTACTTACATTGAAATGTGAGATACAAATAATAATAATAATACTTATAATAATAATAATAATAAGGTTGTTTTGAAAAATAGTTTTCCCCCTTATTCCCACTATTCACCTTAAAGGAGTTATCAGCCAAATTAATGAAAATGAGGTTTACTCACCTGGGGCTCTCTCCAGCCCCTTGCAGCCGACTGTCCCACGCCGACCGCTCCGCTCCCCGCCGTTCCCCCGGTCTCTGGGCTTGGTATTCAGGCCAGCCACAGGGTCGGCCTCAATGCGGCTGCACGAATCACCGCTGTCAATCATGGACACGTGGGCCGCGTCAAACTGCCCAGACGCAGTAGTTCTGCGCCTGCACAGTTCACCGCGGCCCACGTGGCCATGATTGACAGCGGAGCCGCAGTAAGGCCGACCCCGCGGTCAGCTTGAATACCGAGCCCAGAGACCGGGGGAACGGCGGGGAGCGGAGTGGTTGGCGTAGGACAGTCGGCTGCAAGGGGCTGGAGAGAGCCCCAGGTGAGTAAACCTCATTTTCATTAATTTGGCTGATAACTCCTTTAACCACTTCAGCCTTCAGTCGTTTTTCACCTTATGCATCTGATCAATTTTCATCTCCCATTCATTTGCCAATAACTTTATCCCAATGAATTGATCTATATCTTGTTTTTTCCACCACTAATTAGGCTTTCTTTGAATGGTACATTTTGCTAAGAATTATTTTTTTGTAAATCCATTTTAAATGGGAATATTAAGAAAAAATTTTTTCTCAGTTTCGGCCATTATAGCTTTGAAATAATACATGCTACCATAATTAAAACCTATGTATTTTATTTGCCCATTTGTCCCTGTTATTACACCATTTAAATTATGTCCCCAACACAATGTATGGCGCCAATATTTTATTTGGAAAAAAAGGTGTATTTTTTTCAGTTTTGCGTCCATCACTATTTACAAGCTTATAATTTAAAAAATATTAAAACGTGCATATTAAAAAGTTCAGACCCTTAGGTAAGTATTTATGTTTTGTTCTTTAATTGTAATTTTTTTTTCATAAAAAATGTTATTTGGGTAATTTTTGGTGTGGAAGGTAAACAATTAATTTTAAATGGGAAAAGGTGTGTATATTTTATTTAAAAAAAATGTATGTTGATGTAGTTTTACTATTTGACCACAAGATAACCACAGTCCATTTTTTTTTTTTACTACTCCTGGAAGCGAGTAGAGATGACCCGAACCTCTGATTTTAGGTTCACGAACCAGGTTCGCGAACCTCCGCAAACGTTTGCGAACCTGCGAACTTTTGCGAACCGCAATAGACTTCAATGGGGGAGGTGAACTTTGAAAACTAGAAACATTTATGCTAACCACAAAAGTGATGGAAAAGATGTTTCAAGGGGTCTAACATCTGAGTTTTTGCATGGATGAGTGGGATAGATGGCAAAAGTCCAGGGAAAAATCTAGATTTGACACAAAGCAGCGTTTTAAGGGCAGAACTCACATTGCATGCTAAATTGGAGGCCTAAAGTGCTTTAAAACATCTTGCATGTGTATACATCAATCAGTGAGTGTAATTAGAGTACTGCTTCACACTGACACACCAAACTCACTGAGTAACACCCCACAAACAGCTGTTTGTGTTGTGACAGCCATGGTGGACTGGTGCACACCACGGCGAGAGTGCAGGCGATAGCGGTTTTCAAGCTCATATGGTCGCCAGGCTGAGGTAGCTCAATGACAGAACAACAGTGACTGTCCAGCTGATTGAATTTGGTCTGTCCACAATGAAGCAACAACCTTATTATCTTTGGTGTGCCACCCCCCGAGACACTCATATAGCCGGGCGGTCATTGCTTTATTGTGATACGCAAGCCCCTTCACCACGGCAAAGTAACGATCATGAAGGGGAATTGACACATGTACTGTACATGCCTTTCGTTTTGTTGTTGCAGCCGCAGTGCAGCCAGAAAAATTAGGCAGGCATGTACACGCACCAGAAAAATTATTATAGCGGCTGCTGTTAGCAGCGGCCTTAAAAATTCAGGAATCCGCCCTGAGTCCTGGACTCTGTTGGTGGTGGCGGAGAAGGCAGTCAAGCGGCCTGCAGGCTGAGATGCTGTGTGGGGAGCGACTTAGTCTTGGGGCAGGCAGCCAGTCACACGGCGTGCAGGCAGAGATGCTGTGTGTGGGGACTGACTTAGTCTTCGGGCAGGCAGTAGCCCTCCGGGATCCATGCCTCATTCATTTTGATAAAGGTGAGGTACTGAACACTTTTGTGACTTAGGCGACTTCTCTTCTCAGTGACAATGCCTCCAGCTGCACTGAAGGTCCCTTCTGACAGGACGCTTGAGGCAGGGCAAGACAGAAGTTGGATGGCAAATTGTGACAGCTCTGGCCAGAGGTCAAGCCTGCGCACCCAGTAGACCAAGGGTTCAGGGGCGTAGCAATAACTATAGCAACCATAGCGGTTGCTATAGGGCCCGCGGCAGCCCTACGTCACAGGGGGCTCGTAGCTCGGCACAGGACTTTTTTTTTTATAATGCGGGCTGGTCCAGGCCCCCCCCCCCCCCCCTGATAAGCGGGTGCCCCACTGTCTCCCCCCGCCGCCGCCGCTGCCCTCCCCCCGCGCTGGCCGCCGCCGCCGCCAGCATCAGACCTCGATTAGCCGGTGACCACTGTGCGGGTGCTAGGACCCAGCACGCCGCACTGATATGCGGAAGTGACATCACTTCCGCATATAGAGCGTGGTGCATCCGTGCGCCCGCTCTAACTGGTTGGGTCGCCCTCTGATCGAGGTCTGACGCTGCTGCTGCTGCTGGGAGGTGAGGGGGGGGGGGGGTCCCTGTCACTCACTAGCTAACCTGGGGTCCCTTTGACTCACTACCTAACGGGGGGGGGGGGCGCCTTTCACTCACTAACTGGGGGTCCCTGTCACTCACTACCTAAAGGGGGGGCGCCTTTCACTCACTATCTAACTGGGGGTCCCTGTCACTCACTACCTAATGGGGGCACGCCTGTCACTCACTATCTAACTGGGGGTCCCTGTCACTCACTACCTAATGGGGGGGGCGCCTGTCACTCAATATCTAACTGGGGGTCCCTGTCACTCACTACCTAATGGGGGGGTGCCTGTCACTCACTATCTAACTGGGGGTCCCTGTCACTCACTACCTAATGGGGGGGCGCCTGTCACTCACTATCTAACTGGGGGTCCCTGTCACTCACTACCTAATGAGGGGTGCCTGTCACTCACTATCTAACTGGGGTTCCCTGTCACTCACTACCTAATGGGGGGGCGCCTGTCACTCACTATCTAACTGGGGGTCCCTGTCACTCACTACCTAATGGGGGAACACCTGTCACTCACTATCTAACTGGGGGTCCCTGTCACCCACTACCTAATGAAGGGGGGGTGCGCCTATCACTCACTACCTAATGGGGGGTGCACCTGTCACTCACTATCTAACTGGGGGTCCCTGTCACTCACTACCTAACCTGGGGTGCTTGTCACTCACTACCTAACCTGGGGGTCCCTGTCACTCACTACCTAACCTGGGGGGCGCCTGTCACTCACTATCTAACCTGGGGGTGCCTGTCACTTCCTAAACTGGGGGGCTTCTGTCACCACCTAAACTGGGGGACTCCTGGTGCTACCTTAGCTAGGGGGCACCTGTCACTACCTAAACTATCCAGGCCAGCCAGCCCAGCATCACCACCAGCCAACCAGCCCAGAATTACTGTCAAAAAGGTCACAGTATCACCACCAGTCAGCAGTCAGGCCAGCATTTACTTCAACCAGCCAAGCACAGCCCAGCATCACCGCCAGCCAGGTCACAGCATCACCGCCAGCCAGGTTACAGCATCGGCCACAGCATCACCGCCAGCCAACCCGACCACAGCATCAGCCAGGCCACAGCATCACTGCCAGGCCTTTCAGCCCACACATCATCCCCAATCCAGCCAAAAATAGTATTGCTAGGCACAGCAGCCAGTAGAGGAGAATTCAGAAGCCAGGTGAGGGGTGTCTACCATATTAAGGGGGCATTCTGCCTATTTATGTGAAATGCTGTCTATTTATGTGACTGCTGAATTTGTCTTGTTGGGGACCTCATGATTGCTGAATTTGTCTTGTTGGGGACCTCATGATTGCTGAATTTGTCTTGTTGGGGGCCTCATGACTGCTGAATTTGTCTTGTTGGGGGCCTCATGATTGCTGAATTTGTCTTGTTGGGGGCCTCATGATTTGTTGGGGGCCTCATCATAGCTGAATTTGTCTTGTTGGGGGCCTCATGACTGCTGAATTTGTCTTGTTGGGGGCCTCATGATTGCTGAATTTGTCTTGTTGAGGGCCTCATGATTTGTTGGAGGCCTCATGATTGCTGAATTTGTCTTGTTGGGGGCCTCATGATTTGTTGGGAGGTCTCAAGATTGCTGAATTTGTCTTGTTGGGGGCCTCATGATTTGTTGGGGGCCTCATGATTGCTGAATTTGTCTTGGGGGCCTCATGATGAGTACATTGAAAATCGGCGCCGGTAGACTTGGGCACAGGATACAGCTGTTATATGGCTGATCCTGCTTCTGCACAAGTCCGGGCCGTTTCAATTATTATTCCCCCTCCAGGCCGCCATGGATAGTGGGGGAATGAAATAATTTGGCTTCCAGCGATTGCTGGAGGCCGAATTATTGTGTTTTTAAGCAACCTCGGCTCAGTCCTCTGACGGCGCCAACGTTACTCACTGAGTGCCGATATAGACTGATTCCCATTATAGTCTATGGCGGCGCTGGCTGCGCCCAAATCTAGAAGCACAGAAAAGCATTGCTTCGCCCATGATTGTTGGGAGGCCTCAAGATTGCTGAATTTGTCTTGTTGGGGGCCTCATGATTTGTTGGGGGCCTCACGATTGCTGAATTTGTCATGTTGTGGGACCTTATGATTGCTGAATTTGTCTTGTTGGGGGCCTCATGATTGCTGAATTTGTCTTGATAGGGGCCTCATGATTGCTGAATTTGTCTTGTTGGGGGTCACATGATTGCTAACTGCGAGACTATGGGAAAAGCTGAATCATCATCATATGAGACAATAGCATTAAACCTACTTTTTTAGCTTTTTAAAACAGAAAATAAAACTGGGAGGTTCTAGAAAAAAAAAAAGAATATATTTTTTCAGGAGTAGGATGGGGGGGGGGGGGGCATAACATTTTTTTGCTATGGGGCCCAGTCATTTCTAGCTACGCCCCTGCAAGGGTTCATCGCTGCTCACAGTGTCTACATCCACACTTAAGGCCAGGTAGTCGGCTACCTGCCGGTCCAGGCGTTGGTGGAGGGTGGATACGGAAGGGCAAAAGCGAGGCGTTTGACTAAAGAATGTCTGCATGTCCGACATCACCATGAGATCACTGGAGCATCCTGTCCTTGCCTGCGTGGACATGGGAGAAGGATTACTGGCAGTGGTACCTTTATTGTGTTGTGCTGTGACATCACCCTTAAACGCATTGTAAAGCATAAAAACAAGGAACACCAAGAGCCCCAATAGTGTAATATGTACTGGTAAATGGTTACTAGATAGAGTAAATATTAATACTCACAAACCAGGGTTACCATTAGGCAACCACTGTAAAAGCAGATTTTCCTGACCCCACTCAGAAATAAGAAGTTGCTCTCTGTAGATGAGAAGAAGGGGGTTCAACCCTCCACCCAGGGTGGACTCAATATTATGCAGGAGAACAGATGCGCCAAAAGGATAAAAGAAAGCTAAATGAGCTTAAAAAAACAAATTCTTGGTAAATAGAGGAGGTAGTGGTGGACTTACCTCCTCCAAGTAGACACACAATGACTGTAGTAAAGGCAGTAAATATATTTTATTTATGAACTCCAAATATGCAACGCGTTTCGCAGGTTTGATCCCGCTTCATCAGGCAATAACAACGGAGCAATAGCATATGTGGTCAGTAGAAGAGCCAGGCACCCCTGCAGAGGCACTTGAGCTATAGCAGGGCAGCTTCATGAATCAGCCAGTATGTCATATATTCATACTAATTTTTAACATTTACACATATAAAAAAGTCTCTGCGTAAAATAAGTAAATTTTGTGGAACATTTGATACCTGCGGCCGTCCCACTGTCCAGGTTCGCGATCATTGGCGGTAACATTCGGGGGAAGCATTCGTAAACGCGAAATTGGAATGTTCGACCATCACTAATGTTGTGCTTTCAGTTCGATCATTATTATTATCACTTTGAGGAAGTTTCAGAAGCAGTATTTAATCAGCCTGACATAATTATGAAACTTGTTTTGACAGCTTTTTGTAGACATCATAAATTTAAACATCTACCGCTTGCTGTCAGAGTTGTTCCTTTGAGTACGCTATTTTTAAATTATTTCACGCCATCTAGAATACAGTTTGAATCTTTCAGATTTCTAATTCTGTTTCCATGACATCCCACCAATTACAGAAATGTGTTTCCAGATTGTACGAAATGATAACCTCATCAGAGCAAGTTTTCTCCTAGCCTCGGTTTGCTGAGTAGATTACAAATAACAATTCGTTTTAAGACATTTAGTTTTAAGATACACAAGTCCTTCCCCTCCCCTAAAGCATATAACTTACAGGTACTTCTATGGTTTCTCTGAAGATCATCCTACTCTATTTTCCCAGAGACTACTGTGTGTAGCTCTTTATCCTATGGCCTAATTCACTAAGGACAGTTTGGTAAAATAATTTAGGACAGTAAAATACTGCATTTAGTATTTTACACTTTTTTCCCCAAATTCACTAAGCTTTCCCTCATGCAGTAGAAGTTCAGTAATTTACCAAACAAACATGCTTCAATTCACTAAGCACTTTTCGGTAAGTCTCACCAACTGAGGAGCAGGTCAGGCTGGAAGCTGTGAGTCCTCCCAAAAGTGGTGTCAATGAGTCTTGGTTTTTCTCTAGTGCATCCCCAGGATCCCTTTAGATGTGCTGCAGCCACCAGAGGGAGCTCTTCTGTATACCAGTATACAGATATGCACATCTGAATGGATGCAGAAAAGCCTTTTAAAATGTCTCCTTCCCCTGCTCTGTGTTCTGAAGTTCCACCCCTCAGAGTATCGGACCAATTGGGGTGAGAAGCAGGGCTGTGTGGCTCTCCGTATTGAGCACATGCATATGAATAAGCTAGCACATTCAAGAATTATCTTTATTGTTATCTTGCAAATAAGCCAGTTCCCATTCACTTTAATACAAAGCCTGAATGCAGCGAGTTAGAATAACAGTTACAACTCAGTTTGTATCAGTTACAACGCAGTCCCATAGAATTGTATGGTCAGTGAGTTGACTTGCAGAATTATTCTGCAACGCACCTTACCACTGTGAACCTAGCAGAAACACTACACAAGCCATTTTGTAGTTTAGTGATATTAAAAATGATCTTTTCAGGACAAGACTGTCAGGGTTCTAAAAAACCATCCGGGTTCTGTTGATCTTGTCACTGGTATCAAAGGGCGAGCAGCCCCAGGGTGTGGGGTCTAGAGATGGCCCGAACCTCCGATTTTATGTTCGCGAACCTACCGCGAAAGTTCGGTTCGTGCAAACTTTCGCGAACCGCAACAGACTTCAATGGGGAGGCGAACTTTGAACACTAGAAAAATTTATGCTGGCCACAAAAGTGATGGAAAATATGTTTCAAGGGGTCTAACACCTGGAGGGGGGAATGGCGGAGTGGGATACATGCCAAAAGTCCCCGGGGAAAATCCGGATTGGACGCAAAGCAGCGGTTTAAGGGCAGAAATCACATTGAATGCTAAATTGCAGGCCTAAAGTGCTTTAAAACATCTTGCATGTGTATACATGAATCAGGGAGTGTAATTAGAGTACTGCTTCACCCTGACACACCAAACTCACTGTGTAACACACCGCAAACAGCTGTTTGCGTAGTGATGGGCGTGCTGGACTGGAGCGCACCATGGCAAGATTGCTCTTCCTCACTCAGTGATGTCAGGTAATGTCTGACTGCCTTATCAACTTTCAATGGTTCTTTCTCTAACATTGTTATAGCTTACATCTATTTTTTTAAATACTTGTTCTGCTTGCTGTTCAGTACCTGCAACGAGAATCTTTTATGGAGGGCAAGTCTGCCATTGTGAGTGACCACGGGTAATGGCCGGGGAATCCTGGTTCGATTCCGGTCCTAAGAAATGGCTACCACCACCACACATCCAAGGAAGGCAGCAGGCATGCAGTGGGCAAAGGAGCAGGAACGGCTACCACACATCCAAGGAAGGCAGTAGGCATGGCATGCACTTCCCGAGGTAGTGACCAAAAGCAGGACTTTTGAGGCCCTGCTGTAGATGACACTGATAGACTGTACTACCTGTAACGAGAATCTGTTATGGAGGGCAAGTCTACCATCCATTCAAGTGAAAGGTATGCACTGACTGCCAGGTATAATACAATGTGCAGTCAAAGATGCAGTGAAAGGTATGCAGTGACTGCAAACACTGTTTGTGTAGTGGCGGCCGTGCTGGACACACAGACAGGTACCGGACAGGCACAGTGACACTGCGTGCGCTCACGTAGGTAGGTGGGCGCACTGAAGTGAACAACAGCAGGTAGGTATGTGCAGTGATGGGTATTACAATGTGCACCTGTCACACACAGACAGGTAGCGGACAGGCACAGTGACACTGTGTGCGCTCAGCTCACGTAGATAGGTGGGTGCACTGTGAACAACAGGTCGGTAGGTATATGCAGTAATGGGTATTACAATGTGCACCTGTCACACACAGACAGGTAGCAGACAGGCACAGTGACACTGCGTGCGCTCAGCTCACGTAGGTAGGTGGATGCACTGTGAACAACAGGTAGGTAGGTATATGCAGTAATGGGTATTACAATGTGCACCTGTCACACACAGACAGGTAGCGGACAGGCACAGTGACACTGCGTGCGCTCAGCTCACGTAGGTAGGTGGATGCACTGTGAGCAACAGGTAGGTAGGTATATGCAGTAATGGGTATTACAATGTGCACCTGTCACACACACAGGTAGTCACTGAATGTGCTGGGCCTGGCAGTGGCACACACACAGTATGAATTATCAAGGCTGTCTATGCAACACAAGTGTCAGTGGGACACACAGAAAAAAAAATAGATCACAAGAACAAGATTAGCTCTCAAAAGAGCTGTTGTGGGGTGCTATTTTAGCAATAAGAATCAGCAAGGAGCAAGCTAACAAGCCTACAAGAGCCTAACTCATCTTACCCTATGAGAGTCTGCAGCAGCAGCAGGAGCAGCTGTCCCTTCTCTATTTACTGCAGGCACACAAGTGAGTAAAATGGCCAAAGATGCCTGCCTTTTATAAGGGGGGGAGTGGCTCCAGGAGGGAGTGTAGCCTAATTAGCTACAATGTGCCTGCTGACTGTGATGTAGAGGGTCAAAGTTGACCCTAATGGTGCATTATGGGAGCGATCTGAACTTCCGGAAAAGTTTGTGTTCGCTGGCGAACGCGAACCAACGAAGTTCGCCGGCAAACCGTTCGGGCCATCTCTAGTGGGGTCTAAGCAAGCACGGCTCTTCGCTAGTGCACCCCGCAAGGGATGAAGGGCCATCACGCCTAGTGGGTGGCGGACTACTTTGCTGCCTAGGACTTGCCAGGTCACAACCCCTAGGACTACCGCACTAGTGACGAGAAGAACAGAAGAGGTACCTGCTGCAATAGGAAGGAGAACGGGCAGATTATCGAGCTATCAGGCCAGGGCAGGACTGACGGGGCTTGCTGGGCAGACAGGCCTAACCAAAGGGAATACCAGGAAGGTAAGTGATAGGCCAGGATATCCAGGAAGGGAACCAACATGTTAGGAAAAAACGTGGGAAGGGAGCTAGAAGCACGGATCCCAGGAGGGGAACCGACTGGCAGGGGAATCCCGGGAGGGAAGCTGACAGGCAGGGTTCCCAGGAGGGGAACTGACAGGGAGGGAAATCCCAGGAAGGAAGCTGACAGGCAGGGTTTCCAGGAGGGGAACTGACAGGCAGGGGAATCCCGGGAGGGGAGCTGACAGGCAGAGATTCCAGAAGAGCAACTGACAGGCTTGGGAATCCCAGGAAGCAAGCAGACAGGCAGAGATCCCAGGTGGGAAACTGATGGGCTGGGGAATCCCAGGAAGCGAGCAGATAGGCAGGGATCCCAGGATGGGAACAGACTGGCAGGGGAATTCCTGGTAAGGGGACTGACAGGCAGGGATCTCCTGGGATAGGGAACTGACAGGCAGGGAACTGACTGGCAGAGGATTCCTGGATAGGAACTGACAGGCAGGAAATACTAACAAGGAACTGACTGGCAGGGAACAGACAGGCGGGGAGAATCCCAGGAAGGGAACACGAATTGGAAACCCTGCAGAGGGAACACTGAAATGGGGGATCCTGGAAGGGGAACTGGACAAGAGGGGGGGGGGGGGATGGTGTGGAGACACCGCGGCTGTGACCAGTGATGCAGCACCGGAAGAATGAGAGTTCAGGGTTTAAATACCCTGACTGTCATGATAGCGCTGAAGCACATGCATGCACCTAGCAACCAGGGGACGCCGAACCCAAAAGTCCGCCGGGTTGATGCTCCACCGTCATTAGAGGAGACGGCTCAGGACTCAAAGGCCGGTAAGTAACGAAGTGTTACAAAGACACAGAACATTTACATTGCGGTTTTCTCCTGCTAGATTCAAAGCGCCAGAGCTGCAGCCACTGGCTGGGACGCACTCCATAGGCAGTAGCAGTGTTAGGGAGTCTTGTCCAAGGTCTTCTACTGAATAGGTGCTGGCTTACTGAGCAGGAAGAGCTGAGATTCAAACGTAGGTCTTCTGTGTCAGAAGCCGTTACCAGTACACCATCCAGCCATTTTCATGTCAGCTGGCATTGGCAGTCAGTTTTTACTGTCTAGTATTGCTCAAAAATTAGAATGGCATTTTATTCCAGTCATGAGATCTGTACTCCTTTAGTGTTCCCTCCAATGTATGGATTTCTCATTCCAATAAAAATGGCCAGACACACAAAGATTGCCATGCAATGTGGGAAGCAGAACAAACCCAATCTGAATCTGATCAGAGAGAGATTGAATCCTTCCACCCACTGCTTAGGGAATCTGTTGTCAATTGATTGAACTGCAGCATTGCACTGCAGTGATCTACTGCTGCTCCTCTCCTGCCCAGAGCAATCAAAATTTTCCATGTGGTCCAATCAATAATTTTAAACGATTTTCAGGTCGGATTAAATTATGTTCTCTTCGTGTCTGCGTGGGTTTCCTCCGGGCACTTCGGTTTCCTCCCACATCCCAAAAACATACAGATAAGTTAATTGGCTCCCTCTAAAATTTGGCCCTAGACTACAGTACTTACACTACATAATATAGACATATGGCAATGGTAGGGATTAGATTGTGAGCTCCTTTGAGGGACAGTTAGTAACAAGATATATATATATACACTGTACAGCGCTGCGTAATATGTCAGCGCTATATAAATACTAAATAATAATAATAATAATAATGGGAGGTTAGTATGATCTGTGTATGTTTATTTTGACTTTTAATTCTCAGTTCAAGTTTGCTTTAACTCTTGCTGCACAGTCTTTAGCTGCAATGAGAAGGAAGCCTGGATCAAACCGTGGTACGCCCATATTACAGTTAAGGCTGGTACACACAATTAAGAGCGATCTACAACTATTTAATGCAAAGAAGTGGAAGCATTTTTTAACCACTTCCCGATCGCCGTATTGACAATTGGCGGCCGGGAAGTGGACCCCGCAAGGACCGCCGTATTGACAAATGGCGGCGGTCCTTGTAGGGGCATGGGCGGAGCAATCGCGTCATCCGTGACGTGATCCTCCGCCGCCGCCTGGCTTCGCTCACCCGCAGCAACATCGCGCCGGCCATACGGAAGCGCCGGCGGGATGTTAACCCGACGATCGCCGCATACAAAGTGTATAATACACTTTGTAATGTTTACAAAGTGTATTATACAGGCTGCCTCCTGCCCTGGTGGTCCCAGTGTCCGAGGGACCACCAGGGCAGGCTGCAGCCACCCTAGTCTGCACCAAGCACACTGATTCCCCCCCCCCCCGCCCCAGATCGCCCACAGCACCTATCAGACCCCTCCTGCCCACCCCCCAGACCCCTGTTTACACCCAATCACCCCCCTAATCACCCATCAATCACTCCCTGTCAACGCTATTTTTTTTTTATCCCCCCCCTGCCCCCTTCTCCCTCCTGATCACCCCCCCACCCCTCAGATTCTCCCCAGACCCCCCCCCCATGTACTGTATGCATCTATCCCCCCTGATCACCTGTCAATCACCTGTCAATCACCTGTCAATCACCCATCAATCACCCCCTGTCACTGCCACCCATGAATCAGCCCCTAACCTGCCCCTTGCGGGCAATCTGATCACCCACCCACACCAATAGATCGCCCGCAGATCCGACATCAGATCATCACCCAAGCGCAGTGTTTACATCTATTCTCTCCTCTAAACACCCACTAATTACCCATCAATCACCCATCAATCACCCCCTATCACCACCTGTCACTGTTACCCATCAGATCAGACCCTAATCTGCCCCTTGCGGGCACCCAATCACCCGCCTACACGCTCAGATTGCCCTCAGACCCCCCCTTATCAATTCGCCAGTGCAATATTTACATCTGTTCTCCCCTGTAATAACCCACTGATTACCTGTCAATCACCTGTCAATCACCCATCAATCACCCCCTGTTACTGCCACCCATCAATCACCCCCTGTCACTGCCACCCATCAATCAGCCCCTAACCTGCCCCTTGCGGGCAAACTGATCACCCACCCACACCAATAGATCGCCCGCAGATCCGACATCAGATCACCACCCAAGCGCAGTGTTTACATCTATTCTCTCCTCTAAACACCCACTAATTACCCATCAATCACCCATCAATCACCCCCTATCACCACCTGTCACTGTTACCCATGAGATCAGACCCTAATCTGCCCCTTGCGGGCACCCAATCACCCGCCTACACGCTCAGATTGCCCTCAGACCCCCCCCCCCCCCCTTATCAATTCGCCAGTGCAATATTTACATCTGTTCTCCCCTGTAATAACCCACTGATTACCTGTCAATCAGCTGTCAATCACCTATCAATCACCCATCAATCACCCCATGTCACTGCCACCCATCAATCACCCCCTGTCACTGCCACCCATCAATCACCCGCTGTCACTGCCACCCATCAATCAGCCCCTAACCTGCCCCTTGCGGGCAATCTGATCACCCACCCACACCAATAGATCGCCCGCAGACCCGACGTCCGATCACCTCCCAAGTGCAGTGTTTACATCTGTTCTCTACCCTAAACACCCACTAATTACCCATCAATCACCCCCTGGCACTGCTACCTATCAGATTACGTCAAGGTGTACAGAGGCGCCGGAAGGATAAAAGTAACTAAAAAGTTTAAAATTGTTCTGGTTGCGGTGGTGGTTCAATAATACCTTCCACTGAAAATATATGCATGTTGATACCAGAAAATATGTGCATGTTGATACCTGTAATAATCATGTGTTTATAGAACATACTGTACTTATACAATTGTACCACACATAGTTTTCTGATGATTGCTACGTATCTCTGTCATTTTTCCAGTGTATTGCTCCTGTCCCTTATTGCCTGAAGAAGCGGGTTCTTGCCTGCGAAACGCGTTGCGACTCTTTTACTGGGAGTAATTGAATAAACTGTATATATGTTTTGAAATTCGACAGTTTTTGTCCGTTTATGGTTGGTTGGTCCACCACCGCAACCAGAACAATTTTAAACTTTTTAGTTACTTTTATCCTTCCGGCGCCTCTGTACACCTTGACGTATCCTGAAGTCCACCCTTGGTGGAAGGGTGTTTTACCCTACAATTTCCTTCTATTCACGGAGAGCGACGTTTTAATCCTGAGTGGGGACAGGCTTGTTCTCCCCACCTGCCTAAACAGTGGTTGCGTTGGAGGCAACCCTGGTTTGTGAGTATATTACTTACATTTCATAATACATCTCACCCCCCATTAATACTTACTACACTATATTGGGCTCTCGGTCTTCTATCTTTTACCTATCAGATTAGGCCCCTATCTGCCCCTAGGGCACTCAATCACCCGCCCACACCCTCAGAATGCCCTCAGACCCCAGCCCTGATCACCTCGCCAGTGCATTGCTTGCATCTATTCCCCCCTCTAATCACACCTTGAGACACCCATCAATCACCTCCTGTCACCCCCTAGCACACCTACCCATCAGATCAGGCCCTAATTTGCCCCGTGTGGGCTCCTGATCACTCGGCCAAACCCTCAGATCCCCCTCAGACCCCCTTTCAATCACCTCCCCAGTGCATTGCATCTATTTTCCAATTGGACAATTGTGTGTAAAAAAAATCAAACAATTGTCATTTACAGAGATATTTCTCCCACCCAGCATCGGTATGTGTAAAAATACACCCCAAAACGCATTATACTACTTCTCCTGAGTACGGCGATACCACATGTGTGGCACTTTTTTGCACCCTAACTGCGCTAAGGGGCCCACAGTCCAATGAGTACCTTTAGGATTTCACAGGTCATTTTGAGAAATTTTGTTTCAAGACTACTCCTCACAGTTTAGGGCCCCTAAAATGCCAGGGCAGTATAGGAACCCCACAAATGACTCTATTTTAGAAAGAAGACACCCCAAGGTATTCTGTTAGTAGTACGGTGAGTTCATAGAAGATTTTATTTTTTGTCACAAGTTAGCGGAAATTGATTTTTATTGGTTTTTTTCACAAAGTGTCATTTTCCGCTAACTTGTGACAAAAAATAAAATCTTCTATGAACTCACCGTACTACTAACGGAATACCTTTGGGTGTCTTCTTTCTAAAATGGGGTCATTTGTGGGGTTCCTATACTGTCCTGGCATTTTAGGGGCCCTAAACCATGAGGAGTAGTCTTGAAACGAAATTTCTCAAAATGACCTGTGAAATCCTAAAGGTACTCATTGGACTTTGGGCCCCTTAGCGCAGTTAGGGTGCAAAAAAGTGCCACACATGTGGTATTGCCGTACTCAAGAGAAGTTGTATAATGTGTTTTGGGGTGTATTTGTACACATACCCATGCTGAGTGGGAGAAAGATCTCAGTAAATGGACAATTGTGTGTAAAAAAAATATAAAAATTGTCATTTACAGAGATATTTCTCCCACCCAGCATCGGTATGTGTAAAAATACACCCCAAAACACATTATACTACTTCTCCTGAGTATGGCAATACCACATGTGTGGCACTTTTTTGCAGCCTAACTGCGCTAAGGGGCCCAAAGTCCAATGAGCACCTTTAGGCTTTACAGGGGTGCTTACAAATTAGCACCCCCCAAAATGCGAGGACAGTAAACACACCCCACAAATGACCCCATTTTGGAAAGTAGACACTTCAAGGTATTCAGAGAGGGGCATGGTGAGTCCGTGGCAGATTTCATTTTTTTTTGTCGCAAGTTACAAGAAATGGAAACTTTTTTTTTTTTTGTCACAAAGTGTCATTTTCCGCTTACTTGTGACAAAAATTAATATCTTCTATGAACTCACTATGCCTCTCAGTGAATACTTTGGGATGTCTTCTTTCCAAAATGGGGTCATTTGGGGGGTATTTATACTATCCTGGAATTCTAGCCCCTCATGAAACATGTCAGGTGGTCAGAAAAGTCATAGATGCTTGAAAATGGGAAAATTTACTTTTTGCACCATAGTTTGTAAACGCTATAACTTTTACCCAAACCAATAAATATACACTGAATGGGTTTTTTTAATCAAAAACATGTTTGTCCACATTTTTCGTGCTGCATGTATACAGAAATTTTACTTTATTTGAAAAATGTCAGCACAGAAAGTTAAAAAAAATCATTTTTTTGCCAAAATTCATGTCTTTTTTGATGAATATAATAAAAAGTAAAAATCGCATCAGCAATCAAATAGCACCAAAAGAAAGCTTTATTAGTGACAAGAAAAGGAGCCAAAATTCATTTAGGTGGTAGGTTGTATGAGCGAGCAATGAACCGTGAAAGCTGCAGTGGTCTGAATGGAAAAAAAGTGGCCGGTCCTTAAGGGGGGTAAAGCCCACGGTCCTCAAGTGGTTAAACAACGGTGACAGCATTTGGCATGATTCATGTAGATCCCAGTAGATCCCATTTTCTCGTCTTGGACGCTGTATGTAGCATCCAGTGTCTGCTGCATTCATGGTTCCATCACATGTCCCCCTAGGGGCTCAAAATGCGATGCAATGACGAAACGATGAGAACCGATGCCAAACACTTTTCTGCACTGTAGCAGAAAAGCACTTAGCATTGGCTAAACCCATCCATGTGAACCTTGTTGGTCGTAACAACGTTATTAATTAAACTGCAGTACAGTAAAACACCACACGATGGCACTATGTATGCTGTGCTGCAATGATCTCTATGGTATTGTGATTTCCTGTATTCTCTCTGTGTTCCTCTCTGTTCTATGTAAGCTGCATTACCTGATGGTGGTGTATGATTTATCTCTGCATGTTTTTCTTCAGTAAAGAGTTCTAACTTGTTATACTGGGTGCCTATCTGTGTGCACAGACCACTCTGCTCCATCAAACCGGCCCCGAGAAACCCATTTCTATGTTTGTGTTTGCCTCTGCGCATTAATAGTATAAGAGTCTAAATGTAACGAAAGTGGAATTATCTCCGTGGTCAGCGGCCAAAATGCGCGCTGACACTGCGGAAACCCTCCACAAGCGTTTGGACAAGGGAACCCAGCTTTGGTGCAAATACACCTGTAGACAGGAATTCCAACCGGCAGGTGGAGCTGTGGAGTACAGAGTAACTCGGTCTCTGTACAACCACAGATGCCAGATGTAGATTGTACGAAGTGAAGCGATACAAGACAATGATAGCCTCTCTCTCTCGAGAGAGAGAGTGAGCACAGAGACAGAATGTACGTATGTCCACCAATCTAGTCGCCACTCAGCGACGGTTGACATACAACAGCGAAGACCAAGGAGAGAAAGCAATCGCAAGAATGGCGATTGCTAGCAGAGACACAAGACGGAGTAAAGACAGAATATAGAATGAATAAATACAGAACCATTTAGCGAACTGCAATCCAACACGAAGGAACTGACAGGACCAGCTAAACGCGGTCACCACACGTTAAGCGCAATAGCGACAAAGCGCGCTCAAGGCACGGTCGCCACACGTCAAGCGCAACAGCGACAAAGCGTACCAACCCTAACTAACTATTGAACACAGAACAAAAAGACAGACAGATGGAGCAACCAGTAGCAACCGCTGCTCTGGCTTACACTCTAAGACAGAGTACAGAAGGATCCACCGCCTCTACCGCTAGGGCGAATGCGATCCAAAAAGACAGAGCGATTCACTATTAGCCGCCATTGGAAAAGTGCAATTGCAACAGATAAGACAAGACAGAACTAGGCAATACAGATAATAAACAACCTGACTGCACTAGAAGGAATGCTAGTGCACTCCCAAGGATAACTACTCTAAACAATATTAGCAAACTTCAAAAGAGGCAGAGCTATCAATAACCAGATGAGTGAATGCAAATCCCTCACCAGAACAGCAAGTCTGAAACTTGCAGCGTGAAAACAGGTCTCCTTTCCAGGGACCTGCAGCATGCAGACCTGCAAAATGGTCTAAAATCTGCCTGCCTGTGCAGACAGCAGAGCAGATCATTACACTAAAATATTGTTTTCATTTTGCCTAACACCTTGTAACATACAGTACAGATTTCAACTAGGGGCTTTGTTTTTTTTTTATTTACAAGTTGATTTTTTTACTATCTGTATTTCTTGGAAGTAGTCAGATAACTGTCTAGAGAGGCATGTTCAGATGATAATAACTTTCAGCACAAATATAAAAAAAAGTTTAAACTGCAAATATTCTTCTGCGATACCCAATCCAAAGACCCTCCGGAAAATTCCTCATACTGAACAGCATTGATTTCTCTGCTTCTTTCTTATCTGCGATCATTGAGAATCCAAGTTAACTGTCTATGTTGTGGATTCCACAATGCTCCTGAATATATGCCTCAAAGGCGTTTGGGTTACGGCAAGTTAAAACCAGGAAATCAACGTATTTTCTCCACGTCTTGCTTAAAGGGAAGGTTCAGGGAGGGGATTAAAAAAATAAAAATAAATTTCCACTTACCTGGGGCTTCCTCCAGCCCATGGCAGGCAGGAGGTACCCTCGCCGCCGCTCCGCAGGCTCCCGGTGGTCTCCGGTGCCCGACCCGACCTGGCCAGGCCGGCTGCCAGGTCGGGCTCTTCTGCGCTCCATTTCCTGGCACTTCTGCGTCCCACGCCGCCGCGCTGACATCATCGGACGTCCGCCGGGCTGTACTGCGCATGCAGCGCATAGCACTAAAAGCACTTAGGGATTTTAAACTTTCCACCCTAAGGAGCACAAGGCTCTCTCTCCATTGATGTCTAAATTAAAGAGCTCTGTCAGTTCAAGATTATGTGAGGACAAGAGGGTTGGTGTGAGGACTGGTGGGTCTGACTAAATGCAAATGTATTGGTAAGGCCAGAATCCAGATAGAGCAAAATTGTACATCTAATAACTGATTGATTGATTGATTGATTGATTGATTGATTTTGTACTTGTATAGCACTGAGCTCTTCCGCAGGGCTTCACAGAGTAACGTATAGTCTTTTCATGAACTGTCTCTCAGACCCATGCAGACATGGGGAGAACAAAAGCTCCATGCAGATATTGTCCTGGCTCAGATACGACCTGGTAACCCAGCATTGTCATTTTTCTTTCTACCGTTCTATCTCTGAGACATCAGTCAATCGGAATTACCAATATTAAGCTCTTCAGAGATTCCAGGAAACCAACTTAATCCATGTTAATCATTGAATTGTTCTGACAGACAGATCGAACTGGTGCTTAAGGCACAAGTGAACTGAAATAAACAAAACAAAATGTGATGTGGCCATATCTGGAGCTTCTTGAGGTCTCTCACAATCATGGTGGCCAATGTGCTTTTCCGACTGCCCCTCAGTTGTGGTGCACCCCCCCCCCCCCCCCAGTTAAAAGCTGTTGTTTCTGAAATGCACATGCCCAGGACGCACCTTGCCACAGCTGCTGTGTACAGATGTATAGCACATCTAGTTATATGTACACTAACACATTACGTTATTAGCTCATATGTTTCACATAGTAACCTACTTTCAATTTCACATTTACTTTTTAATGTTCTCTAATACTTTCTTCCTTGTACTTCTGTGAACTTTTTAGATGCCACCAAAATCTAATATTTGCTTGACAGAACTTTTATTTATTCATACGCTTTGACATGCATCAGAGTATGTCAGACAAGGTTGGAGAGTTACCGCGCAGTGGTTAAGAAAGTTGATGAAATTCCATTGTGCTATTCTGTCACTCCTCGGAAAGGGTAACCATGTGTTTCATGGGTATTACTGACAAGACTTCCTTCTCAATCAAACTGAGAATATAAATGATCATCTTCCTGAAGCTGAAAAGTTTCAGTATGATGGTGAAAGTTATGTTGTGTGTGTGTTTTGTTGCTATTACAAATTCATTTAGATGCCCAGGTGTTTCATATTTTCTTTGCTGAGAAAGGAAGGATTACACTGTGTACCTCACCTGAAGAAAGGCTGAAAGTAGATTATTTTACTGGCAGGGTGTTAAGAAGTCATTTTATGCATGCCTAACCCTACCAAGGAAAGACAGGACCTGACCTGAGCAGAATACTGAAGACATCAGATAGATTTAGTTTGCCAAACATAGTTTATATGTAGTTTGCCAAACATAGTTTATATGCTCCCATTCAAAACTATTGTTTTTTTGCTATACCAAATAAAAAAATGACCACATTAATCTTTTAATAGACTTTCGAGCATTACCTGTTTTCATCACATTTTTTTACACTGATTCATTGCATTATTAACCACTTTAGTGTTTCTTCAGGAATAAGAAAATATATATTTTATTTCTGTTTTCTAGCCCTCATTTACCAGTTCAGGACCAAAGCAGTACAATTCTGCATCCTTATGGTGGTGCCTAACCCTAAGACTCCCATGATGGTTCCTAACCCTAAAAATCCACCTACTTTGCTGCAAATAACATGAATATCCGCAGCGAAGAAGACGGACGCGCAGTGAGAAAGCTCCCACTGTAGTGCAGGACAAAGCGGCTCAAACCGACATTTCCCTGCGGCGGTTCCAATACAGTATGGTAGAGGAAGCTGCTATGGCTATTGCCAGCTCGAACAAGCAGAAAAAATCTCTGCCGCCGCCAAAGAAAGTCACAGACTTCTTTTAGGCCCAGGGCAACTGCCACTCTACACAGTCCCAAGATGGCGCCGGCTCCTCTGCAACACAGCCGCTAGCTGCTGATCACACTAGCGAGGAAACTGCGCACCCGATCACCCAGGAAGCACAAATGGATGATACCTCTCCTTCAGACAGCCCAGCCAAATCCAGACCCAGGGGAGAGTCTACAGAGGAGTGGGTAAGCTTTTCATCCATTGCACTGGTTCACACTGGCATGTCTCTTTGTATGGAAGCCTTTCCTGCTGCTGACACCCCCACCACACAAGCTTTTATTAAAGTGATCGAAGCAGCTCCTGGCTTCAAATAGCTGAAAGGGCTGCCATGTTTCAGGAGTTCAAAACTCCTGCTGCTTTTACAGGTCTTATCCAGGGTCTTATCCAGGCTAGGTGTGAAATTCTTCAAGTGTGTCTTATGTTTTCTGTTTGAAGTACAATGGGGAAGGCTTAGGGTTTGTTTGTGGTCAATTAAGTCTAATGAGGTGATTTCTTATCTGCCTTCCATTATCTGTTGCTCTCCTTTCAGGGACGCAAGGCGTGTGTATTTTAACCCTTAAATATAAAAAGATGAGGTAAAATGAAAGGTTTTTTTAATTATAAAGCACATTCTTAGAATGCATTTTTAATTCGCTATAGAGCTGCACTGGATGTTAAAAATGATGCTCGGTTCACTTTAAGGACATTCTTATGTCATTTAAAACATCACTACTGTCAGACATCTCTACCATTACTACCAGTTTACAATCTGAAATAAATGAACTCGGGGACAGAGTAAGCCAAACTGAAGATGCACTAGGAGACCTCATTAGAGAGCATAACTCAATGGTTGATTCTTCAACAGCACAATCCACTGACATTGCCTGGTTGAAAGCCAAAGCAGCAGACATGGAGGATCGCAAACAATGAAATAATCTGAAATTTAGAGGGATCAGTGAACGGATCCAAACATCTGACCCTAAACAATATCTTCAGACTCTCTCTAAAGCAATCTTGCCTGACACCCTGGAAATAGAGCTTACAATTGATCTGGCCCACTGCCTCCCCAAACCTAAGCATCTGGCAGATTCAATACCAAGAGATGTCATAGCTCGCTTTTTTATTTTACCAGGTGAAAGAAGGTTTATTTGGGGCTGCACGCAATTCAGGCTCTCTCCCTGATCCATATGCTAACATTCAACTTTACGCAGATCTTTCAGCTCACACCTTGCAACTTAGAAAAAACTTGCAACCTTTCACTAAAGCTCTTAGAGCTCTCCAAATTCCATACAAGTGGGGCTTCCCAACCAAATTGCTGTTTTCTTATCATAATAGACAATATGCAGTTTCCTCCACTGACACGGGCAACAAACTTTTCAGGCAACTTAACATTACCATCCCGGATCCATCTTCTGCATCCCCTTTCCCACCTGAAAAATCCAAACTACACCAGGACCGGCAACGTCAAGGGAAAAATAAATGAAGGAAAATCACAAACATTACTAAATCCTGAACTTAATGGCCTGTACTACCAGAGTAGTATCAGAGTAATATTTTCTTTTCCCCCACACTGTCGTGTGCCTCACTGAACTACGGCACACATACTTCACTGTTTGCTGTATAGTAATCTGTTATATATACATTACAGCTTTCTATTTCTTATGCAGTGTGGTTCTTATATACCGTTGATTATGTTTTGTTCATGTTTATGTTTTTGTTTGCTATCTCCACCGTGGTTTTTTTATGGTGTGAGATTACATTTGACCTAGATGAATTCTGCTCCTTCTTGGTTACTATGCAACTAAATATTGCTCCTTGCGTTAAATGCATTTAAGCATTTCTCCTTATAATGTTCGAGATCTCAACCCCCCATACAAAAGGCATCTATTCTGGAATGAGGTAAAAAAAAATTAAATCACATATAATTTTTGCACCATTAACACATTTGTTGGAAAAGGATGCCCACCTTTGCAAAAATACTATGTTTCCATTAATATACCATAGTACCTTCTCAAAAAAGAAAAGAGGAGTATTGATGGCCTTTCATAGAGACCTTAAAGTAGAACCTCAATCTACTACGTTAGATCATAATGGCAGATTTATTATATTTGTTGGTCACATCAACTCTGAGCTATTAACACTTGTAGCGGTATATGGACCAAACACTTCCCAACGAGCTTTCTTACAAAAGTTATGCTCCAAGATTGAAACACTTCAACAAGGGCGACTCCTATTAGGAGGAGATTTTAATGCCTGCCCTTCTAGAATGGACTCCTCTTCCAAAAATCCCCACCAAATTACCCTCATAGACAAACAAATGGCATGGAATGATCTCTATGACCCCTGGAGAATACTGCACATCTCAGAAAAAGATTACTCTTTCTTTTCTCACGTTCACAAGACACACTCAAGAATAGATTTTGTTTTTAACTGATAAAATCTTGTTACAAAAAATTTTGGATACTTCAATTGGCCTGAAATCTTGGTCTGACCACGCGCCTGTACATATCACACTTGACGATAACTTAGCTTTAAATAAACCCTCACTCTGGAGGCTGAATAATTCCCTTTTAACGAATAAGTATTTCCAAGACAACCTATTTTCTGATGTGCAAGAATTTTTTTAAAATTAACCGCACTCCCAATATAGCTCTAACTTCTATATGGTCTGCACACAAAGCATATGTCAGAGTTGTCCTTATCAGACAAGGGGCTTATATTAAAAAATAAAGGACGAGAAAGTATAATTCATTGCTGTAACAAATCAAAGAAAAAGAAAAAGCCTATAAAAGCTCGTCTTCTATAGAATTAGAGCGAGATTTATTTAACTTACGGCAAGAACTTAAAATTCTTTTACAAGATCAATATCTCCATATCCTTCAGAAATCAAAAATTAACTTTTACTCTCAAAGTAATAAGGCAGGGAAATACTTAGCCAGACTATTAAAGCATAAACAGGTCAAATCTAAAATCCACTCACTAACTCACCCTTCAACGAAGCAAGTAATTTCCAACCCAAAACAAGTTGCTGACTTACTTTGTGATTATTATTCCAAACTTTACAATTTAGCTACCGACAAATCTATTATACAACCCACAGTAGAAACTATCTTCCCCTTTCTGAGCTCTTTAGATTTACCTCATCTGTCAGAGTCCCAATTAGAGGAATTAAATTATGCAATTTCTGCCACAGATATTATCAACACAATCAAAACATTAAAGCACAACAAATCCCCAGGCCCTGATGGTTTCAGCAATGAATATTATATATCTGTAATAAATATCCTCTTGCTCTTCCTCGCAGATATGTTCAATGAGGTCGCCAGATCAGGTTAAATTCCGGCTGAATAGAGGCTCTCATAACATTCATTCCAAAGCCTGGTTAGGATCAAACTCATATGGAAAATTACTGCCATATATCGTAATTGAACTCAGATGTGAAACTTTATGCTAAGTTACTGGCAAACAGATTGATGATTGTTACCCCTTCACTTCTTGCCCTAGACCAGGTGGGTTTCACTAAACATTGTCAAGCCGCAGATGCAACTAGGCGCGTGGTCAATATCTTGAAACATCTAGAGCTCTCTCTCTCGAGAGCCTTCTCTGCTCCTTACTTTTGATGCTGAAAAGGCTTTCAACAGAGTTCACTGGCAATTTCTAAAAGCAATTCTTGGAAAATTTGTATTTTTAGGCATAATTCTTTCAGCTATAATGGCCTAATACTCTGCTCCTTCTGCCCGAGTCAACGTTGCAGGTTTCTTATCCAGACCTTTTACCATCTGCAATGACACACGCCAAGGTTGCCCCCTCTCCCCTATAATTTTTGTTTTAATTTTGGAAACATTAGCCCAAACAATCCGTTCTAATCCTAAGATCTCAGGTGTAACAATGAATGATTCTATTCATGTCATCAGTATTTTTGCTGATGATGTTGCATTAATTTTATCAAAACCTTTATTATCCCTCCCCTCCCTATTGCAAGACATCCAAGCATTCTTGGCGGCATCCTTATATAAATTGAATCAGCATAAATCATATGTGTTAGGACTAAATATCGCCCCAACTCTCCGCACCTATCTATCTCATAACTTCCCATTTCCTTGGTCAGAGGGAGCGGTGTCTTACTTAGGTATTCAAATAACTCAGTCCTCTTCTGACTTATATAAATGTAATTTTCTTCCATTGTTATCCTCGATTAAGCAGGATTGTATGACCTTCTCTAAATACTGGCTATCTTGGTCAGGACATATAGCCGCATCTAAGATGTTTTTATTACCCAAGATATTGTACTTGTTTCACACTTTACAAAGCCCTATTCAATACTAGTGGTTTATAGACATCAAGAAATGTATTAGTTAATTTGTTTTGGGGGTAAGAAAATTAGAACCTCTTTTCAGATAATGACCCTGTCAAAGAAACTTGGAGGTATGGGTCTTCCATGTATTGAAACATATTATCATGCCTCCAACCTGGATATGGTTAGACATTGGTGGAAATCCTCCTGCTCCAACTTTGGGTGATCTTAGAACGTAAAGCTTTAGGTTGTGATCTTAAAGACCTCTTGCTTAGCATATATTTAGGCGCCAAATCTCCTAAATCACCATATCTCTCCATCCAATCGACATTATGCTCCTGGGAGTATTTTATTAAACATCCCCCTTACCTCTCAGCCTCTACTTTAATCATTGCTAAATTATTAGTCCTTGAACTTCTCTCCAATGACCTTAACCTTAAACTTTGGGAAAACCTAGGCCTGACCACTATAAATGATCTTTTTGTTGGAAACAAGATAAGATCTTTCAATAATTGAGCTTACTCTTATGGTCTCCCCCAATCCCAACTATTTACTTATCATAGAATCTTTCACATGATCAAGCAGTTAAATATAACTCCCCCTAAACGTCACCCTTCCTTAGCTACTATGCTTAACTACAAGGGATATTATAAGGGTGGGATTTCAATCTGGTATAGAGCTTTGATGTCAAACTCACAACTTGCGCTTGGTAAATATGCAAATATTTGGTCCGCGGACCTACATAGTACTATTTCCCGTTTCCAGCTTCTTGATGCTAACAAAGTAGTATCTACCCTTTCTAAATGTAATTCACATTGGGAAATGCTATGCAAAATCTCTTATAGGTGGCACCTGACTCCAAGAAAAATAGCCTCTTTCTCCCAAAATATGTCCCCTCGATGCTGGAAATGTAACAAACAATTAGGAACATATATACATATGTTCTGGGAATGCCCACTAGAGTCAGCTCTCTGGGTTAAGGTTGAATCCCTGATCAGTCGCTCTCTTATACCAGATTTCTGTCTCACTCCACAACTAGCATTGCTCCTAATAGACTGTGACAAACTACCTAAAAACCTACAACCAACTATTCGTCATATTATACTAAGCGTTCTACATCTAATTACCACTAACTGGAAAGCTCAAGATCAGTTTGAAATAGCGCAAATCATAGCTCTTACTCGGGCCAACTTACTCATGGAGAAAAAAATTAGGACAAGACTTTTTTTCCACATGAAAATTTTATCCTCCCTAACTCATGGCCTACTTCACACCTTCAATAAAGAATGTTCTTCTCTGATGGCCTGTTAAAACTTGCCTAGGAACAAGATTTATATGATATCTCTCTTGACATTTCTTAAGTGGCATTAAATGCTCTCACTACAAAGATCCAGTGATTATAGCAGATCCATTCCATGGTGGAAAGTTTGTCTAGTACTACAATGTACTGTTTCGTTTTTTTATCTTTTTTTTGTTTTGTTATGATTTCTATGCTTTATGTTTTCTCGGTTATTTGGTTTCTCATGTAAGCTAACAATTGTGCAATTTATCTACATAAATCTAACCTGTCGGAGGCCTAGTTTTATAGCCATCTGGTTCCGTCATTTTTTTCCTACAGCTTTGCTCCATGCTGTCTGCCTTTTTGGGTTGTGTAAATGACAGATAAGGGGTAATCTAAGTAACCAGTGTTAAGTAACCAATGTTATTTTACTATTTGTTAAAAGAGCTTATTTCTTTGCAAGTTCTTAGATGCATAAATTTACCTTGTTATCTAGATGTATGTTTTTCATGCTTTATCTCAATAAAATACTTAATGATGAAAAGAAAAAAAAAAAAACTTTACAAAAACGTATGAATTAAAAATCTTAAAATAACGGTAATTAAAAAAAAAAACTATCAAAAAGCTATATATTTGTTATACAATAAATAGCCTAACAATAATGTACGCATTTAAAAAAAATCTTAAAATAACATTAATATAAATATCAATATATTAGATTAAAATTGTGAAAGCTATAATTAACGCATTGTCATTCCAAAATCAAGGTTAAATCAAAAAGCGAAAAATTTGTTGTAAGATAATAATCTTCAAAACAATAATTTACGCATTGTACTTCTAAAATACACATTTTAAAATGCTAAAATAAGTTAAACCAATAGTCAAAACGAATTTCTAAACAATATTTGTTACAAAACTATTCTGTAAACCAAAAATTTTGATTACACAGTCCCGGCAACTGCTATTAACCAGGCGCCCTAATTATTTCTTTGGCGCCCAATAGTCGATATTTCGCATTGGAGCCTATGGTGCGTCCATTTAGTCCAGTAGCCATATGCGCCTTTTTTTCCTGTTCCCGGGGTAGAGAAGTTGGGGGCTGGGGGTTGTACACAAGACCCTGCTGCACACTGAATAGGGACTGTCTACAAATCTTTGTCTGCAAAACTTTGTAAGATTCCTTATCTGTGGCTGAGTAGATGCAGTCTTTAGAACAATTGTGCAGAGAAAAGAAAGTTTTTTCTCTCCGTTTCCTTAGTTGTCGTTCTCTCAGGACAGGGAGATTAAACTTCTCCCCCCACGGGGCCCCCTGCAGCTTCTGGGCCCCCATGCAGCTGCATCCCTTGCAGGGTCTATTGTTACACCCCTGTACCCATAGCAACCAGTCTCATTTTTATGTTAGATTCAAACACTGTTCTTTGCAAAAGTTTTAGGCTGGTGCTGAAAAGTGCTGTAAACTATGAATGCTTCATAAATAAAATAGATATCTTGATAGTTTTTTTTTTTATCAATTGACAATGCAAAGTGAATGAACAGAAGAGAATGGCTTAAAACAGAGGCACCAGATCAGGATGAAATCATTAAAAACCATTTAAAATAGGGACTTACCTCCCCCAAGTAGACTCAACAGTCTGTATTCACTGAAAATGAGTGCTTTGTTCAAGGGTACTCCAAAAAAATTGTGCAACAGGTCACGCAGACTTTAACCCGCTTCTGCAGGCAATACAAGAAGCAACTAGGAGGATCAAGCATAATAGGCTATTTATATATTCATTAGAATACAGTGAAACATGATATTCCAGTCTCTAAGGAGACTATAAAAAGAAATAAAAAAAGATATATGTATATATATATATATATATATATATATATATATATATATA
Source organism: Hyperolius riggenbachi (assembly GCF_040937935.1). Taxonomy (NCBI): domain Eukaryota; kingdom Metazoa; phylum Chordata; class Amphibia; order Anura; family Hyperoliidae; genus Hyperolius; species Hyperolius riggenbachi. The sequence continues at coordinate 351,668,289 of NC_090648.1, forward strand.
TATATATATATATATATATACTGTATGTTGCCAAAATGTATTTATGCAAATGACCCTATTCTCAATTGCTCTAGAAAGTAGATAGAAATGTAGAGATTACATGTTGCAAAAATATGACTATTATGGATGTAAATAGATCGTATATACAAAAACAGACAACTTAAAATAGAATACACACAAGACAGGCTTATACTGTAATGAATCGGCTGCCATGAGATCATTGTTTAAATGCATCTAAGTAAGCAGTAAGTAATAGGTTGAGGTTCCAATAAATCCTAAATTGGGTCTATAATTTCAATAACCATGTCATATAGAAGAGAAAGAGAAGAGAAAATCTTAATCAAATCAGCATTTTTGTTAGACCACCCTTTGTATTTAAAACAGCATCAATTCTTCTAGGTACACTTGCACACAGTTTTTGAAGGAAATCGGCAGGTAGGCAGTTCCAAACATCTTGGAAAATTAACCACAAATTTTCTGTAGATGTAGACTGCCTCAAATCCTTCTGTAGCTTCTTGTAATCCAAGACAAGCTTGATAATGCTAGGATCAGGGGTCTTTTGGGGCCATATCATAACTTCCAAAACTCCTTATTTTTGAAGATAGATCTTAATGACATTGTTTGTTTGTCTAGGGTCGTTCTCCTGCTGCAGAATTAATAAAGGCCCAATCAGATGTCTTTCTGACAGTGTTGCCTTGTTAAGTATCTGCTTCTATTTTTCAGAATTGATGACATCATTAATCCTGACAAAATTTCCAACTCCATTGCCAGAAATGCAGCCCCAAACTCAAGGCCGTTTAAACCCACAGACTTTACAGGCTGGACCTGGAGCGCAGTGCTCGTCAAAGGGCACACATTTACTGGCAGTCCAGTGGAAAAGAAAGTGATTTATTTTTCCTGTCCTGAGGTCCAAGGGATCCAAAAAAAAAAAGCTGTCCACTCTCTGCACAATTGTTTAATTGACTCCATGTACACAGCCACAGATCAGGAATAATAGAATTTGTAGACTCTCTAATCCTCCCCCTTCCCTAACCACTTAAAATAGCAGGTAGTGGTGGACTTACCTCCCCCAAGTAGACTCGATAGTCTGTATTCACTGAACAGCCCTGTCCAAACTTACAAAGAACCTCTACTATACCACTTTGGCCTGCAAGATTTCTATTATTGTACTGCTCTACATCCCTTCATTAAACAGATTGTCTTCTGTCCCAGCCTTGTATTTACATTTTGACTAATCAGTGCAAAGCACCTGCTGCCATTTCCCTGTACTCCTGTTCTTATGTTTTCATATATAGTTGAGTTACTTGACCTTGTTTCCATGTTGTAAAGACTGTGTTCTTCCATGAAGACCTCTTCTGGCCATATTTCACCATATTGTAGATAGGTATACCTGTGTGCCAAAGGTCTCTGCCAGTTCTGAGCTGATGGCTCTGTTGCACATCCTCAATTTGAATGGATGAATCTTTAATCTGTCGCACTTAGTTACCTTAGGTGTCCACTGCATCTAAAGTCCTCAATATTTCCCATTTCTTCGTACTTCTTCAAAAGAGCTTGAAAGCACGTCTTGTAACCCCAGTCTGTTTTGAAATGTTTGCTTAGGAGAGACTTTGCTGATGTAGTATAACTACCTAGTGTCTTGTTTCAGTGCTCTGTCTTGCCATGGTGTATGACCTGTGATATGAAACTGCCGTTCACAGCCTCACTTTGGTAGCAAGGTTTTGCTGTTCCTCACCCAGTTTTAAGCCTCCTACGCAGTTGTTTTTATTCAGTTGAAGACTGTGGGGTGGATTCACAAAATAATGGTAAACTCAATGGGCTTGATTCACTGAACCGTGATAACTCATATCACGGCCGCACTAGCGGTTTACCGTTTCGAGCACGCAATTGCGTGCAAAACGCTTGCGACAACGCTAGCGCAGCCGTGATATGAGTTATCATGGTTTAGGGAATCAAGCCCCTTGTGTGTACACAGCACAAGTTTACTGGAATTCACACAATGTATGTAGCAGTTTATGCAAACTGTGTAACTTGCTTTATGACAAGCAATGTAAGCGATGCATGTACAAACTATACAATTTGCATAACTCGCAACGTAAATTGTGAATTTACCCCTATGAGTTAACCTTAATATGAAAATGATGATTTTTACCACTTGTTTGGTATAATTGGTATAACCTGAACGTACTGGTATAAAATAACCTTAATTCTAGAAAATACCTGACTTGACTATTCAATTGTATTTATAAGAATTGATGCTGTTTTGAATGTAAAGGCTAGTCACTCCTAACATTGATTTGATTTAAAGTTACTCTTTAAATAACCAAGTATTCTAAAATGACAATTTACAAATAATGTCTAAGTAGCTGTGTAAACATTTTCCTACTTTTCATGTTAAATATCAGAGTAAAAGCTGTAATTCCTTGTGTGTACATTCTAGCTGCATTGGGATGATTCATTTGCAACTGTGTGTGCCTGTGTTTCTGTATTACAGGGCCAGTGCTTTTCTTTGCATATGAGACTACAAAGTTGGAGTATATGAAAAGCCTTGGGTGTCAGGTTTCACACACAATTACAAACAAGACACTTTTCTCCTATGCTCTTACTGCAGACAGCTCATTCAGAGAGACACAGGTAGCTGCAATTAAGCTAGTGAGACTTATCTCACACACAGGATTAAAAGATGTAGGGCCATATGCAATTAACTTTTTCTCCAGAGTTTTCTCCAAGGTGATATTTTTAAACTTTTCAATAAAATGCATTTTAAGCCACCAGCAAGCTAGAAAATACTCAAAATAATTTTGATAGTACTTTTTCACCTACCCTTTGGTACTTTTTTCGATTACAAAATGCTGAAAATCTATTTTAAAAAGACGTTGAAAAATGATCTTCTAGGAGAAAACTCAGGTGAAAAAGGGAATTGCATATGGCCCGTAGTGTGAGAGAATCCCCCCTCCCCTCATGGTTCACTGGTCCATCAGATTTGGTATCAGTGAAGTGTAATAGGAATTTGATAACAGTAAACAAAGAGATAAGCATTAAAATGTTTACACCAATACTCAGCAGCACTTCCCAAACTATTCTCATCACAATTTTAAAAAACATGTTGATTGATAGTGTTCCTTTAAATTAAGAAATGGGAAGAATCCCAAATTTCCTTGAATCTGAATCCAAAAAGATTCTCGAATCTTTTGAACTTCTCGAAGTCAACAATTCCTGTACATAAGAATTGTGTGCTGCATGTAAGAATAGTAGTTAGACTTAGAATAGTATATTCCAAGTCAACTACTGTTCTTACATGGATCACACAATTCTTATGCACAGGATTCCTTAAATTCGAGAGATTCAAAAGATTTGAGAATCTTTTTGGATTCGGATTCGAGGAAATTTGCGTTTCGTTCCATAATTATTTAAATTATTAGTATTGTACAGTATTGTATTTTGTATATTAATGAGATTTAACAATAAAAATGTATATTTACAGCATTTTTCTAAGCATGCCTAAAACATTTGCACAGCACAGTATGCTGGGGATCTCAGACAATAAGCTCACTGACCAAAAAGGCAATAATATTATCACCCATTATACTTGTACATGCTTCTTATACCATAATCCCTGAGTATAAGACAGTCTTAAATTAATTTTTGCTCCAAAAGATGTGCCAGGTCTTATTTTCAGGGGACCTGAACAACAATCTACATTTAATTTTAAACAAAAATAAATCTATATTCAAATATACTCATGTCATCACATTCTGGAACATCGACATAACTATCCTAACCCCGAATTCCATCATGCATTTCTTGACTCTATTGCCTTTTTCCATGTACAACAATCTACATTTCCAGAGAGCAAGCCATTGTTTTGTATTTGGTAATGTGGGGTCTTTTACATGCAATTCTTTTGGGGTGTCTGCGTTCCTTGGTGATGGGTCTATCTGTCCTGCTGCATTCTGTTGCCAATTGATTTTATTTTATTTTTTTACCAGTATGTCTGTCTGGACACTATTTACATTTATTTTTATGAACAGTAACTAGCGCTTATTTTTGTAGTAGGGCTTATATATCAAGCGTCTTTAAAAATCCTGAAAAGTCATGCTAGGTTTTATTTTCAGGGGAAAATGGTATTTCAAATGGCCCCACATATATGTATGAAAAACAAAAATTTGCTTTCCTAAAACAGAAAGAATTTGCGATAATTCAGGTTGGAGTGAGCTCGAGATGTCTCCCAGAGCACCACTGCTGAATATATGCAAATTAACCATTGTACCCTTAGAAGCTAAACACACCTCCAGAACCGCTGGAATGCAATGATGTGTCAGCTTGTTAAATTGTACAGAGCCATAATAATCCAACATGCATACAGACTGTTTCGGATTGTTTGATCCTCATCAGTGCATGGCATGGATTAATCTGGCTCTATGGAGTAGGGCTTGTAAACCGAGAGGTACAGACTAACCAGCAAGCTCATGGTGACCCAGAACTCATTGGAGTGTGTAAGGGACTACAATGGTCCTAAAAGCCCCCTTACTAAGATGTTAAGAAAAACAAAAATTTGCTTTCCTAAAACAGATATATGTATGACAATGACAAATATGTAAAAAAAACAAAAAAGAACGGAAATAAATAAAATAAAAAATCGCTGCGGAGCCATTAACTCCATTTTTCTTTTTTTTTTTTTTTGTCACAATAAATTTAGCAAATCCACCTTCGGTCATATACAGTATGTTGTCACAGAAGTTTATGGATGACAGCATGTGCAGTATCTATAATATATTTTCATTAACAGTACACTATACAATACAATAACATTTCTATAGCGCTTTTCTCCCATAGGACTCAACGCGCTTAGGCTCTCTCAGAATCAGTAGTTGTTGGTAGTAGGAAGAAGTAATCACACAACAAAAAGTTATATTTTTGCAAATGCCAAACTGAATAGGTGGGTTTTCAGTCTGGATTTAAACATGTCCAGGGATAGAGCTGTCCTGATCTGCTGAGGTAAGGAGTTCCAAAACTTAGGAGCAGCATGACAGAAGGCTCTGGGACCAAAAGTTTCCTAGTGGACTCTGGGTATGACTAGATTACTAGAACCTGTGGATCTGAGATTGCAGGATTGCTACGCAGCTGTAACATTTCTTTCATGTATCCAGGGCCCAGATAATTTAGTGATTTAAATGTCAGTAGGCCGATCTTGAATAGGATCCTCCATTTTATAGGTAGCCAGTGAAGGGAGTGCAGGACTGGCGTTATGTGGCAGTGACGGGGTTGGTTGGTTAACAGTCTGACAGCAGTATTCCAGAATGAGGGCAGAGGAACAATATGGAACTTTTTCCTGGAGTGCATTCCTATAAAAGGTAACAATAATGGCACCTTTTTCTTCGTAGAAATAACCTTGAACAGCTATCCTCCAGCCATTTCCACTGCTGGAGGAAAATGTATCTGCACAGAAGCAGTCAGCTGTTAGATATGCTCATTATTGCTGGCTATATGGTCATATCATTTTTTTCAGCACATTTTTTCAAAACAACCAAAATGTATTTTATTAAAATGCAAAGATGTTAATGTTGGCAGTGAACAGTGTGGTACTTTTACCTTGTAGTGTCAGATTTAGTTTAGTTTCCCATATACTGTATATCAGCAAGGTATGTACTTCCTTGTAAATAGTGTGCAAATTTGGACAGAGGCGCCAGGCAGGTTAAAATGATCTAAAAACAACTAAAAAGGAGTACAGGTGGACTTACCTCCTGAAATGATGGACAATAGAGATTGTTCAAATCGCAAATAACAATTTATTTTGGCACTCTGCAACGCATTTCGCAGGTATAACCCGCTTCATCAAGCAAGGAGTGCAAGCTCAAAAAGGTCCAATAGTGGCAATGCGCCTCTGTCATCACAGAGGCGCATTGCCACTATTGGACCTTTTTGAGCTTGCACTCCTTGCCTGATGAAGCGGGTTATACCTGCGAAACGCGTTGCAGAGTGCCAAAATAAATTGTTATTTGCGATTTGAACAATCTCGATTGTCCATCATTTCAGGAGGTAAGTCCACCTGTACTCCTCCATTTTAGTTGTTTTTAGATCATTTTAATCTGCCTGGCGCCTCTGTCCAAATTTCACAGTATATAGTCCACCTTGGGTGGAGGGGACTGTCCCCTTCTTTCTATCTACAGAGAGCGACTTCTTAAACCTGAGTGGGGTCAGGTTCTAATGCTCCCCACCTGCATTTCAAGTGGTTGCCTATGTAGTAACCCGTGTTTGTGAGTATATCCACATCTGTTAATTATCTCGCCAACAATTGTTAGACTTACTGCACTATATTGGGCTCTCGGTTTTTCTTTTTGTTTCAAGTGCATTCCTTGTAAATAGGTATCACTTGATGTAAAATCCACAAATCTCTGCAGTTTATCTCGTGTACATTTCACATAGTTTTCATTTCTTGCCTTAGTTCTGCCCTCATTCAAAAACATGAAGATTTCACAGCATATTTCAAATACCAGTGCCAAAAGTTTTCCTTGAAATAAAATAGAAAGCAATTATAGTCTCTGGGCCAGATTTATCAAAGCATTACTGATTTGTTTCTTCAGAAACTGTTCTAACCAGTTGGGGAACTATTCTGCATGATAATAAGAACATTTTTAAATTCTACTTAATAACAACAGTTTAGTGTGAATTCTTAGAGCTGCGCTACAGTTAAGAAAAGTGCAAATCCATTCCTAAACTGCTGCAGATTAAGAAGTGCTTAATAGCATTTCTACATTGATTGTGCAGTGCAGGCTAGACATGATTTGGGAAGGGCTCCTCCCACCTGCTGCCAGGTGTCCCTTGAAGCTGTTCTTTGCTTAAAGGGAACCTAAATTGAGGAGAATATGGATTTTTCCTTTTAAAATAATACCAGATGCCTGACTCCCCTGCTGAGCCTGTGTCGCTAATACTTTTAGCCACAGCCCCACATAAATCCTCTGTTTCAGCTCTAATATAGAATATACATGTATTTATTTACATTACATCTTGTCAGGTAACCTAAAATAATCTGCCGTAAATTATATATTTATGCTATTATGATTTATTTTTTCTGTATCAATACAGCAGATGTATTGGTTACCACAGCAACAGCAATTTCCCTCACACACTGCACTGTCTGAGAGACCTTCCTAACGCCTCCTATTTTACAACAGCTTAAGAAGGAATCTGCGCTATCTACTGATTTATTAAGATGTCTGAAACAGTTCTGCACAGATTTCTAAAAACCTACTAATATTTTGTCTCAGACACTCTTGATAAATGTCCCCCACTGTCTTTAATAATCTTTACATCACTGCCAGGCCAGATTATCTGACTAGCTGCATACTTCTTGTAGCTGTTCAACTGATCATTTGGCCTCAGCAGTTACTGCTGAAGACACAGAACATTAATATCATGCTTTTCTCCTGGCGGACTCAAAGCATCAGAGCTGCAGTCACTAAGACACGCTCTATAGGCAGTAGCAGTGTTAGGGAGTCTTGTTCAAGGTCTTCTCACTGAATAACTGCTGGCTTACTGAACAGAAAGAGACGAAATTTGAACTCTGGTCAAAGGTCAGAGGCAGAGCGCTTAACAAGTATACCATTCAGCCACTAGGACAGAAAACTAACTTTGATTTTTTTTTAAGAAAGGCAATCAAGATGGTAGCTTCCATTATTCTCTTAAAGAGAATCTGTATTGTTAAAATCGCACAAAAGTAAACATACCAGTGCGTTAGGGGACATCTCCTATTCCCCTCTGTCACAATTTCGCCGCTCCCCGCCGCATTAAAAGTGGTTAAAAACAAAAAAGTTTTAAAAAGTTTGTTTATAAACAAACAAAATAGCCACCAAAACAGGAAGTAGGTTGATGTACAGTATGTCCACACATAGAAAATACATCCATACACAAGCAGGCTGTATACAGCCTTCCTTTTGAATCTCAAGAGATCATTTGTGTGTTTCTTTCCCCCCTGAGGGGGGAGTGCATAGCAGAACCACAACACTGAAGAACTTGGCAGCCTTCCAGACACAGGCTGACAAGTCTGACAAGGGAAAGATACATTGATTTATTACAGAGACTGTGATAGTACAAAGTGCTGCAGTAAGCCAGAACACATTAGAATAGCTTTTGGAACTTGTAGGATGATAAAAAACAGGATGCAATTTTTGTTACGGAGTCTCTTTAATGCACCCTTTAGGTCATTCCAGTCCATGCATTCTAAAAATATAGCAGCAGCAAAGGTAAAATCCAAATGCTCTGAAACCCCCAATAACGTACTCACTGGTGCAGGACCTTGGCAAGCCAGACCACATAAAGTTGCAAGGAAGGGATCCGCAGATTGCAGAGTTCATAAAAAACAGCATCTTTATTACAAAAAATTCACACAAAAGACATTGACATCCACAGGATCTGTTTCAACTATGACTAAGGGCATATCTTGATCCCGATACGCATCAGTTTGATCCTGTGGATGTTGATGTCTTCGGTGTAAGTGTTTTTGAAATAAAGATGCTGTTTTTTATGAACTCTACTGCAGTCTGCGGATCCCTTCCTTGCATTCTGAAACTATACTATAATAAGCATATGGAATAAGTACTGGATAAAGTGTATCATGTTGGAAAAGGTTTTCAAACATAAAAAAATGTTAATTGCACCCCTATCCCCAGAATACTGAGCACTGCTCCTGCTCATTCTTCATAATTAAAAAAAAATCTATATATTTTCCTTACTGAAGATTGCAACATACCCAGAACATTATTTAAGAGTGAAAAGAGAGCCCTTTAAATCCTCTTTGCTGCTGCAAACACTATAGTTGATTCCAATGCTGCTTAAATTGTAAAGTTAATTGACTCATTATATCCACTCCAGAGTTAATAACAAGCCAGCGTTGTTTGTTATGTCTGAAGTGAGAGCTTTCTGATTACTGCTAATGCATCTTAAATTATGGGTGAAAACCATCAAATAGTCCTGAATTTGAGAAGTGTAATTCTTCACTAACTGTTAATGAAGGAAGAAATCGCCTCTGAATACTCTGCTGCAGTTTGCTCTGTGACATAAAAGTAGTGAAATCGGGATTGCATGTTCTTTTTTCTGGCAGGTACTCTAACTTTCACATGGATGGTGGAAGGCTTGTTTTCCAAGCAGTTTTCCCATCATGCAGCTGTTGGATAGCTTTCGGTAATATTCTATGGGAACTCTGGGAAGCGTACACATGCACAGCGTAATCGTTATTTGTAGCTAAAAACTGCTGCAGCCAACATCTCTTGGGTGATGAATTCCAACTGATTGTCTATTTTTTTTACACTGCATTGTTTGTTGTTGTTTTTTGGCAGTCTCCAATAAGTCTACTCTTCAAGAGCCAATGTCTCCATTATATTACAAAGGCTCCTTACCTGGCTCTGATACAACTCTGTCACTTTATTTGGCCTGAGGCAGTGGGCGCAGACGCACAAAATGCATTGCCTGTGTTTATTCATATTTATATGAACTTTTCTTTATCGAGGTAAGCCACCTCTATTTTTCTACTTTTAGCTGTTATTAACTCGGTTTTATCTACTATTCTGGGCGCTTCTTACACCCTTTGTGCTCTTCACCCTCCTTTGGGAGGGGTGTACGTTGGTACCTAGTGGTACTTAGTGGCTTTGCCACTGATAGGACCTTTTGTTGTTTTTCCTAGGAGTGCGACTGCATCCAGCTCCAGCCAGAAACCCGAGTGGAGTCGGGTTTATAGAGCTCCACCTGCTTTCAGTGGTTGGTTGCCCCCTGTGCAACCCTCATTTGTGAGTACCCTAATCTGTTTTGTTTTCCATTACTGTTCTTGTGACGTACTGCACCATTCGGGCTCCCATTGTCTCTGTGTTCTTGGTTTTGAGGGTGTATGTTCACCCAACCTTGTATAGCCATTATAGGGGCTTGTTTTGCCAGTACTTTCATGGTACCCCTCAGCATTGAAAGGCATGTGGCCTGGTATGATTCTGAAAGGACAGCCACACCCCCTCCTTTTCTTGGTTACCCAGACTACATACCTGGATAAGGATCTGGTCTAGAAATCACATTCCCATTTTTTTAAAACAAATATTGCTTTATGAAAAAAGTGTATGAAGTACACTGATAATCTATTGTAGGCATTGTGGGTGGCTCTCTTGAACTTCCTTTCTCCTTGCCGAGATTACCTTAGTTTATGTGCTGAACCTTGTTTGCTGCAGCTAAAGCTTAAAGGAAAAGGAAAAGATACTGTAATAAAATCACCAACAAAATCGCAAACAAAAAACATAGAGGCCATTTCCAGGTTGCAAAAGTACAGGTGTGTTGGTAGTGCCCCAATGGCCTGACAGCTCTAAATCCTCCCCTGGCATGATGTCTGTAATTGGTGTTAAAAAGAGTCTGAAGCGAGAATAAATCTCACTTTTTCCCTTATATTCAGCAGGGAACCACACGGTGTTAGAGGCCTCCTACATGTGATTTTGTGTTAGGCCCGTCATAATGTAATACTGGGAGGTCATACTTTCTGACCACCCAGCGCAACAAGGCTAATGGAAGAGGTCACACGGCTTCCCAGAGCAACTGCAGCTCTGGGCTTCCGATGTCGCTACAAATAAAACACAGTGGCAGCGCAGTGCGATGTTGCGCTGCCTTAATTCGCACTGTGCTGCCTTAGCGATAGCAAGCATTCCGACAGGTACAAGACAGGACTAAAGATTGGAGCGTAACTAGTAGCAACCGCTGCTCACAGTCACGTCCACAGAAGCAGAGCAAGCAGGCTAACAACAGTCACCAGCAAGCATCCACCCAGGCAAGACTACAGGATAGAACGTAACTAATAGCAACTGCAGCCTATAGTTACGTTCCCAGAAACTAGAGTAGCAGGAATACTACAGTCACCAACGTGGTGAAGGCAGAATCCAAGCTATCTGGATAATGGACTACACTGATCCACCGCGGATGCAGCGAATGTCCATCAAGCATGGAACTAGGCAATACACAATAATAAGAAAAATAACAAACGGCTCAACTAACGGATAAATATATATTAGCAAGTCTGCATATATATTTTTCAAGAACTAGCTAAAGCACAAGTAATAAGGTCGCATAGAACTAGACAAGACAAGACAAGACAAATAACATTTATAGCGCGCTTTTCTCCTGGTGGACTCAAAGCGCCAGAGCTGCAGCCACAAGGACGCGCTCTATAGGCAGTAGCAGTGTTAGTGAGACTTGCCTAAGGTCTCCTACTGAATAGGTGCTGGCTTACTGAACAGACAGAGCCAAAATTCGAACCCTGAACTATACAGAGTAACAAGGTGCCCAGTAGAACAGCGTACTGACCACTATGACGGGCGGGGTATGAAATGGGAGGCAGACTTTTTTGCTGGCATCAGCCAATGGATGCAGGTATGCAAATCTCCACACAGCTGAATGGTAATCACTCGATCTTGAGCTGGCTTGATTACCATTTGCTAGCTGGCTGTGAATGTAAAGGACCCCCATAAGAAATGCATGCAGTATTATGTAACAACATGCATGCAGGAAATCCGGGGCTATCTGGCCGCAGCTCAGCTGCAACAAGCAACTGGCGGAATGATGACAGCATCATGAGCTGCCCAGAACCGCAGAGTGACTGCAAATGACAATGAGACACATTGCAAATGCACAACCGAATGCAAGCAGATAAGCCAGAACTGTCCGTTTGCAGCTCCACTGTAACGGACAGGATACGCTTCAGGAGGAATCCTTACAGTACCCCCCTCCTTTAAAGGCGGCTTCCAGACGCCTATAGAAATAGCATAATTCTCCTGAACTACCCAAACCAGAAAATCAGATGTAGAAAGTCCAGCAAACTGATCTGACAACTCATGAAGGTCGGGACAGCCCAAGACCAAATTCCAGAATCAGGCACACCGGGACTGAACCAATCGGAACCAGAACCTCCAGCAACATGCCCATCAATACTACAAGCCCCAGTGTGATACCCATCAGAACTGTGATTTTCAGGAAAAAGCCCCCTGAAACTCTCTGAGCGATACCCACCACCTTCCAGGGACTGTCCAAAAATGCCAAACCTTTTAATGCAATGCCCACCGGAACTGTCCTTTCCAACACAGTACCCACTGTCGAACCAGTCCAAGACACCAGGACAAGTTTCCTCAGAAATCTCCCATAACACTTTGAAGCTCCATAGAGATCCCAAGAGGTTAGAACGCCCTTTAGGCTCACATGGAGAACTATCAAGGATCCCTATGGAACCTAGGGCAATTCCAGAGTCAGGGTTACAAGGACAAACATTAATATCAGGGCTTTCAGGGACCAGAACCATCTCTGGGCATGCAGGCAGACTGGCAAAATCATAACATATCACCACTAAGGAAGCATCTGAGTACGCTGACACACAAGACACACTTGGGCATTTTGGCATACAGAGCACATCTGGGCACACTGGTACAAGAGAAACTTCTGGGCACGTCAAGGAACTACGGACCTCAGAGTCACTCACGATAGGACCGAAACCAGGACTGGGCAGAAAATGATCATGACTAGACTCTACAGCCACTGGACTCTCACTAAAGAATACAGAATCAGACTTAGGGATCACTGATTCCACCAAGGTTATTAACAAGCCATGTTCAGGGGCATTAACAGAACAGGACAAATCTTCTGATGTATGCACTGAACTTGATAGAGTCTCCACAACTTCCTCTGAACTGGACAGAGACTCATCGCCAACTACACTGGATTGGAGCTCAAAAAGAGCTGCCAAACAAGTCAGTATTGCAGCAACCCCCACTGAACTGGGCAAGACTGAGAAACTCACTGGGCAGGAAGGGGACTCTGCCACACTGGACAGAGAACCAGAATTTTCCAAGATACTAGGCATGATTTCAGGAACACTCACTAAACAGGACTGAAATTCTGAGACTTCTGTTATTTTTACCAGAGAGTCAGAATTATCCATTTTACAGGGCAAGACTTCTGAAACATTCAGAGGACAGGGCTGGAGTTCCCTGGCTGCTACAACATCAGACAAGGATTCAACAACATTAGCCAAATCAGACTGTGTACAGGGCAAGGCATGCAAAACACTTGCTGACAGGGCCGGATTACGGACCAGGCAACAAAAGCAGTCCCTTGGGGCCCCCCATTCAGAGTCAAAGGGGCCCCATGAACACATAAACCAGCCCTCACCATCCTGTCAGTGGTGGCTGGATGGTATAATGGTTAAAGGGACTCTGAGCAGTGCAGTAACTATGGAAAGATGCATATCATTTCAAAGCTCTCTTTCTCCTCTTTTCAATGATATATAAACCGCCGCCCTATGCCTTTTAGTTTTCGCTATTTTCGCAATCGAAATCGTGGCCACGGCAATTTCGATCGCGCAAATAGCGAAAACTAAAAGGCGTAGGGTGACAGTTTATCTATCATTGGAAAGAGGAGAAAGAAAGCTTCAAAATGATATGCATCTTTTCATAGTTACATTGTATTACATAGGACGACTTTTCTCCAAATTCGGCAGCTCGATTCAGCACAATGCAATGAAATATAAGGAACCCAGGGAGATATAATTACAAACATCATGCTGGTAGGTGTGAGGATGTAATTAATTAGTTGTGGGTATGCTTAAAGGCATACCCACAGGCACTGCTCGGAGTCCCTTTAAGGGCTGCCTCTGACACAGGAGACCAGGGTTCGAATCTCGGCTCTACCTGTTCAGTAAGCCAGCACCTATTCAGTAGGAGTCCTTAGGCAAGTCTCTCTAACACTGCTACTGCCTATAGGGCGCGTCCTAGTGGCTGCAGCTCTGGCGCTTTGAGTCCGCCAGGAGAAAAGCCCGATATAAATGTTATTTGTCTTGTCTTGTCAAATGATGCCGTGCTCTGCTGATTGTCTTCAGAGCCAGGCTCTCCTCCTAGGTCCCCCTCCTGCTACTGTGCGCTCTGCCACTGCCCACTCCTCCCTCCCTTCCCACAGAGAACCACAGCTGCAGCAAGAATGATAGCAGCAGATGGCAAACGCTCACTCACCTATCCATGATCCAAGCAATAGAGATCCCGTCATCTGAAACCCATCTGTCTCTTCTACAGTGCAGCCGCTCGCGCTGAACTTACTGATTCTCAGATCAGAGAGGAAGTAGGAAGTAGTAATAGTAGTAGTAACAGAGCGGCAGCACTCTAGAGGAGACAGATGGGCTCCGGATGACGGGACCTCTATTGCTTGGATCGCAATAGGTGAATGTGAGTCATCTGGTGCTGTCATTCTTCCCCGCTGCGGCTGCCTTCTCTGCTGGACTATCGTATTCACTGGGATGGAGGCTGCATGGTGGCTGTCTAGTTTGGGAGGAAATCGGTTGTTCAGTGGTGGGAGTGATTATGTAATTCTGTCTGGGGAACAGATTCTGGTTTGGCGGTGTCCAGAGCTTTCTGCTATTGCCAGGCTGGAGATGCAGGGGGAAAGTGCTGCTGCTGTGATATCTGGCGCCCTCTTCACAGGGGTGCCCCAGCCCCTGAGTGCAAATGTCCCAGCCATTCATCTCTCACTCTGCATTTTGCCGCTGCTATTCCCTGCATTGTGCACCCACAGAGGCAAGCGGGCTGTTGCCTATAGCAACCAGTAGCTCGGCTGGCCCGGTGTGTGCGGCATGTTGCTGTGCATCTGCATCTTCTGATTCTATTATGACATGATGGGGGGGCCCAAATCAGTTACTTTGCTTAGGGCCCCATTTAGCCTTAATCCGGCTCTGCTTGCTGATGAGGACTATGCTTCAATTGCTTCTGCTTCACTGGACAGAGATTCATCAAGTTTTACAAGACAAGACAAGACAAATAACATTTATATTGCGCTTTTCTCCTTGCAGACTCAAAGCGCCAGAGCAGAGCAGCAGCCACTAGGGCGCGCTCTATTGGCAGTAGCAGTGTAAGGGAGACTTGCCAAAGGTCTACTACTGAATTAGTGCTGGCTTACTGAACAGGCAGAGCCGAGGTTCGAACCCTGGTCTCCTGTGTCAGAGGCAGAGCCCTTAACCATTACACCATCAGCCAACTGCGTTTTACTAGAGGTGACTGTAATTCTAAGACAGCTGCTAAACAGGTGAATATTACTGCAACACCAACTGAAGTAAACAGAGCCTCTGAGTCCTCTGCTAGAGATCTTGAGGCATCCAAAGAACTGGGTGAAGCATAAGACTCTGCGACCTCAGCTTCACTGGACAGGATCACTGAACACTGAACAGTCCATGTTGCAGGGCAGAACCATGGAAGCACCTGCTGGACAGCATAATGATTCTGTGACCTGAGCTTCATTGGACAGAACTACTAAGTAATTCATGATACAGGGCGAATTTACTGGAACATTTTCTGGATAAGGCAATGATTCTGTGATTTCAGGTTCACATAACAGATGCTCTGAACCATTTGCGGAACTAGAGCAAGGTGTGGAAACAGAAGTATCATAACACAGAGTTTGTGAGTCTGAACCACAGTTCTTCAACTGTGAAGTTGTAAAATTCAGATGCTGGGGTTCTAAAGCTACCAAACATGATTGCTGAGACTCAGGAACTGATGCAGTGCATCCATTGGTGTCTGTTGGATCATATGGTTTGCAGGATGCAGAAAATAAATCAGTAGGAATGTGTTTGTATTTTTTCACAAAACGTTTTGCGATCAATTTAACAAATTCCAGGGGGTCATCAAAAACCTCCTCGTTTTCCTCAGCAATATCCTCAGCCTAGGTTCTCATCTTGCTATCAAGCAGGTATAAGATAATAAACCTGGACTGCTGAAATGTTGTAGCTGATCTGAAGAAAGAACACAAATTCAAGATTTTGCAATTCTGCAAGAAATTCAAAAAAGACTTATTGCCACCATTATAACGGGCTAGAGAAGCAAGGTGTGCATCTGGAGCAAGGCTAGCAGGTGATGTTGTTGCTAGAGGCAACGGAGAGACTAAATTGACATTGGTTACTGAGTGTTGCTCTCACTGATTCCCAGAGCGATCATTCAAGATCTCATTCCATGCATCAATTAACGGAATCACAAAGTCATGCACACACAGATTAATTTCAATCAAAGAAAAAGCACTAGGGATGGTCGGAATGCCAATTTCCGATTCCGCGGTAATTCCGCATTCCGTCATGTACCGATTACCGATTCCGCTTTCCGCTACCAATTTCCGCATTCCAAGGCGGAATTTCCGCCGGAAATCGCGGAAATTCCGCCCGACTTTAACATCGATTTTCTCAAAAACTATAAGGTCTTTTTGAAAACTTTTTTTTGCATCTTGTTCAGAAGATTCTGTTTAATAATCCCTGAAAATTTGGTGTTTCTAGGACTTACGGGGGCTTTGCTATTAACCGCTAAAGTCGGTGGATTTTTACTGTAATGTAAAATGCAGAAAATAGGCAGATGCAGATTTTCTGCATTTTACATTACAGTAAAAATCCGCCGACTTTAACGGTTATTAGCAAAGCCACCTTAAGTCCTAGAAACACCAAATTTTCAGGGTTTATTAAACCGAATCTTGTGAACAAGATGCAAAAAAAAGTTTTCAAAAAGACCTTATAGTTTTTGAGAAAATCGATGTTAAAGTCGGGTGGAATTTCCGCGATTTCCGGCGGAAATTTCCGCGATTTCCGGCGGAAATCCGCCTACCGCACTTGCATTACCGATTTCCGCATTCCGATGCGGAAATGCAATTTCCGATCGGAATTTCGGAAATTGCATTTCCGCGGAATCCGAATGAGCATCCCTAGACTCAATGCATGCATGCAAAATTACGTTTTTCTTAGCAGTGTGAAATTCATAGACATATTTTCGATCATTCTCCAATTCATAAATCAAAGCTTCAATTTCCAATTTTTCAAATGGAGGATCCCATTCATTCTTGTCAGGAACTAAACAATTATTCTGGGCATAATTTACAGTTGGACCAGTCTGCAGGAAGCTGGTTGGAGTGGACTTGGCTTGGTTTACTCCTGACAGAGAATCAACTCGATTAACTGTATCGTTACTAGGGTATTTCCTATTCTTAAGAATGTCTAGGACTTGTAATAAGTGTTGAACTGCAGTATGTGCAAATGTTCCTTGCTGCACAAACAATTTGATTTGCTCAATACTCTGTAATATTTCCTCATAAGAATATTCAGACAATTCTTTTAAACAAAAATCTTTCTTCTCCCTGGCTAGCTGTAACGATCGGTGTCAGCACACAGAGAGAATCTGATTATTGGTGATATGCAGTATCACCAAGAATACAGATGTATACCCAATTATTGATGATCTGCAGAATCACCAATAATACAAGTATAACTAACCTCTGGACACTTAGTAATGTGTAAGGCCCAGTTCACACTAGCGTTCCAGGTCCGGTTTCCCCGGACCGGAACGCACCGTATACTGTACAAATGGACCCGGATGTGAATGTATACATTGTTAATCAATGTATCCATTCACACCCGTCCGTCTGTCAGGATCCGGATCTGGGTCCGGGCTGCGGTTCGGGCTGCGTTCAGGATTTTTCCAACATGCAGCATTTTTCCGGAACGCAGCTCCGGCCGCCGCACCTGACCCTGAACCTGACCATTTTCCCCGCACCATAGGAAGTGATGAGAAACGGAAGTTTCTCATCACACTGGCAATAGGAACGGGTGCTTACGGCACCCGTCCTTTGCCACATGGAGGGTCCAGGCATGGACAGATAGGGGCCCCCACTCTCCCCATGCCTGTCTCTGCTGCTGCGCCTGTTTAAAGTACAGTATCGGCAATCCGGAAGTGTTACTTTCCGGATGCCGAACTGATACTTTTTTGTTTGCAACCTGACCGGATCCTGAGGGATGCGTACGGCCCCCCGGACCCCCCCGGACCCGGACGTACGGCCCGGTTTCACACAAAACGCTAGTGTGAACCGGGCCTAGGTGTTTTGGTGCAACAGTAGGCTATCTCCCGTGGGGCGGGAGACGCAGAAACTATGAGCATGGACCACGTGAGGAGCAGGTGGCCTATAGCTGTGTGTGAACTGTCTCCTAGGAGAGGGGATAGAGATAACCTGGGAGCCAATGATTCCCTGCTATACTGGGAATCAGACTATACTGCAGCCAGGGGACTCCTAAGGGGTAGAGCCCTTGGCAGTACTGCAGAGAGGACTCTCTGAGGAGCGGAAGTCCTGGTTGCAGCCGACACCTGGTGGAATGGTGTTACTGTTAGTACAGTTAGACTGAGCACTCAGGGAGAGTGGCAGCTAGAGTGGTCGGGCAGGCCAGGTCAGCAACACATGAGCAGATCAGGTACAGAGAGAGAGAGACTGATTCGGTAACCGGTTACAGGCAGGATCTGGCAACAGGTAGGCAGATATGCAGAGGTACCGAATCAGAAAGCAAGAGAAAGGCCGACAGAGCAAATGGTCATAACATATAAGTATAACAAAGTCCTAGACTGGGGTGTGAGTTCCTTGGTCTTGACACCCTGGAACTAGTCTAGAGTATAACACAGCAATGACACAGTATCCCTAAGCTTGAGCGTGTGGTCCTTGGTCACAACACTCTGGAACTGGTCTAAAGTATAACACAGCAATGACACATAATCCCTAAGCTTGGGTGTGAGGTCCGTGGTCACAACACCCTGGAACTGGTCTAAAGGTTACTATGAACGACACTGTTGGTTGTGAACATTTTCTGGAACGTTTACGTTTAGTTTTAAGCAAGACTTTAGACTTTGCTGCATACAGATTGCTTTTAAATACTGCTGAAGAGACATCTGATTGACTAGCAATCAGGAGTTCATTAAGAGGATAACAGGGCCGGCCTTAGGTTTCACAGCGCCCTGAGCGAATCCTGATTTTGTGCCCCCCTTCATCCTCTTCACGCGTGTGCGCACACACACAGGCCCATATGCAATTCAACTTTTCTCTGGAGTTACCTCCTAGGACAGTGGTTCCCAACCTTTTTGATGCCAAATGCTCAGATCTCCGTGACACGTCACATATGTATAATAGAAAAAATACGATCAATAACCACGAATGGATGGAAAGAGTGCATTATCCTGAATATACTTAAAAATTAAGTCTAGAACCTCAGGAATATTAATAAAAACAAAATCAGTGGGACAGTTAGCTGCCCCCCCCCCCCACCCTTCATTTACAATGATAGCACAGCACCGACAATTTGCACCACGTGTTATAGCCGCAGTGCACTCCCCTCCCCCAAAGTAAAAAAAACGCCCTCAGACTCAGTATAGGTAGATAGCCAGGTATAAGTGCCCCCAGTATAGGATCTCATGTGTAGGTGCCCTCAATATAGGTTGCCAAGCATAGGTGCCCCCAGTATATGAAGTCAGTTGAAGGTCTCCATCCCCTCCTACGGGTAGCCAGGCGTAGGTGCCTCCAATATAGGTAGCCAGGTGTTGGTGCCCTCAGTAAAGGTAGCCAGCTATATGTGCCCCCAGTATAGGAAATCGGGTGTAGGTGCCCTCAGTATAGGTAACCAGCTATAGGCGCCCCCTTGGAAGCCGGCGCCCGGAGCGACCGCTCCGGTCGCTCAGGTCAAAGGCCGGCTATGGAGGATAAGGTGATGGAGATATTCTTAACCTGTTATGGATCACAAAAGCTATGAATTCTAAAGGCCTTTCTCTTAGAGAAGTGTGATTCAAAACATCAACTGCTCAATCAAAAAGCCTGCCCTTCAACAGAGTGAAAACTATCTGATCAGCCCAGGTAGAAAATGCTGAAGTCTGAAAATCTGGATTTAACAAGAATCTAACCAATTCTGGTATAAATTTGCTTGCTGTTTCACAGTCAAGCTTTTCAAATACTTCAAAAGACAGGGGACCCTAACACACGGTGTTAGAAGCCTCATCCATGGGATTTGGTGTTAGGCCCGTCATAATGTAATGCTGGGGGGTCATACTTCCTGACCACCAGGCTAATGGAAGAGGTCACACGGCTGCCCAGAGCAACTGCAGCTCTGGGCTTCCAATGTCGCTACAAATAAAACACAGTGGCAGCGCAGTGCGATGTTGCGCTGCCTTAGTTCGCACTGTGCTGCCTTAGCGATAGCAAGCATTCCAACAGGTACAAGACAGGACTAAAGATTGGAGCGTAACTAGTAGCAACCGCTGCTCACAGTCACGTCCACAGAAGCAGAGCAAGCAGGCTGACAACAGTCACCAGCAAGCATCCACCCAGGCAAGACTACAGGATAGAACGTAACTAATAGCAACTGCAGCCTATAGTTACGTTCCCAGAAACTAGAGTAGCAGGAATACTACAGTCACCAACGTGGTGAAGGCAGAATCCAAGCTATCTGGATAATGGACTTCACTGATCCACCGCGGATGCAGCGAATGTCCATCAAGCATGGAACTAGGCAATACACAATAATAAGAAAAATAACAAACGGCTCAACTAACGGATAAATATATATTAGCAAGTCTGCATATATATTTTTCAAGAACTAGCTAAAGCACAAGTAATAAGGTCGCATAGAACTAGACAAGACAAATAACATTTATATCACGCTTTTCTCCTGGCGGACTCAATGCGCCAGAGCTGCAGCCACAAGGATGCGCTCTATAGGCAGTAGCAGTGTTAGTGAGACTTGCCTAAGGTCTCCTACTGAATAGGTGCTGGCTTACTGAACAGACAGAGCCAAAATTCGAACCCTGGTCTCCTGTGTCAGAGGCACAGAACTATACAGAGTGACAAGGTGCCCAGTAGATCAGCGTACTGACCACTATGATGGGCGGGGTATGAAATGGGAGGCAGACTTTTATGCTGGCATCAGCCAGTGGATGCAGGTATGCAAATCTCCACACAGCTGAATGGTAATCACTCGATCCTGAGCTGGCTTGATTACCATTTGCTAGCTGGCTGTGAATGCAAAGGACCCCCATAAGAAATACATGCAGTATTATGTAACAACATGCATGCAGGAAATCCGGGGCTATCTGGCCGCAGCTCAGCTGCAACAAGCAACTGGCTGTCACGATTGTGGAACTTTCCCCGTGATCAGCGCACAACGCGTGCGCTGACACGGCGGAGATCCTCCACAAGCGTATAATTTGCAGGAACCCAGCAAAAGGTGCTACGCACCTGTAGAGGGAAATTCCTGTCGGCAGATGGCGCTGGGGAGTGCAGAGGAACCAATCCTCTGTACCTCCACAAGTGCCAGACAGGAATTGTACGAAGCGCAGAACGCAATCGCAAGAGAGGCGATTGCGAATGAGATTGAGCAAAAGGGATAGGTTGTATGTGTGTGCGCCAATCCAGTCGCCACTCCGCGACCGCGCACACACAACAGCAGATACGAAATAGGAACGCGATCGCGAGAGGTGCGATCGCGAGACGTGACACAAGGCAGAACAGAATAGAATACGAGGGTAGCAAAGGCACAGCAAATACAATAAGGAGATACGGAAAATAACAACCGCTAGCTAACCGCGAACACCGCACTCATTCGCAACAGTGCACGCGGTTATGCGCGATCTCCACGTGATAAGCACAATAGAGACAAGCACGCCTAACTAACCATAAACAGACAAACATGAAACAGGGGACGCGAGCGCTTGCTTAACGGTTACCTCACCGAGCCTGTAGCAAGCGCAGCGGACAAGACAGACACACGAAAAACAAGAACTAGGCAGGAAGGATCCACCGCTCTTCCGCCAGAGCAAGTGTGATCCAAGCAGGAACACAGATCAGAAAGATCCACAGCCGCTAACGCTAGCGGCTAGTGCGATCTCAGCAAGACAGAACGATTCGCTATCAACCGCCGCTGGTGACAGCGCAATCGCGACCGACAAGACAGAACAGAAGGATCCCCAGCGCTCGCACAAAGTAGCTAGCGCGATCCCAGGAGACAGAACAGAAGGATCCCCAGCGCTAGCACAAAGTAGCTAGCGCGATCCCAGAAGACAGAACAGAAGAGATAGCTGGTAGCAACCGCTGCACCAGCTATACTCCAAGAACATAGATCAGAACCATTTCCTGTCAACCACCATAGGGACAGGACAATGGCAAACAGGCAAGACAAGACAGAACAGGCAATACAGATAATACAACCTGACTGGGCTAGAAGGGGAGCCAAAAGCATCCCCCAGGAATTAACTATACTAGATAGCAATGGCTGACACTCCAGCAGTGTCCATCAGGAACTGAGCATGGAAGGGAAATGACCAGCCAAGCGTTGTGGGAAAGACACAGTACTTATAGTACACGCCTCCAATGAATGTGGCCAGGCAATTTGCATGACAACGTATGCAAATTCCTCTGCAAGCACAAGCTGCAAAAACTGACAGAAGGTCTTCTTTCCAGAGTCCTGCAGCATGCAGACCTGAATAATGATCAAAAGGCTGCCTGCCTGCGCAGGCAGCTGAGCGGATCGTTACAGTACCCCCCCCTCCAGGGTCGAATTCCAGACGACCCTCAAAACTGCTATTAGCAACAGACTCAAACTGAAGACTCATGAAGGTCGGGGCAGCCCGACAAGGTCCAATTCCAGAGTCAGTCCACCCGAAACCGACCTCATCGGAAACAGAAGCCACCGAAACATGCCCATCGGTACTACCAGTCTCAGTATAACACCCATCAGGACTGTGAACACCAGAGAAGAAGCCAACGACACCCTCCAGACAATACCCACCACCTTCCACGGAGCGTCCGAAAATACCAAACCTGCCACAATACCTGTTCGAAGTGTCCCTTACAACACAAAAGCCACCGTTGATCTTATCCAGTGTACCAAGCAAAATTTCTCCCGGAATCTCCCAGAACCTTTTGAAGCTCCACAGAGATTCCAAGAGGGCAGAACAATCACCAGGCTCACATGGAGAATTACCAAGAACCCCCATGGAACCAATGACAATTCCGGCATCAGAATTACTAGGAAACCCACCAAGATCAAGACTTTCAGGGACCACTTCTGGGCATGCAAGCAGGCAGGCCATATCAGAGCATGTCTCCACCGGGGAAGCATCTGAGTACGCTGGTAACCGAGGCACACTTGGGCTTTCTGGGTCACAGAGCACACTGGGGTACACCAGCACAGGAGAAACCTCAGTACATGTCGGGGAACTGCCAACCTCAGAGTCCGGCACGACAAGACCAAAACCAGTACCGGACAGAGAATCATCATGAGTGGAGGTCACAGGCACTGGACTTTCACAAGAAGACTCGGATACAAATTCAGAAATTTCTGTGACAATAATATCATCATTGACTACATAGGAGTGAAGCTCCATCAGAGCTGAAAAGGTAGCCAGCAAGGCAGCAATGCCTACGGAAGAGGGTAACACCTCAGAAGGACTT
Source organism: Hyperolius riggenbachi (assembly GCF_040937935.1). Taxonomy (NCBI): domain Eukaryota; kingdom Metazoa; phylum Chordata; class Amphibia; order Anura; family Hyperoliidae; genus Hyperolius; species Hyperolius riggenbachi. The sequence goes on from NC_090648.1 coordinate 351,691,572, forward strand.
GGGGGGCAGGAGACATCTTCTACAGGTTCTGCACCCTTTGGGAGGAACTCGGAGACCTCCAGAACATCCAACAAGATCTCAGGAGCATCATTTTTCAAGTTTTCTAAAAAGGATTCTGTACTATCCATGTTACAGGGCAGGCTCAGAGAAACCCTCTCTGGACCCAGCAAAGACGCTTCAGAGTCAGATTCGCAAAACCAAAGTGCTGTCTCACTCTCAGACTCGGCTAACGATGTCGAATCCGAGGAGACAGAGCGCAAAATTTGCGAATCCAGGATCGCTTTAGGTTGTGAAACTGACGCTTCCATAGCGCAAATCTCCGCGATCTGCGGAGCAGACTGCAAGGCATCTAGGGTCGAAACACTGGAGCAATTGTCCCCAAGCAACGGGCCCTTACAAGTGTGAACAGGGTGAGACAGAGACTCATCTGCAGAAGAAATAGCGACATCAACAGAATAAACTTTATTAGGCATATTAATTTCACTTTTGATGCTGCATAGTTTAGGAATTTTTCCCATAGCAGGATCATAGATGGAAGATCTTAAAGATCTGTTCTTAGATGACAAGGGATCCCACATATACTTGAGAAAACTGGCACATTCATGTTGATCACAATCTGCAGGAACATCCGAGAAACAGGTACCAGATCGCACAGATTCAAACCGCACACTGTCAGGAGAGAATCCTCCAGGATTCGCACAGGAATCAACCACAGCGGCATACTCATTCATTTCAGATTGCACAAAGTCAAGACTCTCATGCTTTACCCCAGAAAAGCAGGAACAATCATCCGACAACGATGTCTCTTTATTGGAATCAATTGGTTGGTGTGTGTGCAACTCATCCAAAATCGTTTGCCATACATAGAGCACCGGATCCACAAAACATTCGTCACACTCATCAGAGTCAATCAAAGCGTACACCGAATCAAGACAAGCATAAAGAATCTCTGCGCTTTTTGCGATGTAGAAATCGCAAAACGCCTTCCAATCAATCTCGAACTCCTTAATTAATGCTCCAATATCCCATGGAGCAAATGGGGGTTCAAACAACTCGGTTTCCAAGAAACCCTCATAAGGGTTGGGGTCAGGAACATGCAAAGACTTTCTTACTCCTTTAATATAGAAAATAATTCTGCCTATCAAAGGATCCACAAATGCCCTTTCTTGGGGTAATGAAACCTGAGACTGAGAAATTTCAGACTTTACAGAAACAATTTTTTTATTTGTAGTTGCTATGGGCAACGGATCTTTCAGCTGAGAAGTCTTCCTTTTCTTTTTCCTGCTTTTAGTCCTTGCTGCTTTAGGTGGCTGCTGTTTAGACACAGGGGAATAGTTACTGCATTCATTTTCAAACTGAATGGTTTTGCATGAAGTAGGTAGAGCAGCTGACTCATTAGCAACTACACACTCATACAGGGCAGGTGGCAAGCAAGGCAACTCAAACCAGTAGGAGAATGTAAATGTAAGAAACTGATATAGATTATCATTCCAAGAATTGTCTTGCAAGATTTCATGAGCCCATACAAACAGATCGTCTTTCAAAAGCACATAAGCTAATTGGAGAGCAGACGTGGACGGATCAGTAATTTGAAAAGTAGGATTCAGACAAAATTTTACGCATTCAGAGAGAAAATCCTCTTTCGTCTCTGAATTTAATTTTTTGAAACTCTTAAAGACACAGGAACCATACTCAGCAAAATCGTACAAATCAGAAATTCCCTCTACACTGGGGTTTTGGGTTGGGCTGGTCATTCTGTAACGCTTGTGGAGGATTTCCGCCGTGTCAGCGCACGCGTTGTGCGCTGATCACGGGGAAAGTTCCACAATCGTTACACTGGCGCAATCAGGGGTGCCTCTAGCCATTTTGTCACTCCAGGCGAGAAATCCTTTGGCGCCCCCCCCCCCCCCCCCCCCGTGATTGCCCCCCAGCCCCATTCCCCCCACCCCCAAAACCCCTAAAAATAATCATAATGCAGCAGCGTTTCACCAGAAAATCGGAAAATATACTTATTGTGGCATGGGTTCACCAGAAAATAGTTGTAATGCAGCAGAGCGTTTCACCATAAAATATACTTATTGCGGCATGCACTCACACACCACATACAGTACACACACACACACTATACACACACACCACACACACTCTATACACACACACACACACACACACACACACTATACACACACACACACACACTATACACACGCGCACACACATTATACACACGTGCACACACACCATACATACACACACACTATACACATGCGCACACTACACACACACTATACACACGCGCACACTATACATACACACACACAGTATACATACACACACACACACACTATTTATTATTTATTTATTGTATTTATAAAGCGCCAACATATTACGCAGCACTATACACACAGTACACACTATATACACACTATACACACGCACACTGCACTACACACACACACACACACACACACACACACACACACACACACCTACCTATGTCCTCCCCTTCACCCCCATCTCTACTAATCCCGGTTTTCACTACCTTATAGTGTGTCTGATCCCTTATGCAGAGACATAATGAGGAGAGAAAAGCTGAAAGAGAGGGAAGAAGATGTTTGCCTCACCAGGATTGCACTTTTATTTAGCTTTCCTGTATGACAAGAAGACACAGCCAGCCAGCACTAGGGAAAGAGGGAAACAAAGGTGAATGAAGGAGGCTGGTGCACACCAAGAGTGCTTCTGAGCGCTTTTCAAATCGACAGTGATTTGAAAAGCGCTGGGCTATTGTTACCCTATGACGGTGTTCCCACAGCAGCGTTGGAATTTTTTCTAATTTTTTGGAGCGATTCTTTCAAAAATCGCTTCACAAAGTCGCATTCGCAAACTGCTAGCGATTGCTATTGCGATTTTGTCGTGCAGTAGCCCAGAGAGAGGCGGAGTGGAGAAACTTAGAATAGCCTGAGATGGAGCAGAGAGCTTATCTGTATTGCAGTCCTACATTACACAGAAACTACTTACCTGTAATAAGATTCCTGTCCCTGGTAGTCTCTCACACAAGTCAGAAAGCAGCCCTCCTGGAGTGTAGGGACTGTCAACATTTTTCCACTTGTTTAACACCTTATCTGCACAGGCAGTCATTTTAACAATGGTGAGAGACCAGACAGATGTTTTCCCACAGACCCTCCAGGCAAGCTCTGCATTATGTTGTGTATATTTACCAGCTTGCCTGCCCTCTTTTTGCACTTTTATCTGCTAGCCAAGTGTTTGACATTGCCTTACAACAACAAACCTGAATACACCAGGCACTGGACCAGCCCTAAATCACTGAATGAAAGGCGACCTAGGGGGCAGTCCATGCCTGGCTGCTACACTAAGTCTCTCTAAATCCACGGAGTTACCAGTAGCAGAGAGAGAGAGAGAGAGAGAGAGAGAGAGAGGAATCAGTCAGGACTCAGAAGCTGATGCTGTACTCCAATGGATCCCTGACTGAGTGAGCTGGAACTGAGTGAGCTGGGACCAGTGCCTTCTCTCACTGACTCATTCATTACTGTGGTTCTTTGAATCATTGAGCTGAAGGAACTGAATGAATCTGCTATGAGTGGAGTCAGGCGTTGCTTTTAGCTGCTGTTGTAATCTGACCCCTGAGTGAGCTGAGAGGCATTTCTTATCTCACTACTCAGTGCAACAGCGCTCTTCCCTCCTCCTGTCGCCCTAGGCAAAAATTTATAGCTGCCTAATGGCTGAGACGGCTGTGGGCGCAATGATGACAGCATTATGAGCTGCCCAGAACCGCAGAGCGACTGCAAATGACAATGAGACCCATTGCAAATGCACAACCGAATGCAAGCAGATAAGCCAGAACTATCCGCTTGCAGCTCCACTGCAACAGGCAGAATACGCTACAGGAGGGATCCTTACACAAGGAGACTTTCCAGCTATGGTGACCCTATTTATGCCTGCAGGGAATGAGAAGGAGAAGAAGTCCAGTGCATAGAGTACAGTCATGCCTCCTGTGCTATGTATACACTCTGCATTTGTAGGGTAAAAGGGGAATAATGGGGACCCCACCAATTCTTTGGGGGACATATGATGGACACCTAATGATATTGTGTGACTGGGGGGTAGTGTTGGGCGAACATCTAGATGTTCGGGTTCGGGCCGAACAGGCCGAACATGGCCGCGATGTTCGGGTGTTCGACCCGAACTCCGAACATAATGGAAGTCAATGGGGACCCGAACTTTTGTGGTTTGTAAAGCCTCCTTACATGCTACATACCCCAAATTTACAGGGTATGTGCACCTTGGGAGTGGGTACAAGAGGAAAAAAAAAATTTGCAAAAAGAGCTTATAGTTTTTGAGAAAATCGATTTTAAAGTTTCAAAGGGAAAACTGTCTTTTAAATGCGGGAAATGTCTGTTTTCTTTGCACAGGTAACATGTTTTTTGTCGGCATGCAGTCATAAATGTAATACATATAAGAGGTTCCAGGAAAAGGGACCGGTAACGCTAACCCAGCAGCAGCACACGTGATGGAACAGGAGGAGGCGCAGGAGGAGAAGGCCACGCTTTGTGAGACACAACAACCCCGGCCTTGCATGAGGGCAAGAAGCGTGCGGATAGCATGCTTTGTACCGCCATGCAGTCATAAATGTAATAAAGATAAGAGGTTCCATAAACAGGGACCGGCAACGCTAACCCAGCAGCAGCAGCAGCAGCAGCAGACGTGATGGAACAGGAGCAGGTGCAGGAGGAGAAGGCCACGCTTTGTGAGACACAACAACCCAGGCCTTGCATGAGGGCAAGAAGCGTGCGGATAGCATGCTTTGTACCGCCATGCAGTCATAAATGTAATAAAGATAAGAGGTTCCATAAACAGGGAGCGGCAACGCTAACCCAGCAGCAGCAGCAGACGTGATGGAACAGGAGCAGGCGCAGGAGGAGAAGGCCACGCTTTTTGAGACGCAACCCAGGCCTTGCATGAGGACAAAAAGCGTGCGGATATAGCAATGCTTTTTGCCGCCATGCAGTCATAAATGTAATACAGATGAGAGGTTCAATAAACAGGGACTGGAAATGCTAACCCAGCAGCAGCAGACGTGATGGAACAGGACTAGGAGCAGGCGCAGGAGGAGAAGGCCAAGCTTTTTGAGACACAACAACACAGGCCTTGCATGAGGACAAAAAGCGTGCGGATATAGCAATGCTTTTTGCCGCCATGCAGTCATAAGTGTAATACAGATGAGAGGTTCAATAAACAGGGACCGGAAACGCTAAACCATCCCAGATGTTCATTGGTCATGTTACTTGGTTGGGGTCCTGGAGTGTTGCGTAGTCGTTTCCAATCCAGGATTGATTCATTTTAATTTGAGTCAGACGGTCTGCATTTTCTGTGGAGAGGCGGATACGCCGATCTGTGACGATGCCTCCGGCAGCACTGAAACAGCGTTCCGACATAACGCTGGCTGCCGGGCAAGCCAGCACCTCTATTGCGTACATTGCCAGTTCGTGCCAGGTGTCTAGCTTCGATACCCAATAGTTGAAGGGTGCAGATGGATTGTTAGACACAGCTACGTCATCTGACATGTAGTCCTTGACCATCTTCTCCAGGCGATCGGTGTTGGAGGTGGATCTGCACGCTTGCTGTTCTGTGGGCTGCTGCTGCATGGGTGTCAGAAAATTTTCCCACTCCAAGGACACTGCCGATACCATTCCCTTTTGGGTACTAGCTGCGGCTTGCGTTGTTTGCTGCCCTCCTGGTCGTCCTGGGTTTGCGGAAGTCAGTCTGTCTGCGTACAACTGGCTAGAGGAGGGGGAGGATGTCAATCTCCTCTCTAAAGTCTCCACAAGGGCCTGCTGGTATTCTTCCATTTTGACCTGTCTGACTCTTTCTTCAAGCAGTTTTGGAACATTGTGTTTGTACCGTGGATCCAGAAGGGTATAAACCCAGTAATTGGTGTTGTCCAGAATGCGCACAATGCGTGGGTCACGTTCAATGCAGTCTAGCATGAATTGAGCCATGTGTGCCAGAGTCCTACCAGAATCCTCATCATCCTCTTGTGAGCGTTGTGATAGTTGTTGTGATGCATCATAGTCGTCACCTTCCTCCTGGTCTGCTTCTGCTGACCATTCGCGTTGAATTGTGGAAGTCCAACGTGCACCGCTCTGGCCCTCGTCAGTGGTGGCATGAAATTCCTGCTCCAACTCCAGCTGTTCCTCCTCCTCTTCTTCGTCATAGCTGCTGGGGCCAGCGTTCCCTGAGGCGGATGGCCTGATGTTGGTACCATCACGCTGATCGTTTTCTCCTTCAGATTCCCCCAGTTGCATCATGACAGCTGTTTCCTTGATTTTTAACATCGACCTCTTCAGTAAACACAGCAGTGGTATGGTAATGCTGACTGAAGAGTTGTCACTGCTCACAAGCAACGTGGATTGCTCAAAATTTTGGAGGACTTGGCAGAGGTCCAACATGTTGGCCCAATCGGATCCACAGAAGCTTGGCAGCTGGCCGGATGCGCCTCGGTACTGCGCCGTCATGTACTGGACCACTGCACTCTTCTGCTCGCAAAAGCGGGCTAGCATGTGCAGCGTAGAATTCCAGCGCGTAGGGACATCACACAGCAAGCGATGGTGGGGGAGATTGAAGCGCTCCTGCATCTTGGCGAGTGCCCCCGAAGCAGTACTGGAAGTTCTACAATGTTTGGCCACTCGACGCACCTTCAACAGAAGATCGGCCACGCCTGGGTATGTCCTCAGGAACCGCTGAACTACTAGGTTCATCACGTGCGCCAGGCAAGGGATGTGTGTCAGCTTAGCCAACCTTAAAGCGCGAATGAGATTACTCCCATTATCACACACAACCATGCCCGGTTTCAGGTCCAGCGGTGCCAGCCACAAATCCGTCTGTTCCTTTATTCCCTTCCAAATTTCCTCCCCTGTGTGCTGCTTATCCCCAAGGCAGATTAGCTTCAGCAACGCTTGCTGACGCATGCCAACAGCTGTGCTGCACTGCTTCCACGATCCTACTGCTGCTGGGTTAGCGTTTCCGGATGAGGTACAGCTTTGAGATGCGTTGGAGGAGAAGGAGTCAGAGAGGTAGGTGCTGCTGTTATCCAGTGGGAGGGACGGCGGTGCAGCTGTTTGTGGCGTGGGCAACACCCGTGCCGTAGCAGGTGAGGAATCGCTGCCAGGCTCCACAAGGTTCACCCAGTGCGCGGTAAGGGAGATGTATCGACCCTGGCCGAACGCACTCGTCCAGGTGTCAGTGGTGAGGTGAACCTTGCAGGCAACGGCATTCTTCAAGCTTCGGGTTATTTTGCTGACCACGTGCTCATGCAACTCAGGCACTGCAGAGCGTGCAAAGTGGTAGCGGCTGGGAACCACGTAACGTGGGATGGCCACTGACATCATGCCCTTGAAGCTGTTTGTCTCCACCAATCGATATGGCAGCATTTCGCAGGCCAGAAGCTTGGCTATGCTGGCTGTTACTGCCACGGCCCGGGGGTCATTTGCTGGCAATTTCCTCTTGCGCTCAAACATCTCCGACACAGACAACTGAACCGTAGCGCTGCACACGGAAGGGCTGTTGGTTGTTGTGTTTGAAGAACACTGGGAGACCTCAAGAGCACTACTCCGGAAAGTGACAGTGTCAGCGTCGTCTGATGTTTGTGAATGTTGTGAACCACGCAATGGCTGGGCTACTGCTGCTGCTGAGGCGGGTCTGGTGAACCCAAGGGAGGCAGTGTTGTTTCTGGTACCCTGTCCTGACGCGTTTGCCCAAAGAGTGGGATGTTTGGATAGCATGTGACGGCTCATGCTGGTGGTGGAGAGGTTGTTAATACTTTTCCCCCTGCTCAGGCGGGTCTTGCACACCTTGCAAATCGCCATGGTAACATCCTCAGTGCAGTCTTCAAAGAAAGCCCAGACTTTGGAGCACCTGCCTCCTTGCTGGCGATTTCTGTTTGCTCCTCTTTTGCCTCTCACTTGAACTTCCACGCTTGTGGTGCCTGAAATTGCGCGCCGCCTACCTTGTGGCACAAGGCGAGCTCGTGCAGCAGTGGGTTCTTCAACAGACTCATCTGTGCTGCTGCTACGACGGCGATGTTCTCGTTCACAAACAAAATCTGGGTCTCTGTCCACATTGTCCATACCCTCCTCTTCCATCTCCTCAAACTCGTCATATGTCATTGTGGGCCGCCGCCGTGGAGTAGAGCTCCCCACAACAACCTCTGCGCAGCACACTCCAACGTCGTCTTCCAGATCTTGTCGGCCGACCTCCTGCAATTGCAACCCCTCCTGCCCAAATTGCTCTGGGATTTGGGTTTCCGAGTCCTCTTCGGACTCGCCTTGTATTTCAGTGCGCGGTGCATTTCCCACAGTTAACGGTTGTGAATCCAGGCACAACATTTCTGGCTGTTCCTCCATTGACCTTTGAAAGGTGGAAGTTTGTTGGGCTGGGAATAGCTCCTGCGAATACCCCATTGTGTCCTGAGGTAATTCATCGGACTGGTTATCTGGCAGTTGTGTGCGTGGTGTCGCTGCCGGTTGTGTCAGCTTTGTGCCCACTGGCTCCTTGTAACTGGCTGAGGACTCGGACCTCGTGCGTGATGTGCTGGTGCTGCTTAACCCACTGCTGGACGCTTGAGAGGTCATCCAAGTAATTATCTGGTCCTGTTCTTTTGGATTTGTGAGGGTTGTTGTCCTGGACAACATGGGCGGTATTGAGTGGGTTTTCTTGGGTGCTCCCCTGTGGCCTGTACGTGAACCGTCAGGGGAAACACCTCTTCCCTTGCCCCTCCCTCTTTCACCGGATTTCTTCCTCATTTCACTTATCCTTACAGTACACGCTGACTGGCAGCAGTACAGTGGCAGTACAGAAATGCTATACAGTACCACTATTCCCAGCAGCGACACAGAGCACAATGCTATACAGTGACGGGTGAGCGGTGTACCACTATTCCCAGCAGCGACACAGAGCACAATGCTATACAGTGGCGGGTGAGCGGTGTACCACTATTCCCAGCAGACACAGAACAGTACACAGAATGCTATATAGTGTGGCTGAACGAGCGGTGTACCACTATTCCCAGCAGACACAGAACAGTACACAGAATGCTATATAGTGTGGCTGAACGAGCGGTGTACTACTGTTCCCAGCAGACACAGAACAGTACACAGAATGCTATATAGTGTGGCTGAGCGAGCGGTGTACCACTATTCCCAGCAGACACAGAACAGTACACAGAATGCTATATAGTGTGGCTGAACGAGCGTTGTACCACTATTCCCAGCAGACACAGAACAGTACACAGAATGCTATATAGTGTGGCTGAACGAGCGGTGTACCACTATTCCCAGCAGACACAGAACAGTACACAGAATGCTATATAGTGTGGCTGAACGAGCGGTGTACTACTGTTCCCAGCAGACACAGAACAGTACACAGAATGCTATATAGTGTGGCTGAACGAGCGGTGTACTACTGTTCCCAGCAGACACAGAACAGTACACAGAATGCTATATAGTGTGGCTGAACGAGCGGTGTACTACTGTTCCCAGCAGACACAGAACAGTACACAGAATGCTATATAGTGTGGCTGAAAGAGCGGTGTACTACTGTTCCCAGCAGACACAGAACAGTACACAGAATGCTATATAGTGTGGCTGAACGAGCGGTGTACCACTATCCCCAGCAGACACAGAACAGTACACAGAATGCTATATAGTGTGGCTGAACGAGCGGTGTACTACTGTTCCCAGCAGACACAGAACAGTACACAGAATGCTATATAGTGTGGCTGAACGAGCGGTGTACTACTGTTCCCAGCAGACACAGAACAGTACACAGAATGCTATATAGTGTGGCTGAACGAGCGGTGTACTACTGTTCCCAGCAGACACAGAACAGTACACAGAATGCTATATAGTGTGGCTGAACGAGCGGTGTACCACTATTCCCAGCAGACACAGAACAGTACACAGAATGCTATATAGTGTGGCTGAACGAGCGGTGTACTACTGTTCCCAGCAGTGACACACAATGACTGGGGGGGACCCTGGCTAGCGTGGCTGGAGCGCGAACTACCCTGCCTGCCTACCCAAAGCTAAACCCACAGACAAATGGCGGAGATATGACGTGGTTCGGGTATTTATTTACCCGAACCACGTGACCGTTCGGCCAATCAGAGCGCGTTCGGGTCCGAACCACGTGACCCGTTCGGCCAATCACAGCGCTAGCCGAACGTTCGGGGAACGTTCGGCCATGCGCTCTTAGTTCGGCCATGTGGCCGAACGGTTTGGCCGAGCACCGTCAGGTGTTCGGCCGAACTCGAACATCACCCGAACAGGGTGATGTTCTGCAGAACCCGAACAGTGGCGAACACTGTTCGCCCAACACTACTGGGGGGTAAGATGGAGCCTGGCAGCCAGCTGGTGGGCCCAGGGTAGTGAATTTGCTGTGGTGGTGGAGCTGTGCTGGGGGGCAGTTACTTTTGCCCCAGGGACCCATTGTAGCTATAGACTGGCCCTGAGTGCAAATGAAGGCAATACTGTATTCTGCATTACATTCAATAGGAAGCTATTGTTCAAACTCTGCAACATTGTGATTCTATGCACGTTCCTGAACACAATCCTGCTGTAAACTGAGAACTGAATATCCATATATGTTGTATTTGGAAGTGCAATTCTCTTTATATTTGTGAACATTCACAAACACAGCCATTATGAACATAATAAAGATATTATCAAATCAATGAGAGGTATACAGTGTACCTGTAATTAAATGATAGTGTTCTGCTACTAATGAGAAAAAATACAAATGGTGTAATATGTATAGATAAGGAATATTATGTTTCTGTATATTAAAAGTATATGGAAGCTTTTGAAAAATGCTATTGCAGAAGCTAAGATGCATACGTCATACTGCGCCTGCATACCGAATTATAACTATGAAGCAGTGAAATAGCAATAGGGGATGCAGTGGTTGCTGCTGTACCATGTAGCATGGCCAGAGGGGCCCACCAAGTGTATATGAATAAGGGACGCAAGGAAATTTGGATGTCTGAGATAACCGCTAGAAGAATATCAGTGAAATTACAGATATTCTACTATAAGGCTCGATGTAATTACAATACTAAAATATCAGTCGTTTTTACAGAAATGTTACCGTCGCTTAACCTGATCCCATTCTCCCTTGAACTCTCCCTCTATGGATAACTAACTCTAACCTAACCCTAACCTAACTCTAACTGACCCCTCAACCGATGCCTAACCATAACCCACCCAAACAACTGATGCCTAGCCTTAACCCCCCTGGCGGTAAGCCCGACCTGAGCACGGGCTGTGATTTACAAGTGCAGAGCGGTATGCCCGTGCTCAGGTCGGGCAGTCTAAAAATAGCTTCTGCACTCCTCCTGGGTCCCGCGCGCGATCGGCGCTGCACAGCGGGACCCAGGCTGCTCTCTCCCGGCCGCCGGAGTCCCCATTACCTCTTTGATCTTCCGGGGACCTGGCGGCCAATCCTCTGTCTGCAGCGGCGATGCGGCGTGACGTCGGGGGGCGGCGTGACGTCATCGGGGAGGAAGGGATAGTTTAAAAAAAATGAAACAATTTTCATTGGCCACATGGGGATGGAGGGAGGGAGGGAGGGAGACAGAGAGGGAAAATGAAAAGAGCTTCCTGATTGGCCATGGCAGGGAGGCATACAAATATTATAAATTATGTGATTGGGCACATGGGGAGGGAGGAAGAAAAACTAAATAAATTATGTGATTGGCTGGAGAGGAAAAAAAATAATAATAAACAGATTGTCTGATTGGCTGCTAGCTGCATTGAATTGAATACAAGTAAGTTTGTATTCAATTCAATGTTGCCATTTGCTCCCTGGAGACCGTGGCTGCTGGCTGTTTGATCTCTGTGATCTGTGAGTAGCTGATTGCTGATTTGGATACCTGTTAACGATTTTTGCCTGGACTTTGACTATTCTTTCTGCCTTCTCCCTGGATTGATTGATTTACTGTTGCTGATTTTTGCCTGGACTTTGACTACTCTTTGCCTGCTCCCTGTATTGATTGATTTTACCGTTGCCGATTTTTGCCTGAACTTTGACTACTCTCTGCCTGCCGTTTACGCCGACCTCTGCCTGCCTGTCATTTATGATGGCATCCTCTACCAGAAGGCGTCTCACTGCGGAATCGCTGGCGGAGGTGGAGGACAGCGATCTGCAGTCACTGGCGGACTCAAGCGACAGCGACGCACCTGGGGACCTCTCATCTGACTCAGGTAGCGAAAGCGACAGCGACAACGGTTCCATTACTACTGAGGTCAGTGATGTCCGGGTGTGGTGCCCCATTGACCTGTCTCAGGCTCCGCCACCGCCTCCACGGTTCCCTTTTACTGGTGAGCCTGGCTTGAAGAAGGAGTGTGAACATAACCCGCTGGCCTACCTGCAGCTCTTCTTTGATGACGCGGTTATCGAGAAAATAGTGGAGGAGACTAACCGCTATGCCTCCCAGCAGCTGGCTGCTCCACGACGCCCCTTTTCAAGGACCAGGACCTGGGAGCCAGTCACTAAAGAGGACCTGTGGATTTTCTTGGGCCTTATCATTCTGCAGGGGGTGGTGGGGAAGCCCCTGCAGAAGTGGTATTGGACCACAAACAGAATTATAGCCACCCCTTTTTTTGGTACTGTGATGAGCGAGTACCGTTTTTCGCTCATCATGAAGTTCCTCCATTTTGCGGACAATGACGCCTTTGAGGAGTCCACTCACCCTGCTCCAAAACTCAAAAAGATTTGGGAAGTTTATGAGATGGTGGTGAACAACTTCCGCACAACCTATATTCCAGAGAGGGACATATCGGTGGAAGAGAGCCTGATGGCATACAAAGGGAGGCTGAGCTGGCTCCAATACATTGCTTCCAAGCGGGCCCGCTTTGGGATCAAGTCCTACACCCTCTGTGAGTCATCAACAGGGTACATATGGAACACTGTGCTGTACACCGGCAAGGGAACCAAATTCAGTCCCCGGTTCAGCGAGTATGGAGTGGCGACCTCTTCAGTGCTGTCCCTTGTGGAACCACTACTGGACAAGGGCTACTGCGTCACCACTGACAACTTCTATAGCTCCCCGGAACTTTTCGAGTTGCTGATAAAGCATCGAACTGATGCCTACGGAACCGTTAGGCCGAACCGGCGGGAGATGCCGACAGCTTTTGCAAAGCAGAAGTTGAAACCTGGGGACATAACTGCTTGGCAGAAAGGAAAGATGCTGGCACTCCGCTGGCGAGATAAAAAAGATGTATCTCTCCTCTCCACAGTCCACGATACCTCCACTGTCCCCACCCGAACGAGAGGAGGAAAAGAGGTTGAGAAACCGCAAGTCGTGATGGACTATAACCTGACGATGGGTGGAGTGGACAGAGCGGACCAGGCGGTAACCTTCTACCCCGCAGTCCGCAAACAACAAAAAAAATATTACAAAAAAATATTCCGTCACCTTCTGGAGCAGAGTCTCTGGAATAGTTACATTCTGTTCAAGCAGCGCAGTGAAAGACCCCTTACACATGCGGACTACATATGGAGGATGTGTGAGTGCATCTGTTTGAAATATCAGACTGCAGCAGATGTCAGAACGGGGCGCCGGGCCTCCTATATAGTTAACCCAGAGCGACTCACTGGTCGCCACTTCCCGGAATACATACCCCCCACTCCCAAAAAATCCACACCGTGTCGGACATGTGTGGTTTGCTGCTCCAAGACCGACGACAAGGGCAAAAAAGTCAGGAAGGAGTCGCGGATTTACTGCCCTGACTGTAATGTTGGACTCTGTGCAGTTCCCTGCTTTAAATTATATCATACACGAGAGGTGTACTAGATATACATGTACATAGTGTATACAAACCTGCTGCCTTGTACAGTTTTCCTAATTTTTTCAGATTATTGATAAATTCAATTATTTCATCAAATTTGTGTTCTAGTCTTTTATTTATATGCATAATGTGTATCAAGTCTTTATTCTGACATATTTTGGTGAGTTCACACTTTAGAATTGGGAGGCCCAAAATTCTTGAAAAACAATGTACCGCTTTTGACTCATAATTCCAGACAGCAATGTACCGCCAGGGAGGTTAATCGACCCCCCCCCCCCCCACCCAACGTTGCCTATCCAACTGTAACTGACCCCACCAACTGATGTCTATTCACAACCGAACCCTGCAACTAATTGCCTAACCCTAACCGACTCTCCCAACTTATGCCTAACCTTAACCACCTCCTCTTGCAATCCCCGACAATATCTATGCCCCTAGCTATGCCTTACCCTAACCTGCAAGCAGGCACCTGATATTTTATCAGGCTCTGGAGGTTCTGGGGAAGTTTTGGCACCACCATAGGTACCCATGTTAATAACCACAATTATCAGCTATAACTTTCAGTTATAGCTGCTATTTGCAGATATTAACATGGGTGCCTATGATGGTGCCTAAGCTTCCCCAGTGCCTCTGGTCCCCAAATTTCCTGCCTCTCCCACCAGGGGGCCTCCTTTAACCACTATATTAGCTATTCATTGGTGATGTGCTGGTGATCACCTCTGTATGGGCTTTGAATAGTGGTAACCATTAACAAATTGTTCTTCTCCCTTTGCTTACCTCTCTTTATCATTGCTGTCCTTGGCAGGCTTTGGTGCTCTAACTGTTATTTCTTGAAGGGGCGTAATGAAAAACTTGCACTGGGGCCCAGAGCTTGTTAGCTACACCACTGCTTTACATTCTCACCTTGTACTTATTCTAACGTTGAGCTCCAATTTTGCATAAACATAATTTTGCATAGAAAAGTCTCAATAACGATGCAAAATCATAATACAAAGTTTCCAGCAAATTTGTAATTAAAACCACAATAATGTTCAAACTTTGCATTTGCATGCAATTATGTTAAAATGCAACATTTGATTCTTTTTTGGCTTAGTAAAGTTACATACCCATTTTATACATTTTAGGAAAATGTACAGTTTGGGACCCCGCCCTCCCAGCCTCTTTAACTCCTCAAAAACTACAAGGTCTTTTTGATTTTTCTTCAACTTGTTCCCACTATTCCCAGAATTACCCCTCTGGGAATGTCCCCGTGGACATTTTTTTTTTCAATTCATGTGAAAAATAGTTTATGACAGTCATGTGTACTTTCATGTAACATGCAAAATGTAAGAATATATTACGTTAAATCATTCAATTTTAAAATCTTAATTACGTGCAATTGTAGTTGTTCAATTTTACACAAAATTCCAGGTAAGCTAAATTAGCACATTACGACCATTACTAACCTACACATGTTTAGCAGTTATGCTATTCTAGCAAGGACATGGCCCGCCCCCTCACCTCTCTTGCAGTAGGGTCTCTCAAAGCAAACACTGGCAATCCAGCGCAGGAGACTTGGGGGCAGAAGATGGAGCTAAAGTTACTTTTAAAACACTGTAATTCGGCCTCCAGCAATACCTGGAAGCTGAATTACATCATTCCCCACCATCCGCATTGACCTAGAGGGGAAATAGTAATTAATGTCGCTGGGAACTTGTGCAGCAGCAGGATAAGCCATACAGGCTGTATCCTGTCCCTAAGTCTTCTGGAGGCGAATGCTCTCGTACGCCCCCTCAAAGGCAGAGGTTGTACAGTCACAACTGTACCCACTGGGCCTCTCCATTAGTGTTGCTATAGCATAGCCGTGATTCATGAGCATTTTTTCACTATCCGATGTCCATGATTGGCAATCGATCACAGCAGTCACAAATTCAGCCGTTATTTCAAGTATTTGGCTCATGATCACGGCCATGATCACAGGAAAAATATCTGTGATTACCACCTGAAAACCAGCCGATTTTAGTGGTTAATAGCAAAGCCCCCTTACATGGTAGAAACACCAAATTTGCCAGATATTTTAAGAAGAATAGTGGGAACAAGAGAAAAAAAAGACCTTATAGTTTTTGAGAAAATCAATTTTAAAGTTTCAAAGGAAAATAGTATACATTTAAATGCAGTAATAGCGGTAAATGACAGCTAATGAATTTACCGCATTTACATGTATACTTTTTTCCATTGAAACTTTAAAATCGATTTTCTCAAAAACTTTTTGAATTTTTTTCCTCTTGTTCCCACTATTCTTCTTAACATATCCGGCACATTTGGTGTCTGTACCATGTAAAGGGGCTTTGCTAACCACTAAAGTTGGCGGGTTTGGGCGGGTTTTTAATCTCGAATACTTTTTGCATTTGAAACTTTAAAATCGATTTTCTCAAAAACTATTAAGTCTTTTTGTAAAAAAAATTTTTAGGTTGTAACGACTGATAATCTTTATAATCCATGCAATTTGGGTGATTGTAGCATGTATGGGGGCTTTGCTATTAACGTTAAAGTCAAATCCGTGAACATGTAATCACAGCTAAAATCCGAGTCAAATCCGGAGCTCCGATTCAAATCTGGATCACGATCCATATCCGGATTTCAATTCTGCCGTGGCTGGATTTACTCCAATTCGTGATTTGGGGGTATCCGAGCATCACTGATCTCCATACACTTCCCCTTGTTGTGACATAGGCTGCCATAACTGCTGCAGTGACCAGGACAGTCCGGTCTGATCCCTAGTGTCTCCTTGGCTTTCTCTTCCAGATCCAATGCCTGTCCGCTCAGCTAGAGGTAACAGATACACACTGCAAAGCCCCTCTGCTTGGACGCCTTGCCCCCTATAAACGATATATCAAGACAGGTTCTCATAAAAATATGCAAATTACAAATCTGAAGTGGCAATTTTCATGCAACTGCATTTTTTGCATTCCCCAGACAGCATTCTGTTTCCAAATAAAGTGCCTATTTTGTGGTGCTTTGTTTTTTTTGTTTTTTTGGTTTTTTTTGCAGAATTTTGATAAAAATAAAATCAAAAGTGAAAAGTCTGACAAATTAGCAATGCTCATATAATTTCATCACTATCTGTATTGTTTTAACATCTTCTATCAAGGGTACCTGAACTGACATGGGGGTGTATGCACTATACTGCATTAACCTCCTTAGCAGTAGCCACGAGCTAGACTCGGGGTGGAAAATCGCAGCTCAGAGAGGTAACCCAGAGATACACTCATGGTAGCCGCCAGGAGGTCCATGCAGAGCACTGCCCACAATGGGCAATATCACTCACCTCCTGGGCGATCCAGATGCTTCAGCTCGGCCTTCAATACCATCTGCCCACGCATCCTCCAACGGGACCTGGCCGCACTTGAAGTCCACTCAAGCCTACAACTCTGGATCACGGACTTTCTCACCAACAGGTCCCAAGTCGTCAGATTGGGCGATATCCACTCCCAAGCTGCAACCACGAACACAGGTGCTCCCCAAGGCTGCATCCTGTCACCACTGCTGTTCTCCCTCTACACGAACAGTTGCAGATCTGAGGCGGACTCTGTCAAGGTCATCAAGTTCGCTGACGACACCACCATCATTGGCCTTGTCACCAAGGATAATGTTCAGGAGTACCGTCAGCAGGTAGAGAGAATCTGCAACTGGAGCAAGGAGAACAGGCTGGTGCTTAACACTGCAAAAACAGTTGAACTAATCATCGACTTCAGGAAGTCTGCCCACACCCCACCTCCAATTTATATTGACGGAACTGAGGTAGCCAGGGTGCCCTGTGCCCGGCTCCTGGGTACTACCATCTCCAGTGACCTAAGATGGAAGCCTAACATCACTACCACCCAACGGAAAGCCCAGAAGAGACTTTACTTCCTCCGTCAGCTGAGGAAGTTCGGCATGACTCAAGTAATTCTAACTAGCTTCTACTCCACCACCATCGAGTCGATCCTCTGCTCTTCCATCTTGGTCTGGTATGCCGGCGCCACCACCAACGACAAGGACATACTACAGAGGGTCATCAGGTCAGCGGAGAGGATCATTGGGTGCCCCCTCCCTTCACTTGCCCTACTACACAACAATAGGCTGAAATCCAGGGCACTGAAGATTGCCAACGATCCCTCACACCCAGGCCACCGCTACTTCAGCCTGCTGCCACTGGGCCGGAGGCTACGGGCTATCTCCACAAAAAACACGAGACATAGGAATTCTTTCTTCCCCTCAGCGGTCAACCTCCTAAATTCTCTCCACATACTACCGTCAATTCAAGCCCCGACAGACTGCGGTGCCGGCTGCGCTATGACCGAACCAACCAGTCCAATAGACTAACTGCCAGGCTCCTCAGGTCACACTGGGGACTGTGATGCATATACTGGAATGTTGTAATGTAATTTAATGTGTACTTGATACCTTTGCTGTCGTTGCTATCTATTTATGTCTCTTTCCATCTATGTCTCTCCCTGAGCTATATGTACTGTGCCAAAAATAATTCCGGGCATGACCCAGTCATGCTTGGCGAAATAAACGATTCTGATTCTGATTATGATTCTGATTATGATTCTGGTGTTCATTCCTCTTCCTGTCCACTGAGGCTCTGCATCCCCCTGGTGAGATCAGCCGGCAAACTCACTATAGGGTTACAGCGCCACCCGGAGGATGGAGGGAGAACTGCAGCGCTGGATTCCAGGGAGGTGTGTAAATGCAGGGGCTGCTCCAGGCTCTCTTGTGGTATGATTTTTTTTTCTTGCTTCTAGGGTCTAAAAGCGCATGAAAAAATTATACCGCTTTTAAACCCTAAAATCAAGAAGGAATCAAACCGACAGGGAGGTTAAAGCTCAAATGTTTTTAAACAAACATTTTCCTTTTTCCGCCGGGGGTTAGGGGTCTGAACAGAGACCAACAGATTGCTGATATGAGTTTTGCTGTTGAAAAACAAAATGTTCTCAATTTGTATGTTTTTTTATTTTAAAGAAAAATGAACAAAACTAAACTTCTGTTTTGCTCATCGCTACTCTACAGTGAGCCTATGAAGTGATGTCTGTTATTAATGTTTTCTGATATATTGCAGAAAACAAGTATAACAAGATTAACAATTACTGTCTTAAAACCTGAGACTATAGATCTAAAAGCAATATATAATAAGTGAGGGTATTTTTAAATTGCTTGAAGCTTTATTCGATTAGGCTCAGTCGGAATACCCATGCACGAATCAATGACAGGCTCGCCAGATGAGAGACCTCTAACCGATTATACTTTTTCAAGTGTTGTGATATATATTACTGGAGACAAGGTTACCGTCATTTTCTATCATCCCCACAAGGTGACTTTGTTGAAGAACTCCATAATATACAAACCTATATTGTTCTGAGCCAGAGGTTAGTTGTGTTAGTGTGCTTTTTTTGAGACTCCATTCCCAAGAAAAATAATGACTATCTATGGACTAGTCAGGGTGAGCTTCAAGTAACAGACCTGATGAAGAGCAGATATGGCAAGAGTAGGTCATTTTGAACTAGTCTTCAGATTTGCATGATTTCTCATGTGTAGATATCACACCCTGAGGGCTGGAACCCACAGGAGCGCTTTTGGCAGCGTTTTGGCAGCACTGCGATAGGCTAGCAGTTTGCCAAAACGCTGGGCTAATGTTAATGGATGGGGCAACTTCCACAGGAGCGTTTGCGTTTCTCAGAAACGCAAACGCAGGACGTGCAGCATTTTGGGAGCGTTAGCGTTTCAATGTAAAGTATTGAACCGCTAGCGGAAACGCTCAGCAAAACCTAAACTGAGCGGTTTTGCTAGCGTTTTGCAGTTCAGCACACTGTAACAAAATGAAAAATAATTCACAGGACCAATCAGGATAAAAACGCAAAACGCAAAACGCTACGCACCCGCTGGGCAAAAAAATAAAATGTTGCAAAACATGACCAAAAACGCACATGAATCCGCTTGCAAACCGCTCAGACAAAACGCTAGCGGTTGCGTTTTGCGTTTGCTGATTTCAGTGGGTTCCAGGCCTAAGAGAGTATATGCCAACTTCTGGTGCCAGGGTAAAACATGAACTCATTCAACCTACCACACAGCTTAGTAGAGGGCCCACTTTACTCAGAGGCAGAGGCATGAGCAGCTGGCTCACCCAACTTCCTCTTCTACTGCTGTTTGTATATCTTCCTCCTCTTCCTCACTGTTAATAAAACACAAATATCTTTAAATGCCTCTATTTAGATAGGGATGCTCGTCGGATTCCGCGGAATGGAGATTTCCTTGATTCCGGTCGGAAATTGGCAATTCCGTTCCGGTGAGCCGGAACAGAAAAGCTATAGCGCTAATCGGAAATAGCAGAATTTCTATGCGGAATTCAGTCGGAATTTAATCAGAAGCGTGTAAAAGCTGCATTAGCCAATCAGAAGGATCGGAAGGGGATAGACCCATCACAGAACCTTAAAACATGATAATTTCTGCATTAAAAACGAAATTTCTGCACCAATTAGAGTCTTAACAAAAAACAACCAATCCTACGGTAGCAACCAGCTCCTAGCTACCTATCATCAGCTATCCCACCCATTTTGTATATAAGAGAGGTGTGACAGTCACAAAGCTTGTGGGTTTCAGTCTGGTGTTGGAGAGAAGAGAGACAGACCCATATTAGTTGTTTCAACATAAAACAGTTGTCTTTTTAAAGAGTGTATATAAAACAAAAAGTCTTTTTAAAGACTGTGAGAGAGAATTAGATTGAGTGTGAGCTATTAGTAGTAGTATAGATAGGTGTATTTGTGAGAGAGTGACAGTAGATTGTTATTTTGAGTGATAGATTGTAGTGTAGTGTTAGTTGCTGTGTGGAGAGGGTTAGACAGAGCCAGCCAGGCCGCAGGCTTAGTGTTCGACAGAGTGAGAGAGGTGATTGATTAGTTGAGTGTAGTGCGAGTTTTTTCTAAGTTCATTTTTTTTCTTTATTTTGTTTTTGATTTATTTTCTTTATTTCATCCCCTTCTTTTCTTATCTGTTTTTTATTTCAAGTTAGTTGAATTTATTTTACTTTGGTTCTGTCGCTCATACCCCTTCCCCAATAAAGTTTTTGGCCCCAAAAGAATGGAGTGAGAGCAGCAGCAATTTCCTGCCACTTCTAAAAGAAAATTGAGTGATGGTGGTGTTGGTGGATCACGTCAAGTATGTGATCAGGTTGAGGGTGGCAGCAGCAGCAGGAAGCGTTCCGCCCTTATCAGAGATGTCTTCCCTGTGTTCGCACACAGGAACATTTTGACAGAGCAGCAGGCGAACAGGGTAGTTGATTATTTTGATCAGGAACCCTCTACCCAGTGTGAGGAACTTGAAGATAGTGGCAACAGCACCAGTAGTGGGCAGGTTCCTCCTCACCAGAACCCGACCGCAGCTGCTTCTCTTGACGAGGTTGCTTCCTTCCAGTACTCTCCTCTAGAATTAAAGCACACCTATGTCAATGAGAGAGATGTGCAGAAGGATTGGGATGAGGCATTGGAGGAGACCATGGGGCCAAGGTCCCAAGATGTGGTGGGTTCTGTGGTGACAGAAATGGCCCCTGTGTTTTCTTCATCCAGTAGTAATCCATCACAACTGGGAGCTTGTGTCACCACCAATCTATATCACCACCAGTCAACTACAGAGGTGTTTTGTGGCCAGGTGGAGGGTCCAGAAAAGTCACTCTTGGGTTCCAGTGATTTGGTTGAACTGGATGATGTTTTGGATGATGATGTGGCTGATCCACCGTGGTTGCCATCTGGTAGGTTAGGCACTAGCAGGCGTGAGCAGCATGGAGAAACAGAGCAGACGTTTGGCCAGCAGCCTGCAAGTGCTTTCCCGTCTGTCAGTACCCACCAGTCTAATGCTGAGCATCGACATGCTAGAACAGGTCCGCACCACTGCTTCACGTGCACGCACATCCCCTGCATGGAATTATTTTACTGTTCTGGAAGAGGATGAATCCAGGGCAGTCTGTTCTGTGTGCTGTAAATAGGTGAGCAGAGGCAAATCGGGCACCGGGTTCGGCACTTCAGGGCTGATAAGCCATCTGCGCAACCACCACAGATGGGAGTTCAAATATGTAAAGAATTACAATAAGATGGGTGGAGGAAAAGCAGCAGCAACAGGCCCCTCCTCTTCTTTTTCTGCTTGGCTAGAGCAGGAGGCATGGTCCAGGGAAAGTATCTAACGTTTACCGCCCATTGGGTCACTATCCATGGTGCTGCTGAGGAGGGTGCAAGATCTGGGGCATCTCAGCTGGTGGTGCCGCCACGTGGGTTGAAGGGGAGGCCTGTTCTACTTCACTCTGCTACCTGTTCTGTCCAAGGCCAGTCCGCCGTTGCTGAGCCTCCCAGCAAGTGGTCCCGCTCCTACTCTGGTCTGCAGCACCATCGATGCCAAGCAGTGCTGAAACTCGAATCCATGGACGAGAACAGGCAAACCGGATCTGTAATCCTTGCAGCCTTACAGGATCAGATTCGGCAGTGGCTTTTCCCCGGAAAGCTGGAGACAGGTGTAGTGGTGTCTGATAATGGTGCCAACATGCTGGCCGCCATTTCGGAAGGTTGCTACACTCACTTACCTTGCTTGGCCCACGTCTTCAACCTTGTAGTCCAGAAATTTCTACGAAATTTTGTTGGGTTGAAGGACGCTGTGGCCTCAGCACGAAAAGTGTCAGCCCACATCCGTCGCTCCGCAACAGCCACCGCGGCCTTGAAACTGCTGCAGTGCCGCCATAGCCTGCCGCAGCACAGGCTTATTTCTGATTGTCCGATGCATTGGAACTCCACCCTCCACATGCTGGAGAGGTTGTAGGAGCAGCGAATGGCGGTCAGGCTATACCTGTCTCAGACATCTTCCTCCAGAACAGGGCCACTGGACTACATTACTGGGGACCAGTGGCAGCTGATTGGACAGGTCTGTAAAGTCTTGGAGCCGTTTGAGCAGGCAACAAAATTGGTCAGTGAGGAGCACTGCAGCATATCAGAAGTGCTCCCTATTGACTTCATGCTGGACAAGGCTATTGACAAAGTGCTCGGACAGGGGGAGGAAGCCCTACTGAACAGTGGTCAGTCAAGTGGGGGAGTGAGTGAGCATGCTCAAGTCCTGGATGAGGAGGCATAGCTTGTGGAAGCGGAAGAGCCCATTGTCCGGAGGTGGGAAGAAGATTCTGATGTGGAGCTGGAGCATGATGACAGTTCTGACAGCCAGGAAGAAGTGATTAATGGCAGACATCTCTTCCCTATGGTTGCGCATATGCTCCAGTGCCTCCGTAAGGACCCCCCGATTACATTTTCTCAGCCAATGCCAGATGCTCCTTGTAGCAGCAGCACCACCAGCGGGCAAAGTAGTCACCGCCAGCGGCTGGCTCGTATGATGAAGGATTACTTGGTGTTGGCCAGAGCTCCGGACAATATGGAGAGTAATGATGACCCCATGGAGTATTGGACAAAACACCTGGATACCTGGCCTGAACTCACTCAGTATGCACTGGAGGTTCTTGCATGCCCCGCCGCCAGTGTTCTTTCTGAGCGAGTATTTAGTGCTGCAGGTGGGGTGGTCACTGACCAACAGACTCGTCTGTCCACAGACAATGTGGACATACTAACGTTCATAAAAATGAACGATAAAAACAGGGAACACCAAGAGCCCCAATAGTGTAATTCGTACTGGACAAGGTGGCAATAAGTTTGTATTGCTAGATACTCACAAGTCAGGGTCACCAGCAGGCAACCACTATAAAGGCAGGTGTGGAGATTGTCCTGACCCCACTCAGGATTAAGAAGTCGCTTTCTGTAGACAGGAAGAAAGGGTAGTAACCCTCCACCAAGGGTGGACTCAAAATTGTATACAATGAACAGAGGCGCCAAAAGTATAAGATTTGAGAGGCGCTTAACTTGAATCCTTGTGCAGATTGTTTGATACGCCTCCCTATATTGCCTGATGAAGCGGGGTTGAACCTGCGAAACGCGTTGCATTTCTTTTTGGAGTTCCTAATAAATGTGTTTGACTGTCTGAATCGCAGTCATTGTCATGTCTGCTTGAGGGAGGTAAGACCACCACTTCCTCCTTCAATTTTGCCATTTAAGTTGGTTTTTAAGCTCATTTAATCTAATCTTATACTTTTGGCGCCTCTGCCAGTCATGGATCAGTGATAATTACAAGGCCCCTCTCACTGATTCACGATGAAGATTGGACAGACTAAATTCAAATTTAGCTGTAATGACTGCTGTGGAACCACCTCTAGATCCCATGGCCTACGACAACTCCTGCTGCTCCCCCCAAAAAATTATGACTGCTGTGAAACCACCTCTAGGTCTCATGGCCTACAACAAGTCCTGCTGCTCCAAACAAAAAATTATAATGACTGCCGTGGAACCACCTCTAGGTCCCATGGCCTACGACAACTCCTGCTGCTCCAAACAAAAAATTATAATGACTGCTGTGAAACCACCTCTAGGTCCCATGACCTACAACAACTCCTGCTGCTCCCAAAAAAAAAAATTGTGATGACCGCCGTGAAACCATCTCTAGGTCCCACGGCATACGACAACTCCTGCTGCTCCAAACAAAAATTGTAATGACTGCCGTGGAACCACCTCTAGGTCCCATGGCCTAAGACAACTCCTGCTGCTCCAAACAAAAAATTATATTGACTGCTGTGAAACCACCTCTAGGTCCCATGGCCTTCGACAACTCCTGCTGCTCCAAACAAAAATTGTATTGACTTCCATGGAACCACCTCTAGGTCCCATGGCCTACGACAACTCCTGCTGCTCCAAACAAAAATTGTAATGACCGCCGTGAAACCACCTCTAGGTCCCATAGCCTATGACAACCCCTGCTGCTCCAAAAAAAAAAATGTGATGACCGCCGTGAAACGACCTCTAGGTCCCATGGAGGATATATATATATATAAAAAAAAACTTACAGTATAGGTAGCCAGGTATAGGTATCCCCAGTATAGGTAGCCTGGCATAGGTTCCCCCAGTATAGATGGCCTGTATAGGTGACTCCTGTATGTGCAGCCTGGTATAGGTGCCCCAAGAATAGATATCCTGGTATAGGTGCCCCCAGTACAGGTAGGTAGTCAGGTATAGGTGTCCCCAGTATAGGTAGCCAGGTATAGGTGCCCCCAGTATAGTTTGCCAGGTACAGGTGCCCCCAGTATAGATAGCCAGGTATAGGTGACCCAGTATAGAGAGCCAGGTGTAGGTGCCCCAGGATAGATAGCCAGGTATAGGTGCCCTCAGTATAGGTAGCCAGTTATAGGTGCCCCCAGTATAGGTAGCCAGTTACAGGTGCCCCCAGTATAGATAGCCAGTTATAGGTGCCCCCAGTATCGGTAGCCAGTTATAGGTGCCCAGGGTTATTAGAGGGGAGAAGCGGGCACACACAGCCTCAGGGGTGGGGAAGGACTCATCTCCTCCCTCCCTCACCTTGGGCTGCCCTTTCAGTGCTCCCCCCTCCAGAAATTACAGTAGCGGACGGAAAGGAAACACAGACTCACCTCTTGCATTCCATGCAACGGAGCTCCGGTCTTCTTTGCAGTGCCTCACTCTACTTCCTGAATAGCCTGAAGTGAGGGAGGGGTGGAGTTGGGCCACCTTCTTCACCACTGTGTGTGCCCACTGCTCCCCCCCCCCCCCCTAAAAATGGCCCTGGTTGGCCATCAGAGCCACGCCCCCACCCCAAGCCCCTCCCCCCATTGCCCCCCCCCCCCCCCCATTGGCCCCCCATGACTGCATCCATTGCAGGGGTGATTGCTATGCCTCTGCATTCCGCAGTTTTATTTTTTTCTATATTTTTCATCAAAGTGATGGAAAAGTTGTTTAAAAGGGCCAAACACCTGGACCGTGGCATGCTGGAGGGGGATCCATGGCAAAAGTCCCACCAAAAATAACATAGTTGACTCATAGTCGTGTTTTAATCTATAAAGGGCAGAAATCACATTACATTCCTACATTTGTGGAATGTAGTGCTTTAAAACATCTAGCATGTGTACACGTCGATCAGGTAGTGTAAGGGTTAGGCCCGATTCACACTGACAGATGAAACTGCACATTTACCACACCGAAAACAACTGCAAAGAGCTTTAGAGATAATGTTAGGTGAGCAAATTATTGTTTTTACTAGTTGACACCTCCAGGACGTAAATGTTAGTTCTCTCTGTGGCAATCTTTGTGTAGTGGTGTGTAGTGGTCGGCGTGCTTGTGCGCACATTCATGGGATTGCAGGTGATCACGGTTTTCCAGCCCCTTTGATGGGGTTGAGGTAGTTCAATGATGTTGCGGAGTGCTCATGTCAGAGGAGGATGAGGATGTTGCGGGAAGGTTCCTAGCAGAAGGGGTAAAAGATGAGGTGTTGCTACTGTGTAAGCGAGTCAACTACTTCTGTGGCATTTTGGGAATTCACTGTACATGGCCTCTGAACACTGGGCAATATGCTAGGGCCATAGGAAATCACAGCAGCATGACCCCTACAACCCCTGCGGTGTGGCCTGACTCTTCCTGTCATTTTTTTTTTCTTTTCCCAATATTACAATATAAAAAAAAAACATCTCTGCCATGGAGGAACTTATTGTCACTTCATGCAGGACAGGTGACAGGTTTATGCTATGTACAACAATCACCTCAAAATATACGCCCTGCCAGTGAGGCAGGGCAGTAGTGGATATTAGGTGCCAGTAGTGGTGGTGAAGGATTATTGGGTTATCAGTGCACTACTAGGACCAGCAGACCTGTCTCCAACAGCTAACTTGTGCACTGGAAACACAGAACATCAATACTATAGCAAGAAAAACAATGTACCAGCCCTAAGAATGGCTATTAGCTGTTAAGGACACTGTGGTAGCAGCAAGAATCTACACTGAGGACACAGAACACAGGCCTAACTAACGCTATCCCTTTCAGCAGCACACTAGCACAGTAGCCAAACACAGACTGCAAAATGGCTGCTGTGCTGGCTTTCTGATAGGTGGGGGGGCAGTCCAGGTGGGAGGGATAGCTGATTGGCTCCATTATAATGTATAGGGGGTGTGTCAAACACGCAATATGTTCATGAACAGACGCGAACACAAACAGATGATGTTCGCTGGGAACTATCCACCAGCGAACAGTTTGGGCCATCTCTAGTTCTATGTAGGAATGGCACTGTGCATACACATGTTTATGTCATCATGGTATATGTCAGTTCAGGAACCCTTTAAGTTACTTGCTGAGATAACTATACATCAGGAAACAGGTCGCTGCAATCACTGCACCTACTGTGATCTACACCTACTGTGTATTGCTGTTTGTCCACAATTGCCTCAATAAAAATTTGACTTTTATCCTGAGATTGGTGCTGCGTAATTCTTATCTATTACATAATTATAAATGTAATGCTTTAAAGAGGTCTTCTATCTTTAGGGCACTTTTACTTCATTTCATTTATCTAAACTCCCCTGGATGTCTCTCAATTGATATAGCATATGTTTGAATAAATATGTGTTTTTCAGAAAATCCGACTATGGTTTGTTGAAAAATTTTCCAGGTTGCTATGGTTATAACACATAGAGGTGACAAAGCCGAAGGGAGCATTAGTCAGAGCATGCCTCTGATTTCCGGAGCAGGAGAAGAGAGATAAAACATAAAGGGTGAGAGCAGAGAATGCTAACCTTAGCTACACTAATAAAATCATAAGCTTTACACCAATTAGATGTTCTTGAAAACACAAAGATCTTTAGCCAAGCAGTTATATATTTTACAATGTATAATAAATGGATCTAAAGAGAAAGTGTGTTAAAACTGCACATTGTCAGCTTGCATTTTTATACTTAAAGGGAATCAGAGATGTAAAATAAAAAAGATTTTATACATACCTGGGGCTTCCGCCAGTCCCATCCACCTGGATCCCTCCCACGCCGCCATCCTCCACTGCCAGCAGCTATGAGAACCGGGTCCTGTCAATGACGCCATCGGAGCCAGCCTACTCAGGAGAAGTGCACCCTCTACGTATCTCTCCAGCGGCTGCTGGAGTGATCCAGGCGGATGGGGCTGGAGGAAGCCCCAGGTATATATAAAATCTTTTTAATTTTTCATCTCTGGTTCACTTTAAAAAAATCTGACAATGCATTTATAAAGATATTGGCCTCAATTCATCAAGCATTAACACATTCGGTAATGATGAGAACAGCTGATTTTTCTGAGCATTTAGAAAAGTGTCAATTCATAAAGGCCGATACCACATGGAAAGCTGAAATTACAGAGCGGTGAGGTAAATTACCGACTTGTGCAGTAAATACCTCAACACATGTCAGTAAATGTCAATTCATCAAGATTACAGCATGCGGTAAAGCAAAGTAATCTACTCGATAATGTCGTGACTCACACAAGCAGAGAGGGATAAGCTGTGACTGACAGGAGCAGAAGGCAATAGAAACAACCCCTGTCTCCTGCAAGTCCTGCTGATCTAACATTGATAGGTTGTGAAGGCTTCTCGGGAGTGTCAAGCTTTTCTACTCCCCAGTAGAGATGGCCCGAACGGTTCCCGGCGAACTTCCGGGGTTCGCGATCGCGGAGAACCGTGAACTTTTCCGGAAGTTTGGTTCGCCCCCATAGTGCATCATGAGGGTCAACTTTGACCCTCTACATCAGTCAGCAGGCACATTGTAGCCAATCAGGCTACACTCCCTCCTGGAGCCCCCCCCCCCCCACTTATAAAAGGCAGGCAGCGTCAGCCTTTTCACTCACTCGTGTGGCTGCAGTAATTAGAGAAGGGAAAGAACCTTACTGCTGGCATAGGGAAAGCTTAGTTAGGCTCTTGTAGGCTTCTTAGCTTGCTCGCTTCTTGCTGATTCTTATTGCTAAAAAAGCACCCCTCAACAGCTCTTTTGAGAGCTAATCTTGTTCTTGTGATCTTTTTTTTTTTTTTTTGTGTGTGGCCCACTTGCATTATATACAGCCCTGTCAGTCAGTCGCAGCTGGCCTTTGGCCCCTTGGTGGTATAATTACTACTGTGCCAGGTGCACATTGTAATACCCATCACTGCATATACCTACCTGTTGTTCACAGTGCACCCACCTACTTACATGAGCACACGCAGTGTGACTGTGCCTGTCCGGTACCTGTCTGTGTGCAACAGGTGCACATTGTAATACCCATCACTGCATATACCTACTACCTGTTGTTCACTTCAGTGCACCCACCTACCTACGTGAGCGCACGCAGTGTCACTGTGCCTGTCCGGTACCTGTCTGTGTGTGACAGGTGCACATTGTAATATCCATCACTGCATATACCTACTACCTCTTGTTCACTTCAGTGCACCCACCTACCTACGTGAGCGCACGCAGTGTCACTGTGTCTGTCTGGTACCTGTGTGTGTGTGTGACAGGTGAACATTGTAATACCAATCACTGAATATATCTACTACCTGTTGTTCACTTCAGTGCACCCACCTACCTACGTGAGCGCACGCAGTGTCACTGTGCCTGTCCAGGCAGGCCTCCTGCCACCTCCTCTCCTCCTGCTACATCCTCTTCGCTGTCATCATCATCCTCCTCCTTGGCTGAGTGGCAGTGCTACTCTACTGGTGCTGCAATCTCCTCTCCAGCTACACAGCCCCAGCTCCCCAGGGCCTATGCTGCATGGCAGGTACGATGGTGTCACGCCATCTTAGACATGTCTTGCCTCAAAGCGGAGAGTCACACTGGAGAAGCTCTCCTGGCTGCTCTTAAACAGGTGGATCAGTGGCTGACCCCGCACCAGGTGGAGATCGGCAACGTGGTGTGTGACAATGGCAGCAATCTCATTTCCGCTTTGAATTTGGGAAAGCTGACACATGCACCCTGCATGGCACATGTGCTGAATCTAGTCATTCAAAGATTTGTGTCAAAGAACCCAGGCTTAGAGGACAACCTGAAGCGGGCCAGGAAGTTGTGTGGGCATCTCAGGCAGTCTTACACGGCCATGGCATGCTTTGCAGACATTCAACGGAGAACCAAGTTGCCGGTGAGATGCCTGATTTGCGATAGCCTGACTCGCTGGAATTCGACCCTCCTTATGTTCTCTCACCTGCTAGAACAGGAGAAAGCCGTCACCCAGTACCTCTACAACTACAGTAGAAGGACACCAGAAGTCTGGGGAGATGGGGATGTTCTGGCCCAACAACTGGACACTCATGTGAAATGCCTGAAGGCCCATGCGGCCGTTTGAGGAGGTGACCAACCTGGTGAGTCGCAGTGAAGGCACCATCAGCGACTTGATCCCATACGCTTACTTCCTGGAACGTGCCGTGCGTAGAGTGGTGGATCAAGCTGTGGAGGAGTGTGAACAGGAACAGTTGCGGGAGGAAGCGTTGTGGGATAAATTCTCATCAAAACCAGATGTTTCCTCAACACCTGCGGCTGAGGGGGAGGAGGAAGAGGAGTCAGACTTGGATGATGAGGAAGGTGTTTCTTTGGAGGAGGAGGAGGAGGTGGCGGCAGAAGAACAACCGCAGCAGGCGTCGCAGGGGGCTTGTGCTGCTCAAGGTTCCCGTGGTATTGTTCGTGGCTGGGGGGAGGAGGAGGACTTACCTGACATCACTGAGGAAGAGCAAGAGGAGATGGATAGTATGCCTGCAACAGAGCCGGATTAAGGCTAAATGAGGCCCTAAGCAAAGTAACTGATTTGGGCCCCCCCATCATGTCGTAATAAAATTAGAAGATGCAGCTGCACAGCAATATGTTGCACACACCGGGGCAGCCGAGCTACTGGTTGCTATGGGCAACAGCCCGCTTTCCTCTGTGGGTGCACAATGCAGGGAATAGCAGCAGCAAAATGCAGAGTGAGAGATGAATGGCTGGGGCATTTGCACTCAGGGGCTGGGGAACCCCTGTGAAGAGGGCGCCAGATATCGCAGCAGCAGCACTTTCTCCCCCTGCATCTCCAGCCTGGCAATAGCAGAAAGCTCTGGACACTGCCAAACCGGAAGCCGTTCCCCAGACCGAATTACATAACCACCCCCACCACCGAATAACCGATTTCCTCCCAAACTAGACAGCCACCATGCAGCCTCCATCCCAGTGAATACGATAGTCCAGCAGAGAAGGCAGCCGCAGCGGGGGAGAATGACAGCACCAGATGACTCACATTCACCTATTGCGATCCAAGCAATAGAGG
Source organism: Hyperolius riggenbachi (assembly GCF_040937935.1). Taxonomy (NCBI): domain Eukaryota; kingdom Metazoa; phylum Chordata; class Amphibia; order Anura; family Hyperoliidae; genus Hyperolius; species Hyperolius riggenbachi. The sequence continues at coordinate 351,722,584 of NC_090648.1, forward strand.
TCCCGTCATCCGGAGCCCAACTGTCTCCTCTAGAGTGCTGCCGCTCTGTTACTACTACTATTACTACTTCCTACTTCCTGTCTGATCTGAGAATCAGGAAGTTCAGAGCGAGCGGCTGCACTGTAGAAGAGACAGATGGGTTTCAAATGAGGGGATCTCTATCGCTTGGATCATGGATAGGTGAGTGAGCGTTTGCCATCTGCTGCTATCATTCTTGCTGCAGCTATGGTTCTCTGTGGGAAGGAAGGGAGGAGTGGTCAGCGGCAGAGCGCATAGTAGCAGGAGGGAGACCTAGGAGGAGAGCCTGGCTCTGAAGACAATCAGCAGCGCACGGCATCATTTGACAAGACAAGACAAATAACATTTATATCGCGCTTTTCTCCTGGCGGACTCAAGGCGCCAGAGCTGCAGCCACTAGGATGCACCCTATAGGCAGTAGCAGTGTTAGAGAGACTTGCCTAAGGTCTTCTACTGAATAGGTGCTGGCTTACTGAACAGGCAGAGCCGAGATTCAAACCCTGGTCTCTTGTGTCAGAGCCCTTAAAGGGACTCTGAGCAGTGCCTGTGGGAATGCCTTTAAGCATACCCACAACTAATTAATTACATCCTCACGCCTACCAGCATGATGTTTGTAATTATATCTCCCTGGGTTCCTTATATTTCATTCCATTGTGCTGAATTGAGCTGCCGACTTTGGAGAAAAGTCATCCTGTGTAATACACTAACTATGGAAAGATGCATATCATTTTGAAGCTCTCTTTCTCCTCTTTCCAATGATAGATAAACTGCAACCCTCCGCCTTTTACTTTTCGCTATTTTCGCAATTTTTTCGAAATAGCCGTGGCCATGATTTCGATAGCGAAAATAGCGAAAACTAAAAGGCATAGGGTGGCGGTTTATATATCATTGGAAAGAGGAGAAAGAGAGCTTTAAAATGATATGCATCTTTCCATAGTTACTGCAGTGCTCAGAGTCCCTTTAACCATTATACCATCCAGCTACCGCTGACAGGATGACGAGGGCTGGTTTATGTGCTGATGGGGCCCCTTTGACTCTACATGGGGCCCCAAGCGACTGCTTTTGTTGCCTGGTCGGTAATCCGGCCCTGGCCTGCATCCAACTTTGTGCAGATGGCATCTTTCTTGCTGTCCAGCCTGTTGAGAGACCCCCGTATAAAAAAACTCAAGGGGAATGAGCTGTAATGGGTGGCCACACTACTAGACCCTCGGTATACGCACAAAGTGGCGGACATGTTACCAACTCACCTGAAGGCAGAAAGGATGCAGCACTTGCAGAACAAGCTGGCAACTATGCTTTACAATGTGTTTAAGAGTGATGTCACAGCACAACGCAATAAAGGTACCACTGCCAGTTATCCTTCTCCCAAGTCCACGCAGGCAAGGAGAGGACGCTCCAGCGATCTCATGGTGATGTCGGACATGCGGACATTCTTTAGTCAAACACCTCGCCTTAGCCCTTCCGGATCCACCCTCCACCAATGCCTCGACCGGCAGGTAGCCAACTACCTGGCTTTAAGTGTGGATTTAGACACTGTGAGTAGCGATGAACCCTTGGACTACTGGGTGCGCAGTCTTGACGTGTCCAGAGCTGTCCCAATTTGCCATCCAACTTCTGTCTTGCCCTGCCTCAAGCGTCCTGTCAGAAAGGACCTTCAGCACAGCTGGAGGCATTGTCACTGAGAAGAGAAGTCGCCTAAGTCACAAAAGTGTTCAGTACCTCACCTTTATCAAAATGAATGAGGCATGGATCCCGGAGGGCTACTGCCCGCCCGAAGACTAAGTCAGTCCCCACACACAGCATCTCTGCCTGCACGCCATGTGACTGCCTGCCCCAAGACTAAGTCGCTCCCCACACAGCACCTCTGCCCGCAGGCCGCTTGACTGCCTTCTCCACCACCACCAACTCCAGGTGGATTCCCGATTTTAATTTTTCTGGTGCGTATTCATGTCTGCCTAATTTTTCTGGCTGCAACAACAAAACAAAAGGCATGTACATGTGCCAATTCCCCTTCGCGATCATTACCTTGCCGCGGTGAAGAGGCTTGCGTATCACAATGAAGCAATAACCGACGGCTATATGAGTGTCTCGGGGGGGGGGGGCACACCCAAGATAATAAGGTCATTGCTTCATTATGAGGACAGACCAAGTTTGATCAGCTGGACAGTCACTGTTGTTCTATCATTGAGCTACCACATCCCGGCGACCATATGGGCTTGAAAACCACCACAGCCTGCATTTCCGCCATGGTGCGCACCAGTCCAGCACAGCCGTCACAACACAAACAGCTGTTTGCGGTGCGTTACACAGTGAGTTTGGTGTGTCAGTGTGAAGCAGTTCTCTAATTACACTCCCTGATTGATGTATACACATGCAAGATGTTTTAAAGCACTTTAGGCCTGCAATTTAGCATTCAATGTGATTTCTGCCCTTAAAACGCTGCTTTGCGTCAAATCCAGATTTTTCCCCGGGACTTTTGCCGTCTATCCCACTCAGCCATGCCCCCCTCCAGGTGTTAGACCCCTTGAAACATCTTTTCCATCACTGTTCTGGGCAGCATAAGTGTTTCTAGTTTTCAACGTTCGCCTTCCCATTGAAGTCTATTGCGATTTGCGAAAGTTTGTGGGAACCAAACTTTTGCCGAGGTTCGCAAACAAAGTTTGTGAACCGAAAATCGGAGGTTCGGGCCATCTCTACTCCCCAGGCAGCGAGCAGAGAGAAAAGAACAAAAGTGGTCCCCACTGCCACCCTTCGGCCGTTTAACCATTTAGGTTCCTGTTTAAGGATGCGGAGGAACTAGTTGGGAAATCACCTAAGCATGGCATGTGTAATGCCTCCTGGAAGTCCAATCTGTACTACGCATACAATTTATTATCTCATATGTTTAATTTCCCTTCAGATTTGATTTAAAGCAAACCTGTGACATTAGAATAAAAATAAAAAAAAATAGCTACATAGAATGCTCCAGATGCTTTGCAAATCATCCTCAATCCCACCACTGTAGGGTGTGCTGCACCTATGCAGTAGTATATTGCCACTTGTGCATGGGGAGAAGGCTGTGCATGAGCAGTTTTGTGCTGTTGTGCAGACATAGACCATACTTGCACATGCTGTGCTTGTCATACACAGAGGGGAACATGGCTATGAGAATGCAGAAACAGTGGGCTTGTGGATGTATCGGGAAGTCTTGGACTAACTAGAGACTTCTCTCTGCTGAGGAAAGTATCTACATTTTTATTCTTGCCCCACTTCTCATTCACCTAAACTGATTTTGCCCCACTGTAGAGATCCAAGATCCTCCAGCTGCATGTTTACATGGGCTTTTCTTCTGCCTGCACATGTATACCAAACACTTCTATGGCTATTCCCTGGCAGTCTGAAAAATGCTATTCCCTGCTCCCTCTCCTGCCACTGCCTATATCAGCGTGTTACAACAGCACTTACATTTCTGTGATAGGTTATCCGCAAATCAGGGCATATCAGTAATTAGCTATGTCAGATGCTTATTTTGTGAGTTTATTTTGTGTAACACTTATTGACATTTGTATGCAGCTTGGAACATTGACATGCAGTTTTGTCTAATTTAGACTGGCTTAAAGTGGACCTGAATGATTGCACAAGATAGATGAAAACATAGAGAAATGCACCCTGTATGTATTTAGAGAGTTTAGCCTGTCTAATTCCCCCTCATCTGTGACTAATCACAACTGTAGTTTGATCTCTCAGCTGTGTCAGCTACGTGCCTCAGCAGAGCAGCTAATTTGTAAACACAGGATGTCAGCTTCCATGAAAGCAGGAAGTAGACACACCGCAGACTTATTGCAGAATTTGTATCAGCTGTAACAAAGAAATGTTTTTTTTTCTTTAAAGGTTATTATGCTGTTGCTTATCTTTTAGGACAGAGAGGAAATTCTGAGTTCAGGTCTGCTTTAATTCCAATCTGCATGCTAATTGCAACAACATTTGCATCAACTTGGAAAATAAGCAATGAGCATTATTATCAGCGATCGGGACTGTTTTCTGTAAAACAAATAATAGAACACCATATATACCATATAATGTGTTTTTCCTTTGTATTACTAATTGGGCCATTGAAAATCTGGGGCATAAACACAGTAAGACAGGAGTGTACCTAATGCTTTATTCTAAGCTGGAAATAGCATGATGTGACACTACTATTGTGCTATTGTGTCGGTACATTTTCCCAGTTCTTTTTGTCCCATTTTCTCACTTTATTGCACCTTCAGGACAGCAGATATCTTTCTTCCATCTTTTAATTAATAGCATAAAAGGGAACACTATGTTCCTGAGTAATTACCATTCCTTTAACCTTAGCTATAAAGAAACTTAATAAATCACAATTGTGCCAAGAAGGAAACTAAAACTCCTTCAGCACACACTCACCATCATAGAATTCCTCCCATAGAAGCTCAGTATTAAATGTAATAATCCCATTCCTTTGTGGACAAAGGGCTCTTCATTACGTTCATTATTAAGAGACTTTTGTTTGTCGCCACAGGTATAATTTCTTGGTTATCTCAGACTAGGAAAGTTTTACACTGCAGTGCACTGCTACCACTAGCTTAAATAAGCATGTAATTGTTCGGAGTCTGGTAGGTGTTGCTGGCAGGGAAGATGTTAAGAGGTCCAACATTCTTGTAAGGTTTCAAACACATGTCATTTTGTCTCCTGGAGACCAACTGAAGTGGCTCAGAATAATTTGAGAGCTTCGGGTTAGAAAATTGAAGGACTTTGTCAAGAAACGTAATTTGTGTGGCTAATTACAGCCTGTGTTATAGTCTACAAAGTATCGAGGCATACGCTTTTCTTATGGTTTACTCCCCCGTTCCTTTTTTCTCTTAACTTCTATTGAGCTGTATACATTCACTTACTTAATAGCTGTTTAGAATTCAGATGAATGGAAAACTGCAGAAAGTAAACAATAGGAGTGTAGAGAGGTAACCAAACAACTACCAGCTAGAGTGGGAAACTGTCATGGAGACAAAGTTCCACTTGCTTTTAAATCACACATATCTTATTATTCAGATGCCAAATATAAGGGCCAGTTCACAAAAAAATGCTCCGATTCAGTAGGGCGCAAGCATATGTGTAAACGCATCCTATGTTAAGCATGGGATCTATTTACACATTCCACTTAAAATGGAACAGAACGGGAGCAGGGGGAGCGTAATGTGCAATCCCAATGGGCACAGTTTTTCTGAAGCCTGCATTTGCTGTGGAACCAATGAAAGCTTGTGAGAATGGATCATGCACATTATTATTAGGCTATTTACCCTCTCCATTCTGGATATACTCACCTGTATTCTGTGTCCTCAATTCCCATTAGGGTCCTCTGCTCGTACTAACGCCGCTGCTAGGCTCTGGGACAAGCGCCTGTATCGGAGTCCCAGCAGAAGCATAGGGCTATTATTGGATTGCAAAACACCAATGGGAATCCTCTCTAGCACCAGGGAGGATTCTTATTGGTTCAGGGTGGACCAATGAGAATCCACTCTGTTGCTAGGTAGGACTTCCATTGATGTTTTACAATTCATCTTGCCTGAAGATGTGACAGAGCACAGCGTATCCATTTAGAATACACTGTGCATGCATCATTGTGCATACAGCTTAGTGTTAACCTATCCTTAAAGGGAACCTAAACTCTGAGATGAAAAAAAAGTTTCACTTACCTAGGCTTTCCCAAGCTCCCTGCAGCCGTCCTGTGCCCTCGCAGCTCCTCAATCGTCCTCCAGTCCCCCGCTGCAGCTTAGTTTCGTTTTTGGCCGACTACCAGTCGGCTCCCGGCAACGCGTCCATTTCTTCGCCTTCCCCGCTGTGAAGCGCGTCATGTGCAGGCGACGTACGCCTGCATGATGCACTTCACAGCGGGGAAGGCGAAGAAGAGGACGCGTTGCCGGGAGCCGACTGGCAGTCGGCCAAAAACAAAACTAAGCCACAGCGGAGGAAAATTGATGAGCTGCGAGGGCACAGGACAGCAGCAGGGAGCTTGCGAAAGCCCCAGGTAAGTGAAACTTTTTTTCATTTCAGAGTTAAGGTTCCCTTTAAAGAGACTCTGTAACAAAAAAATTCTCCCTCTGGGAGATTCTTACCTTGGGAGGGGGAATCCTAAGGGTTCCAGTGAGGATTTCCCATCCTTTTTAGCTTGGGGGAATCCAGCGCTGGCTCCTCCAAAACTTGCTTGACAAATCCTAACAACTACTGCGCAGGCGCTGTAAATATTTACCTTACCGCAATCCTGTGCAGGCGCAATAGCGGCTCTTCATTCAGGCTACGGCAGAAACAGCCGAGCCCATTCGTATCCGCTCTAATGTGCAGGCGCAAAAGACTTGTGCTGGCACAGTAGAGTGGATACGATCGGGCTCAGCTATTTACGCCTTAGCACAAACGAAGAGCCGCTAATGCGCCTGCACAGGATCGCGGTAAGATAAATGTTTACCTCACCGCTGTTCAGGGGATTGCAGCGCTGGATTGCAGAGACGGAGGAGGATGGGGAAGCCTTGTAAGGATCCAGAAGTTTCCCCCTCCCGAGGTAAGTATCCCCCAGAGGGGGGGGGGGGGGTGTTACAGGGTTTCTTTAAGGATATCAGTTGTCAGCTTCTGCAGTTCTGTTGTTTAGAGAATATGGTTTTCATGAACACCCAATGAACTTAATGTGATATAGTATCTGTAAGGATCTGAACACACAAGCCACAGGTTCCTGCAGAAAACAGTGTTCTTCTTATTAATTGAAGCTATCCTAGATTTATTTTTTTAAATAAACTTTTGCTCTAAATGCTGCATGCAGCTGCAGTCACTTTAATGCTACTTTATAAGCCCTTTCGGCACCCCTGAATATGATGGATAGACCTGGTGAAAGCGGAAAACTCTAATCACACAACAGCACCGTCTAAATTTGCAGAATCATTTATGACATCCCCACTTGGAGATCTCTGGAGATGACCTAGTAAACCAGGCCCTTTGTGAAATAACACCAGGATAACATTCTGCAAGTTGAAACAGCAACATGATCACACTAGCAAGCAGTATGCTGTTTTTATGGGTTTGATGTTTTTTTTTCTGGGGGAGGGGGGGATGTTAGTTCTTTTTTGCTACCAAAATAAATCTATTTTTATTAAGTTGCACTGCCAAAAATCAAGGTCGGCATATGTTTCTTGCACTATTTTTACCTGATTGGGATGTAAACGATATACAATATACATACAGTTGCATCATATAACTGCACGCTGAGATAGGCTGAGCCCTCTTCTAGAAGGCTTTGGGTTTTTGATTGGTTGGGGCTACTGGAAGGTTGCCAGGCTTTACCACCTGCTGAAAGTGAATAACATTGATTACCTTAGTATAATGTCACCTGTCAATGTAATAATGTAGATAGATTATGCCGCAAGAAAATAGACAATTCTTGAAGGTAATGTGGCAAAGAAAGGGAACTGTGCATAAGGATCTGAGTAACTTTGACTAGGACCAAATTGTGATGGCTAGATGACTGGGTCAGAGCATCTCCAAAATGGCAGACTCTGGGGAATGTTAATTGGATGCTGTAGTTAATACTTATAAAATCAGGATAAAGAAGGGTCATTAGGAAACCAGCACCAAGGCCATGGATGTCCAAGGCTCACTGTTGCATTTAGATAGTGACGCTACTGCCCAAAGTTTCTACTACCAAAAGTGCCCACAATAGGCATGTGAATCTCAAACACAAAACTTTGGCCTCAAAGATAAATGTAGGTCCTAGCTAAGGTGAGATAAGGGCATCCCTCTCACCCATCGTCATGAAACAGAAATAGTAATCAGAGGGGATGGGTATGAAAACACTGCAATAGAATATCAGTAATTTTACCAATAGTTTATTATCCACTGTATCAGAATATCGGCAATTTTACTGATATTTTACTATGTCCTAACCTAACTTATTCTAACATAGAACCCTCCCTCTAACCTCAACCCCCCCTACGCCTAACCCTTAACTCCAGTCCGACGCCTAACGCTTAAAACCCCCCAACAAACACTCACCTAACCATTAAGACACCCCCCCAACCCCGCCCCCCCCCCCCCCCACACACACACACACCTAACCCTTAAGGTTCTCCTCCATGCCTAACCCTTAAGACCCCACCACACACACATACACACACCTAACCATTAAAATCCCCCCCATGCCTAACCTTGAAGACCCCCCACATCTAATCCTTAGCCCGCCCTCCTACCCAAACCTAACCCTTAAGACCCACTCCTTAGTCTTACCCTTATCAGGCGCCCATTGAAATATTGGCATTGAGAGGAAATTTGGGCAACTGCGGTGCCCGATAAAGTCCTGCACCCAATGCCGCTAATGTAATTTATCTGCTATAAGGACGATGCTTGCACCCATAACCGGTGCGCTGCATCCAAATTTAACAGTATGCGCCAGCATTGTCCTTTAGCAGATAAATTACATTAGCGGCATACCAACACCCACATTTCCTTGTGGCTTAATTGCTGTAACCGGATGGGTATACCCAAGCTCATTGTCCCTAAATCTGATTTTAGCTTCAAAACTGAGAGTCTCTTTCAAAAGTGAAAGTCCCTTAGGTACTAGATGTTTTTTTCTAGATTGTACAAAGTTAGATCAGCAACAAGCACTGACTTAAGATGTCATTAAAGAAAAACAGAATCACAAAAGACTTTTGTGTGTCTGTGGCTATAACAAATAATTCCACCAGTTTTCCATTTAAATAGCTCTTTGAGGTCTTTGTCAACATACCAATTTATTTTTTTTCCTCCATCCTTACTTTGCGCAGCACTATTGATTATCTGTGTTCTGTTTCTTTCACATCTACATCAGGGCAGCAAAATTCTGATCTCTTTCACACTGGTTAAATTAGGAAAGACGCATTAGCAAAATCTTTTCTGCTTCACTGGCATGTAAAGCCTAATAATCCACAGGAGAGTCTACTGCACATCATCACAAGGATGTCTGCTGATAGAAGGAGAGTGAAGTGTTTGGATGAAATGGAGCAGAGAGGACCACAGCAACTTGTTTACCATGCATTCCATAACTTGTTTGTGTGCCCGAAGTACATCCTAAACAAATTACCCTCTCCGTTAAAGTGGAATAAAAAACTCATACAAAAAGACAAATATGTGCACTGTAGTCAAATATTAAGAAATTGTTCAAAACTTAAAGTATTAATTGACTTACTGTATATTTAACTGTGCTTAAAGAAAATCTGTAACTAAAAAAAGTTCCCCTGGGGGGTACTCACCTTGGGTGGGGGGAAGCCTCTGGATCCTATAGAGGCTTCCCCCGTCCTCTTGTGTCCCACGGCAGCAGCGATAAAGCTCCCTGAACGGCTGGGATGTAAATATTTACCTTCCTGGCTCCAGTGCAGGCGCAGTATCGTCTCTCTGCTCGGAGATTGGCAGAAGTAGCCCATCGCTGTCAGTCCGCTCTACTGCGCAGTCTCCTGCGCCTGCGTAATAGAGCGGACCCAACTGAGACCGGCTATTTTCGCCTATTTCTGAGCAGAGAGCCGCAGCAGCCTCCCTGCTCTTGTGAGGAAAGGTAAATATTGCACAGCCTGACAAATCGTTGGCTGTTTGTTCCGTGGGCTGCAGCGAGACCGTTGTGGGACACAGGAGGACGGGGAAGCCTCGATAGGATCTAGAGCAGGGGTGCCCACACTTTTTCGGCTCGCGAGCTACTTTTAAAACCGCTGCGGCCACGAGATCTACCCCCCCCCCCCCAGCATGCATAGACAGTCACAGTATTCTAGCCCCTCCCCCCCCATATCAAGCCTACAAAAGCCTTCTCCCCTTCACAGACTTATAACGAATCCCCCTCCCTATCCCGGCAGTTAGGCAGTCCACAATCCTTCTCCCCCTTCAGACATACAAGTATAGCTTCAGAATCCTCCTGAAGCTATTTGCCCACATTACACTACCTCACGTGTTACACAGCCAGGGGGGAGAAGATGCTGTGCACGCAGGCAGCCTGGAGGGGAAGAGACGCACGGCTCACAAGCAGCCTGGAGGGAGGAGACCTGCCTCCTCATTGGCTCCTCTACCCTCCTGTACATTGTTTTTCTTCTATGTTGCTGTCACTTACGATTTAATCACGCATGCGCCGTACTGTCATGCCGGCGGCCGTGATGACGCGAGGCGGCCAGCGTGGTGACAACAGACGTGATGTTTCATGAAGAAGGAGCCCGACACTCGGGCCCAGTGTTGCCGGGAGCCGCCGGGGAGCCATTTCTGGCCAGGCCCCGGGAGAAGAGCCAGATGGACGCCGTGGAACCTCCCGACCTACACTGGGCTGCAGAAAACCCCAGGTGAGTACCGATTTCGTTTTTATTTTGAGTTCGGAGCCCCTTTAAAGAAAAACTGTAGCCAACAATTGAACTTCATCCCAATCAGTGGCTGATACCCCCTTTCCCTATTCCTTTTCTTAAACGGATCATCAAGGGGCTCTGTATGGCTGATTTTGTGGTGAAACTCCTTCCACAGTGTGATGTCAGTGCCTCAATGCACTGAGGTACTGACAACACACTGTGGAAGCCTCGTTGCATTGTGGGAAGCAACAGCTGCTTCCAACTGCCAAAAAAGCAAGCAGCATCTCCTTCCAGTGACATCACCTGCCAGCAGTAAAAATGTCACCATGGGATAAATGTCTGAATGTAAATCACGGAGAGGAAAGATTTTACAATAGGCAAACACTGACTAAATCATTTATACATAATTATTGTAAAAATTAAACACTTTTTTTATTACATTATTTTCACTAGAGTTCCTCTTTAATACCTTTTTGTGTCACTTCATGTACAATAAACAGAAAACCTTTGCAATTCTTCAGCTTTATGTGAGCAAGCGAGATCTTCCATGATGCATCACTGAAGACACCTCTGGGGTTGGTGTGGCTGTGTAATATTTAAAGCTACAGGCTTGCTATACACCAGCGGTCTTGGATGCTAGTCTGGCTTACAGGAGTGAAAAGAGATCATTTGCATATTCAGCAGTGGTGCATTGTGGGTAACCACAAATGTTCACTTATACCTGAAGTATTGCAAATTTCGTTCTGTTTTAAGAAGGGAAATTTCACCAAGCATTGCTTATTAGTAGGAGGGCTTTTCGGTCTCTTTTATCCCCCTATACATTCCTAGTGGTTGGGTCACCCCGAGCTGCTTGGTTACTCTGAAGACATCCCTTTGTATCCCTGAAAGCCTGACACAAATGCAGAACCTATGGAGAGCAGGTTATATGGCCTATTAATTTTTTAAGAGCCATCCTTTTCCATCCATGTACACTGTACATTTTACTTAGGCTCAGTTCACATCAGAATACAAAACGGACATCATATGTAATTCATAGGATCAGTTTCCACATGTAAGTTTGCAATAGATCCATTAAATACATTGCGGACAGTGGAATGCAATGTCTATCCTACATAACTTTTCCAGGCTTGCAGATACATTTCCCACAGAAACCTATAGTGAAAAAAGCACTTGTGCTTTCAGACTCCAACAGAGCAGTGGAGCAGATACAAACTCCAGTTGTTATCTATGCAAAAGAGCCATTGAGCTCCATGACTTTCAAAGTCGCAGAGAGCTCTGTCTTCTGACGCTTGTTATCTCAACTGTCAGACACTGTATTTTCTTTTTCTCTCCAGAGGATAGCTCATTGACCTGCTCTGTAAAAATCATTTAGAATGCTGAGTAGTGTGTAAACTGCAAATATTAGAGAATGATGCAATGTTATAAAAAAAAAAATTAAATAAACACTATATAACTGAAAATAAAAATATCAAAATATTTTCTTTGCTACTAATGTTCTAGTAATTATCCGTATTACGCAACCAATTCATTATATCATGTATTTTTTCCCCGCTTTGGTGTCTCTTTAACCATGCTACACATACAGTTCATCATATCATACATTTTTCTTTCACTTCAGGTTTGCTTTAATACACTATAGCAAGTGTTCTAGAGAGCTAGCTAAGGAGCAATAGCTGCTATACACAGTTATCATTATTATTACTGACTTATATAATGCTATCATCTTTTGTAGCGCTGAGTTACCAATGCAACATCTGCACTATACACTAATAATCAGCAAAGAAGCAGGCATAAAAAAAATCAGCATATCAATACAAAACTGGGGTTTGGCTGCTAGACAGATGTATATCTGAAAGTAGTGCTGTAAATTACACTCTCTGACAAAACAAATACGATAAGCGCCCATCTAAAATCCCACAAACCACCCTAACAGCAAAAGAGTTTCAGCAGTAATCTTCCTTCATCTGGGGATCATAAGAGAAATCAATTTGGTAAATAAAGACATGACATGATGTTCCCTACAGATATAAAGACAAATGGCTTTTTACAAAGTTTATCTGCTGTGTATACCTCAGAGTGCGGGTGGAAGCTGGCAAGAGTCAGTCAAACAACTGAAACAGGAACAGATCCTGTAGAATTCAAACAGAATGACTTAAAAAATGAATAGAATAAACAGAATCAAATTAGAAATATATTATCGAGGTAATGATGATCAACGATCATGTGAATAGTGGTAATCATTAACAAATTGTTCCCTTCCCCCTGATTAATTACATCTCTCTCCCACTAAGGCAGGAAGACAGGTTTTGCAACTCTTTATCATATGATTGATTATTTTTAAAAGTAGTATTTAATTCTATCAATTCGGGACATAAAGTTCTTACTTACAATTTTCTCTCTGCGGGACTAAGATAGATTAAATTATGTCTGGGTTCTTAGGAGAAGTTTTGTACATTGAAAAATGGATGATAATCATAAAAAATGAAACATAAAAAATGAACTATTTGCCTTTAGTCACCACAACTGATGAGCTAGTGGCTTTTGCAGCACCGAAAGGTGACATTTGAGTATAACAGAGAGGCATACAGGGCAAACATTAAGGTTCATATTGCTTGTGCAGGCATAACATAAAACCCATATGTGGACCATCATACATTCAGGCTGGATTCACGGTGGTCAGTTGCAGAAGGCACACATTGTAATGTACATTTTTCAACCCAAATAACTATGTAACTATGTAAGTACTTATCCCAACAAAACGATCTATATCTTATTTTTTTCGCCACCAATTAGGCTTTGTTTTGGTTGTACATTTTGCTAACAATTATGTTATTCTAAACGCATTTTAATGGGAAAGATAAGAAAAAATTGAAAAAAATTGAAAAAATTGCATTTTAATAGGAAAGATAAGAAAAAATTGAAAAAATTCATTATTTCTTAGTTTTCGGCCATTAAGGCTTAAAAATAATAATGCTACCATAAATAAAACACACAACTTTTATTTGCCCTTTTGTCCTTTTGCCCTTTTGCCCTTTTGTCCTCACTAATTATAAGCCCATATTTTCAAAATTAACAGTAATATACCCTCTTGACATACATATTAAAAAAAAAGTTTATCCCCTAAGGTAACTGTTTATGTTTTTTTTAATTGCCATTTTTTATGCAGAGGTTTTATTTGGGTAACTGTGGGAGGTGAGGGGCTAATTTTAAATGCATGTCTTTTCATTAAAATAATTGCATGTAGGTGTAATTTTACCATTTGGCCACAAGATGTTCTCATGCATTATCTACCTGAGTGTACTTTTAGTACACTAACAGGAAGTAACGCGTGGCTGTGTCACTTTCAGTATTACAATGACCACAGGCATCTCATTGATTCCAGCGATCATTGACACGGGAACATAGATCAATCAAAGTTTCCCATTCATTGATGTCCCCACTAACAGGCAGCAAGGACAAGCACAAGAGCAAGCGCAGGCGCGCACGGTGCCAATTCACTGCAATAGATGATTATCTACATCCCTGAGGAACTGAAGTCCTGTGGGACATGGATACACAGGTCTGCGACTAAAAAGCTGTTTATTTTCATCGAATTTCAATGCATTTTGGTGTGCTGAAAACAAATAAAATATTGAAAAACTCCTAGACATCATGGTTTGCCTCAAAATCCAAAATTTTCTACTATTAATTAAGTCACATAAGTGCATTTAAGATATAAAATGCCAAAAAAAACTTCAAGGGGTTGTCTGAGTTAGGTTAAAAAAATATTGCACTGTAAATCTGATAGTCAGTCAGCAATATATACATAAGCTAAGCAAGTTTTAGGGAAAAAAATATATTTACTCATTACTAATGGTTTTTTAGGCAATAACAAAGATCCTCACAACAAAAAGATAGCCGGAAGAATGTTGGAAGCATTTCAAGCTTTAGGTTGCTTGATGAGTGTGAAAGTGCATTTCCTCCAGTCCCACCTTGCCTACTTTCCCGGAAATGTGGGAGCTGTGAGGGAGGAACAAGGTGAACAATTCCACCAAGACATAAAGAGATGGAAAGGGGATACCAGGGAAAATTGAGCCTTACAATGAGGGCAGACTACTGTTGGATGCTTCAGAGAGACCATCCAGTTGAAACAAGCATAAATGCACCAAGAAGAGCCTCACAGGGAAGATGAATCGGATTTAGTGTGTAGGGAAGCTCATTTCAGTTCAAAAGAGGATTTTCATGAAACAATTGTAATAAAACGTTAATTTTATAAGTCTATTTCCGTTTATTTTGAGGTATTGCCTTATTTAACATAGTCACCTAAATTGTCAGGAAACTTGATGTCCTGTGACAAAATGGAGGTCATTTTTGGATTCACTGCACCAAAAAAACAGAAATTTTACATGAATGACCAAAGCAGCCCTTGAAAAAAATGTTTGTGCCTACAGTGCCTTATGGTAAATATGGCCTTGTTTGCTGGTGCAGTGTGGCACTGTAACAAATGTATCCAGCAGCAAGTTGACATGAAACTATAGTCTACACACACCATCACCGTCAGCAGCAGTACAGGAGTGTGCAGCACATAACACTGCTGTTAGAGTTAGGCTCCGTTCACACTGCACGCGTTTCCAGACGCGTTTTGAAAACGCGTGCAGGAGGCCAACACGCACGACATCAGACAGTGCATAGAATGCACTGTCTGATGTTCACACTGCATGCGTTCTGGACCTGTGCGGTCCGGGAACGCATGCTGCACGCATTTTTTGCAAAAACGCGTGGCTATCCCATTCACTTTTCAGTGATGGGATCAGCCACGCAATGCACACAAACGCGGATGGCGTGCGTTCGCATGTGTTGTGTTCCGTACGCATGGCCATCCGCGTTTGTGATGTGAACGGAACCTAAAGAGGCCCTCAGACATCCTTCCGTTCCTCCTAATGTCACTGCTATCCAAGCATATTGACCTGATCACACCCTATAGGAGCATAAATTATTATAAATGCTATTAGGGATAATGAATGAGATGCATGCTACCAAATCTGAGTTGATGGACGTTTTTTGCAACTTGGAAATCGACTAATCAAATGCAGCACTTGGATCTTTACATTTGTGGATATCTTCAACTTATAAAGGTGGTTGAGGTTTTGAACCTTTTATTTAACCACTTCCGGGTTTCGGGTGGTTTTGCTGATCTGTGCTGCGGGGGCTCTTCAGCCCGCAGCACAGATCAGATAGCAGCCAGGGTGATCAGACTTCCTCCCTTTTTTCCCCACTAGGGGGATGTCCTGCTGGGGGGGTCTGATCGGCGCCGGCTGTTTGCGCTTGCGGGGGAAGGGGCTCTTCAAAGCCCCCCTCCGCAGCGCTTTCTGGCCTCCTTCCCCTCCCTCCCTCTCCCTCCCCCTGTGAGCGGCGCAGGACGGATTTTCGTCCTGCGCAGCCTCAAATAGGCTTCAGCCTATCAGATGCCGGCGATCCCCGGCCAATCAGAGGTCGGGAATCGCCGATCTCCTCTACGGCGCTGCTGCGCAGCAGCGCCATATGTATGTAAACAGCGGGGAAGATCTTCCCCGCATGTTTACATTTACCCTGCGAGCCGCGATTGGAGGCTCGCAGGGTGTTCACGGCGACACCCTCCGTGAACTGACATGGAACCTTCCATGGAAACCACTTCAGGATTCAGGGGCGTACTTATGTGTACGCAGAATCCTGAAGTGGTTAATTTCATGCCCAATTATGATTAGGTAACACCAAAATGTCTTTTTTAGTTTTTTATCACTTTATTAATTTTGTATCACTTTTTTCTATTACGTTTAGAATGATCTTATCTTTAAAGATTTTAAGCTGGGAGCTATTGTATTTGGTAGCTATCTGCATATATCTGAAAGAAAAATATTTAAAGGAACCCTAAAGTGAACTAAAACTTTTATTAACTACATTTTGAAACAAAGTACTTACTAGAAATACTGTGAGTGCTGCTTGTGGCCTTTAGGGTCCCTTTCATTTCCCATTCTGCACAGTTATAATATCTGACTGCACAGGCATTTGAATACTGTTATCCTGAAGGCCCATAGCCATGCAAAAAAGCATACTCACTGGGCATGTGCAAGCTCCAAACTGCACATGCCCAGTGAGAGGAAGTGCTCATGCTTGAAGGAAAGAAGATATGCAGGGGCGTTTACCTTCACTGGGAATGAGCAGTTTGGAACTCGCACATGCACACAGTTCAAATGTGCAGCTTCATGGCCCGGTGAATGTCTCGAAATCTGTGAAATATTGCACATAATAAGGAACATAATCTATAAGTTTTGGATCAATTCAATATTGTTGTGAATTGTCTAATTAATTACTGTTCAAAACTTTTCTCTGAGGAACTAGGGGTGCTTTTCACCTCAAGAAACTCATAGAGGGCAATTGATGAAAAACCTGTAGAATGAAAGAAGTTTAAACTCACACCCCAATGTGCCAGAAGAGGGCAAATTTACTTCATCTGTATCCCTGTTGTTCTGCTGAGGTGCTGCCTGTTAGGAGTGGAGGATACACACACACACACCTGAGATTCCTGATACTAATTGTCTCTGCCAGGCCTAATAGAGGAAAACAATTTGTCTGACATCAAAGCAGACCTTGCTTGTAAATCTAGGAGCTCTTGAGTGTCCCTGGTGAACTTGAAGATGAGAGCTATCACTTTGCAGGGCTTATATCCAGGCCACATTGATCTGCACTTAAAATGTGCCTATGCTATTTGTATATCTGTACAGCTTATACCAGAAGGAGGAAGAGCACCAACACTGACTATTCATTCTATATACTACTACTGTCAGCAGCTTGTCTTCTGACAGTTCTCCCTGGGGCACTCAGATTTGCCTCAGGTTAATTCCAGGTTCTGTCATATATCAATGCCTTTTATGACTTCAATATTTGACAAGGGTGAATGAAATTTGGACTTTTTTGCTATCAAAACATTAATGTTTTATGTGCAACTCCTTTTCTTCATTGGCGAGATAATACCAACATTTACCATTATAATTTCTCTCTAATATTATTATGCCTATAAATCTTTAAGGTTAAGATGATACTTAATGTCAATTCCCCCCAGAAGACTTCTGTTAACATTAAGAAGAAATAAAATATTACTACGCTCTGCGGGTGATTTGCTAATGAAGCGGTATGCAGCATTAAAGTGGACCCAAATTAAAAATGCAAGATTTCAGAAATAAAATCTATTTTCTAAATTATAATAATAAATAGCAGCCTTTTTTCAGCTGCATGATGAAAAATATAAAATATTTTACATTTATTGGAGGAACCTTTCCCTTCCTTTTAAATTCCCGGGATATTTCCGGCAAACTGGTGGAGTAGGTGGTGTCTGGCAATGGAGGAATTGCTAATGGCTGCCCCCAGTATAACCCTAGCTATGAAAAGAGAAGGGGGAAAAGCATGCACTGAAATGATCATAGGTTTGAAGGAGTGTTTATTTATCTTTGTATGTGTCAGAGTGGTGCAACTAAATATTTTTAATTAAAAAAATGTTTGGTTTGGGTCCGCTTTAACTTGCAGTTGAGAAATACAGTATATCACTTTTTCAAATGGGCAGTGAGTGTGTCTGGCCCAGGATGTCACATCAAGAATTTCACAGAGCAATTTCTAACCACTGCTACTGAGTTTTTTGCACCAGTCGATGTTAACGCTGCTGCAGACAGTGTACAATACCAACACAGCTGCCAGCTCCTGCCCTCTATGTACAGCACTGATAAGCCAGCTACAATACTGCTAATACGCTGCGTAATATGTTGGCGCTTTATAAATACAATAAATAAATAAATAAAATACATGCTATTATGATGAATTGGCCAATATATTCTGATCCCTACTCCTTCCCAAACCACTTACTGATGCACAGAGTTCATGCTTAAACTGTGTATGTGCTACAAAGCCATTTGTTGATATGTATGCCCAGTGTTATTATTATTATTATTATTTAGTATTTATATAGCACCATCATCTTACACAGCGCTGTACAGAGTATATTGTCTTCCCACTTAACTGTCCCTCAGAGGGGCTCACAATCTAATCCCTACCATAGTCTTATGTCTATGTATGTATTGTGTAGTGTATGTATCATAGTCTAGGGCCAATTTAGGGGGGCGCCAATTAACTTATCTGTATGTTTTTGGGATGTGGGAGGAAACCGGAGTGCCCGGAGGAAACCCACACAGACACGGGGAGAACATACAAACTTGCAGATGTTGACCTGGCTGGGATATGAACCAGGGACCCAGCGCTGCAAGGCGAGAGTGCTAACCACTACGCCACCGTGCTGCCCAAGATCTTCCCCGCGTGTTTACATTTACCCTGCAAGCCGTAATCGCCGGCTCGCAGGGTGTTCACGGAGACACCCTCCGTGAACTGACATGGAACGGTCGCTCATACGAGCGGCCGTTTCCATGCAATCCACTTCAGGATTCAGGGGCGTAGTTAAGCGTACGCAGAATCCTGAAGTGGTTAACCACTTCATGAAATTTGGATGAAAAAGTTGATTTATTGTTTTATTGTCACTGCTAAATGACGCCATTTTTCAAGTATCCCAGAGCTAAAATATATGAACTATTGACCTTTTATATCTATCCCTTGCACTCATTAGGTGTTCTCTGCCAGGGAAGAGTTTTATTGCTGTAATTCTTTATCAGTGAGGGTTACACTATAGTCTGACTAGATCCCGACTGGAGAGAAACTGTCACTTGTATACCTGAAGATTTAACCCTTTCTGACAGAAAAATAAAAAAAACACAGCCTAGTTATTAATATGCTTGGCACTGTGCATACACCTTTATTTCATCTCTTCACATGTCACCTTGGGCACATTAAAGAGAACCCGAGGTGGGGTTCTGGGAATGAAATCCACATACCGAGGCTGGGTCTGTCTATAGAGCCCAGCCTCTGTTGCTATCTAGATCACCCCTAAGCCCCCCTGCGCTCTGCAATACCCCATAAATCTCAGCCGCGCTGTGCGGGCTGTGTTTACCTCGCTCCTGTCAGTCTCGGCGCTCCCTCGCCTCCTGCATCGCTCCGGTCACCACTTGCGTCCCATCCCTCCAATCAGCGGGGAGGGAAGGGACACGGGCGGGGACCGGAGCGATGCAGGAGGCGGGGGAGCGGCGAGACTGACAGGAGAGAGGAAAACACAGCCCGCTCTGACAAGCTGCATGTCAGCAGCGTGGCTGTGATTTATGGAGGGATGGAGCGCAGGGGGGGCTTAGGGGCGATCTAGATAGCAACAGAGGCTGGGCTCTATAGACAGACCCAGCCTCTGTATGTGGATTTTATTCTCAGAACCCCGCCTCGGGTTCTCTTTAAGTGATTTTTTGACTTCCTGTCCCAGTAACACTTTGTCACCTAGAAAGAATAAAGGAAGATAGAAATAGGAACCCACACAGTAATCAAAACCTACCCTTTTTTTTCTAACACTTACTTTTCAAGATATGAACAACAACTTGGCTCAAGTTTTGGCTGTAAGTTTTAGAAATGTTGAACAATGTTTGCTGTGTTAGAACCCTTGTAAAGAAAAGAGCCCCACTGAGTTTTCCTTTAAGTGGACATTTCATGGCAACGCTTTTTCCACTATGCGTACAGCAAGAGCACTTCCCTGTAACGCAGAAAACTGCATGATTGTGCTTAAGTAGCTTCATTTGTCTGTCCTTATAATCTGGGTTTTTAGTCTGATTATGCTTGTTCTGATCTGAATAACATCAAGAGCACAGTGTGCATATGATTACATTGGTGGATGGTAAACGACCTTATTTTAGCCACAGTTCATGGACACTTCTTTCGCCTCTCCACTTCACCAGAGCGGGTTTCCAGAGGTCTCACATTATAACTCTAAACAGAAATTTTTATTTCAGTGTTAGATAGAATATGGAAGTGCAATATACAGTGTACAGAAAAAACTAGATCATACAACTGTCTACACGGGGTTAATTCACCTTTAATAAAGTATTTCAAAATATAAACACATGCATCCGTATATGGAGTACGACTTGAGTTATTCCACAGATGGCATTAAATTATAATAAGTAAATACATGAATAATTATTAGGAAATTACTTGTAGTGCATCATAAACAAGTATATGAAGCATAATACAGAGAAGCAATTCCTATTGTATAAACATATATGTGAAATGTAAACATACGAAAAAAAGAATACCAAATAGACGTGCAATTACGTATGAGTGTATGTTTTCACATTAACATACGCCTCCTTCATATGAAGTGCTCTTCGCAAATAAATTAGGTCTCTCGTATAAGCTTGGAAAAATATTTAAGGTTTACATATAAATAACCTCCTGACATCTAGTGCATATATTATGTCAAATAAACATAGGAAGGTACAAATTCAACAGTAGTTCACATTATGAGTAACATATAAAGTGCAAAACTTCTGTTAATAAAAAACATACCTAAAGAACTATAAAGACTGAAAATATATGTGTTTGTCCATTTACTAGTGGACAACAATGAATATGTTACGGCCAGAGCCCGAAGTCTGGCCACTTCGGGTTGTGGCCGGCCAAAATTCCAAGTGGCCTTGTTACAGCGGCCAATGTGAGAAACAAATTTGATTCCAGCAGCTCTGGCTCCTCTCCTTGCTCCCCTCGACAGCTCTGGCTCCTCCCCCTGTCCCCTCCTATAACTTCTGGCAGCCAGTCGAGTATCCCTATATGCTGCTGCGCTTTAATTCACACAAATGCACAAACATAGGGTTTAACGTATATACACAAACACACCACACGTCTCCAGAGAAAGTAGTGTACCCAGCCAGAGATAGGGATAGTGTCCAGCCCCCCCTTCAGATTGCCTGCTTACCCGCAATCTGCTTTCTCAACAGCCTTCACTGGCAGCCATTGCCTTCAATAACACTCCTGAGACTGATATAAAAAAACTTGACATAGCGTAATACAATTTATTAAAAGTATAAAAGCCCTGCTACATAACTACGTACAATGTAACTACTTGTGCAAATACATATCGCATCTTACTCCAATCCAATGTCACAGCGCATCCGCCAGCTGGAAGGAGACTCAGCTCGGTTCCTGTAGCGTGCGTCCAAGTGGAGCTTGTCTGGGTCATGCAGCAAGGCAGCAAACCTAAACGCACAAGTCAGTCTACAAAAGAATGATTAAAGACAAATGAATGAGCGAAAATGCAAATATTCTTTGATGAATTTTTGCCAAAATAAGTACAATTTTCGCTTCAACAAGCGAAAATTTGCCTGAATATTTTAGCTATAGACCCTGAACAAGCATGCAGCAGATCAGGTGTTTCTGATATTTGTGTCAGATTTCTGTCAAGATTAGCTGCATGCTTGCAGAGATGCTTTTCAGTGCAGGTAGATTTGTGCGCAGCCGGTGCCACCATAGACTATAATAGGATTTGTGAGTAACATCGGCGATGTCAGAAGACGGAGCCTAAGTTGCTTTTAAAACACAATAATTCGGCCTCCAGCAATAGCTGGAAGCCGAATTATATCATTTCCCACCATCCATGGCGGCCTGGAGGGGAAATAGTAATTAACGTGGCCGGGACTTGTACAGCAGCAGGATCAGCCATATACCGGCTATATCCTGAGCCCAAGTCTCCCGCGCCAATTTTAAATGTATGCAGCCATAGACCCTGAACAAGCATGCAGCAGATCAGGGGTTTCTGACATTAGGCTAGGTTTCCATTGCCGCGAAACCGGGCATATTCCCCGCCCACAAATTGGATGGATTTTAGCAGCCTATAGAATTCTATGTAAGCCATCCGAATTTGTGGCCAAGGAAAAATCTGAGGCCCTGCAGCACAATTTTGTGTGCGACTGTCCGAATCCCATAGCGCGGCTAGAGGCAGCAGCTGTGCCGGCGTCGCATCTCGCAAGACGCATGCCGAGCACAGTGGAAACGAGGCCTTATTGTCAGATCTGACAAGATTATCTGCGTGCTCGTTTCTGATGTAATTTAGATGCTACTGCAGCCAAATTGATCTGCAGGACTGACAGGCAACTGGTTTTGTTTAACAGGAATATGGCAGCCTCCATATACCTCTCACTTCAGTTGTCCTTTAACCCTCTGGGAATAACACAGGATATTTTTATGGTAATTTCAAGGTTTCAAATATATATTTGTAAAATTTCAAAATGTCTAGCAGTGAAATTTTCATGTTACACAGCTGGTCCCTACTATCTGCAGTGGGAGGTTTGTACTGTTCAGTAATCCAGGATTCATTTAATTTTATAAATGTTAGTATGTCAACAGATTTTGTCGACAACCTTGTGCGATTGTTACCACCCCTCCGGCGGCACTGAAGGCTCGCTCTGAAAGTACACTGGATGGCGGACAACTCATAACCTTGCACTATGGCACAGACACACCAAGAACACAGCAACGTTATCTTACCCACTGCTTCTTTTAAAAAAAAATAAGCACTTAAAAAATTATTTTGTTTAGGAATAGAAGGACTATGCAGTTTGCAGCCTGTTAAAGCTACTTTTATATTTGTAGAATGGAGATCTCAAACCCCCCAAAACACACAGTAGACTGCAAATAAATGAGCAGTAGCTAGCTAAGCTCTCTCTACTCCTATCACATCCACTAACTCTTCCCAACAGAGACTGGTGTGTCAGAGAGCTAGTCTTCTCAGTGGGCTGTCTGTTGTCTGATTGGTTGTAGTTATATGGTTCCTGGGTCAATTCTGCTGCTAAGAATCATGGGAGGCCTAATATAGGGAGAGAAGATATTACTTCCTATCAGTTTTCGAATTTTCATGTCAAATATAGCAGTTATTTAAAAAATTTGCTATTTGTGCGAAAATATGGTACTTTTCCTTTAACCTCTTGACGACCAGCTAACGCCGATTGGCGTCAACTGGTCGTCTGCGGGTTTCCATGGAAACGGCCGCTCGAACTTTCCATGTCCGTTCACGGAGGGTGTCTCCGTGAACAGCCGGAGAGCTGCCGATCGCGGCTCGCCGGGAAAATGTAAACACGCGGGGAAGAAATCCCCGCTGTTTACATCATACGGCGCTGCTGCGCAGCAGCGCCGTAAGGCAGATTGGCGATCCCCGGCCTCTGATTGGCCGGGGATCGCCAGCCTATGATAGGCTGAAGCCTATCCTTCAATGCGCAGGACGGATATCCGTCCTGCGCAGCTCACAGGGGGAGGGAGAGGGACGGAGCGCAGAGAACGCTGCGGAGGGGGACTTTGAAGAGCCCCCCCGCAAAGCGCAGCAAGCCGGTGGCGATCAGACCCCCCCAGCAGGACATCCCCCTAGTGGGGAAAAAAGTTAATAATCAAGGAATAGGCTGCGCTGTCACAAATTCAATGTCCACCACAATAAAAAGTCCTTACAATACACCACCGGGATCGCTGTCACACTTTTCCAGTTAAAGTTATATAAATGCTGCTGGACTGCGCTCTCCGCTTCCTAAAAAATGACAAAAGCTTCACATAGCGTAACTCTGCAAGGCCCAACTTTTACACACTACACCCGTGTTTCAGTGAAAAAGTGCTCCACACGTGATCACACGCTCTGCCCAAGATTGCGCTCACCAACTCGTAGCCACCTCAGACAACAGGTGGATCTAGCGTTTAAAGTATTATCCACAGGCACTCGGTACTGTTCTTCACCTTTTTCTTTAAAGAGAATCTGTATTGTTAAAATCGCTCAAAAGTAAACATACCAGTGCGTTAGGGGACATCTCCTATTACCCTCTGTCACAATTTCGCCGCTCCTCGCCGCATTAAAAGTGGTTAAAAACAGTTTTAAAAAGTTTGTTTGTAAACAAACAAAATGGCCACCAAAACAGGAAGTAGGTTGATGTACAGTATGTCCACACATAGAAAAATACATCCATACACAAGCAGGCTGTATACAGCATTCCTTTTGAAACTCAAGAGATCATTTGTGTGTTTCTTTCCCCCTGTTCTCATGCACTGAAGTTTCAGGCTGCTTGTTTCTTCCTGCAAACAGCTTTGCCCTTGTCTGTAATTCTTCAGTATGTGAAAGCCCAGCCAGCTCAGAGGACGATTTATCCAGCTTGTAAAACATAAGAGAGAAGAGAGAAGCTGCTCTAATCTAAATAACACAAAGGCAGTGTGCAGAGAGGGGCCTGGAAGGGTGAGTTCATAGCAGAACCACAACACTGAAGAACTTGGCAGCCTTCCAGACACAGGCCGACAAGTCTGACAGGGGAAAGATACATTGATTTATTACAGAGACAGTGATAGTATAAAGTGCTGCAGTTAGCCAGAACACATTAGAATAGCTTTTGGAACTTGTAGGATGATAAAAAACAGGATGCAATTTTTGTTACGGAGTCTCTTTAATGTTAAATCTTCCTCCACATAAAAACATAAAAACACAATAGTGTAATATTGCTACAGAATTGTATGCCTCCCGCGCATTGATTGCGCACTCACGTGATTTCCACTTGTATAGTGGCACATCACAGGCAATACAACAGCGAGGTCTGCTCAGCGTGCGGTGGATGAGCGGCGTCCCGTCTCCCCAATCCTTTCCGCGGCGTTCCTCCTGCTAACTCGCTCGTCTCCTACTCTTCTCAGCTGTTCCGGTAGCTACCTCGTGTGACTCTCAGCAGACGCGCTGGACGTGGCTCCGCCCTACGCGTTTCGACCAATCGGTCTCATCAGGGGCTCATCCACCGCACGCTGAGCAGACCTCGCTGTTGTATTGCCTGTGATGTGCCAATATACAAGTGGAAATCACGTGAGTGCGCAATCAATGCGCGGGAGGCATACAATTCTGTAGCAATATTACACTATTGTGTTTTTATGTTTTTATGTGGACGAAGTTTTAACATTAAAGAAAAAGGTGAAGAACAGTACCGAGTGCCTGTGGATAATACTTTAAACGCTAGATCCACCTGTTGTCTGAGGTGGCTACGAGTTGGTGAGCGCAATCTTGGGCAGAGCGTGTGATCACCAGTGGTGCTCAAATACCCCTTTTTAAAATTCGAGTTTGGTCGAATTCGAATACTAAATTATTCGAGGTCAGTCGAATATTCGAGTCGAATAATTTTTACTATTCGATTCGACCTCGGACTTCGAGCTCACTATTCGAGTCGGTATTCGAGCTCATTATTCGAGCTGACTATTCGAATTGGCCTTAAATAACCAACACTTGTTTTGAGGGTAAATGATGCAAGAAACATCTTTTTTTCCAAGTAACAACAGCAAGTGATTATGTGGGGATGTTCCTTTAAAAAAAAAAGGTGGAAAGAGAAGTTGTGTCCAGAATTTTGTTCAGTACTGTATATACTTCTTCTTCTTCTTCTTTATCTTCTATATCTTCTTCTTCTTCTTCTATATCTTCTTCTATATCTTCTTCTTCTATATCTTCTTCTTCTTCTTCTATATTGTCTTCTTCTTCTTCTTCATCATCTTCTTCTTCTTCTTCATCTTCTTCATCTTCTTCATCATCATCTTCTTCTTCTTCTTCTTCATCTTCTTCTTCTTCATTTTCTTCTTCTTCATCTTCTTCATCTTCTTCTTCATCTTCTTCATCTTCTTCTTCTTCATCTTCTTCTTCTTCTTCATCTTCTTCATCTTCTTCTTCTTCTTCTTCTTCATCTTCTTCATCTTCTTCTTCTTCATCTTCTCCATCTTCTTCTTCTTCATCTTCTTGATCTTCTTCTTCTTGATCTTCTTCATCTTCTTCTTCATCTTCTTCATCTTCTTCTTCTTCATCTTCTTCTTCTTCTTCTTCTTCATCATCTTCTTCATCTTCTTCATCTTCTTCTTGTTCTTCTTCATCTTCTTCATCTTCTCCATCTTCTTCTTCTTCATCTTCTTCTTCTTGATCTTCTTCTTCTTGATCTTCTTCTTCTTCTTCTTCTTCTTCTTCTTCTTCTTCTTCTTCTTCTTCTTCTTCTTCTTCTTCTCCTTCTTCTTCTTCTCCTTCTTTTTCTATATCGTCTTCTTCTTCTTCACTTATTTCTCTTTTCAATTTTTTTTTTAAAGAAATGCAGCTATTTTTGAGCGTAACAAATAGCTGGTGGCGCACGCATGTTGGAAGCGCCATTGTATGTGCTCCCTGGCAATGGAAACACACAGACAGCAGGAGGTAAATTCAGCAGCAGGAGGAGGAGGAGGAGTGTGTGGCAACAGGCAGTCAATGAGGCAGGCAGCGTGACATAATAGCCCTGGTACCTAGCGGTGATACCAGGGCTGTAAATAAACACAGCAGGCAGGAGGTCCCAGACAGCCCACATCGTGTCCAATACACAACTGGGACAACACAGTTTTCAACCTGGGCACCTCTGAAAAATTAAACCTTTTTTTTTTTTTTATGGTTTTTTGGTTTTGTTTGTAAAACAAATTACACAGATATATAGCTATTTTTTGACGTAATAGCTGGTGGCAGAGTGGCAGCAGAATGTAATTCTGTGTACCCTGGCAGTGGGAAACACAGACAGACAGCAGCAGCAGCAGGAGGAATGGAGGAGTAATGTAAGCAGCTATTGTTTGACGTAATAGCTGGTGGCAGAGTGGCAGCAGAATGTAATTCTGTGTACCCTGGCAGTGGGAAACACAGACAGACAGCAGCAGCAGCAGGAGGAATGGAGGAGTAGTGTGAGTGTGGCAGCAGGCAGGCAGCGTGACATAATAGCCCTGGTACCTAGCGGGTGATACCAGGGCTGTACATAAACACAACAGGAGGTCCCAGACAGCGGTCGTGCAGCCCACATCGTGTCCAATACACAACTGGGACAACACAGTTTTCAACCCGGGCACCTCAGAAAAATTAAACCTTTTTTTTTAATGGTTTTTTGGTTTTGTTTGTAAAACAAATTACACAGATATAGCTATTTTTTGACGTAATAGCTGGTGGCAGAGTGGCAGCAGAATGTAATTCTGTGTACCCTGGCAGTGGGAAACACAGACAGACAGCAGCAGCAGCAGGAGGAATGGAGGAGTAATGTGAGCAGCTATTGTTTGACGTAATAGCTGGTGGCAGAGTGGCAGCAGAATGTAATTCTGTGTACCCTGGCAGTGGGAAACACAGACAGACAGCAGCAGCAGCAGGAGGAATGGAGGAGTAGTGTGAGTGTGGCAGCAGGCAGGCAGCGTGACATAATAGCCCTGGTACCTAGCGGGTGATACCAGGGCTGTAAATAAACACAACAGGAGGTCCCAGACAGCGGTCGTGCAGCCCACATCGTGTCCAATACACAACTGGGACAACACAGTTTTCAACCCGGGCACCTCTGAAAAATTAAACCTTTTTTTTTTATGGTTTTTTGGTTTTGTTTGTAAAACAAATTACACAGATATAGCTATTTTTTGACGTAATCGCTGGTGGCAGAGTGGCAGCAGAATGTAATTCTGTGTACCCTGGCAGTGGGAAACACAGACAGACAGCAGCAGCAGCAGGAGGAATGGAGGAGTAATGTGAGCAGCTATTGTTTGACGTAATAGCTGGTGGCAGAGTGGCAGCAGAATGTAATTCTGTGTACCCTGGCAGTGGGAAACACAGGCAGACAGCAGCAGCAGGAGGAATGGAGGAGTAGTGTGAGTGTGGCAGCAGGCAGGCAGCGTGACATAATAGCCCTGGTACCTAGCGGGTGATACCAGGGCTGTAAATAAACACAACAGGAGGTCCCAGACAGCGGTCGTGCAGCCCACATCGTGTCCAATACACAACTGGGACAACACAGTTTTCAACCCGGGCACCTCAGAAAAATTAAACCTTTTTTTTTTTTATGGTTTTGTAGTTTTGGTTTTACAACCAATTACACAGATATAGCTATTTTTTGATGTAATAGCTGGTGGCAGAGTGGCAGCAGAATGTAAATCTGTGTACCCTGGCAGTGGGAAACACAGACAGACAGCAGAAGGGCAGTACACAGCAGCCCACTGTAGTTGTAAAATGTGTGGCTGCAGGCGACGTAATAGTTAAAGTGAACCAGGCTGGCTTAGTGAGTAGGAGCCAGGAGGTGGTAAAGGGTGGTAAGGCACATTAACAATGGTTCTAAATTCCGGCAGCCAGTTCATGTCCCCCTCTCGCCGACAACAGGGGCCAGGAACTCGCCTTCCACCCACGCCTGGTTCATCTTGAGAAACGTCAGTCTGTCCACAGACTTGTGAGACAGACGTGAGCGTTTCTCGGTGACCACGCCACCAGCTGCACTGAAGCAGTGCTCGGACAGCACGCTGGAAGGGGGGCAGGACAGCACTTCCAGGGCGTACTGCGCCAGCTCGCTCCAGATCTCCAGGCGCTTGACCCAATACTCCATGGGATCAACAGGGGCATCGCTGTCAAGACCGCTGTAGGACCCCATGTAGTCAGCCACCATGCGGGTCAGGCGCTGGCTGTGACCGGAGGAGGATGCTGCTGCATGCACCTCCTCTCTAGTCACTGCTGCCGGAGCCTCTACAGTCCTGTAGAGCTCGTGGCTGAGAGACAGCAGGTCTGTGGGGCGCTTGCTGCTGGATGCAGGCACCTGCTGCTGCCTCTGTGCTGGCTGCTGGACAGTGGGGGTGGAAGGATGGGGGAAGGCTTCCTCCAAGCGCTCAACAAGGGCCTGCTGCAAGCTCCTTATTTGTTGCGCTGGGTCTCCTCCTGCAGGCGGCAGGAACTGGCTCAACTTCCCCTTGAGGCGTGGGTCCAACATCATGCTGATCCAGATGTCCTCCCTCTGCTTCATCTGGATCACCCTGGGGTCCTTGCGCAGGCACGCCAGCATGTGCGCTGCCATTGGGAAGAGGCGGGCCACGTGTGCTGGCATATCGATGGCAGTGCTGTCCTCATCCTCCTCCTCTGCCTCGTCAGCCTCATCCTCTCTCCACCCCCGCACCAACTCAGCTGCGCTGTGCTGCTCCCCCTCATCAGCAGCAAGGTCAGGGACCTCCACCAAGTCCTCCTCCTCCTCCCCCTCAGAGGTGGACTGTGCAGCTGCTTGCCGCTCCTGCTGGTCCAAGGCTGCCGCTCCCTGTTCCAGCAAAGCATCGAGGGCCCTGTTCAGCAGACAAACCAGAGGCACCCACTCGCAGACCATAGCATGGTCCCTGCTCACCATGTTAGTGGCCTGCAGAAAGGGAGCCAGCACTAAGCACACCTGCTGCATGTGCCTCCAGTCATCATCGGGGACGATGGACGGGATGTTGCTGGTCTTGTCCCTTCTCTGAGCGGCGGAAACAGTGGCCAGGGCAAGGTACTGGTTGACAGCGTGCTTCTGTTCAACCAGACGCTCCAACATCGCCAGGGTGGAGTTCCAGCGAGTCGGAACGTCAAGGATCAGCCGATGGCGTGGCAGCTCCAGCTCCTTTTGCACGTCTTCCAGGCTCGCACAGGCTGCAGCCGAGCGCCGGAAGTGACGCACAACGTTTCTTGCCGTTTCCAGCAGTTCGCCCATCCCCTGGTAGGTGCGCAAGAACTTCTGCACCACCAGGTTCAGCACGTGGGCAAGACAGGGGATGTGGGTCAGGTTTCCCCTGTCTATTGCGGCAACCAGATTGGCCCCATTGTCGGCCACCACCTCTCCGACTCTGAGGCCTCTGGGGGTCAGCCAAATCCTCTCCTGCTCCTGGAGTTTGGCCAACACATGGGTTGCCGTCAGTTTGGTCTTCCCAAGGCTGACCAAGTGCAGCAGCGCTTGGCAGTGGCGGGCCTTCACGCTGCTGCTGAGGAGGGGGGTTTGGCCAGGTGTGCCGGAGGATGGCAGAGGATCGGAGGAACCTGCTGCAGTTCCCCCGACCCTGCGGGGTGGCACCACCCACTGTGTTGCTGCTGCTGCTGTGCCCGCTGCTGCTCTCCCATCCTCACCCCCTTCCACCAAGCTGACCCAGTGGACAGTGAAGGACAGGTAGCGGCCTGTCCCGAAGCGGCTGCTCCAGGAGTCCATGGTGACGTGGACCCTTTCACCAACCGCGTGCTGCAGCCCTCGCTCCACATTGGCCATCACAAAGCGGTGCAGTGCAGGAATGGCCAGGAATGGCCTTGCGGGCGAAGAAGTGTCTGCTGGGGAGCTGCCAGTCTGGGGCAAGCAAGCAGCGCACGAATGTCGCTCCCCTCCTGCACGAGCGTGTACGGCAGGAGTTGGGAGCACATGGCCCGTGCCAGCAAGCCGTTCAGCTGCCGCACGCGTCGGCTGCTGGGAGGCAGAGCCCTAACCACCCCCTGGAAGGACTCGCTCAAAAGGCTCTGGCGTGGCCTTTTGCTGGCACGGGAATCAGCAGACACAGCAGAGGAGGCCACTGAGGACTGGCTGCCAGAACAGGCCTCAGTGTCGGCGGCAGGAGTTGTAGAGGGGGGAGGAGCAGTGCGTTTCCGCACTCCTGCTGGTGCTGCTGGAGGAGCAGGAGGGCGGGTGGCTGCTGTTGCTGCTGCTGCTGCTGCTGAAGGCTGTGCAGTGATGGGTGTGGTGCCACTGCCAGCACCAGATGCCTTCAGCCTCTGGAACTCCTCATGCTGGTGGAAATGTTTCGCAGCAAGGTGGTTGATGAGCGAGCTGGTGCTGAACTTTAAGGGGTCTGCACCTCTGCTCAACTTCCGCTGACAGTGGTTGCAAGTGGCGTACTTGCTGTACACTGTGGGCATGGTGAAAAAGCGCCAGATTGGTGACAAAAACAACCCCCTACGGCATGGAACCGCTGCTGCCTGTCTCCCTGTGGTCGTTGGGGGGGGGCTTGGGTGCGGCTGGTGGTGGTACTGGCAGATGCTGCTGCTGCTGCTGCTGAGCCTGAGACACCAGCAGGCTGGGGGACCTGCCTACTGCTGCCAATGCTTGCAATGATGCGCCTCCTTGCAAGGCCCACAAGCGCATCCTCCTCCTCAGAGCTGCTGATGACGACATCCCCTGGAGCTGGTGGCATCCAGTCTCTGTCTGTCACCGTGTCATCATCATCCTCCTCTCCTGAAACATGTCCTGCTGGGATGATGACCCCCCAAACTCCTCTCCTGATGCATGGATGGGCTGCTTGACTGTCGCCACAGTCTTGCTGTCCAATCCCTCATCCCCCAAAGTGCCCATCAGCATCTCCTCCTCCAAATCGCCAACAACAGCAGACAATTGACTCATCATGCCTGGGGTCAAAAGAGTGCTGAGTGACAGGTCGGCGACTGACGGTGAACTGGCCTCCTCCCCAGGCCCTGCTGGGCGGCTGCTGCGAACAGGGGTGGTGGTGGTGGTGGTGAGGGTGGAGGCCTCGGATGCAGAGCTGATGGCGGGCTGCTCATCCTCCGTCATCAGTTGCACCACAGTGTCTGCATCCTTTTCCTCAATGGGACGTTTCCGACCCGGCTGGAGGAAAATCGGAGCAGGTGCTACACGCTGCTGCTGCTGTGTCTCTGCAGCGTGAGTTGCAGATGCTCCTGCTGGGCGGCGCCCAAGGCGTCCACGGCCAGTGGCTATAGGAGGAATGTTAGCCACTGACGCTGCTGCTGCGGAACTGTGCATGGTGGCGCGGCCGCGCCCGCGGCTTGCCACAATGCTGCTCCCTCTCCTCCTGATTCCCTTGCTGCCCTTCCCCTTGCCCAAACCGCGCTGGCTGCCACTTCCAGACATCTTCGATGTTTTGGCCGTAAACACAAAAGTTTTTTAAAAGGGCGGGTGAAAAGTGGGGTACTTTAATGGAGTGGGTTGGTGGGCGAGGTGACTGAGTGAGTGTCTAGTACAGTAAGTAAGTAGTTACAGAGTCAGTAAGTACAACTAGAAGTTACAATAATCAGTAGTAATAATCACAAGGAAATAGAGTGTGTGTACACAGACAGTGAGTGAGTGCACGCACACGCAGGAGCTAGCCTATGAACAGTGACTGAGTGTCCCTACTAGTACAGTAAGTAGTAACAGTAAGTACAACCAGAAATTACAATAATCAATCAGTAATCAGAAGGAAATAGAGTGTGTGTACAGTACACAGACAGTGAGTGCACGCACACGCAGGAGCTAGTAGCCTATGAACAGTGACAGTGAGTGTCCTAGTACAGTTACAGTATATAACTATTCAGAAGGAAATAGAGTGTGTGTACACTACAGTACACAGACAGTGAGTGCACGCACACGCAGGAGCTAGTAGCCTATGAACAGTGTCAGTGAGTGAGTGTCCTAGTACAGTTACAGAATATAACTATTCAGAAGGAAATAGAGTGTGTGTACAGTACACAGACAGTGAGTGCACGCACACGCAGGAGCTAGTAGCCTATGAACAGTGACAGTGAGTGTCCTAGTACAGTTACAGTATATAACTATTCAGAAGGAAATAGAGTGTGTGTACACTACAGTACACAGACAGTGAGTGCACGCACACGCAGGAGCTAGTAGCCTATGAACAGTGTCAGTGAGTGAGTGTCCTAGTACAGTTACAGAATATAACTATTCAGAAGGAAATAGAGTGTGTGTACAGTACACAGACAGTGAGTGCACGCACACGCAGGAGCTAGTAGCCTATGAACAGTGACAGTGAGTGTCCTAGTACAGTTACAGTATATAACTATTCAGAAGGAAATAGAGTGTGTGTACAGTACACAGACAGTGAGTGCACGCACACGCAGGAGCTAGTAGCCTATGAACAGTGACAGTGAGTGTCCTAGTACAGTTACAGTATATAACTATTCAGAAGGAAATAGAGTGTGTGTACAGTACACAGACAGTGAGTGCACGCACACGCAGGAGCTAGTAGCCTATGAACAGTGTCAGTGAGTGTCCTAGTACAGTTACAGTATATAACTATTCAGAAGGAAATAGAGTGTGTACACTACAGTACACAGACAGTGAGTGCACGCACACGCAGGAGCTAGTAGCCTATGAACAGTGACAGTGAGTGTCCTAGTACAGTTACAGTATATAACTATTCAGAAGGAAATAGAGTGTGTGTACACTACAGTACACAGACAGTGAGTGCACACGCACACGCAGGAGCTAGTAGCCTATGAACAGTGTCAGTGAGTGAGTGTCCTAGTACAGTTACAGTATATAACTATTCAGAAGGAAATAGAGTGTGTGTACACTACAGTACACAGACAGTGAGTGCACGCACACGCAGGAGCTAGTAGCCTATGAACAGTGACAGTGAGTGTCCTAGTACAGTTACAGTATATAACTATTCAGAAGGAAGTAGAGTGTGTGTACACTACAGTACACAGACAGTGAGTGCACGCACACGCAGGAGCTAGTAGCCTATGAACAGTGTCAGTGAGTGAGTGTCCTAGTACAGTTACAGTATATAACTATTCAGAAGGAAATAGAGTGTGTGTACAGTACACAGACAGTGAGTGCACGCACACGCAGGAGCTAGTAGCCTATGAACAGTGACAGTCAGTGAGTGTCCTAGTACAGTTACAGTATATAACTATTCAGAAGGAAATAGAGTGTGTGTACAGTACACAGACAGTGAGTGCACTGCACGCACACGCAGGAGCTAGTAGCCTATGAACAGTGACTGAGTGAGTGTCCTAGTACAGTTACAGTATATAACTACAATACAAAATACAATCAATCAGTACTAAAGGACAGCAGAAATACTGGTATAGATGAGAAATAAACAGAGGACAGGAGAGAACAGCTGCCCACACAGGCAAGGCCCTGAGGCCTAAAGCTGTAAGCCTGCAGCAGCTGTCTGAGTCTCTCTCTATGTAACACAAAAGCTACTAACTAAAATACAATGTCTATCTAACTAACAACAATATAGGTGTATATAGGAGGTGTATGTGAGCAAAAACGCTAGGTAAATGACCACAATAAAGCTCTTGCTAAGCCAACGCACAAAGGAGCAGATCTCTCTCTGTGCAAAGTCGGGCAAGGACGGAGAAACAGAACATGGCGGCCGCTATTTATAGGGTAGGGGCTGGCCAGGGTCCCCCTCAGTGATTGGCTGCCGTCAGAGGGCCTGGGAGCCCTCTGATTGGCTCTAAGGACATCAATCTGGGCTATGACGCTATTCGAGCTCGGTATTCGAGCTCGAATAGCGCTGTTAGCTCGAATGGCGCGAATAGTGAATGGGCTATTCGAGTTCACTCGAATAGCCTATTCGAATAGCTCCAGCTATTCGGAGCTCGAATACCGAGCTCGAATAGCTGAAAAAGAGCTCGAATATTCGAGCTACTCGAATATTCGAGCTCTGCTGAGCACCACTGGTGATCACGTGTGGAGCACTTTTTCACTGAAACACGGGTGTAGTGTGTCAAAGTTGGGCCTTGCAGAGTTACGCTATGTGAAGCTTTTGTCATTTTTTAGGAAGCGGAGAGCGCAGTCCAGTGGGGAAAAAAGGGGGTAAGTCTGATCGCCCTGGCATAATCCTGATCTGTGCTGCGGGCTGGAGAGCCCACGCAGCACAGATCAGCCATAAATCCCCTGGTCGTCAAGTGGTTAATTTCGCTATTTGGGCGAAAACACGAAAATGTAAGCTTATTTTCGCGAAAGTTCTGCAAAATCGAAAATGGTATTTTCGATGCGAAAATGACTTTGCCGAAAATTCGCAAGAAACACTGATAGTATATGTTTTGGAGTGGCCAAGTCAATGTCCTGACTTGAATCCAACTGAAATGTTCATAAGAGGAAAGCTACCAACATCCAAGAGCCGTTCTGCATGGATTGAATGTGCACCTAAAATATTCAATGTACCCTTAATGAATAACTTAGGGGGTCTAGGTTATGAATTTGTGCCATCAGAAAATTTGCTTGGAAAGACTTAAAATTGACAGAGATATTTAAACTCATGGAAAAGATTACAGAACTGTAAAAACTGATCTGGTGAAGAAGTACCTTTATTATGTTGGTACAGCCAGCAGCAGGTATACTCTCTGTGTACTGATCCTTGTAGAACTTTATGGGACAGACCGAATAACGTTTCCCTTCTGCCAGCCTCTGTATATACATAGGGCTCGTTCAGACTATACGCGCTGCCGTGTGCATTTTGGAAGCGCATATAGTGTTCGACAAGCAAGAACGCTAGAAGAGCATAGACAGACCTTCTACTGTTCCCATCATATGCAATGCGCTATCGCACTGCTGCATGCATTTTCGGGAATCGCAGCGCAGATCCCATTCACTGTAGTGATTGGGATCTTCAGGGCAGTGCATAGTAGCACAGATGGCGTGCGATCGTACGCGTTGTGTTCCGATCGTACAGCCATCTGCGCTGAATGATGTGAACGAGGCCTTAGGGTCAGCTGGATAGCATACCGGTAAGGCTGTTGCCTTTGATGCCTTTGATTTAAGTATTGACCAGGGTTGGAATCCCTCCTCAAGCCAGTACATAAAATAACAGTAATGTTCCAGGTTGCCCGTGGAGCGCGCCCTTAGTGGCTGCAGCCCTGAAGTGTTTTTAACCCATCAGGAGAAAAGCGCAATATAAATGTTCTGTGTCTTGTCTTGTCTACTTACAGTGAGTCAAGGATAATTAGCAAAAGAGACAGATGTTATATTAACAAGGGATCCGGGTGAATTTGAATGAGGATAAAATAAAGAATTCATAAGAATGAAAACACATTTTAATCCCAATAACTTGATCAACCATTGAAAGTACAGTGGGCAGTGATTACTTTTCATCACTGTAATGGTCGCATAGAGTAATGGTGCAAAAACATTGAAACTATGAATTTACAGACTCAGTTTCTACACTGTATAAATATAGGATAGGAAGAGAGGCTGGCACTGCTGTTCATCGCTTTTATTTGGCAATAATCACGTGCATAGACATGTCATGTTTCTCAGTACAAACATAATCAGAAGTTACAAGTGCATATACCCGTTAAGTGAGTAGGTGAAGGGTGGTGGGTACAGGCCACTGAAGCCTGATATCCGTTTCGCACTGACGTCTCTTGATTGTAATCTACAGATCTATTATGGCCAGTGCACACTGAGGTTTAAATCCGGATCTGTATCGCTACGTTGCTCTCCCCCTCCCCATTGCAACAGAACGTGTCCTTCGCCTACAGGCCAACTACTCGTCTGTACAATCTCGGCCCAGCTATGTTGCCCGAGAGATTGGATCCTGACCCCCATTTGCTTTTACTGCAAGCTGCCGACCAGTTGGATCTTGTAAAATATGCCAATACTGGTTTTTCAGTCGCAGACACCCACATTTAGTACTCTTGATTTTTAATGTCCCATAGTAGTCATAGTCATATCGTTACGGTATAGCGCCATGGAACGTGTTGGCACCATTTAAAATAACAACAATTAAAGACAAGAGAGAGAGAAACGAGGATATGAACGCAGTGGAATGGAAACATTAAACACTGAATTTGGGGCCATGAATCAAAGTCATTTTTTTAATATTACATATTTTCTAATGTAGGTGGTCAGCAAAGATAAAAACACAAAACAAAAACAAACAAAATCACTCTGAATATATTCAGGTGCGTAAATAACGATACACAATGCTAACAATTTCTGTCTGTAGACCTAGAAAACCCTGTCTGTACCAGTTTTCAGGTTTGGGCCACTTTCAAGAAAAAAGTTTGAGTTTATTATATCCCGTTAAAGCCCAGTAAGCAATATATAATTTATATGAGCTAATTAGAAGATTTGGTGAATCATAATCTTAAAATCAGTAGCTTTCCATTTCTTGCAGACTTTATCTTATATATTTATTCTGTTATTCCAAAAAAAAAAAAAACAGCATAACCTTGTTGAAAGTACTTATCTTCTTAAATGAAAAATGAAGTATGAGATCATTACTTATCCCTATACTTAAAAAAAACACTATTGTAATCCCTTCCTGCAATGCAGAGAAACAATTCAGTCCTTTTAACAGCCATAAGTGAACTTTCGGAACTGTACAGATTGTCTGAACTATAGTAACAGGCTTCTAGTTTTTATTTAACTCATCATCATATTGTGCAGATCCTCAAGTGGTTTTCATTGTTGGCATGGTTAAATAGCTGCAAGGTGCTATCCTAGTGATGAATTGCTCCTGACTGGGAACACTTCGTTTAGATCGTTGTGCCTAAAGGAAAAAGGCAACTGCTCAACTCTGTAGTCTTTATATATTTATAGCTGACAGCATAGGCTGTTAAAGTGAACCAGAACTGAGTAAAATTATTTAAAATAAACACACGATGTACCTGCAAACGAATATTAAGAACTTACCTCGCCGTCAGTTCCTCTTAGAAGCTCACTATTTTCTTCTTAAAATGACTCCTTCCAGTTCTAACAAGACTTTGGCCTCAATTCACTAAGATCACACTGGAGATAATAAGGCAAGAGAAAACTTACCACCACAC
Organism: Hyperolius riggenbachi; assembly: GCF_040937935.1. NCBI lineage: Eukaryota > Metazoa > Chordata > Amphibia > Anura > Hyperoliidae > Hyperolius > Hyperolius riggenbachi. The sequence goes on from NC_090648.1 coordinate 351,760,129, forward strand.
ATCAATCTTGCCTTATTAAGGTGTAGAGATACGTTTTCACAGTGAGAGAGTTATCTTATCTCTTCAGTCCTTAATTACCTCCTCTGTAGTTATTTTCGCATGCAGTTAATTAACAGCCTGTCTTTAACTTTAGAATTCTGAAGTTATTTTAAGAATTGAAGAGTTAACTTTAGAGTTCTCACCTTAACTTAAAGACAGAAGAGTTTTGCCTGAGGTAAAATGTTTCCTGAATACTACATGCCTCATCACCCTGGTGATAACTCTAGAAACATTATTAAAGACAGGAAATAAGCTTAGTGAATTGAGGCCAATGTCAGAACTGAAATATATCAGTTGCTGTCAGTTAGTTTAACAGTGTTTCAAGAGAACAAATATCAAATAGAGTAGTGCTGGACTTTGGAAGGTGCAGCTAAAAGGTGACGGGGCGCTCCAGACCCCGCAAGGCAAAATAAATACAAGACAAAACATACACCCTAGCGCTTTGAGCTTAACTTTGCCACAATTCAACGTTGCGTCTGTGTGTAGCCTGATGAAAAAGGTCGTACAGTACAGTACCTTAGTGGATGAGTTTCGTCCGAAACTCGAGTCGGGAGTATGGCTACTTTATGTGCAATAAATCAAGAAGTTTTCCTGTAAGTAAATCACCTGCGTGTGGGCTCATTGTATATACAGTGTGCACTATTTTCCGAATTCTTACAGCCAGGGAGCGCTGTAGGTCGCTCTGACTAAGAAGGAATCGGAACCATGCTGGAGCGCATCGCCGACGTCAGGAGGAAGTGAGGCGGGAGATCACATGACCGGAGCCTCAGCAGTCGGCTACAGCGCTGCACGGAGCTACTGTCACTGTCTGTGACAGGAAAGGTGTCGAGATTACTTCAAGATTCAAGCAGAACACGGCGCACGTCTTATCCCGCACGTGTGAATTGGGTAACTCATCCACTAAGGTACTGTACGACCTTTTTCATCAGGCTACACACAGACGCAACGTTGAATTGTGGCATAGTTGAGCTCATAGCGCTAGGGTGTATTGTTTTGTCTAGTTTAACAGTGTGCTGATCAGGAGGCTGTTATGGGATAATGGCCATTTTCAAAATGGAGGACGGAGAATTCCATTGAGCACAGTGGACAAACAGGATGCAGGAGAGGAGAAAGATATTGATGAGTAGACTACATGGGAGGTAAGTATGACCTGTGTATGTTTATTTTGACTTTTAACTTTCAGTTCAGAAATTTTGAAAGCTCTGGTAACAGTTTAAGAACTCCTTAGTATCAGATCAGCGCTTCCTATGATGGTCTGTCAATCCATTACACCTCCACCAATATCACCCTGTGAGATCCTCACTCACCAACGGTAGAGGGCCTGGATTACATAGGCCAAAGACGCTTTTGGGGCATTAATGGGCTCCCCTCACCCTCGATCCTCCTTATCCTCTTTACCACCAGCAGTTCTTCAATGGTTAGACTGGATACTTGCTTCACACAATATACCTCAATAAACAATAATAAAACCTCATTGCGCAGCTTGTTAAAAACAACAGTGCTTTATTGGGCTATTGCACTCACGTTTAGGAGGTATTTCAGAAAGCTTGTGGAGTACATGAACGGGCTCCCCCCCGTGCGACCTCCCGGGCTGGCCGCCGCTTAGTTGTTAATGCAGGGTCCCGTTCCGGTGTCTCCTCCGTAGAGATGAGCGTAATGGAGTAATTACGATTTCGCGAAATTTCGCGTAATTAGTGTAATTACGTTTATGGCCGTAAGTACATAATCGTAATGAAGAAGGATTTTGCGAAATTTTGCGTAAGCGTAATTTTTCGCGTAATTTTCGCATTGCACCGGTTATTACGAAATTAATGCGTATGGTCATGCTCCCGAAGCGGAAAAGTTGACGCATGTATCAATGTTAGGTAGCCGCCGACTTTAAGGGTTAATAGCAAAGCCCCATTAAATGCTAAGAGCCTCAAATTTGGAGAATATATTAAGGAGATCAGGAGGAATAAGAGGAAAAAACATTTTTTCAAAAAGACCTTATAGTTTTTGAGAAAATCGATGTTAAAGTTTCAAAGGAAAAATGTAAACATTTAAAAACCCGCCGACTTTAACGGTTAATAGCAAAGCCTGCTTAAAGTTTAGGAACACCAAATTCCCAGGGTATATTAAGGGGAACAGTGGGAATAAGAGGAAAAAATTTTTTTTCAAAATGACCTTATAGTTTTTGAGAAAATCGATTTTTAAGTTTCAAGGGCGAAAATGTCTTTTAAATGCAGAAAATGTCAGTTTTTTTTGCACAGGTAACAATAGTGTATTATTTTCATAGATTCCCCCAAGTGGGAAGAGTTTTACTTACTTTGTTCTGAGTGTGGGAAATATTAAAAAAAAACGACGTGGGGTCCCCCCTCCCAGACCTCTTTAACCCCTTGTCCCCCATGCAGGCTGGGATAGCCAGAATGCGGAGCACCGGCCGCGTGCGGCTCCGCACCCTGACTATACCAGCCTGCATGGTCCATGGATTGGGGGGTCTCGGAAGGGGAGGGGCAGCCAAGCTTTCCCCTCCCCCTCCGAGCCCTTGTCCAATCCAAGGACAAGGGGCTCTTCTCCACCTCCGATGGGCGGTGGAGGTGGAGGCCGCGATTTCCTGGGGGGGAGGTTCATGGTGGAATCTGGGAGTCCCCTTTAAAAAGGGGTCCCCCAGATGCCCACCCCCCCTCCCAGGAGAAATGAGTATAGAGGTACTTGTACCCCTTACCCATTTCCTTTAAGAGTTAAAAGTAAATAAACACACAAACACTTAGAAAAAGTATTTTAATTGAACAAAAAACATAACCACGAAAAAAGTCCTTTAATATTCTTAATTAACCATTAATACCTACCTGTCCCTTTAAATAAATGATCCCTCGAAATAGCCTCGGAAATGTTCTATCAGTTACAATGTAACAAAGTTATTACAATGTAACAACTTTGTTACATTGTAACTACGCCGCACCCGACGCCACTCGCCGCTCAGCCGCCGCATACGCGTCCGTGCAGGACGCTAAGTCCCCGCAGCTCCCGCTGTCCACCCCGCCCACATCTGTCACCCACATGTCACCCACATGTGGGTGACATGTGGGTGACATGTGGGAGAGGCGGGGAGGGCAGCGGAGCCGGCGGGGACTTAGCGTCCTGCACGGACCCGACAGAGCTCTGAGCTATATAGCTCAGAGCTCTCTAAAGCATCTTTGTATTTGGGCTCCAAGGAGCCCCATTGGTCCTTAGCAGACCAATGGGGTTCCTTCAAATCAGAAGGAACCCCATTGGTCTGCTAAGGACCAATGGGGCTCCTTGGAGCCCAAATACAAAGATGCTTTCGAGAGCTAGCTCTGTCGGGTCCTGCAGCACAGACGCGGAGGCGGCGGCAGCGGTGAGTGACGTCGGGTGCGGCGTAGTTACAATGTAACAAAGTTGTTACATTGTAATAACTTTGTTACATTGTAACTGATAGAACATTTCCGAGGATATTGCGTGGGATCATTTATTTAAAGGGACAGGTAAGTATTAATGGTTAATTAAGAATATTAAAGGACTTTTTTCGTGGTTATGTTTTTTGTTCAATTAAAATACTTTTTCTATGTGTTTGTGTGTTTATTTACTTTTAACTCTTAAAGGAAATGGGTAAGGGGTACAAGTACCTCTATACTCATTTCTCCTGGGAGGGGGGGTGGGCATCTGGGGGACCCCTTTTTAAAGGGGACTCCCAGATTCCACCATGAACCCCCCACCCAGGAAATCGCGGCCTCCACCTCCACCGCCCATCGGAGGTGGAGAAGAGCCCCTTGTCCTTGGATTGGACAAGGGCTCGGAGGGGGAGGGGAAAGCTTGGCTGCCCCTCCCCTTCCGAGACCCCCCAATCCATGGACCATGCGGGCTGGTATAGTCAGGGTGCGGAGCCCCACGCGGCCGGTGCTCCGCATTCTGGCTATCCCAGCCTGCATGGGGGACAAGGGGTTAAAGAGGTCTGGGAGGGGGGACCCCACGTCGTTTTTTTTTTATATTTCCCACACTCAGAACGAAGTAAGTAAAACTCTTCCCACTTGGGGGAATCTATGAAAATAATACACTATTGTTACCTGTGCAAAAAAAACTGACATTTTCCGCATTTAAAAGACATTTTTGCCCTTGAAACTTAAAAATCGATTTTCTCAAAAACTATAAGGTCTTTTTGAAAAAAAATTTTTTCCTCTTATTCCCACTGATCCCCTTAATATACCCTATGAATTTGGTGTTCCTAAACTTTAAGCAGGCTTTGCTATTAACCGTTAAAGTCGGCGGGTTTTTAAATGTATACATTTTTACTTTGAAACTTTAACATCGATTTTCTCAAAAACTATAAGGTCTTTTTGAAAAAATGTTTTTTCCTCTTATTCCTCCTGATCTCCTTAATATATTCTCCAAATTTGAGGCTCTTAGCATTTAAGGGGGCTTTGCTATTAACCCTTAAAGTCGGCGGCTTTTTTATATTATACGGAGCGTTACGGTTTAACGCGAAATTACGGTAGCGTTTAATGCGAAATTACGGCATGAACGAAACGCGAAATTTCGCGTTGAAAATTACGCTTACGGTATTTTCAATTACGATTTTAATGGCAATTTCGCTACGCTAATTTCGCATCGTAATCGCAAATTTCGCATGCGTAATTATAGTAATGCGAAATTACGAAAATTTCAGCTCAACTCTAACTCCTCCGCAAGTCCTCACCCTCCACGCGTGCCCTTACTTCCGCATGTGGCTCCTCCCTATCGATTTCGTCACCTGCGTGACTCATTCAGGGGATGGAGCCACCATGCGGATAGAGCCTAGATATACCAATCGCTCGCTCCTCCCCAGTGTAAATGTTCCGGCGCGGTGCGCTCCACGCCTTACTAGTCTATGCGCTCCACGACTCACTTCCGCGTTCCGGGAGCTCGCACTTACAATATGCCCATACACATAAACATATTATCCCATACATGATAAAACATCATCAAGTTTAGACATTCAAGGTTATACAATCAATACTATACATTCATGGTTAAAAGTTTAAAATTTTATTACAACCATAGTTGCGTGCATGACTGTCTGCATATTACTATAAAATTAGCTGCTCATATGTATCACCATTTGCCCTCATGGATCCGTTTGCCTGTATATACATCACCTAAAACTTCAGTGACCCCCTCTTTCCCTATCTCCAACCACCAACGTATACTTCCTATTCCATATATACCCCAACAAAGATACCCCCCTATCTTAGGCTGTTCCAATGCCTCCCCCATACATTTTCTCACCAAAAAATGGACGGTACATGGCCCCCCATGGGCAGACTTCGGGTTCACAATTAGCTTTCATCAATAAAACAGTTGAGGTCTACCTCCACATTTAATCCCTTCGGATACAATGTTTCCATGTTGAATATCCACTGCGTTTCTTTCCTAGAAATCAACCTAATTCTATTCCCTCCCCTCCAGGGTATACTCACCTTCTCAATGGCACAAAAATGCAGTGAGCTCGGGTCACAGTTATGTTTTCGTCTAAAGTGGTCCGATACAATGTGCCCCTTCACCCCTCTCCGTATATTTCTTACATGTTCCCCTAGTCTCTCTGATAGGGTTCTTTTGGTCCTACCAATGTATTGTGTGCCACAATTGCACCATAGGAGATAGACCACCCCCTTAGAGTGGCATGTGATACACTGCCTAATCTTAAAGGATCTGCCATTGTAATGTGACACCACAGTGTCTGTCCTAGTCCCCCCAGCTTCTCTACAAGGAATACACCCCCCACAGGGAAAATAAACCCTTTCGCTGCCACGGTGCCAGCCCAGGTCCCTGGGGTGGGTTTACACAGCTTGGTGCAATTATCGATTTCAAATTATGAGCTCTTCTGTAGATCATCTTAGGTCTTGTTGGTAACATTCCCCTTAATGTTTCATCCTCCATTAATATATTCCAATGTTTAGCCATAATCCTCTCCAACATCCTAAATTGACCATTAAATTCTGTTATAAATGCAACTTGATACCCATTATTCTCCTCTTCCTTTTATCTATTTCCCAATAGGTCTCCCCTATCTCTCCTACCTACCTCCATCATTGTTCTTTGCAATCCTACCTCATCATATCCTTTATCACAGAATTTATCTATCAGGGTCTGTGATTGTTCTGCGTAGTCTTCCAAGTGACTACAATTTCGTCTCATCCTCACCATCTGGCCCCTCGGTATCCCACCAATCCACCTGGGATGATGGTTACTGTTGGTTGGAATATATCCATTTCTGTCCGTATCTTTAAAGTGACTTTTAGTGATTAACCTATTCTCCTCCTTCTTAATACATAGATCCAAAAAGTGAATTTCGTTAACATTATATTCCACACTTAATTTAATATTCCATGTGTTTTGATTCAAAATCGTGACAAAATTGATTAGTGATTCTGTATCCCCATGCCACAGCCAGAAGAGGTCATCTATGTACCTCGACCAGTGTGACAGGGGTGATGCACTGTGCTGTTCCAAAATCCCTTCCTCCCACCGTGACATAAATATATTGGCTAGGCATGGGGCAAACCTCGCCCCCATGGCACAGCCTTTATTCTGTAAGAAGTAATCTCCTAAGTGCCAAAAATAGTTGTGCTTCAAAGCGAATTCAAGTAATTCTAATATGAACAAAATTTGTGTCTCCGCAATTTCATCATCCTTACGAAAATAGTACTCAACAGCTTCCAAGGCCAGATGGTGAGGTATGATCGTATATAGAGACGAAACATCGGCAGTCACCATAATAGTGTGTTCTGCCGGTGTCATCCTCTCAATGCCCTGCAACATCTGCTTGGTATCCTTAATCACAAATGGAAGTTTTTCTACCAGAGGTTGAAGGAAACCATTCAGGTATTTGCCCACCCTATGGGTAATTGACCCAATCCCACTGATTATGGGCCTACCTGGTGGGTTAATTCTATCCTTATGAATTTTGGGGACCTGGTAGATGATTGGTATCCTTGGGGCAGAAGGAATCAGGTATGAGAATTCATGGTCATTTACAATACCCTCATCAAGACCTTTTCTTAAAATTGTTCTTAGTTCCATCGTATATTCCTTTGTGGGATTTCCTCTCAGTTTTTTATATGTGGTGGGGTCATCCACCAATCTGTTTAATTCTTGTAGATATTGTTCTTTACTGAGTACCACTACCCCACCGCCTTTGTCTGCTGGACGGACCACCAGGTTCTTCTTTTCCAACATGTCTTTAGCAATTTCCTTCTCTCCATTATATTTACCTTCTGGTATCTTCCTTATATCGGCCTCCACCATTTTTTTAAAAACATCTATGGCTTTACTGTTAGTCTGCGGGTTGAATGTGGAAGGATTTTTGAGGGGTAAGTGTTTATATGGATCAATGCTATTCGCTCTGGAGTTAGGGCCCTCCCTTTGGGCAAAATATTTTTTGATGTTTAGCTTACGAGTGAATTTTTGCAAATCAATATAGGTGTTGAATTTATTTAATCCATTTTTTGGGGCATACTTTAGACCTTTATCTAATAGTTTGATTTCGTTTCTATCCAACTCAACTCCACTGAGATTATAAATCCCCTCACCCCCTAATACCTTCTTTTTTTGTTTTCTCCACCCTCCCCTGGATCCTCTTCTGCTCCTCTTTTCCTGTCCCCCGTGTACATGTGTTCCCCCTCTCCCCCCTCCCCCTCCCTCTGGATTCTCCAACTCTGGGGTGATCTCATCCCCCTCCAAGCCTCCTCTAAAAAAGGCTGATACTGGTGCTCATTTCTAATAGGGTCATAACGGTTATACGTGGGGACATTGTATCTTTGGTATCCTCCCCTTGGGGGGTTGTAGTTTGGTCCCCCTCCCCTCCTGTAATTTGGTGGAGTTCTTGGGGGTCCCCAATATTTATTGGGTGGTGTTCTAGGATTTTTTGGTGTCCTGGGTTTATAGTACTTATTTGGGGTTCTGGGCATATAATATTCTGGTGTTCTCTCCACCTGTGCTGGTGGCTCCTGAATCACCACTTCTTTCCTCTTAGTATTTTGACACCTATAGGCTGTTTTATTCAAAAAAGCTTCAAAATCCTTTTCATACCTGAATCTTCTATCCTCAATAATACTCTTCTCAGATTGAGTAAGTGAGTCACACAATTTTTGTGATAATTTTTTATATTCCTCTTTTTCCTTATAAGGGTCCACTTTAGTTTTTATCTCTTCTATCTCTTTTGCAATCCTATCCAATCTTGCAATATGCCCATACACATATTGTAAGTGCGAGCTCCCGGAACGCGGAAGTGAGTCGTGGAGCGCATAGACTAGTAAGGCATGGAGCGCACCGCGCCGGAACATTTACACTGGGGAGGAGCGAGCGATTGGTATATCTAGGCTCTATCCGCATGGTGGCTCCATCCCCTGAATGAGTCACGCAGGTGACGAAATTGATAGGGAGGAGCCACATGCGGAAGTAAGGGCACGCGTGGAGGGTGAGGACTTGCGGAGGAGACACCGGAACGGGACCCTGCATTAACAACTAAGCGGCGGCCAGCCCGGGAGGTCGCACGGGGGGGAGCCCGTTCATGTACTCCACAAGCTTTCTGAAATACCTCCTAAACGTGAGTGCAATAGCCCAATAAAGCACTGTTGTTTTTAACAAGCTGCGCAATGAGGTTTTATTATTGTTTATTGAGGTATATTGTGTGAAGCAAGTATCCAGTCTAACCATTGAAGAACTGCTGGTGGTAAAGAGGATAAGGAGGATCGAGGGTGAGGGGAGCCCATTAATGCCCCAAAAGCGTCTTTGGCCTATGTAATCCAGGCCCTCTACCGTTGGTGAGTGAGGATCTCACAGGGTGATATTGGTGGAGGTGTAACGGATTGACAGACCATCATAGGAAGCGCTGATCTGATACTAAGGCATTCATGTGAAGAAACAACTCATTCTTTGGCAGAAGCGCACCTATATGTAGATGTATTTATATGCACTGTTTCAGGACGCTGAAATTTTATCACATTGATGGACATTATTTGATCATATTGATCTACTAATCCCCACACAGATAGACATCTGTTTATCTTTGTCTTATAGGTGTTTTCTCGTTGTGGTATCCCAATATTTCCTGTTATATGTACTCAGTCTGTGTAAAAGGTCCTTGTGTTCAGGTCCAATAGGAGCTTAAGCGCTGTAGTTGGTTGTGGATATAACAGTTTAAGAACTCACTAAGGCTGGGTTTACACCAAACTAGCTGCTGTTAGCTGTAACACAGCGGACAACTGATGAGAAAGTATTTTCCATGTTTCCCTATGGGTCAGTTTACATCTATGTTATAAGGCATAGATGTAATCTGACCCATACAGAAACATGGAAAATTCCCTCTTATCAGCTGTCTGTTATGTTATAGCGGACAACAACTGATTCGCTATCTTTCCTATTTACTACAATACAGTTTTCAGAAATTCTGCAATAATGCAGAATATTGGCAAATTTCAGCGTACTAGAATTTGATGACTTTGCTCATACCTGAAAATAAATATGGCAGACTTTATATCCCTCTCACTACAGGGTACATTTATGGCTGCCATCATGACAGTCAGGTGCTTGTTTTAATTAAAAAGTTCCAGTTTCCCCCCATGACCCCATCTCAAGTCCAGATTTGCAGCCCTTCAGCAATCCTGGCCGTTTTGGTTAAGGGATCCTACCTGGCAGCTAGATAACACAAGTTTGGTATCATCCTATGTCTAGATGCCTAATGAATACACCAGAGGCATCAAAGCTCTAGTTAGTTCTTTGATGTTTCCATAAAAAGCACTAGTCAGATACACTGTCACATCAGGACATGTTTGCTCTCAATGGAAAACATAAAAAAAAAGTTAAAATATACCGAAAAGTGGAAGGTCTATTATTTTAAGTGCCTTACACATATGACAACCCCCCCCCCCCCCCCCACACACACACACACACACACACACACACACACGCACACACACACACACACACACACACACACGCACACACGCACACGCACACACGCACACATGCACACACACATACACACATGCACACATTATATACAAATGCATGGAAGCACATAAGACTCCTGCATATATGCACAAAACCATAAACTGCTGTTACAATAAGTATATAAAGTATTGCCAGACCTGGTAGTCTAGGAGCTTTGTGCTATTATAACACTGAGCAAGTGGAGTAGTGAAAGCTGTAAGGATGGCCATACATCAGGTGACTTGGTGGCCAATCGACCATGCGATGTGATTATTATAACCAAACTGGATGAAAATCGGTGCAGCCTAACCGACAATGCGACCATTTTCGGGGCAAAAATTGGTTGCATTGTTGATCGCGCATGCTGCAAGATGTAGGGCCGACCTGCTCAATCGGGTGCACGGCGGCCACGGGCACGGCATGCAATTTTGCATTGAACGTGAAAAAAAACCCGGCGATAGTTACATATTAACATAGTTATTGGGCCTGATTCACAAAGCGGTGCAAAGTGTTTGCACGCCTGTGAACAGCCCTCAGTTTAGGCGTGATAAAATGAAACTCGCGTGAAATCCCGCGCGCAATCGCACGGTGCACGGTGCAGTGCGCGCAATGCGCCCATTAAACCCTATGGGTGCTGCGCGCGGAATTTGCGCGCGGGGCTTTGCGCGCAATAAAGAGCACAAAGCGGTGCTAACTCAGCGGTGCACAGCTTATCACGCCTAAAGTCTTTTAGGCGTGATAACTGAGTTATCACCGCTTTGTGAATCAGGCCCTTTGGGTTGAAAAAAGACATACGTCCATCGAGTTCAAGCAGAGAACAAAGTAAAACACCAGCCTGCTCCCTCGCATATCCCTGTTGATCCAGAGAAAGGCGAAAAACCCTTACAAGGCATGGTCCAATTAACCCCAAAAGGGGAAAAAGTCCTTCCCGACTCCAGATGGCAATCAGATAAAATCCCTGGATCAACATCATTGGGCATTACCTAGTAATTGTATCCATGAATGTCTTTCAACGCAAGGAAAGCATCTAAGACCCCTTTAAATGCCGGAATAGAATTTGCCATAACTACTTCCTGTGGCAATGCATTCCACATCTTAATCACTCTTACTGTAAAGAACCCTTTCTTAAATAAATGGCTAAAACTTTTTTCCTCCATGCGCAGATCATGTCCTCTAGTCCTTTGAGAAGGCCTAGGGACAAAAAGCTCATCCTCCAAGCTTTTGTATTGCCCTCTGATGTATTTATACATGTTAATATTATCCCCTCTAAGGCATCTTTTCTCTAGACTAAATAACCCCAGTTTATCTAACCTTTCTTTGTAAGTGAGACCTTCCATCCCACATATCAATTTTGTTGCTCGTCTCTGCACCTGCTCTAAAACTGCAATATCTTTCCTGTAATGTGGTGCCCAGAACTGAATTCCATATTCCACATGTGGCCTTACTAGAGAGTTAAACAGGGGCAATATTTTGCTAGCAACTCTATTTCTCTTTTAATGCATCCCAAAATGTTGTCAGCTTTAGCTGCAGCGGCTTGGCTTTGAGTACGATTATTTAACTTGATGTCGATGAGTACTCCTAAGTCCTTCTCCAAGATTGATGTCCCCAACTGTATCCCATTTATTTTGTATGGTGCTAGACCATTGGTACAACCAAAATGCATGACTTTACATTTTTCTTTTTTTTTTTTTTTGTTTTACTGATTTTTATTAAGAGATTTTCTTAACAGACAAAGAATATACGATATTAGATAAACATAATAAGAATGTACAAAGTTAACAGCGCCTAGGAGAATGAGTTCACTAGTTGTGAACTTGTCTATGGTCAGTTGTTCTCATGTTTAGAGTTCCATCGCAAATATAGTCCTGATGGCAAGAGATTATAGAGAACATATGCCTGTCCAATGAAACTGCACATATATAGTCCTGGTCATCCTGTAGAGAGATCGAAAGAAACAAAGAAATTCTGGAGAACATATAAACAAGGGTATGTACGTATAATACAATGGCACTGTTAGCCTAAGGAACACTGGAAATGGGGTATAACAAAGGGAGGGTCACACCAAAGATCAATGAGTGATGAGGAGAAGGCCTATATATGCGGGGTGAGAGAGAAGTATATCGTTGGCCTTCAGATGGAACAAGAGTCAATGTATATAAATGCAGGGGCTTAAAGGTTTAGGATTGGCTACATGGCAATTGGGGAATAGGACATTCCAAATTCGTCTATAGGGTGTAGGAGAGTTAAGATGTTAGGTGGAGATTAGGGGGGCATAAGGTCGGGCGAGGTTAGGGACCAAGGGCTCCAGACTTTATGGAAGTGAGATTCAGTGTCCCTAAGTGATGCTGTCATTTGTTCCATCTCTTTGGTCCATTCTATCTTATGTTTAACATCCGTTAAGTTAGGCGGAGCGATGTTTTTCCAAGAGGAAGCAATTGACAGACATGTAGCTGTGAGGATATGAGTGATTAATCGTATCGTGTGTTTGGGAGTATCAGGAGGGGGTTTACCAAGAACCATATAGAGGGGGTCAAAAGGAATTGATATTCCAGTTTTTTGTTGAATAAGGCATTGAACTTCAGCCCATAATGGGGAGATCTTCGGGCAAAACCAGAAGATGTGTTCTAAGGTCCCCTTTTCATTACAGCCTCTCCAGCACATATGGGAGTAATTCGGATATATCTTGGAGTGCCTAGCTGGGGTGAGATACCACCGGAACATGACTTTGTATATATTTTCCCTTATCTGTATACACATGGAGGAGTGCTTAGCATTTTCCCAAATTTCTTCCCAATCACTTAGTTGAATAGTTTGAGATAAGGCAGACTCCCATTTGGACATATATGGGTGAACAGGGGTGGTTAGGCCAGATTTGGTATGTAGTAGGGTATAAATCTGAGAGATCAAGCCTTTTTGGTAGCCCTTAGATTCACATATATGCTCAAAGGGGGTTAATGAGGGAATGGAGGGAGAGTCCCGCAGTAGGGAAAGGAGAAAGTGTCGTGTTTGGTTGTATTCTAATATGTGTAGAGGTGAAGATGGCAATTTATCTTTTAGTCTGGACCTAGTTTGCAGAAGGCCAGTAAGAGGGTCTTTCCAATCGAGGAGGTTGAAGAAGTTTAGGTTGTACCATCTGGACATGAAGTCCCTAGACATCCCAGGGGGAAAAGCAGGGTTGCCCAGAATGGGTGTTAACAGAGAGGGGGAAGATCTTAAGTTGGCTGAAACAACCGTTGACCGCCAAATTTGTAGAGTGAATTTTATAGTGGGAAGAAGTTGAGATGAAGGTATTTTAGGTGGGTGATTGGACCATATCAGGGAAGCAAGGGAAGTTGGAAGTAAACTAATTGCCTCAATGAGGCCCCATTTAGTTTGGACTTTAAGTTTAGTCCATTCTCGCAGTTGACGAAGATGGGCAGCTTGATAACAATATCGGAGGTGAGGTAACCCCAGACCCCCTTGTTCTCTAGGAGAGAGGAGGATTGAGGCCCGCAGTCTTGGTCATTTATGGTTCCAGACAAATTTAGCAAAAGCTGTTTGCAACATCGACAACTGGGAGGATGGAACCAAAATTGGGAGGGTTTCAAAGAGATAAAGGAGTCTAGGGAGTATATTCATTTTTAAAGTATATACCCTCCCTATCCAAGAGATCTTATAGGCGGTCCACTTATAAAGGTCCTGAAGTATTTGTTGGATGAGAGAAGGGTAGTTATGTTTATATAAAGTAGAATAAGTGGGCGTAAGATATATACCTAGATATTTTAGAGAGTGGGTTTGCCATTTGTACTGATAGTGTTGTTTTAATGAGATTAAAAGATCAGGTGGAATTTTAATGGGTAATGCTTCTGTTTTATCTTGATTTAGGCGAAAGCTTGATAGTGATTCATATACGGAAAGGGTGTTATGTAAGTTTGGTAAGGAGATAAGGGGATTCGTGATTGTGAGAAGGATGTCGTCCGCAAATTGAGATATTTTGAATTCGTGTTTTTCCATCTGAACACCTGAAATGTTTACATTTTGCTGTATAGCACTGGCCAGAGGTTCTATACTAAGGGCGAAGAGCAGAGGAGAGAGGGGGCAGCCCTGTCTTGTGCCATTTCGGATCTGGAAGGGAGTAGGCGAGGCCATGGGGAGCTTTATGGTGGCTGAAGGGGAAGAGTAGAGAAAAAGGAGGATATTTAGAAAAGGTCCATCGAACCCTTGATGCTGGAGGACATGAAAAAGGAAAGGCCATGAGAGGCGGTCAAAGGCCTTCTCTGCGTCTAAACTAAGAAGCAGAGAAGGCCTGCCTGAGCGGGCCATAAGGGAGGTAAGATCAATAGCTCGCCGAGTATTGTCTCCTGCCTGTCTATCTAATATGAATCCTACTTGGTCACTATTTATTAGTCTTGGCAATATGGCGTTTAAGCGATTGGCTAAGGTTTTAGTGATCATTTTGAGGTCTGAGTTTAAAAGTGAGATGGGTCGATAGCTTTGTGGGAGTTGTGGGTCCTTTCCTTCTTTGGGGATTACTGTCAGGAGGGAGTTTAGGAAAGTAGAGGGGGGGCATTCGCCTTTCATGATTTTATTTGCTAAGGAAGTTAAATGGGGGACCAAGACCATTTGAAACTGTTTATAGTAAGAGTAAGGAAGACCGTCGGGGCCTGGGGACTTTGAGGAAGGAAGAGATTTAAGTGTATCTAAAATTTCGATACTGGAGATTGGGGCGTTGAGCGACGCACGTTCCTCATCAGTCAGCTTAGGGAGTTGAAGATTCTCTAGGAATGAAGATACTCTACTTACGTATGTGGGATCTAGGGAGGGATCAGGTAGGTTATATAATTGTTCATAGTATGAAGTGAAAAGTTGAGCGATCTTAATTGGGTTATAGTGGGTGGTGCCTTCAGTGTCCTTCATGGCATGGACCGCCTGAAAAGATCCCCTGGGGTTCAGTTTGCGGGCAAGGATGGTATGAGGTTTATTACCCCGTTCAAAGAATAATTGTCGCGACCATTTTAAGCTTTTTTCCAGTTGAGATGTTTGAAGGGACCTGATATCTAGTTTTAATTTTTGTATATTTGAGAAGGAGTCCTGCGTGGGCATTTGTTTATAGGAGGCATATGCATCTCTGAGGGCTTTAGTGAGTTCAGTTAATTTTTGTGAGGAGATATGTTTACGTTTAGAACCCTCAGCAATGAAAAGGCCCCTTACAAAGGCTTTGTGTGCTTCCCAAGTCAACCCTAGTGAAGAGACCGATGGGATGTTAGTGGTGAAGAAGGATTGGATTTCGTCTGTCATTTTGGTGAGGAATGTTTTATCCCGTAATAGGGATTCATTAAGTCTCCACTGCATAGGTTGTATGGTGTATGTAGCCAGTCAAGCTCAATTAGGACAGCATGGTGATCCGACCAAGCAGTGGGATAGATATCTGCTGTGATTAGAGATGGTAAAGTGGGCATTTTGGTAAAAAAATAATCTATGCGGGAGTGTGTTGCATGAGGAGGGGAAAAAAAAGTATAGTCCCTGGATGTAGGATTAGAAATTCTCCATAGGTCCAAAAGACCATATTTACGGGTGAGGGCCCTGAATTTCCTAGAAAGACGGTCATGTGAGGGGAATGACGGTGAGTCTAAGGATATTGATCGGTCATTAACAGAGGAAAATGCTAGATTAAAATCACCCCCTAAGATAAGGGAACCATTAGTCACTTTGGATAGTTTGTTAGGAAGGGAATTTGGTTGGAATTTGGTACATACACATTGGCTAATGTTATAGGTCTACCCGAAAGTGTGCCCAGTAAGATCAAATAGTGACCTTTTGGATCTTTGATAATTTTTGTTATTTGAAGGGGGAGGCCTTTTTTTATAAACAATTGCCACACCAGCCTTTTTTTTGGGTCCCGAGGCTAAATACACTTCCGGGTATACCTTGCTGTAGAGACGTACGGAGTCCCGTAAGGATATATGAGTCTCTTGTAAAAAGGCTATATCGATCGCAAGTCTCCGTAGATCTCGCAACAGGGAGTTTCTTTTTTGAGGTAAATTTAAGCCCTTGCAGTTTAAGGTAAATAACTTAACCATTATCTATATAATCAGCGAACCTATCATAAAAAACATTAATCAATTGGTGTGAATCAATAACAGAGAACATAAGGAAGGAACATATATGCAAATAAACATCTTCGTAATGTGGGAGGTATAGGAATAAGAAGCATAGGCCACTGAAAAAAACGTGGCTCCATATTGCGACAACTAAAGTTAGTTGCCCTAATGAGAGTTGAGTGAGAGTTCCTGGGTCCTCCCAGGACCAGGTGGCCTCAGGGTCAACTCCCCGGAGGAACATGAGGGCGAAACAAGTAGGTCGGCACAAGACTCAAAACTAGGTGCCCAAGTTGTAGAACAAATAGAAAGTAAAGTAAATCCGGGATCCATTGCCATGGCTTGTGGCTAGAGCTCACAATAAATGTCCGGTTAGAGTGTAAAAGAACATTCTTCAAGACGCTTGGGAGTCCATTCTGTCCGGCGAGCCAGGGTAGGTGAGGCTCCGGATGGGTGCTTTTGTTGAATGAGAGATATGACGCACCTTTCTGGGAGGTGAAATATCGGAAGGTGAGCGAGGATAGGTAGTGGTGGTACTGTTTGGGGGTAGACGAAGTCCCATCTGCTTCAGGAACATAGGGGCATCATCAATTTCTGAGAGTGTGAAGAAAGATCCGTTTCGGTTTACCATTAAGCGGAAAGGAAAGCCCCATCTGTAGTTGATTTTCGCATCTCGCAGGAGTTGTGTAATAGGCTTAAAGGCCCTGCGTTTAGCCAGGGTGATTAAAGAGAAGTCGTTGAAGATAGAGAGGTCATCCCCTTTAAAGGAAAGTGGAGAAGAGTTGCGTGCTGCTTTTAAGAGAGCTTCTTTCGCCTCATAATAGTGCATGCGAATTATTACATCTTTGGGTCTTTGAGACGCTGATTGTCTCTCCCCTAATGAACGATGGGCACGGTCCATCCTCCAGAGTTCAGTAGGGATATCTGGTGCTAGTGTTTTAAAAAGATCGGTCAGATAGGGATTCAGCTGTTCAGAGCTCACAGACATAGATATTCCTTTAATTCTAAGATTCTGTCTTCTATCACGATTTTCCTGATCTTCTTGTGCGGATCTTAAAAATTTAATATCAGATTGTATCAGCTTCTGATCCTCTTCTAAATCCTTGTGCTTTATACTAAGAGCATCCATTTTTCCCTCTAATGCGTTTGTGCGCTCCCCCAAGCTGTTTATGTCTCTCTTTAAATCATGTACTGCTGAAAGGAATACCTGTTGGAGGGAGTCATGGAGGGAGCGATAATGCCTTTCCAGGGTGGTCTCCAGCAAATCTGCAGTCAAGGGAGGAGGAGATGGGAGCTGAGAGGCTTGCTGGGGAGGAGGTGCGTCTGTCTGTGCTGTGAGGCCAGCGCCATCTTGGCTGTCTGACGGGCGGAGGAAGCGATCCATTGCCCCTGCCTGTGAGGATGATTTGGAGGCTGATTTCGCCGTCATCCGGTCGCCTGTAGCTTCTGTGGGGATCCCGGATCGGTGCCGCGCTGCAGAGGCGGAGAGGGAGCTATGTGCGGCGATAGTAAAGCTGCGTGGGGCCGGAGCTCAGAGCCTATGCGACCATCTTGCTGTAGCCGCGCATGCATCCTCGACTTTACATTTTTCAACATTGAATTTAATCTGCCATTTATGTGCCCATATAGCCATCCTATCCAGATCCTGTTGCAATATGTCCCTATCTTCCTGAGAGTTGATGATTCTGCACAATTTTGTATCATCTGCAAAAAAAGCAACATTGCTTACTACTGCATATACTAGGTCAGTAATAAATAAATTGAAGAGCACTGGACCCAGTACAGACCCCTGTGGGACCCCACTGCTAACAATCACCCATTTTGAGTATGATCCATTGACCACAATTCTTTGTTTTCTGTCCATTAGCCAGTTCCCTATCCATGCACACAGACTCTTCCCCAGTCCTTGCATCCTCAACTTTTGCACCAGACTTTTGTGTGGAACAGTGTCGAAGACCTTTGCAAAGTCCAAGTATATCACATCTACAGCATTCCCAATAGCCACATTAGCGTTCACTACCTCATAAAAGCTGAGCATATTAGTCAAACAGGACCTGTCTTTAGTAAACCCATGCTGATGCTGAGAAATAAGATTAGTTTCTACTATGAAGTCTCTTAGTAACCACTAAAATAGTTTGCATACAACTGATGTTAAGCTTACAGGTCTATAATTTCCTGGATCTGATTTTTTTGCCCTACTTAAATAATGGTAAAACGTGGGCTGTACGCCAATCCACTAGGACTCTGCCAGCTGAAAGAGAGTCACAAAAGATAAGATAAAGGGGTTTATCTATAACTGAACTTAATTCCCTTAGGACCCGAGGATGCATGCCATCCGGGGGAGGTGCCTTGTCTATTTTTAATTTATTTAGTCTTGCCTTCACTTCTTCCTGCATTAAGTATTTAATATTACAGTTGGAAGATTGAGACTCTTCTGCATCTGTAATTTGCAACAGTGATGTTTCTCTTGTGAAGGCAGAAACAAAGAAAGCATTTAATAACTCTGCCTTAACTTGGTCATCCACCATTGAGTTCCCACCCTCATCCTTTAGGAGTCCAATACAGTCAACCTTCTTTTTTTTAGAGTTGATGTACTTGTAAAACTTCTTTGGGTTAGATTTGATATCCCTAGCGATTTGATTTTCAGCTTCAATCTTTGGCAGCCTAATTTCTTTTTTACAACTTTTATTGCACTCCCTATAATTTCTTAATGCAGTCTCGGTCCCCTCCTGTTTTAGGACCTTATAGGCATTCTTTTTACCCTTCATTTTATCTCTAACCTTTCTATTCATCCATAGAGGCCTTTTTTTATTCCTAGACATTTTGTTCCCATATGGGATATACATACTACAATATTGATTGAGAATAAGTTTAAAAGCTTGTCAATTCCCTTCAGTGTCCTCCCCTTGTAGTACATTATCCCAGTTCACCAAACTTAGTGCCGCCTGAGTTGATTGAACTTAGCTTTTCTAAAATTCATAGTTTTAGTGGTTCCGCTGCCCCGCGGCCTACCAGTCACAAGATCAAACGTTATTATGTTGTGATCACTATTTGCCAAATGTTCTTGAACCTGCACATTTTACACATTATCTGGTCTATTAGAAATGATCAGATCCAGTAACGCATTCCCCCTAGTTGGTTCCGTTACCATTTGAGTCAAGTAATTGTCCTGTAGTGATGCCAGAAATCTGCTGCTTTTACCAGAATGGGTAGCCTAAATACTCCAGTCAATGTCTGGAAAGTTGAAGTCACTCATAACTATGACCTCATTTTTACTCGCAGCTTTTTCAATCTGCTGTAGTAATTGCAGTTCTGCAGCTTCATGAATATGTGGTGGCCTGTAGCATACCCCAATAAGCAATTGGCAACCTTTTATTTCCACCATGAATATTTACCCAAACAGACTCCACATCTTCACAATCTTCCTTCATCTCATCGTTCAGGACAGCTGTAAAAGAATTCTTAATTCTTTTTTCCCTGTTCTGTACTTCCTAAACACATTGTATCCCTCTAAATTTGCTATCCAGTCATGGCTTTCATCCATCCATGTCTCGGTTATTCCCACAATGTCATAGCCTTTGTCAATCTAGTTCATCCATTTCATTTGTCCCCCCTAATGACAAATGTCACCCCGTGCCAGGTATACATTACATTACATTGAGCCTGTCCCTCCGCTGGCTCCGGGCACACTCCGTTCTCCATAATGCACGCCCCACGTGGCTTCCTGGTAAGGGCAAACGTATGACATCGCACACATGCACCCTTACTAGGAAACCACATGGGGCGTGTGTGCAGTGGAGGAATACCGGAAGCAGCGGATGGACAGGCCGCAGGGTGCCGCATGCAGCGCACAAGACCTATTCCGGATAGATTTCAGCTTGAAGTTGATTGGGAATTGACCTGTGGAGTATGGGCAGCTGACAGATCTCTCTCTAATCAGATTCAATTAGAGAGAGAATAGTCTCTTGGTTGAATATGCAAATACATCACTAGATGTACGGCTACCTTAAGTGTATGTGCCCTACTTACAATGTTGCCATTATGGAAAATGCATAATTTAAAATCCTGCTATATTGTATTTGCTATTTAAATCTTCGTGTTCTCATCTTCTTCTTTGTTCTTTTTCTTTTTTATCTAGTAGGACTTTAGAATAGTAAGGAATGTCCGGACTTGGAAATGCCATCTTCATAAATTTGCTGTATTTATCGGTGTGCTTTAAATCACTTAAAGTGACACTCTGATCAATGTTGCTGTGTATTTGTATTGCTAATTGGTCTCTCCTGTAAAATACAGTATTTTTTGACAATGTGTACATTGCAAAAATTAGAGCTGGCAGAAGTCGTTCATGAGTCAAGTAAAGTGGTATGAAACTTAAAATTTCACCTCTGCTCTAAAAGAATAAACACAGCATAACTAATAGGATAAAACATGTTTGGTATAACGTTACTGAAAGGGTTAATAATAACTAAAAAATTACACATCACTGAAAACAAATTGATTGCTGTTGCCACTACAAAATTATCAGATTATCTTGTTTTACTATTTGATCAAACAAATAAGAGAAGCTTATCTACTTTGCTCTTGTTTACAGCAGATGCTTCTTTGCTTTGTTTGATCTGCAAATTGTTACTCAAGACAATCTGATAATGCTGTATGGCAACAGGAAATCTTATCAATTTGCTTCAGAGTAGAGTGGAACTTTTTGTTATTAATCCTTCCAGCAACTTGTGAATATATTAATTGCGGCCTCATTGTATCATAAATATATTTAAGTGTAACAGCAAAAGATTGGCAGTGCTCCCAAACAGGCTGCAAATGAAATAAAACCAACGGAGGTGCGCAGCAACCCCCCCCCCCCCCCCCCCCCGGGCTTAAATACACACCTTAAATACAAATCAGATACAAATTATGCATTAATCCCTAATCTAAATATTTGAATGCAAACTGATACAGATGAATGCAGCTAGCCATAAGTAGACTTGCATTTTTTGTACAACAGGAAATATTGGCAGCGCTTCCAGATAAGACAAGTGTAAGTATACTAGCAAAATAAATTTCAAAGGTTTTTGCTTTAAAAAAAATGTATAGGTTTGGAGTGCTGTTTAATAAAATTTTAATCTATATTACCCAGGCCCGGTCCACACATAATGCCAATTGAGGCGACTTCCTCAGGCAGCAGAAGTCTGGGGACAGCACCAGGCAGAAACAGGGAGTGAAGAGAGTGCCTGGCCAACCTATACTAGGGGCAACTGCACCTGGCTTACCTATACAGGGGGCATCTGCACCTAGCTACCAATACTGGGGGCACCTATACCTGGATACCTACTTATACCAAGGGTGTTTTGGGGGGCTCACCGCAGCTATAATGTGCGGGGCAAATTGTCGGGTGATGTGCGATTATCTCAATTTGGAGGGTTTAGGGTACCCTCACAAGTTTGCCTCAGGCAGCAAAAAGTCTAGAACTGGCCCTGATATTACTGTATATGTATTGATACACATGAAAAATGTTCATTAAAATACACTTATTAGCAAGGTGATTAAAGCAGATGACCACTTCTGGCCTGGTTTTGAGGCTCTTTATGATGACCTGTCAGAGCCAGACTACTACCACACAGGGCCCTAAGCAGAGCAATAAATGAAGGGGCCCACTCCACAGCCATTCTGTTTAAAGGATGTCCCCCCAGTATTGGTGCAGTATAGTCAGTTGGATGTCCCCCTATTATAGGTAGCCCTATAGTATGGGTAGCCAGTTTCCACCCCCCCCCCCCTCCCAGCATAGGTAGCCAGATGTTCCCCCAGTATAGGTAGCCAGGTGACCCTCAACAATAGGTAGTCAGATAACCCCCAGTACAGATAGTCAGCTGTCACTCCTCAGTATAGGTAGCCAGATGTCTTCTCCCCCCCCCCCCACCTGTTTAGGTAGACAGATATTTCCCCAGAATAGGTGGCCAGATACCCCCTCAGTATAGATAGCCAGACAACCTCCCCTAGTAGAGGTAACCAGAGCCACATTCCTCCCACTGATGGGTCACATGATAAGAGACCCTGGCTACCGCCATAGAGATCAGACACTAATAGGCATTGAGGAGAACCTGCACCGAGGAGATTAGTCATTACAGCCCGTCATTACAGCCTCCAGTGTTTGTCTGACAGCTCTAACAAGCTAAACTAATTTTCCGATTGATTTCCTTCACTTCTATGGAAATTGACCGGAAAATGGATTGGAAAATCGAACAAAATTAAGATAGGACATGTTTAAAAAAATCGATCTGGCAGGTAAATCTAATGCGAGGTACATACGATACAATTTTATTCATTTATTTATTTATTTATTGTATTTATAAAGCGCCAACATATTACGCAGCGCTGGACATTAGTTTAGGTTACAGACAATATTTAGGGGTGACATACAGCAAAATGACAATACATGAATACAAGAAAGACCACATCATGCAGCACAGTAGGAGTACAAGGTAATGCTTAGTCAGTCACAGGAGGGGAGCATGGAGATTAGGTAAGTTAGGTTCACTCAGATGCATAGCATGGGTGCACAGTAATGGAGGTGCATGATCAGGTAGGACACAAAAGGAGGACGACCCTGCCCAAAGGCTTACAATCTAGAGGGAGAGGTAGGGACACGAGAGGTAGGGGACCAGAGTTCAGCTGTAGGTTTAGAGCACTTGTGAGGGGTAGTAGGCCAGATTGAAAAGGTGATTTTTGAGGGCTGTTTGAGGAATTTTGTGTTAGATACATAGTTCGACAGATAATTTCCAACATTTTTCTTACTTTCGATCATTTTTCTGATCGATTTCTCATCGAAGTGAATGGAAATAGATAAGAAAAGATAACAGAATCAAATCGTAAATCGATCGGACGGAAAATCGACAAAAAAAATGCATCGTCTGTACCCAGCATTACAGCAAATTGTATTGTGTGTACCTAGCATAAGGAGATTGGGGTGTACTGAGAGCATTTCTGCAGACATTGATTTTAACCCCTTCAGGACCAAGGACGTTACAGTTACGTCCTCTGTGTGGCTGTCTGTGGCTGATAGAACGTAACTGTAACATCCTTGAAGTCCTGCCACTCCCGGCGCAATTGCACGCACCCGAGAGGGGAGATTCAGTCATATGACAGCTGACATCTCCCCTCACTGATCATGGGCCATGGCGATTGGCTCCTGATCACGTGATCACTACGATTGCCTCAGATCGTAGTGATCTCTGAAGCAGCAGCGATGGCTGAAGAGGAAGAAGAGGACCCACTCACCTCTCCTGATGTTCCTCTGGTGATTGTCGCTTACCTCCGCTCTGTATGGCATCTAGCCTCATTATGCCTCTAGACGGGTCCCGGCTTGATGACATCATCAAGCCAGGAGCTGGAACTTAGGTCCAGTTCACATTAGCGTTTTTTACCGGAACGTAACCGGAACGTATACTGTACAAACGGAACGGATGTGCATGGATCCAATGTTAACTTATGGATCCATTCACATGCGTCTGTTTGTACGGATATGTTCCGTACGTTCCGGTCCCCGGACCTAAAAATTGCTGCATGCCCTAATTTTCCGGATCGTTCTGCTTAGCGGAACGGATCCGGACAAAAATGCAGCAGCATTGGGGGCAATGGGAAACGGAACGTTTCTTTACACTAGTGAAGAAACGGACCGTTCCAAGGGAGATGAGGGCATGGGCCGACGCAAATCTAGTGACGGGAGGGTGAGGGTGCAGCAGCCAGGCTGGTGGACTAGGGAGGGTTTATACATACCTAATCTTCCGTAGCAGCCGGCGGTAGAGGCTTCCGTCTTCTTCCGCGTCATGTGACTACATGATGCGTCATGTGACTAGTCACATGACGTGCTGTGTAGTCACAGCGGAAGAAGAGGAACCCTCTACCGCCACTGCTGCAGAAGATTAGGTATGTATTTGCTGAATGAAAACGGATTTGATAAATCATTAATGACATCCGTTTTCATATGTAAACCAAGCCACGGACTGAGCCATCCGGATCCAGTGAAGCAAAACCTGATACGCTCACCGGATCCTTTTGGCTCATTTTGCAGATGTGAACCGGGCCTTAGCGGCAGTGCGATCCTGGATGTCAGATAGAGCTGCTCCTCGCTGGATCATAGGATGTGAGTAATGACTTCTACCTATACTGGGGACATCTATCTTCACTGCGGACACCCATGCCTGGCTATATATACTGACTATCTAAGCTGCGGACGCCTAAACCATGAAAAACTGCTCTGGTCCTGAAGGGGGATTTTAATGATGGTCCCCGAGTAGTAAAAGGACCATAAACAGTTACTTAAAACACATGGACGGCAAGTTTCACCTCAGTTGTTTTTGTTTCACTTTGAGGGCTCTAAAGAGCAACAAGAACCAGAAACTGGAACCTCTCAGTATAAACTTTCACCTTTGGGTCACATAGTGCATGCAGCAGCTAAAAATTTAATCTATAGCAAATGGATTTACCTGTCTTACCCAACGGTGTGGGATATTCATCAGGAACTCTTACACCTATTTACTATGGATAATTTGGATGCATGGGCTCATACAGAACAGAGTGCCAAATCTTTCTTTAAGAAATGGAAGAAATATATAGAATAAAGTTTTTCTCAGGAAGACATTCAGCAAATTGTTAAACCTTTTCGATATTCTACATGGTACGCTATCTTGGACCTTTTAGATCAGTTAGGCTCTTTGAAGCTAACCTAAATTCAGATGTTTGAAGTGGTAAAAAGGGACAGTGGAAAGGGAATGGGGAGGGGATAAAGGGGAAGAATTTGGGAGGGAAGGGTTCTTTGGGTTTTTTGTATTTTGTTGTTTTATTGTATTTTTTCTCACATACTTAGTTACTAATACTGGATGTTCAATGTGAAGGCCTGAATGCCAAAACCCACCAGTACAATTTGGTACCTGTGTCATATATGAAAATGTTATACTTTTTGTTAATAAAAAAAAAACCTTGACCCTTGACCTTTAACTGGACCCCGATCAACTGCTTGGGATGCTCGGTTGGCAATCTGGCCCTGCCTAGTAGTATTGATTTATGTAGTGTGGCTGGTTGATGGGGTAGAGATGGGACAGTCATGCCCCCTGCAAGGGTAGAGTTGAGCCTGACTGCCCACTTGGAGGGAGGGCTTATGTGAACTTCAAAGCAGTAGACTCTGTAGGTGAGTGTAGCAGGGAAGGGTTGGGTGGGACAGATCTTTCATCCTTTTGTGGTAAGTGGGGAAAAGTGTCAGGCTGTAAATCAAAGAACCCCCCCCCCCCCCACAGGGCTTTAATACTGCAGTGCAACTTATATCATGACGGCACTTCAGACTCACCACATGTACAGTGCACAGAAATTAGAAGTGCTTCAGACCTTGTCGTTTTTCCACATTTCTGTCCTTTTATCCACTACAAATACAACACTAAAATTTCACATCCACCTCAAAGAATTGCACACACAGCAGTTTCAAATCTGCACTAAATCTCTTTGCATATTAGTCTCTACATAATTAGAAAGGGGCATGGAAGAGGCATTATAAGCATTTCATAGAGTAGACACATTTATTTTCACACAGTGTGATTTCTGATGCAGGGGAGGTTGAATTATTTACTGAGCCTAAAAATGTATCCTGTCATCACTCTTCATACATTTTAGCTCTACATACATCACTCTACGGTCTTGCCTCTCTACTCTTTAACCTCACCGTAAAGCTCCAAAATATCACTCTTATCTTGTTCTGGTTCATGGTAATGCTTTCTCCATTTGCCTTAGTCTTTCAATGTCAGATGTACTGAGCTAAAACTGGCAATCAATCATTACGTATATGGAAAGCCTCAAGCAGGGCATACGGCCGGACTAAATCACACTGAGGCCATTAGTGTGTGCAAATTACGCCTCTGGAAATACATATATATATCTCCAGAGCACTATATATAAACCAGCAATTCTTCTGAATTACAAGAGTGACATTTCAGGACGTCTCCTCTCTTGATATGCAGTACTTGAACCACTTCTACGGATCCCATGCACAATAGAACATGAGATCTCTCTCTCTCTCTGTATATATACAGGATCTTCTCAAAAAATGTGCATATTGTGATAAAGTTCATTATTTTCTGTAATGTACTGATAAACATTAGACTTTCATATAGTTCTGATTCAAATACACACAACTGAAGTAGTTCAAGCAGAACCTTTTGCAGAAATCACTGCTTCAATGCTGCGTGGCATGGAGGCAATCAGCCTGTGGCACTGCTCAGGTGTTATGGAGGCCCATTTCTGCAAAAGGATTCCCGACCAAGTATTGAGTGCATAACTGAACATAATTATTTGAAGGTTGACTTTTTTTGCTTTAAAAACACTTTTCTTTTATTAGTCGGATGAAATATGCTAATTTTTTGAGATAGGAAATTTGGGTTTTCATGAGCTGTATGCCAAAATCATCAATATTAAAACAATAAAAGGCTTGGAACTACTGCAGGTGTGTGTATTTGAATCAGAACTATATGAAAGTCTAATGTTTATCAGTACATTACAGAAAATAATGAACTGTATCACAATATGCTAATTCTTTGAGAAGATCCTGTATATATATACATCCCCATAATGATAATTTGGGCCTCCATTGTAATAATCTTAAAGGGGCACTATGGCGAAAAATTGTAAAATTTAAAATATGTGCAAACATACACAAATTAGAAGTACGTTTTTTGCAGAGTAAAATGAGCCATAAATTAGTTTTCTCCTATGTTGTTGTCACTTACAGTAGGTAGTAGAAATCTGACAGAAGCGACAGGTTTTGAACTAGTCCATCCATAGGGGATTCTCAGCAAGGCTTTTATTCTTTATAAAGTTGGACAGATCAACTGCCATTCACTAAGTGCTTTTGAAAATAAATATATCCCTGAGAATCCCCTATGAAGAGATGGACTAGTCCAAAACCTGTCGCTTCTGTCAGATTTCTACTACCTACTGTAAGTGACAGCAGCATAGGAGAAAAGTAATTTATGGCTCATTTTACTCTGAAAAAAATGTATTTCTTATTTGTATAGGTGTGCACATATTTAAAATGTTTAAATTTTTCGCCATAGTGCCCCTTGAACTACTTGCCGGCTGCTGCACGCCAATTGGCGTGAACGGCCGTCTAAGGGGCTAGCAGGAGATCGTGTGCAGGCTGCGAGCGCATCTCCTGCTTGGAAGGCGGAGCGCCGCTCAGGAGACTATTAGACGGCAAATTACTTTGTACAGCGCTGCGATCTGCGTTGTACTGGGGACAGCCGTGTGACATGGCTGTCCCCTCCATTACCGCTGAAATGATCCGCTGTCATAGGCTGAAGCCTATGACGGCCGATCACGCTGGCGGGGGGAGGGAGGGATCGGGGGAAATGAAAAAAAGAATAAAGATATTTATTGTAAAAATAATAAAATAAATATTTATAAAAAAATAATAAACACTGGGGGAGCGATCAGACCCCACCAACAGAGAGCTCTGTTGGTGGGGAGAAAAGGGGGGGGGATTACTTGTGTGCTGAGTTGTATGGCCCTGCAGCTTGGCCTTAAAGCTGCAGTGGCCAATTTTAAGAAAAAGTGCCTGGCCTTTAGGGGGGGGGGGGGGTTAACACTGCGGTCCTCAAGTGGTTAAAGTGGTCTGAAACTCTGACATAGCATTCAATAAAAATGTGTTTTCCTTTTTATTACTCATACAGTTATAATATTTGCTTTTGTGCACATGTAATATTGTCTGTTTACAAATTACAAGTTTCCAAAGTATAGGTTTTCTTACCCTGAAAGCTGACATTGATTTTATTATTTTTCTATTATAACTGCTATTTATTATATATTAAAATCTTCTAATGAGCTATTCTGAACACTGTGTGTGCCTGAAGCAGAGACAGTTTCTCAGAGAGTGTTTGTTTACATTGCAGTGTTGATACATTTGTGTTTAACAAGTAAAAAAGATACTTTTATCTCCAGTTTGGATGCAGATTTGAAGCTGAATAGCAGGAGAAAGTGCTTTGTTTAACCATTTCAGTGATGTTCTGCTAGATTTTTTTTTCCTGGGATAGTAGCTTTCAAGCTGTGAGTAATCTTTTAGGGCCCATTCACACTTAAAAGCGCAAAATGCCAGCGATTTTTGCCGGCGTTTTGCGGGAGTGATTTTCCCACAAAATCACTGAACACTGCGGCGATTTTTCCACGATCGCATTTAGCGCTTCTATAGCACTGAAACGCGATCGCCGGAAAATCGCATGAAAATTGTGCAGGCGACGCATTTGTGTTTCGTGTTTTTGGGTGGTTTGCGGTGATTATCGCAAATCTCCCAAGTAAGAACGAGCCCATAGGGTTTTATTACACTAGCGCATTTAAAAAGCTCTAGCGTTTGAGCGGTTTGCTGAAATCGCCGGCGGACCGTAGTGATCACCATTAGCGATGCGGCGGTAGGGGGGGAGAAGAGGATCCACTCACCTCCCTGCCATTCCCACGACGATCGGCACCCCCCCTCCGCTCTCGCCGACATTGCCGCTCGCTCTGACGTAAGTCCCGGGCCAACCCAGAACTTAGCAGCAGTACGAGCGGAGATGTGTTCCCAGCTGCTCATAGCTGGAGCCTGGGAGATGAGTACAGGCTGCCAGCTACAGGGGCGACACATGGCTACAGGGGGGACGCCAAATCTACATGCCCACAGTAGGGATCTGGCTGCCTGACCCCCCAAAAGGCGCCCCTCCCCCGCAAGAAAAAACGCCTGGTCCTTAAGGGGGGGGGGGCAGC
Source organism: Hyperolius riggenbachi (assembly GCF_040937935.1). NCBI lineage: Eukaryota > Metazoa > Chordata > Amphibia > Anura > Hyperoliidae > Hyperolius > Hyperolius riggenbachi. The sequence continues at coordinate 351,788,979 of NC_090648.1, forward strand.
CAGTCCTCCAAAGGTTAAATTCTTCTACAAAATGTCTTGATAAACTTGGGAATTTGGGAATTCAGGGCCATCCAGGCCCTGATGCAGCTAGGCAGCCCCATTTCATGATGCCCCCACCACCATACTTCACAGTTGGGATGAGGTTTTGATGTTGGTGTGCTGTGCCTCTTTTTTCTCCACACATGGTGTTGTGTGTTTCTTCCAGACAACTCAACTTTGGTTTCATCTGTCCACAGAATATTTTTCCAGTACTGCTGCTGAACATCCAGGTGCTCTTTTGCAAACTTTAAACGTGCAGCAATGTTTTTTTTTGGACAGCAGTGGCTGGCTTCCTCTGGGGTATCCTCCCATGAACTCCATTCTTGTTTAGTGTTTTACGTATGATAGATTCACTAACAGGGATGTTAGCATTTGCCAGAAACTTTTGTAAGTCTTTAGCTGGCATTCTAAGATTCTTCTTCACCTCATTAAGTATTCTGTGTTGCGCTCTTGCAGTCATCTTTACAGGACAGCCACTCCTAGGGAGAGTAGCAGCAGTGCTGAACTTTCTACATTTATAGACAATTTGTCTTACCATGGACTGATGAACAGCAAGGCTTTTGGAGATACTTTTAATACTCTTTACAGCTTTATACAAGTCAACAATTCTTAATCGTAGGTCTTCTGAGAGCTCTTTTGTGCAAGGCATCATTCACATCAGGCAACACTTCTTGGGAAAAGCAAAACCAAAACTCTTGCGGTTTTTTTTATAGTACAGAACAGCTGTAACCAACATTTCCAATGTCATCTCATTGATTGGACTCCAGCTGGCTCACACCTCACTTCAATTAGTTCTTGGAGATGTCATTAGTCTAGGGGTTTAACCACTTTACCCCCCGCGGTACGAATTTCTCCATCCTTTTTTTCCCCCCTAAAAAACCAAGGGATGGAGAAATCCGTACCTTCCGCGCTACCGCCGCTGTCGTGCTCCCGCCGCTCGTGCGCGCCGCCGCCCGCTCGCCCGGAGATCAATGAACGGGAAAATCCATTCCCGTTCATTGATCTAAGTCCCCCGCAATGATCTGCTCCTTCTTTGAGAAACAGCGCGATCATTGTGATTTGCCCAGCCTCCTAGTGCTTCCTGTAAGCGTCCTTCCGGACGCTTACAGGTCGCATGTAAACAAACTCACTGTGGCCATCTTGTGGCCAAATAGTAAAACTACCCCCTTAAGCATTTTACATATACAAATACATTAGTTTTACACAATAAATTAACTCATTACCTCCCACACTCCCCAATTTTTTTTTTTGTAATTAAAAAAAAAAAATACAATAAAAAAAAACCATAAATAGTTACCTTAGGGACTGAACTTTTTAAATATTTATGTCAAGAGGGTATAACACTGTTACTTTATAAACTACTGGCTTGTAATTAGGGATCGATGCAAAACTGAAATAAAATGCACCTTTATTTCCAAATAAAATATTGGCGCCAAACATTGTGATAGGGACATAATTTAAACGGTTTTATAACCGGGACAAATGGGCAAATACATTTCATGGGTTTTAATTACAGTATTTTATTTAAAAACTGTAATGGCCGAAAACTGAAAAATAATATTTTTTTCCCACATTTTTTCCTATTTTCTCATTAAAACACATTTAGAATAAAATAATTCTTGGCATAATGTCCTACCTAAAGAAAGCCTAATTGGTGGCGGAAAAAACAAGATATAGTTCATTTCATTGTGATAAGTAATTATAAAGTTATAGACGAATGAATGGAAGGAGCACTGAAAGGTAATAATTGCTCTGGTGTTCAAGGGGTAAAACCCCTCAGTGGTGAAGTGGTTAAATACCTTTTCCACCTGCACTGTGAATGTTTACATGGTGTGTTCAATAAAAACATGGAAACATTTAATTATTTGTGTGGTATTAGTTCAAGCAGACTGTGATTGTCTATTGTTGTGACTTAGGTGAAGATCACATCACATTTTATGATCAATTTGTGCAGAAATCCATATCATTCCAAAAGGTTCACCTATTTTTTATTACCACTGTATGTGGAAGTATGGTATTTTTGAGCCTAGCATAGATTATTTTCTTGAGCTTTGATGTAATTGTTGTTATTTATGACAGCACTTATTTTTGTTTTTTGCTTGCACTGCTTTGTGTTTATCATGCAGTATAATCCCATTTGGACAGTGATAAAGCCAGGAAACGCCACCCTTAAGATGTCAGAAACAGGAGCCACATAACAGCAGGACGACCACCTGGTCCCTGGTCATCCTGCTGTTATGCGGCTCCTGTTTTGACATCTTGAGGGTAGCTTTTCCAGGCTTTATCATTGTCCAGATGGATTGTACTGTATGACATCAGCTTTTTCTATGCAGATGTACACTATGTGTATAAAGGCCTGAAGAAGGATCACTATGTTCTGAAACAAGTCGACGTTGTTGCCTCTAGTTTGTTCACTATATACATATTTTTTCACTGATTGTGTCTTTTTACATATCTTAAGCATTGAAGAAAAAACTCTATGCAATTTGCTCTTGGTTTCTGGACAATAAAATCAATTTGCAGCTATATAGCCTTGTATTTATTGAAGTATCCCTGTTAGTATGCCATAATACTACAATTTAGTTTCGACTTTTCTACTATAAATGTGTGTTCTGCATTTTAAAATCCAGTTAATATAAGCAAACTACTCCACTTACTCCACTTTTGCCCAGCCAAACAGAACTGGTCTTAAGCTATGTATACACATCAGATTTTTTTATGCATATATTTTTTGGGGTCATAGTTGCACACACTCGTCACAAGTGAAATTGCAGAACCATGTAAAAAATGCATGTAGCCATATTCAAACAGTACAAATAGACGAGAGTCATATGCAGATGATTACATTTATTTAGTATCACGTAACATGGCTCCTATTTTTGGATAAGACCATATCCTGCAGCTGCATGACTTGAATTTGTCAGTGTGAATAATTGCCATGTGTGTTGAGCATGACATGAGTACCATCCAGTGATGTGTGGCATGATAGGATGCAAGAACATCAGAGAACATGGTGAAGTGTATCGAACAGGTGCACAACAGAGCACACAGACCAGCAGATTCGCCAAACGGCTCATTGCGACCCATTTGCAACAGCAAGTGACATCCATAACAGCCTGCCATCATCAAGAGTTGCACTTGTGTGCAACCAACCCATCTGCCCCAAATCATGATGCCCCATTTGGGGCCAATGTGATGTTCTGTGAAATGGGCTGGTACTCCCCAGGGCAGAAGCGACTTTCATCTGTAAATAATTGCAATGATGGCGACACCACAGCAGATGTGCAGACCTCGAACAAGGGTTTAATGGAACCCCAGTGGCTGGTCGGTGTGCGTGCATCTGTATTTCATGTAGCCTGTTGCAAATGGTTGCTGGCGGCAGACTGTTTCCAATGTCAACAGCCGTTGCAAATGGGTTTTGACAAGCTGTTTAGCAAATCTGCCAGTCAGGGCATTCTGTTGTATACATATTCAAACCACTCCCTCTTCGGCATGCTCCCTGAAGTTCCTTTGTACTATCCTGTCACACATCGGACCCACCATGTATAGCAATTGCATGCATCCACAAATTTGGGTTAAGCAACTCCTGGATATGGTCTTACCAGAAGTGAGGTGTCACGTGACCCGATACTTACAAAAATGTAATCATTTGCATCTCTCTTCAACAGTTACTTTGATTTGCATACAGCTACGTGCACCTTTCCCTGTTGGTGCAATTTTACTTGTGATGAGTGTAGTTCGTTGGGTTGAAAAAAAGACATCTATTTATCAAGATCAACCAGAAAATAAGATACCACACTGGCCCACACCCTGATATTGGCCAGATATCAGAGCTGTTATCTTCCAAGACAGAAAATCCTTGACTAATGCTATTGTTGTCCCTGCAGCGAGTACTCCTTCTTCTCCTCTTCACAGAACAAGACAATGATTATTCCTAAACTGACACCTGAAACAATCAGGAACAATCACCTTGGGCAACAACTAATAGGGTAGCTGAACGCCGTTGGAGAAAAACTAATACTAATGAGGATTTCATTACTTACAAAAAAGAGTTGAACAAGTTTAAAACCGCTCTCTCTTCTGCAAAACAATCATACTTCTCCTCCCTCATATCCTCCCACTTGCACAATCCAAAGCGCCTGTTCAGTACTTTCAACTCCCTTCTCCGTCCACCCCCTCGTCCTCCTTCTTCATGCTTATCAGCTGAAGAATTTGCAACATACTTCACAGATAAAATTGCAAAAATCTGTAGTGTGTTTTCCACGCAGACATCAAACTCCATCTCCACTCCTCTTGTTGACTGCTCTCTTTCCAGTTTCTCTCCACTCTCTGAACATTCGCTCTCTTCCCTTATCTCCAAATCCCATCTAACCACCTGTTCTTTGGATCCTATCCCATCACATCTCATTCCACAGCTATCCACATCCCTCATCCCTGCCCTAACATCGCTGTTTAACCTATCCCTCTCCTCCGGAATTTTTCCATCCTCACTCAAGAGGGCTGTTGTAACACCACTACTTAAAAAACCATCTCTAGACCCCACCGAACTTGCTAACTACCGCCCAGTGTCACTTCTTCCATTTGCATCTAAATTACTTGAACGCCACATCCATGCTGAACTAAGTCAGTATTTATCTGCAAATTCCTTGCTCGATCAGTTCCAATCTGGCTTCCGGCCAAACCACTCCACAGAAACAGCACTCACCAAAGTAGCTAATGATCTCCTCACAGCTAAATCCAAAGGCTATTATTCCATACTCATCCTTCTAGATCTGTCATCAGCATTCGACACTGTCGACCACACTCTACTCCTACAGATCCTTTCATCTATAGGAATAAAGGACCTCTCTCTCTCTCCTGGATATCTTCCTACCTGTCTGGAAGGTCTTTCACTGTTTCCTATTCAGATCAGGCCTCCTCTTCACATCCACTGTCTGTAGGGGTACCTCAAGGCTCTGTCCTCGTTCCCCTCCTCTTCTCCATCTACATGCACGGTCTTGGTAACTTAATCAGCTCATTCGGTTTCCAATACCACCTATATGCAGACGATACACAGCTGTACCTCTCGGCCCCAGACCTTAACTCCCTCCTCACACGGGTTCCCGACTGCCTGTCCGCTATCTCCTCTTTTATGTCCTCTCGCTTCTTAAAACTCAATATGAATAAAACTGAACTAATAGTCTTTCCACCATCCCTGTCCACCCCTTTGCCTGATATTACAATAAATGTTAACAACACGTCTATAACATCAGTTCCCAAAGCACGGTGCCTGGGGGTAATATTTGATTCTTCTCTCTCATTTACTCCTCACATTAACTCCCTAACCAGCTCCTGCCATTTCCAACTGAAAAACATAGCACGTATCCGACCTTTTCTCTCCCATGACACAACCAAAATGTTAGTACATGCTCTTATTATATCTCGATTGGACTATTGCAATATATTGCTTGGTGGACTTCCAACTAACCGACTATCACCGCTCAATTCTGTACTGAACTCTGCTGCTCGACTCATTCATCTCTCCTCTCGCTCTTCCTCTGCTGACCCTCTCTGTCAAGCTCTTCACTGGCTACCAATTAATGAGAGGATTCAGTTCAAACTCTTAACCATAACCTACAAAGCTCTCCACAATCTCTCTCCCCTGTACATCTCCTCACTAGTCTCCAGATACCAACCCAACCGCAATCTCAGATCTGCACACGAGCTTCTTCTATCCTCTTCTACAATTACCTCCTCACATTCACGTGTACAAGACTTCTCACGTGCCTCACCCCTCCTCTGGAATGCCCTTCCACAACACATCCGCCACTCTCCCACCTTTGAAATCTTTAAACGCTCCCTCAAAACCCACCTTTTCCGACAAGCATATTCTCTAGCTTAGGCCATGCACCCACTAAATAACCTAATTACGCACTGCCTGTACATATACTGTATACTTCCCCCACCTCTTGTTTCCACCCCATTCCTTCAGATTGTAAGCTCGCAAGGGCAGGGCTCTCACCCTTTTGTGTCATGGAATGTTATTAATTCAATTGCTTGCACACTGTTAGAAATGTATACATTTTAGTCATCCTGTTAAATCAAATTGTAATCAGCAGTGCTGTATCTTGTATCAGTGTTCATATTTCCATGTATATCATTGTCTGTATCATTATGTATCCCTTGTTTGTTTTCTTACATTGTACAGCGCCACGGAATATGTTGGCGCTTTATAAATAAATAAATAATAATAATAATAATAATAATAATATGTAAATGAAGCAAAACCATTGATATCCTCCAGCCTAAAAAAAAACATAAAAACACACGAAACTTTCAACTAATAAAGGCACATTATGAAGAAGTCTGCTTCTACAGATCCCATATACTCTGGTGGCTGGAATATTCAGGTCCCTTTTACACTATCAAGCTAAACCTGCGTTGTGTTACCCTATTTTGCCACAAGGAGCTGCAAAAGCAATGAAAGTCAATGGAGACTTTCACATTTACTGCGGTCCCTTCATTGCATTATACTGGAAGTGCCCGATCCGCCGAAGCAGGGGCAACACTGCGTTACCACAGGATTTCTTTGGCGGCGGAAGTAATGTAAGTCAATTGGTGATGCGTATCTTTTAGAAAGCTGCATTGGGGTGCACATGCCTGGGACAGGTATGTGACGGGGATCCCCGGAACTGCCAGTGACGTACTTTCTGTCCAGCAGGGAGTACATCACCAGGCAAGGGGCAGTGAGGAGCGTTCGGGAGACGGCACTATGCTTATGACCCTGTTAATGTACACTGCGGCAGAGTCATATGTTTGTGTTCTTTTTCATTGTGGTGTGGTGAGAATGGGGCATCACACCACAATGCACACTTTAAGTGTGAAACCAGACTCCAAATTTTAGTGTGTTTTGTTTTTTAATTAGAATGAAAGATACTAGCATCTGGGTCTAATCATTCTACATGCACTCAGGCCAGTTATAGAGTTCTTATGATTTAATAAATACGGTATGTTTTTTTAAATGACTACACTACAAAACTATAGGGACTACGATCTTAACATAATAAAAAAAAGTGAGCTTCCAGGCAGCATTAGCATCACTGATTCTCTAGTCACAATGTTTCCAAAATCATTTAGCAAGGGCTAGGTATACAAAACAGCTTTTCTTGGTTTCCTTGTGTACTCATTTGCTTCAGGGGAACAGCATTTTTTGGAAAACGACCAAAATGGCAGCCTCCTCGAAATGACAGATGCACTTTAATGAACAATAACCAGGATCTTATTTAACTATAACCTATGAAGAAAAAAAGGGTCCTGGTTATATATTTAGTCATTTGCAAGCATAAGGGACATTTCCAAGACAATTATCCTAATATGATAATGAGATATGTTGGTACATCCATGTATTATTATTATTATTTTCACAGCCATAATTATCATTTTCAATGGAAGTGAATATAGCATATATAGTGAGGAGGCATGAATCTGACAAGCTGAAGGTGTCAACAAAAAGAGACCTCAGTATGGATTTTGGTACTAATTACTAACTGCAAAATGTATTGACTTCAGTGCTTTAGTTGCCTTATAATGAGGCATGGACAGGAATATTTTTGGTGCTCACCAGTAGAACAAACTAATTGCAAGAGAATTTTCCCCGAAATCATAAATAGCACCAAAAATAATCAATTGGGTCTTTTCATCATCGTTTGAGTTCATCGCCTGGACATTATTGAGCAGAAGATCTCTCTTAAATAATAACAGCTTGCTTGTTAGTTGACAATGGTAGAACTGAGAAAATCAGTTATTCAGTTCAGCATATTAATGGAAATCTGTAATCGCCAATTCCATTAGAAGCCAGCATGTGTACTGGTACAAATATCCCATGTTAGGTAGGTGCAGAGTCCTCGGGGGCCATCTAACTGCCTATGCAAATATAAGCTTTTCAGCAACCAAATCATAGGATGTGCTCTGGAGGGCTGACAGATAAGAGGGAAGGTATGTATTAGCATGGATGCCCTTTTTTGGTATTCTACAGTTGCTTTCATGAGAATAGGTTTGTTTTAAAAGTTATAAACTATTTTTCCCATGGTTATTTATGTGTGTAAGTTACCTAAGACCCCACGGGCAGAAAGGCTTCAACCTGCAGTCTATGTGATGCCTGATTAGCAACTTTTAAGCCCCATCTTAACCATACAATTTTTTGTCCGATTCGATTCAATTCGATTCATTGATTTGATTTGATTCAATCTGACATGTCAGATTGGGATTCGATTAGACTCAATTTGGCATTGCAAAACAATGGTGTAACGAACGGTGGAGCACAGAGAGGATCTGATTACCGGTGATCTGCAGTATCACTGGGAATACAGATATATACCAGATTATAAGTGATCTGCAGTATCACCGATAATCCGATATACCAGCTAACCTCTGTACACCTTAGTAGAGTGTAGTGTTTGGTGTAACAGTAACACTTTAGAGGACTAGGCCTCAGAGCAGTAAGGAGTACTGCACGGCTTCCTTCCGAAGACCTGCACTCTCCAAGGCGGGAGGAGTCAGGTAGAGAGAGTAGGAAGGTTTAGTCTGAGAGTGACACTCTGGAGGACGTGTCACTGACAGGACGGGGAACCGCATCCAACAGTAAGGTCGGTTCTCGAGGTCGGACAAGCCAGGTTGTAACACACGGACAGATAAGGTACAGATACAGTAGGCAGAGGCGGAGTCTAAGGGACAGGCAGGGTTCGGCAACAGGGTATCAGAAATATCGAGGTACAAGATCAGGAGGCAGAAACAGAGTCTAAGGACGAGCCGGGGTTCGGCAACAGAGTATCAGAAATATCGAGGTACCAGATCAGAGTTCAGGAGGATAGTCAAGCAGGCAAGAGGTCATAACAGATAATCACAATCAAACTAGTACTTTAAGCTATCAACAGAAACTAGCTAAGTGTAGGATTACAGCTCCAGCTGGTCCCGGCACACTTAAGGATCTGACTACAGGTCTGAGTGCTCCCACGTATGTGTTCGCAACGCCAGACAACCAGCAACTGAACAGCCGCTAGTATATATACACCTACATGTCTCCAGCACCCCCCTAAGTGCTGGACCAATGAGGAGTGGAGCCAGAGTCAGCTGACCAGCCTGGTCAGCTGACTCACTTCTGACTGTCATAAAGTCCCCGCCTCCGTGCGCGCGCCCGCGTCATTCTGCCCGAGGGACTACGTGTCCCAGCCACACCAGCACCGCTCTGCGGTGCCTCTGCAAGGGGGCCATGTGCGCTAACCGGCGCGTCCAATGCGGCGGTTATTCCGCGCTCCACCATGCCCTGCACGGGGACAGCCTCCTCAGAGTGAGTGGAGGCGGCTGCCTCCCCGTGCTCTCTCGCACTGTGCGCGGAAAGAGCCGCCTGCCGCTGAGACATGGCGGCGGCTCTTCCGCGATTCCTTACAAATGGCAAATTGAATCGAATCCCGATTGGACATGTTGGATTTAATCGAATCGGATTAATGAATCGAATCGAAATGAATCGAATCGGGCAAAAAATTGTATGGTGTAGATGGGGCTTAAAGGAGTAGCACTAAAAAGCTGTGGCACAGCATTAGGACTCTGGAATATTGGGGCACATAACAATGGAGAAACAAATGTAATGTAGGGCACAGGTGTGATGGCAAAAAGGGAGCTCGGTTTCCTGGCTGGCAGTCGGGCAGGCATTCACAACTGTCCTGGAAGCAGAATGAACTCATGCAATGCATGCCGGGAGATGTAGTCCATGGATGCCAGTACATTCTCTGCATCACGGCATGTACGGTATACACTCATAACACTGACGGGATATCCAAACTAACGTTGGTGCTGCTGGTGTGAAGGGAAGATGGCAACAGGGGGAACAGAGGAGATTATATTACAGGCAAAATTTCATAGTTAAAAAAAAAAAAAAGGTTGAAAGTACCCCTAAAAGTATAGCTTAGGTGCTATTTATGTTGCCTCAGGAGACAACAAAGCAATAACAGTCAAAATATGAATTTATCAAATGAAAGTTATACAGTCACAGTGTATTTCAGGGTTAAAGTCCACCAGTTCATGGAGGATGCAAGAGAGAGGAAAGTGAAAGTAGGAAGGGGCAGCCGGCTGTATGCTGGGAAGAATGGTTGGCTTGTCTGTAAAGTTCTGTGGAAGATAGAAGTCAAATAAGTGATATAGTATTTTCATATTACAGCTGATATAGGGATACACCATTAACCCATTAGCAACTTCAATAGAGTTACACTGATTTTTTTTACCTCAGTCGACGTAACTCGTGCTGTAAATTTTGGGAATGCTTTGATGGCTCTCTGCTAACAGAATATATAGAAACTGATAGCCTCTGTTATTCTCTTACACTGTCCCTTAGTGAGAAGTGGCCATAAATACACATTACAGCAGTACTAATGAGAAACAATGCATGAGGGTAATGCATGAGTATTAGAGATTATTAAGATGATGCACCCAAGAAACCAAGGCGTGGACTTGTTCTTATCTTATTTCTTTTTAAAGGGTGGTAAGAGAAGATTGTCGATCTGATAAAAAAAAATATTATATGTATATGTGGGTATAAGGGAATATCCCTGTTGAAGATTTTATGGATCGATTTTGTATAAATGGAATGTTATAAATAAAGATATTTAAAGAGAAACAAGGAAATGGAAGATATAAATAAATAAATATAAATAAATTCACTGCTAAAGGGTTAAAGGTAGGTGATACATCATTTACTTCTGGCACTGGAACAAGCGTAAAGGCTCAAGTGACAAATATCTTCTTTTTATCTATAAATGAGTTAATGAACAGTTTCAACATATTAACTACAACATTTGCACAGCATAAAAGTAATTGCATATGTTTGCATACTGTAAATGTAAATTTCTCACCCCAGCAAAAACTGACAGTATCCTAACATTTTTTAATTGGCCTTTTAGACAAACTCCTCATTTATAGCAAAGCAGTGAATGTCTTGCCCTTTTCTCTTATCTTCAATCTTGCAGAGGCTTTGTGGCAGCGGGTGGCATGCGCTCCCTTGAATACAAAACAGACTCTGTTAGAGTATTAATAATAACCAAAGCAAAGTGCTGATCGGGTGACATCAAGATATGACTGTGGAAACTTGTGTTGTTGCAACAAAGCAGATGCCTATTAATAAAAAAACGAATAATTTAGAGGACACAGATAGAAATAGTAAGCAAGGTTAACTTTCAAATGACTGAAAACGTTTTTTTTGCATTGCAAACAGACTTGTGCATAATGTACTACTAGTTCAGTGCTTCAGAGAAATTAAAGTACCCCTGAATCCGGGAAGGGGGGGATTGCAGTGGAGCTGGGGGGTGTTTGAATGACCGTATATACTCATGTATAAGCTGTCCCATGTATAGGCTGACCCCACAACTTTTGCCCGTGATACATCCTAATAATGTGTGATCTGTAGATAGGCCGATCCACCCCCCTATGCCCCTGCCCATCTACCCCCATATGAGATGCAGAGTGAACAGGGCCAGATTTACATCTTTGGAGCCTATAGGCTCATAAGCTCTAGTCCCCTAAACTAAACCCATTAATACAAGCCACACCCCTCAAGTCACACCTTCTTTTCTTATTCAATAAAACCACACAAAGTAATGTAGATTTTACCAAGGACAAGTAGATACGCCCCCTGCATTAGGCAGTTGCTCCTAGTATTGATAACAGATATACTCCCTTTCCTCCTTCACCAAAATAGGAAGCTAGATGTGCCCCCATATTAGATAGGCCCCCTGTTTAGATAGCTGATGTGCCACCCTTTCCCCAGTTTAGGAAGCCAGATGTGACCCCCATATTAGCTAGGCCCCCAGTTTAGATAGCAAATGTGCCCTCCCTTCCCCAGTATAAGTAGTAGGATGAGCCCCCCTTCCCCCAGTATAGGTAGTCTAACCAAATGTGCCCCCTTCCCCCAGAGTAGGTAGTCAGATGTGCTTCAGTTCTCCAGTATAGATAGCCAGACATGCCCCTTATAGGCAGCCAGATCTGCCCCCCTTCACCCCATTATAGAAGCCAGATGTGCACCCCTTCACCCCATATAGATAGCTAGTCAGTCACACATGCTCCACCTATCACACATGCCCCGCCTGTAGGCATGCGCCTACAGTGCCTTATGGCAGATCCAGCCCTGAGAGTGACGCATGCTTGCAGAGTGTATGTATGTGATGATGCTGTGTATATATAGCAGTGTGGTGTATGTGATGATGCTGTGTGTGTATAGCAGAGTGCCTGTATGTAATTATGCAGTGTATCCAATTAATGCTTAACCTCCCTATGCATGCAAGTACAAGCAGGAATTTTGGAATCAGGATGACATCATTTATTGGCTAACTTTAAAAGATGTAAGAAGTAAGCTTCCAGCCAATAGGTCTTCTTCATTCTTTATTCATGTACATTTTGAAGAAGAACTATTGGACAAACAGTTACTTGTGAAGTTGCTGATTGCTGTGAAATGTGCAACTGCTGACAAGTTTTAGCATCTAAATCATGTTTTTAAGAACATTGTATGGGTCTGGAATACACTTTTTAACAAGAGGAAGTAAAACATATATTTTATGCCATGCTTTACTAGATTGCTTGCTTTAGTGTCCAAAAACTCCTCCCTTTGCTATTTTGTAAGATCCCCTTATACTACTACTACTACGACTACTGACACTTTGCGTGTGGTCTGGTATTAGTCATGGAAAGAATCGGTAGACATAACAACAAAAGTTGTTTAGGTGATACCTTTAATGACTAACTGTACAAGATTCCTTTGCAAGCTTTCAAAACAGTTTTGATCCAGTTCTGAAACATGCCTGAAGAAGAAACTTAAAGAGAACCTGTACTGACTAAAATTATTTAAAATAAACACATGAGGTAACTTCTAATGAACATTACATAGTTACCTTGCCATCAGTTCCTCTCAGAAGCTCACCATTTTCTTCTGACAATGATCCCTTCCAGTTCTGATAACATTTTGCCAGAACTGAAATATATCAGTTGCTGTCAGTTATAGCTGAGTGGACAACTGATGTGCCCAGTAATGTCCATGTTTCCCTATGGCTCAAGTGGACGATGTTACAGTTTAACAGTGTGCTGACCAGAAAGCTGTTATGGGGTAATGGCCATTTTTAAAATTGAGGACGGAGAATTCCCTTGATCACAGTGGACAAACAGGACGCGGGACAGGAGAAAGACACTGAGGAGTAGACTACACGGGAGGTAAGTATGACTTGTGTATGCTTATTTTGACTTTTAATTTTCAGTTCAGGTTTTCTTTAAAGTTTCGAAAGCTTGCAAAGGAATCGTGTACAGTTAGTCATTAAAGGTATCACCTAAACAACTTTTGTTGTTATGGCTATGGATACTGACACGTTCTCATCTCTATTTTTGTTGGAAAGTGTCTGTAGTGATATGTTATGTGAAATTAGAATGGGGCTGCAGTGAGAGAACTGCCTTTTTTAAGGGTTGGTTTGGCCTGGTTAGTACCATGGATACTTCTTACTTTATACACTTTGATAACTGAGGCCCAAATATCTTCTTCAGGTAAGGAAACGGTAAGTGTTATTAATTATTGCTGCATAAGTAAAAGATATTCATTTTGATGGTCAGAACATAATTCATCATAATATTACAGGCAGGTCTAATTAAAATTCTAGCTAGAGCACTTGTAGCATTGCATGATTCAGTCCATGCACCCATGTTCTTCTAAAACAGAATGCACATAACAAATAGAATTCATGAAGCATTCAATCCATTCTCTAAATGGGAATGAATGAATTGTCCATCAAGTAGCAGATGATTTGCAGTATAACAACAATTCTCTCTGGTGTAAAGATATTCTGAATAGAGAAAGGTTTTGAGACTGACCATGAGCTATGGTATGATGCTCTACTCTTTTTCACTATAATAATAATATATTTACTTAAAGTCAGATATAAACTTTGACATAACATTCAATAAAAATGTGTTTTCCTACTTTTTATTACCCATACAGTTACCATATATGCTTTTGTGCACAAGTAATATTGTCCATTTACAAATTATAAGTTCCCAAAGTACAGTTTATCTGCTCTTAAAGCTGCCACTGCATTTTATTCATAGCTGATATAATTATATATTAAAATCTTCTAGTGATCACACAACTGTGTGCATACTAGAAGCAGAGACAGCTAGGAATGTAGCAACAGAGGAATGTAAAGAAAAGTTAATGTTATCACTTCTTCAGATGCCGATCAGATGCCGAAGGAGCTTTTCACTGAATGTGATGTGTTTAACTGGTTGAATGCTGTTCTGCCACAAATTTGTTTTTGTCATACTAAGTTTAAGGCGGTAAGTAATCTTTTAGAGTAAGAAAGAAATGCAGAGTTCCAGACCACTTTAAGTTGGGAATGTGAGCCCAGGAGCACCAAAAAATGGCACCAAAGAAAAATCAGGTGTGCCAAGGTCCTCACCCCCGTATCAAGGGCTCGTAGACTGTCCAAAACTGCAAAAGACCGGCACCACACAGTGTAATTATAGCTCAGGGATTTATTGAAGCATTGGATTCCATCCTCTGTCCATACATGCACCTCACGTGGTTGCCAGCATCCACACGTACCCACTTTACTCTAGCAACAATGTGGGGTGCGTGTATGGACAGAGGACAGAGCCCAGAGCCAGCGGCGGACATGGACAGGTAACATATACTGCACTGCGCACTGAGGGGGCACTTTGGACAATAGGGGGGGGGGAGAGATGGCTCGAACCTCAGATTTTGCGTCCGCGGACCTAAAAGTTCGCAAGCAGGAACCGAACATATACTTCAATGGGCAGGCAAATTTTAAAACCTAAAAAAACTGTTTCTGCCCACAAAAGTGATGGTAAAGTTGTTTCAAGGGGTCTAACACCTGGAGGGGGCATGGCGGAGTGAGATACATGACAAAAGTCCCTGGGAAAATTACGGATTTGACGCTGAGTAGGGTTATAACCTCTAAAGGGCAGAAATCACATTGCAGTCCTAAATTAGAGGCATAAAGTGCTTTAAAACGTCTTGCGTGTGTATACATCGATCAGGTAGTGTAAGTAGTGTACAATTTGGGTATCGCCTTTTTTGAAAAATAGTTGCGGCCTGGTATCTTCCACTGCGGTGTCCCAATCGCCACAAATTTTCGGAAGGCCTCAGAGTCCACCAGCTTGTATGGTAACAGCTGGCGGGCTAACAGTTCCACCAAGCCAGGCAGGGCCGGGCCGAGGCATAGGCTGGAGAGGCTCCAGCCTCAGGGTGCAGTGTAGGAGGGGGCGCAGAATTCATTCAGCTGTCATTCCTAATTGTGTTTGAAGTAGAAAGAAATAAGAAAAGGGGATACATAGCAGTGACTGCAAGCCAGATAACTAGAGATTAAGGTGTTGGGGAGGTTTTGGGCCCTGTGGCGCCTCTTAGTCTAATAGCAATTAGGGTGTGACGGCTGGGGTGGGAGGGATGGAGGGGCGCACTTTGGTGTCTCAGCCTTGGGTGCTGGAGGACCTTGTCCCGACTCTGAAGCCAGCTGTCAGACACCGGGCAAGGGGGTGACTGGCAGACATTGGCATCTTCTGCTCAAATGTTTCCTTAATAGACACCTGGCTGCTTTGGGCAGAGGAGCAGGAACTGCTCAAGGTGAGAGGCGGAGTGGAGGAGGATGGCTGTGAAGGTACAAGGGCAGCAGAGGATAAAGCGGCTGAAGATGCCGCACCTGGAGGAGGAAGAGGATGCGGAGGGTGGCTTTGCATTTGCGTGCTTCTTTTCCTCATGTGCTCATCCCATTGGTGTTTGTGCTTCAAGATCAAGTGCCTTCGTAAGGCTGATGTCCCTAGGTGGGTGTTGCTTTTTCCACGACTCAATTTTTGGTGGCAGATAGTACAGATGGCATCGCTGTAATCTGAGGATGACACACAAATAAAATTCCACACTGGTGAGCTCTGGGATGACGGCATTTGGGTCGTGGCGGCAGCAGCTGACTTTGAAGGGCGTGTTGGCTGGCGGTCCCTAGGTGGCGATACATGCCTCCAGACACTGACACGAGCTGTTTCCAAAGAGCTCCCACTGCTTCTTACAGCAACTCGTCTCCTCCTCCTCCTCTCTGACTCCCCCTCTGAACTGTCTCCCTGTTCATCTAGTCTTTTGGGATCCCACTTGACATCCATGCCATGATCATCATCATCATCCACAGCTTCCAAAACTGCACCAACAACAGGTACTTCATCATCCTCAAACCTTACATCCATAGTGACGCCTAACTCAGACGTATGAGGTGTTGTAACATCATATGCGCCATCATCTTGGAACAATAATGGTTGTGGATCAGTAAATTCACCACAAACATGTGTGAATAACTCCTGCGACATCTGAAGTGGAGCGGCTGTGGTGCTAGTAGCAGCGATGGTGGCTGCCGGCTGAGTGTTAAGTAGTTGTGGGGTGCCAGAATCAAAGCAGGAGGAGGAACATATGTCACGGTTCCATGTGGAAGCTGAGGAAGATGAGGTGTTCAGTGTTAAATAGTCAACTACGTCCTGACAATCTTTTGGGTTGAGGGTACGTGTCTCCTGAACACTACTTTGGTCGAGGGCTACACGAAATCACGCCAGCACGACCTTGAACAGACCTGCAGGGTGGCCTGCCTCTGCCTGTTATTTTTTCCATATGGGGGGGGGGGGGGGGTTTGCAAAGGTTAGAAGAGAATAGTAGAACTACAAGGGCCAGCAACTGACTGTGGCCTGCATGCAGTGTGTAACCCACACAGATATCAATAACAGATACAGTTGGAAGCTAAGCACAGCTTAGGATGATGATAGTAAGACTGCAAGGCCCAGCAATGACTGTGGCCTGGCCTGTATGCAGTGTCTCACACACACACACAAAAAAAAAACATAAACAAATAGAACAATATGAGCCCTCAAAAGGGCTTTTGTTTTGGGATGCTTTCAGCAATAAAGAACAGCCTAGCTAACTGTTCCTGCCACTCTGTGGGCTGTATGCACTGTATCACCCACAAAGTGAGCTATGGTATAGTAAGTTATATCACACAAGTACAGTGGAAAGATATGAACTGGTATAATACAGTGTGCTGTCACACAGATACAGTGGAAATGTATGCACTGGTATAATACAGTGTGCTGTCACACAAATACAGTGAAAAGGTATGCACTGGTATAATACAGTGTGCTGTCACACAAATACAGTGGAAAGTTATGCACAGCAGTGATGCTCGGATACCCCTTTTTATTATTCGAGTTAGGTCGAATTCGAATAGTAAATTATTCGAGTTAGGTCGAATATTCGAGTCGCATATTTTTTACTATTCGATTCGACCTCGGTATTCAAGCTCACTATTCGAGTCGGTATTCGAGCTCATTATTCGAGCTGACTATTCGAATTAGCCTTAAATAGCTTCCAACACTTGTTTTGGGGGTGAATGATGCAAGAAACATCCTTTTTTCCAAGTAACAACAACAAGTGATTATGTGGGGATGTTCCTTTAAAAAAAAAAAAAAAGTTTGAATGAGGTGTGTCCAAAATTCTGTTCAATACTGTATATACTTCTTCTTCTTCTTCTTCTTTATCTTCTTCTTCTTCTTTATCTTCTATATCTTCTTCTTCTTCTTCTTCTATTTCTTCTTCTTCTATTTCTTCTATATCTTCTTCTTCTATTTCTTATATATCTTCTTCTTCTTCTTCTATATCTTCTTATTCTTCTATATCTTCTTCTTCTATATCTTCTTCTTCTTCTTCTTTTTCTATATCTTCTTCTTATTATTATTTTTCTATATCTTCTTCTTCTTCTTCTTCTTTTTCTATATCTTCTTCTTCTTCTTTTTCTATATCTTCTTCTTTTTCTTCTATATCTTCTTCTTCTTCTTTTTCTTCTTCACCACTTTTTTCCATCTCTTTTTTTTTTATTATTTTAAAGAAATGCAGCTATTTTTGAGCGTAATAAATAGCTGGTGGCGCATGGTGGAAGCGCCATTGTATGTGCTCCCTGGCAGTGGAAACACACAGACAGCAGGAGGTAAATTCAGCAGCAGGAGGAGGTGGAGGAGGAGGATGAGTGTGTGGCAGTGGCAGCAGGCAGTCAATGAGGCAGGCAGCGAGACATAATAGGCTGTGGTACCTAGAGGTGATACCAGGCCGTAAATACACAGCATGAGGTCCCAGACAGCGGTCGTGCAGCCCACATCGTGTCCAATACACAACTGGGACAACACAGTTTTCAACCCGGGCACCTCAGAAAAATTAAACCTTTTTTTTATTTATTTATTTATTTTTTTTACAGCAAATTACACAGATATAGCTATTGTTGGACGTAATAGCTGGTGGCAGAGTGGCAGCAGAAGGTAATTCTGTGTACCCTGGCAGCGAGAAACAAAGACAAACAGCAGCAGCAGGAGGAATGGAGGAGTAGTGTGAGTGTGACAGTAGGCAGGCAGCGTGACATAATAGCCCTGGTACCTAGCGGTGATACCAGGGCTGTAAATAAACACAACAGGAGGTCCCAGGCAGCGGTCGTGCAGCCCACATCGTGTCCAATACACAACTGGGACAACACAGTTTTCAACTCGGGCACCTCAGAAAAATTAAACCTTTTTTTTTTATTTAATTTTTTTTTTTACAGCAAATTACACAGATATAGCTATTGTTGGATGTAATAGCTGGTGGCAGAGTGGCAGCAGAAGGTAATTCTGTGTACCCTGGCAGTGGGAAACACAGACAGACAGCAGCAGCAGGAGGAATGGAGGAGTAGTGTGAGTGTGGCAGCAGGCAGGCAACGTGACATAATAGCCCTGGTACCCAGCGGTGATACCAGGGCTGTAAATAAACACAACAGGAGGTCCCAGACAGCGGTCGTGCAGCCCACATCGTGTCCAATACACAACTGGGTTAACACAGTTTTCAACCCGGGCACCTCAGAAAAATTAAACTTTTTTTTTTTTTTTTTTTTTTTTTTTACAGCAAATTACACAGATATAGCTATTGTTGGACGTAATAGCTGGTGGCAGAGTGGCAGCAGAAGGTAATTCTGTGTACCCTGGCAGTGGGAAACACAGACAGACAGCAGAAGGGCAGTACACAGCAGCCCACTGTAGGTGTAAAAGGTGTGGCTGCAGGCGACGTAATAGTCAAAGTGAACCAGGCTGGCTTAGTGAGCAGGAGCCAGGAGGTGGTAAAGGGTGTTAAGGCATGTTAACGATGGTTCCGGCACCCACTACATGTCCCCCTCTCGCTGACAACAGGGGCCAGGAACTCGCCTTCCACCCACGCCTGGTTCATCTTGAGAAACGTCAGTCTGTCCACAGACTTGTGGGACAGACATGAGCGTTTCTCGGTGACCACGCCACCAGCTGCACTGAAGCAGCGCTCAGACAGCACGCTGGAAGGGGGTCAGGACAGCACTTCCAGGGCGTACTGCGCCAGCTCGCTCCAGATCTCCAGGCTCTTGACCCAATACTCCATGGGATCAACAGGGGCATCGCTGTCAAGCCCGCTGTAGGACCCCATGTAGTCAGCCACCATGCGGGTCAGGCGCTGGCTGTGACCGGAGGAGGATGCTGCTGCATGCACCTCCTCTCTAGTCACTGCTGGAGCCTCTACAGTCCTGTAGAGCTCGTTGCTGAGAGACAGCAGGTCTGTGGTGCACTTGCTGCTGGATGCAGGCACCTGCTGCTGCCTCTGTGCTGGCTGGACAGGGGGGGGGGGGTGGAAGGCTGGGGGAAGGCTTCCTCCAAGCGCTCAACAAGGGCCTGGCTGCAAGCTCCTTATTTGTTGCGCTGGGTCTCCTACTGCAGGAAGCAGGAACTGGCTCAACTTTCCCTTGAGGCGCGGGTCCAACATCATGCTGATCCAGATGTCCTCCCTCTGCTTCATCTGGATCACCCTGGGGTCCCTGCGCAGGCACCTCAGCATGTGCGCTGCCATTGGGAAGAGGCGGGCCATGTGTGCTGGCACATCGACGATGCTGTCCTCATCCTCCTCCTCTGCCGCCTCATTCTCTCTCTACCCCCGCACCAACTCAGTTGCACTGTGCTGATCCCCCTCATCAGCAGCAAGGTCAGGGACCTCCACCAAGACCTCCTCCTCCTCCCCCTCAGAGGTGGACTGTGCAGTTGCATGCCGCTCCTGCTGGGCCAAGGCTGCCGCTCCCTGTTCCAGCAAAGCATCGAGGGCCCTGTCCAGCAGACAAACCAGGGGCACCCACTCGCACACCATAGCATGGTCCCTGCTCACCATGTTAGTGGCCTGCAGAAAGGGAGCCAGCACTAAGCACACCTGCTGCATGTGCCCCCAGTCGTCATCAGGGACGATGGACGGGATGTTGCTGGTCTTGTCCCTTTTCTGAGCGGCGGACACAGTGGCCAGGGCAAGGTACTGGTTGACAGCGTGCTTCTGTTCAACCAGACGCTCCAACATCGCCAGGGTGGAGTTCCAGTGAGTTGGAACGTCAAGGATCAGCCGATGGCGTGGAAGCTCCAGCTCCTTTTGCACGTCTTCCAGGCTCACAGAGGCTGCAGGCGAGCGCCGGAAGTGACGCACAACATTCCTTGCTGTTTCCAGCAGATCGCCCATCCCCTGGTAGGTGCGCAAGAACTTCTGCACCACCAGGTTCAGCACATGGGCAAGACAGGGGATGTGAGTCAGGTTTCCCCTATCGATTGCGGCAACCAGATTGGCCCCATTGTCGGCCACCACCTCTCCGTCTCTGAGGCCTCTGGGGGTCAGCCAACTCCTCTCCTGCTCCTGGAGTTTGGCCAACACATGGGTTGCCGTCAGTTTGGTCTTCCCAAGGCTGACCAACTGCAGAAGCGCTTGGCAGTGGCGTGGCTTCACGCTGCTGCTGAGGCGGGGGGTTTGGCCAGGTGTGCCGGAGGATGGCAGAGGATCGGAGGAACCTGCTGCAGTTCCCCTGCGGGGTAGCACCACCCACTGTGTTGCTGCTGCTGCTGTGCCCGCTGCTGCTCTCCCATCCTCACCCCCTTCCACCAAGCTGACCCAGTGGACAGTAGTGTTGGGCGAACACCTGGATGTTCGGATTCGGGCCGAACATGGGCCAGATGTTCGGCATGTTCGGCCCGAACCCCGAACTCAATGGAAGTCAATGGGGACCCAAACATGCCGCAATACGGCCCCCGTATGGGGTCGCAGGCATAAGGGGGGAGCATGCCCCGATCGCGGGGGGGGTCGGAAATTACCCCCTCCCCCTCTGCTAGCGCTCCCCCCTCTGCCCACTTCCCCATAAAAAAAGTTTGTTGAAAGTTAATAGTACCGGTGGCTGGCTCAGTGACTGGCTGGCAGTGGTGTGAGTGAGGAGGAGGAGTCCGACTAGGACGCGTTGAGGCCGGGCAGCGGGCAGTTCAGCGGTAGTACCCTTGTGGTACTTCCGCCCTTTCTCTGACCTCACGTCCTCTACGTGATGACGCATACGAGGGTACGTGATGACGCATACGAGGGTACGTGATGACGCATACAAGGGTACGCCAGCCAGCCACTGCACTGAGCCAGCCACCGGTACTATTAACTTTCAACAAACTTTTTTTATGGGGAAGCAGGCAGAGGGGGGAGCGCTAGCGGAGGGGGTGGGGGAATTTCCGACCCTCTCCCCCCCCCCCGCGATCGTTGCATGCTCCCCCCTTATGCCTGCGACCCCATAGGGGGGCCGTATTCGGGCGAACAGGGCCCTGTTCGGCCGAACAGGGGCCCTGTTCGGCCCTATTCGGCGGGCATTAAGTAGTTCGGGCGAACCCGAACTAAAAAGGCCGAACACCATCAGGTGTTCGGCCGAACTCGAACATCACCCGAACAGGGTGATGTTCTGCAGAACCCGAACAGTGGCGAACACTGTTCGCCCAACACTAGTGGACAGTGAAGGACAGGTAGCGGCCTGTCCCGAAGCGGCTGCTCCAGGATTCCATGGTGACGTGGACCCTTTCACCAACCTCGTGCTCCAGCCCTCGCTCCACATTGGCCATCACAAAGTGGTGCAGTGCAGGCATGACCTGGCGGGCAAAGAAGTGTCTGCTGGGGAGCTGCGAGTCTGGGGCTGCACAAGCAAGCAGCGCACGCATGTCGCTCCCCTCCTGCACGAGCGTGTACAGCAGGAGTTGGGAGCACATGGCCCGTGCCAGCAAGCCATTCAGCTGCCGCACGCGAAGGCTGCTGGGAGGCAGGGCCCTAACCACCCCCTGTAAGGACTCACTCAAAAGGCTCTGGCGTCGCCTTTTGCTGGCACGGGAATCACTGGAGGGAGCAGAGGAAGCCACTGAGGACTGGCTGCCAGAACAGGCCTCAGTGTCGGCGGCAGGAGTTGCAGAGGGGGGAGGAGCAGTGCGTTTCCGCACTCCTGCTGATGGTGCTGGAGGAGCAGGAGGGCGGGTGGCTGCTGTTGCTGCTGCTGCTGAAGGCTGTGCAGTGGTGGGTGTGGTGCCACTGCCAGCGCCAGATGCCCTTAGCCTCTTGAACTCCTCATGCTGGTGGTAATGTTTAGCAGCAAGATGGTTCAGAAGAGAGCTGGTGCTGAACTTTAAGGGGTCTGCACCTCTGCTCAGCTTCCGCTGACAGTGGTTGCAAGTGGCGTACTTGCTGTCAACTGTGGGCATGGTGAAAAATTGCCAGAGTGGTGACGTGAAATACCCCCTACGGACTGGAGCCGCTGCTGCCTGTCTCCCTGTGGTGGTTGGGGGGGGAGGGGGGGCCTTGGGTGCGGCTGGTGGTGGTACTGGCAGATGCTGCTGCTGCTGCTGAGCCTGAGACACCAGCAGGCTGTGGGACCTGCCTACTGCTGCCAATGCTTGCAATGATGCGCCTCCTTGCAAGGCCCACAAGCGCATCCTCCTCCTCCTCCTCAGAGCTGCTGCTGATGACCTCCCCAGGAGCTGGTGGCACCCAGTCTTTGTCCGTCACAGTGTCATCATCATCCTCCCCCTCCTGAAACATGTCCTGCTGGGATGATGACCCCCCAAACTCCTCTCCTGATGCCTGGATGGGCTGCTTGACTGTCGCCACAGTCTTGCTGTCCAATCCCTCCTCCCCCAAAGTGCTCATCAGCATCTCCTCCTCAAGATCGCCAACAACAGCAGACAATTCCCTCATGATGCCTGGGGTCAAAATACTGCTGAATTACAGGTCGCCAACTTGTGACGGTGAACTCGCCTCCTCCCCAGGCCCTGCTGGGCGGCTGCTGCGAACAGGGGTGGTAGTGGTGGTGGTGGTGAGGGTGGAGGCCTCGGATGCAGAGCTAATGGCGGGCTGCTCATCCTCCGTCATCAGTTGCACCACAGTGGCTGCATCCTTTTCCTCAATGGGACGTTTCCGACCCGGCTGGAGGAAAATAGGAGCAGGTACTACACGCTGCTGCTGCTGTGTCTCTGCAGCGTGAGTTGCAGATGGTCCTGCTGGGCGCCCAAGGCTTTCACGGCCAGTGGCTATAGGCGGAATGTTAGCCACTGACGCAGCTGCTGCTGCTGCGGAACTGTGCATGGTGGCTCGGCTTGCCACAATGCTGCTCCCTCTCCTCCTGATTCCCTTGCTGCCCTTCCCCTTGCCCAAACCGCGCTGGCTGCCACTTCCAGACATCTTAGATGTTTTGGGCGTAAACAAAAAAGTTTTTTAAAAGGGCGGGTGAAAAAGTGGGGTACTTTAATGGAGTGGGTTGGTGGGTGAGGTGACACTAATCACTAAGTGATTAGATCGCTAAGTGATTACTAGTACAGTACAAATACAAAATACAATAATCAGTAATCAGTGAGTGTGAACAGTGAACAGTGAGTGTGTCCCCTAGTACACTAGTACAACTAGAAAATACAATAATCAGTAGTAATCAGATGATTCAGTAGAAGGAAATAGAGTGTGTGTACTGTACACTACAGACAGTGCACGCACACACACACGCAGGAGCTATGAACAGTGACAGTGAGTGTCCCTAGTACAGTACAACTACAAAATACAATAATCAGTATTAATTAAAGGACAACACAGGGTAGAATACACAGCAGAAATAGATGAGAAATAAATAGAGTACAGTCAGGAGGAAAGCTGCCCACACAGGCAAGGCCCTGAGGCCTAAAGCTGTGTAAGCTTGCCTGCAGCAGCAGCTGTCTCTATGTAACACACAAACTACTAACTAAAATACAATCTCTATCTAGCTAACAACAATATAGGTGTGTATAGCAGGTGTATGTGAGCAAAAACACTAGGTGATTGACCACAATAGAGCACTTGCTAAGCCAAAGCACAAAGGAGCAGATCTCTCTCTGTACAAGTCTCAAGCAAGGACGGAAAAACCGAACATGGTGGCCGCTATTTATAGGGTAGGGGCTGGCCAGGGTCCCCCTCTGTGATTGGCTGCCATCAGAGGGTCTGGGAGCCCTCTGATTGGCTCTAAGGACATCAATCTGGGCTATGACACTATTCGAGCTCGGTATTCGAGCTCGAATACCGCTGTTTGCTCTAATAGCTCGAATAGTGAATGGGATATTCGAGTGAACTCGAATAGCCCATTCGAATTGCTGCAGCTATTCGAGCTCGAATACCGAGCTCGAATAGCTGAAAAAGAGCTTGAATATTCAAGCTACTCGAATATTCGAGCTCTGCTGAGCATCCCTGATGCACAGTGGTAATACAGTGTGCTGGGCCCGACACAGTAGTACAGCAAGGGCCAGCTGCGACAGACAGGGCTGTATCTATCCATATATATCAACTTTATTGACCATAGATATATACATACATGTGACTACCACAGTCCAGATATGTTTAACCAAAAAGAACCTTAAGACCCCAATTACACCTGTTCATGCCTCCAGGCAAGACCTGACCGTATAAAGAATGGCCATGATATCTTGCGGAAAAAAGGGGTGTGGAGTGCGGGGAGCTCACCTTAAAGTCACAGAGGTGACAGGCAGCTAATAGCTGGGCGGACCCTACATATATAGTCCTTACTCACTCCTGATTGGTCCAGGAAATCTTTCCTAACCCCAACAACACCTGGCAGAAATAAACTTACCTGTCTGCTGACCAATCACAAACCTTTAGACCTGACTGACATCACCCTACATTTTCTCTAACACTGCACCAAACTTTAGCCAATCAGAAGAGATCTTACCTCACAGGGAAATACAAATCTTTCATGACTGGAATACCTGTCTAAACAAATGTACTATAATATAATTACCTTTGCAGGATTGCCACAGACCCATGTAGGGCCTGCTTTACTATTAGGCCCTATTTTATTCCGCGGCTGTAGTGGAAGTGTGCGTCTGTATGAGCTGGTGTACAGAAATTGTTGCCCTAGGGATCGAGTCCTGATCCCTACAGGCGTCAGTTATGTTCCATGTGTCTGTAGCTTTACTGTGAATGGAAGCTAAATAAACATTAAGAACAGCAGTTGTGCAAGTAGGACAATTTCATTTTTAAACCTACATTTTTAATCTCATAATAATTTGGAAATTTCATAGGAAATTCTTAATTAGGATTGCTTCAATAGATTTTACACCTCATTTGTTTAATTTAACTCCAGGTCCAAGTTTACGTTCAGGTCTACTTTGACTAGCCTGGTAGGAATTATAGAGACAGAGGTTAAAGTAAAATATTCCACAACTGTTACACTTTATCGATATAAGGTTTTTACATCTACTTAAAAATGAAAATGCAAATTTTAAATTCAGCAGATGTGATTAACAAAATTCAGCTCAGTGCACAGAAAATAAATAAACGTGGCCATTTGCATCTTAAAATACTGAGCTTTGGTGCCTTCACGTCCAGTTGGTCGATCATTGGTGTGACATTTGTGCAACCTTGAGTTAATTGCTTGATCTCAGTACTCTCTTTCCTGTATAATGAATGCAGCACTAAAAGGGAACAAACACAGTACACATGCAGCATTACACTTTAGTTCCTGCTATGCTGATAATAAAACATCAAGCCTTATGGGATTTCAGCATTTGCAAAAACACTTAACCTTAGCTGGGTCTGGAAGACATTACAAATGAATTAAAAATATATAAATATCCAAGACCACATTTATACTTTTTGTGCCCCTAGGCCAAGTATGTTGTGTCTAACCTTTCATGTGCAGCAGCACTCCTCCCATTCCATGTGCAGCCCCCTCTTCCATGTGTATCATGCATTTAGTGCAGCCCCTCCCTTTCATGAACAACTTTGGGCATCAGTTTCCCTTTTTCATGTGTTGATCCCCATTTTCACCCTCCTCTTCCCTATGTGGCAACTCCTCTTTCGTGTTCTGGCAGCTGCTGCCTGGACCTTTGTGGTTTTTCCAGGAATCTGAGATATATATATATATATATACATATATATATATATATATATATATATATATATATATATATATATATATATATATATATATATATATATATATATATATATATATATATATATATATATATATATATATATATATATATAAATATATATATATATATATATATATATATATATATATATATATATATACACATATATATATATATATATATATATATATATATATATATATAAATATATATACTACATATATATATATATATATATATACTGTTTATATTGCTTTTCCAACTACTTATCATTATGCTCAAACAGGAGCAAAATACACAGCATTTTGTTACAGTTTACCAAGTTTTTTTTTTCTTGCTGTTTTTAGTACAAATGTACAGGAAAGACAGCAAGAGAATACACAGTGTGGAGGGGCTGCATATACTGGGGGAGGGGGGGTTATATCTAGCTACCTTTACTGCAGGGGGCATCTGGCTGCCTGTACTGTGGAGGGGAGCTACATCTGCTTACCTATAAAACAGAGATACTCTGGCTACCTGTAATGTGGGGCTACATCTTGCTACCTAATACTGGGGGGCGAGCTGAATACCTATACAGAGGGACATCTGGTTATCTATACTGGGGGCTACATCTAGCTGCCTATATTGTGGGGTCATCTAGCTTCCTATACTGTGGGGGTCATCTAGCTCCCTATACTATGAGGGGTTACATCTGGTTACCTATACTGGGGGCTACATCTAGCCGCCTATACTGTGGGGTCATCTAGCTTTCTATACTGTGGGGGTTACATCTGGCTACCTATACGGGGAGGGGGGTAATTCTGACCACCCAGGTGCATAGCTAGAAATCATGGGCCCCCACAATACTTTAAGGTACCTTTGTGCCCCAGGCAGCCCCCAAGTATAGAGAGCTAGAGATAACCCAAAGTATTATGTAGTACCCAGTATAGGTAGCCAGACCATAAGTAGCTAGAGGTACCCCCAGAATGGGTAGCATAAAATGTGTTTCGCCACCCGGTCTTTTTGGCACATGGTGAGCTGAATGACAGCTCATACTACTCACTATTCTATTTAAATTTTGTGGCTCCTGCTTTCGAGGATTTTAGAAGTAATGCGTCTGTCTTCTTGTTTAACTGCCCCAGGAACATGTTTACCAATGAAAGTAGATATTTTTTCAAAGTTTGGGAGAAGGGAGCATTAAGTTATGGACACTTCTAACATAAATGCAGTCCTCCTCAGGAAAAGGGAATCACCATTTAATATTCCTAGAAAGCAGTAGCCTACTATCTTTTGCTTTCATTCCTTAAACTGTAGGGAAAAAAGTGCCATTAAGAGGTACTCACCTCACTATACTCATACTATATACTATACAGTATACTATACCTCACTGTACTATACTATACCATCACAGAGGTGCTTGGCTGAGTCATAGACACTTGTTGCTGTATGCTCCATTCCCTATTGCCTGATGAAGCGGGCCAAACCTGTGAAATGTGTTGCTTTGACACTTTGAAGTGTATAAATAAGTTTGCTTGTTGATATAATATCAACCTATTTTTGTGTCTGCTTGGAGGAGGTAAGTCCACCACTGCCTCCCCCAGTTTTAAAAGTTTTAGCTACTTTTAGTCTTTTGATGCCTGTGTTTGCTGTTCATTCCTACTTTGTACAAGTCCACTCCAGATGGGAGGGTGCTAACTGTCACAGGAGCCCTAGTGGTCGGAACGCAATTCGCCTTCCAATCGGTTTCAGCACACAGACCATTCAAACTGTGGGCGCAATCGGTGCATGGAAATCAATGGAATTTGGGCAGCAGCCCGACTAGAAGGGAGCCTGTGAGGTACGGTAATTACAACTTACACACTATTTCATGGTATATCTGCCACCACCACTGGTATGGACCAGTGGTCCCTACCGACTGACTGACTGACCTGCAAATAAAACGGTTAAAACACGTTGTATTCTGTCTAGATATCAACAATAGTAGCGATTCCTCCGAGACCTGAGTTCAGTTTCTGTGCATGGCTGTATAGCAGGTGTAGCGGAACAGTAAACGACTTTGATAAAGTCTTTATTTACGTGCAATATAAATTATTAATATATACAGAAAATTATTAAAATCAACAATTATTGAAACATTAATAGCCAGTATGAAATAAAAAGGGAGAAAATACTTAGGATTTGTGGAAAGATGTCCTGTTGTGGGAAAAACTTGTAGAGTTTCTTTTGTTTCAGTTCAAAGTTCACACCAGGTGGATGCCAGCATATCCTCAAGCTGGCACAGATGTGATCAAGATGGTGTTTCAAGGTGGAGGACCCTGAGTTTGGCTCCTCTGCCATTCTTATGCCCCTGATCCAGTAGGAGGGAGTGAGGGCGGGAGCCACACACCCCCTTAGAATATGAGATGAGTCCTCCCCTTGTCCTGGGGACCAGAAATCATATCTAACCAGATATGGGCTCTATCTCACAGAACCGTACAGGTCAGGGCAGATTTACTAACATTTTCAGGTCTGTCTCGATTTACCCAGCAGCCTGATACCAAACATTAGGTGTGGGACCCCTGTGGTATCATCAGGGCACTTTCGAACTGCCTAACTGGCAGTCTTTACCTCAGAATGTTCTGAAACTTCCTCAGAACCAGCGCCAGACAGGGCCCATCATGCTCTGTTTGTTTGGAGGGTCTGCCAGCCTGGTAATACAGAAAATATGACACATATAGCAGTTTATGGAATATGATATACATCTGAGATTTACAGCAGGTCATTCCTAAGTGAAGGCTCTTTTGAAGCTTGGGGGCAGCAAGCTACGTGTCAGCTCCCCTGCTGGGATTGTAGCCAGAATGTCTGACTTTTCCCAAATAAATTGGATCTGTTATGCTGCTTATCAGCTCCATCTGATGGATGGGCCATCAGCACAGCTTGATGCCGGGGACAGCTGCAGCAGGCTCCTGCATTTTGGGGGGGAAGGAGGGAAAGAACTGTCTTTATTAAAAAAAAAGAAAAACCAGGAATGTCGGTTTCTGATTACTGCAATGACTGCACAAATTTAGCCAGAGAGCGATCAGAAATTGGACTGTGCGGATCCTTCCAATTCGCCCGCGTTTCTCACGGCTGTTTCGTGACACTAACCCCTTTTTCTAGAACTACAGAGAGCGACTTCTTAATCCTGAGTGGGGACAGGTCTAATCTCCCCACCTGCATCTACAGTGGCTGCCTCAGTGGTAACCCATGTTTCTGAGTCTAACTTAATATACATGCCTTTCATTGCCGACATAATTCCAGTACATACTGCACTATATTGGGCTCTCAGTGTTCTCTCTAATTTTTCTCATCATCTGTACATTAGGCTGTGAGACTTATTGATTTTGCACATTCTATATCTGTACAGTTTGTTACCCTTAACCCCCATGTGATTACAGGTTTTTAATTGTTTTTAAGCATCTTTTACCAAATAAAGTTTACATAATTTTGCATTATATTTGGTATCAGATTTTGTTTGTAGATGATTGTGGTATCAGATGACCTTAAAGTGAACCTGAACCGAGTAAAATTATTTAAAATAAGCATATGATGTACCTGCAAATAATATTACATACTTACCTTCACCGTCAGTTCCTCTCAGAAACTCACCATTTTCTTCTTACCACGATACCTTCCAGGTCTGGCAAGATTTTCTCAGAAGAGAAATATATCAGTTGCTGTCAGTTATATATCAGTTGCTGTCATTTACTGTATAACTAATGAGCAAGGAAATGTCCATGTTTTAATATTACAGTTTAACAGTGTGCTGACCAGGAAGTTGTTATGGGGTATTGGACATTTTCAAAATGGAAAACGGAGAATACCATTAATCACAGTGGACAAACCGAATGCAGGAGAGTTTGACTAGACTACATAGGAGGTAAGTATGACGTGTTTAGGTTAATTTTGACTTTCAGTTTTCAATTCAGGTTTGCTTTAAGTCTCAAGGCTGATTCACATTATAAAGTGCTAGAGCAGGGGTCGGGAACCTATGGCTCGCGAGCCATATATGGCTTTTTTCATGTCCGCATATGGCTCTCTGGCTCGCTAAAAGACGTGTGACAGAGCGGCCAGAGAGCCTGTGTTTACTTTTGCAATCTGCGCCGCCGCCCCCTCCTCCATGCCTTGTCTTTATAGTTACGTGTGCCTCCTTGATCGGCACCGCCTCCCACGCCAGAATTCCGCCTTTTCTCCCCGATCTCCTCCGAGATGGATGATGCTGGCGCTGGCTATAAAAGTGATGTCACACGTTACGTGTGACACGTAGACGTCGGCGCAGCCAGCGGGAGCAGAGGCAGCTTGGCGGGGGGGAGGAGCCGACCCGACGACGTGCGACCCAGAGGCAGCCGCACCCATAGCTACGCAGCAGCCACTACTCCTGCCTCCGGAACGTGTACTAAGCAGCAGCAGCAGCGAGTGAGAGCCTGCCGGACTGCCGCCATCGTGGTCACTTCAGGAGGCCACTCCAGGTCCAGGAGGTCACTCCAGTCCACTCTCCTCTGGTAAGTTCATTGTGGGGAAATCTTCTGCCAACGAGCTTGCATGTGTGGGGAAATCTGCCAATGAGCTTGCATTTGTGGGGAAATCTGCCAATGAGCTTGCATTTGTGGGGAAATCTGCCAATGAGCTTGCATTTGTGGGGAAATCTGCCAATGAGCTTGCATTTGTGGGGAAATCTGTCAATGAGCTTGCATTTGTGGGGAAATCTGCCAATGAGCTTGCATTTTTTGGGAAATCTGTCAATGAGCTTGCATTTGTGGGGAAATCTGCCAATGAGCTTGCATTTGTGGGGAAATCTGTGAATGAGCTTGCATTTGTGGGGAAATCTGCCAATGAGCTTGCATTTGTGGGGAAATCTGCCAATGAGCTTGCATTTGTGGGGAAATCTGCCAATGAGCTTGCATTTGTGGGGAAATCTGCCAATGAGCTTGCATTTGTGGGGAAATCTGCCAATGAGCTTGCATTTGTGGGGAAATCTGTCAATGAGCTTGCATTTTTTGGGAAATCTGTCAATGAGCTTGCATTTGTGGGGAAATCTGCCAATGAGCTTGCATTTGTGGGGAAATCTGCCAATGAGCTTGCATTTGTGGGGAAATCTGCCAATGAGCTTGCATTTGTGGGGAAATCTGTCAATGAGCTTGCATTTGTGGGGAAATCTTCTGCCAATGAGATTGCATTTTGTGGAGTGGACTATTGTGCACCTCACCTGCCCACCCAGCACCTTGACCTACCTCTCCACACCCTGACCTGCCGCACCCATTATTTACTGGTGAATGCTGGCCACTGTACGATTATTTTATAGTGAAATGCTCCCCACTTTACAATTTTATGATGAAATGCTGCCCACTTTGTGATTAATTTCCATTAGCAACTGCATAACGTTATTAAAAAGAATGCAGACACTTATTGTACTTTAAAAGTGTTTGTTTTGCATAAAATTTACACATTACCTTGTATTTAGTTTTAAACATATTGTATGGCTCTCACAGAATTTAATTTTAAAATATGTCGTGTTTATGGCTCTCTCGGCCAAAAAGGTTCCCTACCCCTGTGCTAGAGGTACAGTTCATATGTGCATCCTAATTAGGGACAACACCCTACTCTGTGCCTGTGGCTGGTATTTGTGGATGCTGCAGGGAGAGCACAGCAGTTTTACTGGTATTCCAAAAAGTAGCAGGCATAGCACAGTTAGTGCGACCCACATAAGTAAGGCATACCTAAGCAATGTGCACGTTACTTGGGTAATGCGGGTCAGGCTAATTGCTCAATGCATGCTACCTGTCAGGAACACCAGTAAAATTGCTGAAGACCCCCCAAATAAACCAGAAACCCCGAATAGGAAAACTGAAGGCATGTTCTCACCCCAAGGGTCAGTAACACCACAAGATATTAATAAACATATCAAAAAAATTTCAGAATTTTGCGAGGTGGTTCAAAAATCAGTTAAAGAAAATCAAGGGCGAGGAGAAAAAAACACTAAGGAAATCCAACAAGTGAGCTCAAAAGAAGTACAACATATAACACCACAACCAACCGAAAACGGTGCTAGCCAGATAGCAGGTGAAAATAGCTGTCAAAAAGGCCATATGCCGGATATAAATATAAGGGAGCTAATGGAAGAATTTTCAACAAAGATAAAGGTGACTATGGTTGAGACAGTGCAATCCACAATTAAAGAAGCCGTGAGTAGTGAATTTAAAATCATTAAGGAGGAGCTACATCAGCTCATGGATAGAATGGATAGGCTGGAGAGAAACCTGGAGGACATGGTTAAAACCTCGAGCAAACAATCGAATGAATTAGTAACACAAAAAAAAATTCTAAAAGAAATTACGTTAAAAATAGATGATCTTGAAAACCGGAGCCGTAGAAATAATGTTAAAATTAGAGGCTTTCCTTCAAATATACCGGCTAAGGAACTACCCTCACTAGCACAAGAACTTTTCAGAGATCTCTTGAATAAAGATGTCGAAAATAAAATCGTGATTGACAGGATTCACAGGATCGGCAGAGAAAGAGCACAAAAAAAGGGGAAAAGTACAGATATCCTATGTAGGATTCATTTCTTCCATGAAAAGGAAGAAATACTAAATAAGGCCCGCTCATTGAGCAACTTGGATTTCAAGGGATGGAAAATCGAGCTTTTCCCTGACCTTTCAAAACGAACTATCGATCGTAGAAGACAATTGAAACCGTTACTGGAGGCAATTAAAAAAAAGGAGGGGCAATATAGTTGGGGATACCCCTTCTCTCTGAGAGCAACAGTAGATGGGAATACATATAATTTGACAGATGGAGAACCTCTAATAAATATCCAAAAGGCATTAAAGCTACCCACAATACACATCCCGGGTTGGGAAGACACCTAGGCATAATACATATCTTGGGGATAGGGAAAGGACTAATGGGGGGGTGGTAGGAGTAAGTGTCACACTAGGTAGCAGGGGCTCTATTCCTGTTACCACTCTTTTGTTTGACAGGTTTAGAAAAGTCCGAAACAAGAAATCAACAGGGTTGATTGAGAGGACTAGATCAAAAAAATGATTGTTGGTCGACTGTGCAAGATGTATGTTTTAAGGATGACTGGAGCATGTATGTGGCAGGATGGTTGTACATTTTATGCCCCGGAGCCCCTCCCCCAGCCTGCATCTCTTCTTACTCACCTTTTTGCATTTCCCTCCTCTAGCCGAGGTTTATTGCTTTTAAAAATAAATAAAGATGTGTGAATTAAAAATTATTTCTATGAATGTAAGAGGAGCCAATTCAGGCTGCAAAAGAGGAAGGATTATTGATGTATTGTTAAAGAATAAAATTGATATTGCATTTATACAGGAGACGCATTTTCAGTTAGGGAAGGCCCCAATAATCTTTGATAAAAGATATAAGGAGTGGATTAATAATCCTAACCACCTCAAAAAAACCTGTGGTGTAGCAATTATTATAAAAACAGGTCTTGATTTCTCTGTTGATAAAATATATAAGGACAATGATGCCAGGGAACTTATTGTATTGGGGAAGGTAAAGGGGAAACCTGTAACACTGGCTAATATATATGCACCAAATAGAGGCCAAGCGGCTGCTGTAATTAATTTTATTAATAAAGTAAAAAATAAAGCAAAAGGGACTATAATTTTGGGGGGTGATTTTAATTTACCGTTAAACCCTGAACAAGATACTTCAAAGGGTAGATCATATTTGTCCAAAAATGAAATAGATGAAGTTCAAAAAACTATTAATGATAATAATATGGTTGACATTTGGAGGATTAAAAACCTTAACGAAAGAGATTACACTTATTTTTCGCATGTTCATCAAAACTATTCAAGAATTGATTATTTTCTAGTCCAGCAGGATACTATATTATCAGTGACAGACATAAAAATAGGACAAATTACGTTTTCGGACCACGCACCGATGATAGTAACTATACTAGTAGGAAAAAGACCTATTGTAAGTAAACAATGGAGATTAGACGTCTCCCTGTTAGACAGCACAGATCATATGCAACAGGTTGTGAACGCTATTAAAGACTTTATAGAGTTGAATGAAAAATCTGTCTCCTCGTATGGTATCCTGTGGGACACTCTAAAATGCGTTATTAGAGGAACCTTGATTAGTATTAAAAGTAAAATGAACAAAGAAAAAAATAACAAGATTAATAATCTATTAACATTGCTTCAACAAGCAGAATGTGAACATAAAAAATGTGCAACTATTAAAACTTTATCAATAGTGACTGAACTTAGAACAGAACTTAATGGCCTTTTGGATAGTAAATGTTCACTAGAACACAAAAAACTAAAGAAGCAATATATGTTGGGGAAAAATAAATCGGGGAAAGTCCTGGCAGACCTCCTGAAAGATAAAGGGAAATCAAAGATAAGCTTGAAAGAGAAAATAGAACTGGAATCCCCGATCTCCCTGGCCGAATTCTGCAGGACTGTAAGGGAACTGCCCAAAAAAAAATGTCCGGGCCCTGACGGATTTAATGCCGAGTTTTATCAATCATTTACGGACATTTTAGCACCACTTTTTTGTAAACTTGTGAATAATAACGAAAACTGTACAGTTTTTTCCAATGAATCAAACCGAGCAACTATTACGCTGATTCCGAAAGGGGATAAACAGAACCCAAGCTGTGCGCAATTTAGGCCAATTTCTCTCATAAATTGCGATGTAAAAATCTATGCTAAAATATTATCAAATAGACTAAATAAAATAATTGGTAATCTCCTGGGGAATCAACAATCAGGTTTTATTAAAAACAAACAAACCAAGGACAATATATATACCGCAATTAATTTGATCCAAAAATGTAGAGTAAGAGGGGAAGGGGCAGTGGTGATCGCAGTTGATGCCGAAAAGGCATTCGATCGCATCTCAAGAGGTTTTGTCTTTGCAGTCCTGGAGGAATTCGGACTGGGACCAATATTTATTGGGAACATAAGGAAGCTGTATAGTAACCAAAGTGCAGGTGTTAAGGTAAATAATCAGATCAGTGACATATTTTCTATCTCCAATGGGGTTAGACAGGGATGTCCCCTGTCCCCCACACTATTTAATCTTGGCATTGAAACAATTATCCAAACCATTCAACAAGATAATGAAATTAGAGGCATAAAAACGAAACAAGGCGAAATGAAGATACTGGCTTATGCCGATGATCTACTTTTGACCTTGACGGATCCACTCAGCTCGACTATAAAATGTCGAGATAAGTTTAATCTTTTTGCAAAATACTCAAACTTTAAATTGAATAAAGAGAAAACTGAAATATTAAATATAGGTTGCTCTAGGAAACTCATAGTAGAGATAAAACAAACTAGTGAATTTAGATGTAATAACTGCTCGATTAAATATTTAGGCATTAATCTTACCAGTAACCCGGATTTACTTTTTAAGAGTAATTTTTCAAAAATAATGGACGAAAGTAAAAAAAAATTGAGATCCTGGGACCGCCCATGTTTCAATGTAATTGGTAGGATCGGCATCATTAAAATGCTGATCCTTCCCAAACTTATTTTTTTGTTGCAGAGTTTACCGATAGCCATCCCTACTGCATGGTTCCAGAACTGGCACAAGATATTCCAGAATTTTATTTGGAGCAATACTAAGCGTAGAATAAACTACAAATTGACCATGAAAAGAAAAGATCAGGGCGGACTGGCTGCCCCAAATCTATATAATTACTATAAAAGCGTACACCTGACAAGAATCCTAGAATGGAAGATAGAGATTACCTCCGATACAAATAATAGGATTTGGCCACGGCTGGAGGAGGAGGAATCTGACTTGGATCTAGTATTTACCTGGATTCCTAAAAACATTAATAAGGTATATAACTTATCGTCCCATCCACTGATTAAACCAACTCTAAAGTCATTACTCTGGATAATTAAAAAATGGCAGGAGAATACGGGGTTATCTCCCCTGACAGCCTTGCGAGATAATCCAGACTTTCCCCCAGGTCTTGACCCAGCCTGGTTCGGCAAACATAATATAAGTCGGGAAACACGCTTTATTGATATTAGGGGTAGCCGTGTTCTGGGAATTAAATCAATTTTTGAAGATAATAATGAGGCTAGTTTATGGGGCTCTGCTCAAATTCACAGTTTTACTCGAAAATGGATTTCACTGTATGCCCAAAGGGTGGAACTTAATAATTTTGAAAAACATCTCTATCTGGGGAAAAAAATGAATAAATCAATCTCTAGTCTATATTCAGATATCTGTGCTGCGGATTATGGCCAGGATCTCCCGGCGTATTGTAAGAAATGGGAAAGAGAGCTGGGGTTTAGTCTGGAAGGGTCTTGGCCACAAATATGGGCAAATAATTTTAAAATTCAAGATCCAAGGCTACAATTGATACAATTTAAAACAATTGGTAGATGGTATATCACACCATTCCGTATTAGTAAATTTGCAAGACGCAGGGTGATGTGCTGGAGATGTGGACAGGGGGACGGAGATACCCTACACATGTGGTGGGGGTGCCCGATAGTCAAAAAATTCTGGGATGATATTTGCCTTCTGGCTGAGAGATTATTAAAAGAAAAATTTGAGCTTACATTAGAAGAAGCAATTTTTAGTTACATAAACACAAAAAAAAAAAGAAAAAAAGAAAGTCCCGGATGCTTATTGATCAAAGAATATGGCACAATAGTGGCCAAAAGCATTATTGCTAATAATTGGAAAAATTCGACCATTTTGGATATAAGGGAATGGTTTGCTGGGATGGATGAATTGTGTAAGAATGTGGGGCTGGGACATGCAGGCAATCTTGAAGAAGTGTGGAGAAGCCTCACAATTAACCTTAGTTAGATTACCTGGAGGAGAGTGACTGGGGAGAGGAGAGGGGCATGTGTAAGAGGGTGTGGTTGTATGTGTGTAGGATGTGTCTTTGAGAAGGATAGTTAAAATATCAGGCTCAGCAGCAGTCGTTTATTGGTGAGGTAGGGTATGAAAAGAAAGACCTATGAGGCTTGTATATAGCTACTACCAAACTATGATGATCACACAATTCAGTTTAGGGGCATGGCAGGAAAGGAATGTTGCCAATGCCACATATAACTGATTACTCAAGAATTTGGGTCTGTGTGCTGAGTTTGAAGAAAAAAAAAAAAAAAATAAAAAAAAAAATTGCTGTTTACTACCTGCGCTGTGTACAGGTAATGGCATTGAGTGAATACACCTCATAGTGTCACCTTAACAGAAGCAAGAAAAAAAATGTCCAAAAGGGAAACTGACTGTAGTAACAACCTGAGAAAAGTTGTAACTATTCTCCACTTCACCGAAAAGTTACAGAAATTTGTTTAGGCCAAATGAGACTTTTAATGAGTACATGTGGATTTGATTCGCTTTTAGTTCCAACTTGTACATGGTTTATTGTGGAACATTTTGAGCAGAACCAAGCGATGGTTATTTGAATTCTGAGAATGCCTGAACAGACGCTTATCATATCACTCAC
The DNA here is from genome assembly GCF_040937935.1 of Hyperolius riggenbachi. Taxonomy (NCBI): domain Eukaryota; kingdom Metazoa; phylum Chordata; class Amphibia; order Anura; family Hyperoliidae; genus Hyperolius; species Hyperolius riggenbachi. The sequence continues at coordinate 351,826,804 of NC_090648.1, forward strand.
TCTGGAAATATATGCAAACCTGGTTGCTGTAATCTGAGACAAAGATATCACCCAGATGGCCTTTTGTAAATTTCTGAAAACTTTGCTGTGCATTTTAGAAGTAAATGATGCTCCCAGTGCCCAGCCGAGGATTCTTTTTAGCCGTTCTGCCAGTTTCTGCTGCAGTAGTGAAAAGATGTTTATCATTTAAGGCAGAAAATTAGCAGTATCTCTGTTTTTTTACAAGTAATCACACTGGAAAAGTAAATAGTTGCCCACTTTTGGTAAACTCGCTAGAAAAGATAAAGGTTTCTTTAGGTCTTGCAATAATACTGTTAAATCAAGAAAAAGTATGAACAGACTTCTGTTTAGATATTCACACAAGATTTTCCTGACACTTCTCTAAACTTTCAACATTTTCTGAAAGCCTATTACCACAAGTGGAACTACAAGAAAAGTCTACCTTCTGTTCTCTTATTTTCTGTTATTAAAATCAAACTCCAAACGTAGCTCTACACAGACCATCTGATCACTTAGCAAACATAGCACTCACACGATCTCACTCACGATGCATTTTCCGATCATTCCAATCGATTTCCATTCACTTCTCTGAGAAATTGATCAGAAAAACGATTGGAAATCAGATCGGACATGTCGGAAATTATCTATCGAACTATCTATCTGCCAAAAAATCTCATGGTGTATTCCCAGCATTAGCCATCATTTAAAGGGACACTAAAGCGAATTTTTTTTTTTTATAATATAGTGATTTGTATGTGTAGTACAGCTAAGAAATAAAAGATTAGGAGCAGAGACATATTGTTTCCAGTACAGGAAGAGTTAAAGTGTAACTGTTAGGCAAAAAATCAAAAATCAATTATTTTTATCTGGTAAACAAGTATTAAGGATGCTAACCAGGCAATCCAAAAGTTAAAATCACTATTACTTTTCTTGTTGATAAATGACCATTCCCCAGTTAACCTAACTCTTATTTGGTACACACAAAATTTGGTACACAAAAAGGAAGTTGTAGGGCATGCTGGGTTGTCCTTTTTTGCTTCTCTATTTCCCCTCAGACTTAACTAATGCAGCCTGAATGGCTGAAGTCGCTTTCCCTCCCGTTTTCCCCTTCCACACATCTGTTCCTCTCTGATTGGCCAATATTTTTCATGCTGAGACAATGCACTTTCTATAGTGAAGGGCGGGCAAATCAGGTAGAGGAGAGTAGGGCAGGAAATGACATCAGGATTGGCTTCAAAATAGCCACACTTAAAGAGACTCTGAAGTTTGTTTAACAATCCTCTTCAGCTTTAATGCCATAGTTAAATCACCGTATCCCCGCAACAGAGGAGTGATTTATTACCAGAGATAAGCCTTGCAAAGCCCCGGGCTCGCAGGGCTTCACTTCCTCGAAGAGGCAGAGCTTTCAGCTGTAGCTCTGCCTCCTCCGCAGTCAATCTCTGTGGATCGCTGCCTCTCCCCGCCCCTCTCAATCTTCTTTTCCTGAGAGGGGCGGGGAGTAGGCGGAGATCTGCGGAGATTGATTGTGGAGAGTCAGAGCTACAGCTCACGCTACAGCTCAAAGCTCAGCCTCTCCAGGAAGAAAAGCCCTGCGAGCCAGGGCAGCATGATCTGCGACCTGCAAAGTCGTAGAACTTTGCAGGTTGTTTTCTAGGTAATAAATCACTCCTCTGCCGCGGGGATGCGGCGATTTAAGTATTTATCTACTTATATATGTGTTTTTTTTCTGGTATAGTATGGCTGAAAGCTCCTCTTTAAGAAACTACAGTTGTTATCTATGCAAAAGAGCCATTGAGCTCCACGACTTTCAAAGTTGCAGAGAGCTCTGTCTTCTGAAGCTTGTTATCTCAACTGTCAGTCACTGTATTGTATTTTCTTCAGCAGAGGACAGATCAAAAAGTTCACTGGCCTGCTCTGTAAAATCATTTAGAGTGCTGAGTAGTGTGTAAACTGCAAATATTAGAAAATGATGCAATGTTACAAATAAACACTATATAACTGAAAGTAAAAATATGAAAATATTTTCACTGCTACTAATATTCTAGTAATTATCTGTACTACACAACCAATTCATTATATCATATTTGTTTCGCTTCAGTGTCTCTTTAAGGCAGACAGCTTTCAGTAGGGATTGTATCATTTATTGATTAACTTGAAAAGATTCAAAGAGAAAAGGTGGCCATACAGCTATCAATTTTGCGGCCCAAACAACCTTGCAATTTGATAATTTTATCAAATCTGATGAAAATCAGTGCTGCAACAAGCATGCTCAATCAACAGTCCGACAAATTTATATCCATATATCAAACTGCCACCAGGCCCTTCATCCATATCCCAAACTGACACCAGCCCCTTCATGATCATCCACATCACAAACTGCTGCCAACCCTTCATCCATATCCCAAACTGCCGCCAACCCCTTCATACACATACCAAACTGCCACCAGCCCCTTCATCCATATGCCAAACTGCTGCCAGCCCCCTTTATCCATATCCAAAACTGCCACCAGCCTTTCATCCATATCCCAAACTGCTGCCAGCCCCTTCATCCATACCCCAAACTGCTGCCAGCCCCTTCATCCATACCCCAAACTGTAGCCAGCACCTTCATCCATATCCCAAACTGCCACCAGCCCTTCATCCATATCCAGACTGCTGTAACCCTCTAAAAGAGAGTATTGTTATGTGGGAGTGTAATGTACATGTGTAATGTGAAATTAGCATGTTAAGTGAACTGTGCCTTTAAAAATGGGTATTGGGAAGTAGGAATGTAATTTGCCTTTATTCTGTGAAATTGACATACTGTGTGCGTTGCGCCTTTAACAGCAGTGTTGTGGAATCAAAACGATGCACAGAGAGAGACCAGGCGCTCAGATAGTTGCATAGACTGGATTGCTAGGCAACCCAGTACACAGAGCGGGGAATTTTCTGGAAACAGGGAGGAGGGACAGAGCAGAGGCAGAGGGGTCATGGCAGAGGCTGAGGGAACTTGTTGATACCAGTTCTCCTCACAGATTTTCAGTCCGTCAGGAGGCAGCAGTGAGGGAGGAAGGAGGCCAGTGAGAGCAGTCGCACACAGCCACCCCACCAGGCAAAGAGGGGGCCCGGCGGCAGCACCAGCAAAGTGGGGGCAGTAGTGACAGAGTCCAGGCAGTGACCGGAGACCGTGTTAAAGATACAGCAGGCAAGATCCAGGCGAGCGCAGGAGGAGAGAGACCCTCAGGCCAGTTGAGTATAGGCCTTGCGCCAGCCCAGCATAAGCCACAAGTGTGTTCAGAAAGGGTCGGCGTTTAGTGGAGGTTTTCTGAAGATAGAGACAGTTAACCTAAGTTACTGAAGGGCATATTCTGATGAAAGTGGTGTGACTAAAATCTGCCTGTCTGATAAAGCCTTAAAGAGACAGTGACATTGTGATGATAATCAGTGTATTAATGCAAGATAGTGCTGCCCTGCCAGATAACAGAGACTGTAACTAAGTACACTTAAGGTCCGTACACACACGCCGGACTGGAGGCAATGACGGGTCCGTCGTCACCTCCCGCTGGGTGGGCGTTCCAGCGACAGTCCGACGTGTGTACAGTCTGTCTGCAGACTGATACGGCTGTTTCTGAGCGATCCGCCCGGCGGATCGCTCAGAAACAGCCGTATCAGTCCGCCGACAGACTGTACACACATCGGACTGTCGCTGGAACGCCCACCCAGCGGGAGGTGACGACGGACCCGTCGTTGCCTCCAGTCCGGCGTGTGTACGGACCTTAAGTGTGAGTGCCTTCTTGTCATCAGGAAAGTGATCAGCCTCTTATAGCCCCCTCAGAACTAACATAGTCAGCCACTCGCAATGATCCTTAATCAAGAGACATTTTTCCTGTCAGTCTGCTCAGTTCAATAGTCATCAGTTCATCAGTTGATTTGTTCTGCAGTGTTTACTGAAAGCCTGATTTAAGAAGTAAACCAAAGTGTTATTTTGTGTTGCTGGAGTGCACGGCCTGAGAGAGAGAGAGAAAGAGAGGAAAACCCGTGGAGATAAAGAGAACCTGTCAGTGAGAAATAATTAAGTCTGTTAACCTGTCAGCATTAAAGTAGAAGATTGGAAGAGGAGTTTTACTGCATCTTGTGTTACTAAGTGAACTACAGTGAAAAGCGGAGTGACATCTGTCAGAGATAAAGAGTCAACAGATTGGAGATACAAGTGTTGCAACATATAAAAATTGGAGCTTATTCAGCCTAAAGTTCAAATAGCATAAGAAAAGAGTTGTATTGAAGGAGTGAGATATTGATGCATAGCTGGGCGCTGGGTGCATTGGTCAACTTGTTTTATTTTTATTTCTCCAACTCTTTTTGATTATTTGATTCTTTATTTTGTTTATTATTTTGGGGAGTCCCTATCCAAACAAGTGGTGCCTAAGAGATACAGTAGTTTGAGTATTGCAGTATATAGAGTAAAAGTCTGAGAGATCTTCTGAGTAAAGTGAACATTCATTTGGATGCCAAATTGCCAACCAATGAACTGTTTCAGTACCATAGTAAAGAGAGTCACGAGCAATATAGCTTGGACTACAAGGGACTGAGACTGTATAGGAACTGAATTGCTCAGTAGACCTGTCCCTACCCAAGCCCCTATAGATCAGTGAATGGTACTGTGATAAAAAGGTGTTGTACTGTAAAGTGGTTGATGATTGTACAAGAACTATTGTAGCTCAATTTTATCTAAAAGTTTCTGTGTAACTTAACCTTTTTATTCCGCAGCTTTTACCGGTACACTGGCTGAGAAGAGGAGAAGATTGTATTTTTTGACCTGTGATGTGCAAGGAAAGTGTACATTTGTGTTAAGACTTACTGGATGAGAAAAGTTACCAGTTGACCACTGTTAGGTCACAATAAATCCTTGATATTCGCATCTGAGTCAATGTCTGGTGGATTCCTCTCAGCCGGGGCCGAGTGCAAAGGATAAATCGTGTTACACTGCCACCAACCCCTTCATCCATATCCCAAACTGCCACCAGCCCCTTCATCCATATCCCAAACTGCCCCCAACCCCTTCATCCATATCCCAAACTGCCGCCAGCCCCCTCATCCACATCCCAAACTGCCGTCAGCCCCTTTATCCATATCCCTAACTGCCGCCAGCCCCTTTATCCATATCCCAAACTGCCGCCAGCCCCTTCATCCATATCCCAAAGTGCCGGCAGTCTCTTCATCCATTTCCCAAACTGCTGCCAGCCCCTTCATCCATATCCAAAACTGCCACCAGCCCCTTCATCTTTATCCCAAACTGCCGCCAGCCCCTTCATCCATATCCCAAAATGCTGCCAGCCCCTTCATCCATACCCCAAAATGCTGCCAGCCACTTCATTGATTTTAAAAACTGCCACCAAACCATTCATCCACATCCCAAACTGCCGCCAGTCCCTTCATCCATATCCAAAACTGCCACCAACCTATTCATCCATATCCCAAACTGCCACCAGCCCCTTCATCCATATCCCAAACTGCCGCCAATCTATTCATCCATATTCCAAACTGCCACCAACCCATTCATCCATATCCCAAACTGCTGCCAGCGCCTTCATCCATATCCCAAGCTGCCACCAGCCCCTTCATTTATATCCCAAACTGCTGCCGGTCCCATCATCCATATCTCAAACTGTCAACAGTCCCTTCATCCATATCCCAAACTGCCACCAACCCCTTCATCCATATTCCAAACTGCAGCCAACTCCTTCATACATATACCCCAAACTGCCGCCAGACTCTTCATCTATATCCCAAACTGCCACCAACCCCTTCATCCACATCCCAAACTGCTGCCAAACCATTCATCCATATCCCAAGCTGCTGCCAACCCCTTCATCAATATACCAAACTGCCACCAACTCCTTCATCCATATGCCAAACTGCAGCCAACCCCTTCATACACATACCCCAAACTGCCGCCAACCCCTTCATCAATATACCAAACCGCCGCCAACTCCTTCATTCATATCCCAAACTACCTCCAATCCCTTCATCCATATCCTAAACTGCAGCCAACCCCTTAATACACATATCCCAAACTGTCGCCAGCCCCTTCATCAATATACCAAACTGCCGCCAACTCCTTCATTCATATCCCAAACTACCTCCAACTCCTTCATTCATATCCCAAACTGCAGCCAACCCCTTCATCCATATCCCAAACTGTCGCCAGCCCCTTCATCCACATCTCAAACTGCAGCCAACCCCTGCATCCATATCGCAAACTGCCACCAACCCATTCAGCCACATCCCAAACTGCTGTTGGCCCCTTCATCCATATCCCAAACTGCCGCCAGCCCCTTCATCCATATCCCAAACTGCTGCCAGCCCCTTTATCCATATCCTTAACTGCCGCCAGCCCCTTCATCCATATCCCAAACTGCCGGCAGTCTCTTCATCCATTTCCCAAACTGTTGCCAGCCCCTTCATCCATATCTCAAACTGCTGCCAGCCCTTTCATCCATATCTAAAACTGCCACCAGCTCCTTCATCCATATCCCAAACTGCCACCAGCCCCTTCACCCATATCCCAAACTGCCACCAGTCCCTTCATCCATATCCCAAACTGCCACCAGTCCCTTCATCCATATCCCAAACTGCCACCAGCCCCTTTATCTATATCCCAAACTACCACCAACCCCTTTAGCCATATCCCAAACGACTGCCAGCCCATTTATCCATATCCCAAACTGCCACCAGCCCCTTCATCCATATCCCAAACTGCCACCAACCCATTCACCCATATCCAAAACTGTCACCAACCCCTTTATCTATATCCCAAACGACTGCCAGCCAATTTATATATATCCTAAACTACCGCCAGCCCCTTTATCTACAGGTGTGCCCTATCCTGTGCTCCTGGCTCAATCATTGAGAATGCTAAACATGTGTATACCCGCTGTGTCATCCGGCCAGGGCTGAAGCATCAATCGGTACAGGGTATCAAGGTCTCTACAGCCTTGACAGTTTAATGTCTCTACAGATGTGCTTTATCCTGTGCTCCTGACCTTGTTCAAAGGTCTACCACTCAGCCACACTGGATTTATTTCTATGATTATTAGTGTACTCCCCTGCAGCAGGACGCATCCTGCTACTCTCTCGCTCCCCTCTTTATAGCACATTAGAGACACGCACATGTATATATTAGGATCATTGTACAGACTGAAGCAGTGGTGCTCACCGCCAGGTCATGATCACGCTTACGCGTGGATTCACGAGCATTTTGACGCATTCCGCCTCGGACACGAAAATCCGTGAATAGATTTTCAACCACGAAAATCTGCTTTGGCTACGCGTGAATGCGGACAGAAATCCGCATTCACGCTCGTGAAACCCGGCGCTGAAGTCGTGGTTTGCGGAAATGCGTCAAACTATGCGGAAGTGACACATTGCAGGCCAATCAGAGTGCCCCAGCCAGGCCCTAGCAACTAATCACAGGAGGGGAGCTATGCCCTCCCCTCCTGAATATAAAGCGGCGGCCATGATGGAAAAGCTCTGTCCTTGCTAGACTGTGGTGCTGAGAGGATTATCTCCAGGCCATTGTTGTTTGAGCAAGTGCATTTATTGTGTTAAAAACAAAGCGTTTTTTTTTGCTAACACTGCTCTTATACTGTACACAGTTAGCTAGTCAGTGAGTGATTGCTGTAGTTAGTTGTAGTCAGTGTAGTGTAGTGGGAGTGTGGGAGTCTAGTGATTATTTAACTGTGTGTAGTGCAGGCAGGTTCAGTGCTGCAGTGTAGTCAGTGTAGTGGGAGTGGGGATTATCTGTGTGTAGTGCAGGCAGGCAGGTTAGTGCAACTGCAGTGTTCACTTGCATATTCCAGTGACAGTTATACACTTGTACTATTTGCAGGCAGCCAGTCACACCGCCGGCGCCGCCACTCTCTGCCAGCGCTGTTCATTCATTCTGTCAGTGACCTTGTGCCGTGCCCAGTGCCCGCTGCTCGCTCGCTGGCATATGAGCATCTCATTACACAGTGTGACATCCTTGTGTGCCCACTGCATCCTTCAGTGACCTAGTTGTATATCCAGTGCCCACTGCTGTGCCCACTGCATCCTTCAGTGACCTTGTACTGTGCCCACTGCATCCTTCAGTGACCTAGTTGTATATCCAGTGCCCACTGCTGTGCCCACTGCATCCTTCACTGACCTTGTGCTGTGCCCACTGCATCCTTCAGTGACCTAGTTGTATATTCAGTGCCCACTGCTGTGCCCACTGCATCCTTCAGTGACCTTGTACTGTGCCCACTGCATCCTTCAGTGACCTAGTTGTATATCCAGTGCCCACTGCTGTGCCCACTGCATCCTTCAGTGACCTTGTACTGTGCCCACTGCATCCTTCAGTGACCTTGTACTGTGCCCACTGCATCCTTCAGTGACCTAGTTGTATATCCAGTGCCCACTGCTGTGCCCACTGCATCCTTCAGTGACCGTGTACTGTGCCCACTGCATCCTTCAGTGACCTAGGTGTATATCCAGTGCCCACTGCTGTGCCCACTGCATTCTTCAGTGACCTTGTACTGTGCCCACTGCATCCTTCATTGACCTTGTACTGTGCCCACTGCATCCTTCAGTGACCTTGTACTGTGCCCACTGCATCCTTCAGTGACCTAGTTGTATATCCAGTGCCCACTGCTGTGCCCACTGCATCCTTCAGTGACCTTGTACTGTGCCCACTGCATCCTTCAGTGACCTTGTACTGTGCCCACTGCATCCTTCAGTGACCTTGTACTGTGCCCACTGCATCCTTCAGTGACCTTGTACTGTGCCCACTGCATCCTTCAGTGACCTTGTACTGTGCCCACTGCATCCTTCAGTGACCTAGTTGTATATCCAGTGCCCACTGCTGTGCCCACTGCATCCTTCAGTGACCTTGTACTGTGCCCACTGCATCCTTCAGTGACCTAGTTGTATATCCAGTGCCCACTGCTGTGCCCACTGCATCCTTCAGTGACCTTGTACTGTGCCCACTGCATCCTTCAGTGCCGTTGTACTGTGCCTGGTGCATCCTTCAGTGACCTTGTACTGTGCCCACTGCATCCATTGATTCATTACTAGCAACATGTCTGGCAGGGTTTCGCGGGGTGAGAGGAAAGGGAGTTCAATTGCCTCAGCCACTTCTGGGACTGCTCCACGTCCAGGGAGAAGACGCCCAGCTGTACGTGGTCGTGATGCAGCAGAAAGGGGGGCAGCAAAGCCTGGGCCGAGTCAGCGGACGCCATTGTCCAAATATTTTAACGTTTCTGGTCCCCGTGTGGTGGTTGAGCAAATGGAACCTGACGTACTCATGGACATCATGACTTCCTCCCAGACCTCTACTGTGAGCACCACTCCAAGCAGCAGCAGCAGCAGCCAACGTCCCACGCTTGTTGTGACATCCACCCCAGCACCCACTGGTCAGCAGCCCTCCCAGGATGACAGCGTTCTGTCCCTCAGTCCGGCTTCTGGGAACCTGCTGATGCAAGAAGCTCAGGACATACTGGGGACTGATGTGGCAGAGATTGAGATCGGGCCACAATCACAAGCGTTGTTGAGTTCTGGTGATGAAGAAGAGGGGTCTGTGTCTGGGGATGTAGGGACAGAAGAGGAGGCGGTGAAGTCAGAGGAAGAGCTGGATTATGAAGATGCTGCTGATGATGACGACGTTGTGGACCCTAACTATGTGCAGCCTGCTGAGTCCGTGGAAGAATGGTCAGAGGCAGAGCAGGATGACGAGTCACCTCGGCCTAGGCAAGGATATCGCCATATGTCAGGCAGGGGCAGGGGCATCGGCAGCAGTGGGCGTGGAGGAAGTAGACAGGACACTGCTTCAGCCGGCACCACCACCATGCAACCCCCGGCAACTACTACCACACATTGTTCCGCTGCACCCTCTGCTAGTGGGGGCCGCAGTAAATTAAAGTCACCAGTGTGGGATTGCTTTGAGGAATGTACTGATGACAAAAGGTATGCTGTGTGCAGGTTATGCAGCAAAAGATTGAGCCGTGGGAAAAGTCTGAGCAAGATGGGTACCTCATCCCTCCAGGGCCACCTGAGAAGCCGCCACTGCCGCGAGTATGCGGACTTTAAGAGGAAGCAGGCACTGCTGGCAGGGGTTCCTGAGAGCAGAAGGCCCACCAGCCCAGCAGCATCATCCCTCCCTCAGGGTCGTGAATCCCCCACAGCAGCAGCAGTAGTAGCACGCAAGCGCTCTTCCACCTCGGCTACTCAGGACACAGACATTGAGGCTGGCAGCCAGTGTTCGTCTCTCTCCTCTGTCTCCCCTGCATCCCAGCGTCGTCAGACCCTGCTGAGCGACACCTTTCAGGGTCTGACCAAGCCTCTGCCTCCAAGCCACAGGCGGATCTGCAAACTAAATGGCTTGCTGGCCCGGGCCATGGCATCACAGCTGCTTCCCTACTCCCTGGTGCAGGAGGGGAGCGCCATGCGGACGCTGCTCCAATTTGGCATCCCCGAGTGGCAAGTCCCCAGTCGCCACTATTTCAGCAGGAGCGCGATCCCAGCACTCCACAAGTTTGCGGTGGAAAACGTGGCCCGTTCCCTGGACTACTCTGTGGGCAAGCGGGTCCACGTGACCATGGACTCGTGGAGTAGCAGATTTGGGACAGGTCGCTACCTGTCCTTTACGGCCCACTGGGTGACACTGATAGAAGGGAGGGAGGACAAGAGCGCATCAGCCCAGCTAGTGGTGCCACCACGCGGGATCAGGGGGGATGCAGAAGGGTCCTGTCACGGCACTCCCTCTGCACCCGGAAAGCAAGCCCGCCTCGGCAGCAGCAGCGCCAAGCCTCGGCACTGCCAAGCCCTTTTAAAATTGGTGACCCTGGGGAAGGAGAGGCTTACGGCCACCAACGTCCTGGCCGCCCTCAGGAAGCAGGAGCGGAGGTGGCTGACCCCCAGAGGCCTGGAAGTGGGGTATGTGGCAGCCGATAACGGGGCCAACCTGGTGGCAGCAGTGCAGCAGGGAAACCTCCAGCATATCCCCTGCTTGGTCCACGTGCTCAATCTTGTGGTGCAGCGCTTCTTGCGCACCTACCAGGGGATGAGCGAGCTGCTGCAGGATGCCCGGGCGGTGGTACGCTTTTTCCGCCTGTCAGCCACTGCCTCTGCACTCTTGTCCACCTTACAGCAGCAGTATGGAAGGCCACAACACCGGATGATCATCGACATGCCAGTTCGCTGGAATTCGACTCTGACCATGTTGGAGCGGCTGTGTCAGCACAGGCTGGCTCTTAGGTACTACATGCTAGACCCAAGTGTCCCCAGCAACCAGCAAGTCTCCATGATTACTGCCACTCAGTGGACACTGATGCAGCAAGTATGCCTGGTGCTGAGTCCCTTCCTGGAGGCAACCAAGATGGTCAGTGAGGAGCGGGCCTCTGTGTGCCAGTGGGTGCCCTTGGTTTGTCTACTGGAGCAGGCAATGGACAATTTAATTGAGCGTGGGGATGAAGCCCTGAGGCAGTTGGAAGAACAGGAGCAGATGGCAGCACAGTCCAGCTCAGAGGAGGGCTCACAGCAGGTAGTGGAAGAGTTGGAGGTCCCTAACCTGAATGAGGAGGAGGAGGAGGAGCAGAGTGCAGCAGGCGTTGTACGTGGATGGCGGTTTGAGGAGGACAACGACATGGCACAGGAAGAGGACAGGCATGCGTTATGGGACAATGGCGAGGACGAGGAAGATCTTGCTGGCAGGGCCCACTTGTTTCCCATGGCTGTGCACATGTTGCGCTGCCTTCGCAGGGACCCCCGGGTGATCCAGATGCGTTCAAGGGAGGACATCTGGATTACCTTGATGCTTGATCCCCGTCTGAAGGGGAAGCTGTGAGACTTAATGACGCCATCCACCACCGAGCAACGCACAAGGGAGTTGAAGGAGGCCCTTGTGCGCAGACTACTGGAAGCATTCCCCCAGCCTTCCACCCCCACTGTAACTGCTCTGCCAAGCCAGCAAGAGGTGCCTGCCATTGCCACTAGCAGCACAACAACAACCACCAGCAGCAGCAGCAGCAACTGGCGCCCCGGAGACCTGAAGAGCCTAAGCAAGAGCCTGTATGCAGTGCAGCAGCCCAGAACAGAGGTGCCCGCCACAGCATCCACCACCAACCAGCACAAGCAACGACTGACCACCATGGTGTCTGACTATATGGGGTCATCCAGCGGGCTCAATGACACCGACAGCCCCGTGGACCTCTTGGAGTACTGGGTCAAGAGACTGGACATCTGGAGCGAGCTTTCCCAGTACGCCCTGGAACTCCTATCCTGCCCTCCTTCCAGTGTCCTCTCAGAGAGATGCTTTAGTGCGGCCGGTGGCGTGGTCACAGAGAAGCGCTCTCGGCTCTCCCACGCCTCTGTGGACAAACTCACCTTCCTGAAAATCAACCAGGCTTGGGTGGAAGGTGAGTTCCTGGCCCCTATTGTCGGACACAGGGGGACATGAAGTGGCTGCTGCATGTGCTGTTGTTAACTATGCCTGCCTTTATAAAGACAGTTACTACCTGCCTAGTGCCTACCTTGGTTAATTTTTTGGTGTTATGGTACTACTACCAGTAAGTTGCCATGGTCCTTCTTCTGAGCTGCTGAACTGACCGCCCGCTTTGTCCTCCTGACTCAGTCGCTACTACACTCTGCGTTCACACTGCCCGGGTCACCGGGTGCATTTAATTTTTTGGCCAGCACTATGACGCTGTGCTACTACTACTACCACCAGTATGTTGCCATGGTCCTTCTGTGCTGCTGCTGCTGCTGAACTGAACGCCCGCTTTGTCCTCCTCCTCCTCCTGACTCAGTCGCTACCACGGTACCACCAATGTACTCTGTCTGCGTTATCACTGCCTGGGTCACCGGGTGCATTTAATTTTTTGGCCAGCACTATGACGCTGTGCTGCTACTACTACTACCAGTATGTTGCCGTAGTCCTTCTGTGCTGCTGAACTGACCACCCGCATAGTCCTTCTCCTGACTCAGTCGCTACCACCACTGCACTCTGCGTTCACACTGCCCGTGTCCACTGACAACTCTGCTGCGATGTCATTGCTAATTGCTGCAAAAAAAAAAAACCCCAAAAAATACAAAAACCTCTCTGGGGCCTTTTTGGCGTCAGCCACTCATCCTCCTCCAGCGGTACCTTCGCCACCAAGTGCCATTGGAACTCGCCTTCACCTCTTTGACTGCTTAACGCGTATATCCCTTTTTAAAACCACTTATTACCAATTAATAGCCCCATGTAAAGTGTTGATTTCACTTTAAAATTCATTTTCTCTAGAAAAAAAAAATTTTGGGGATTTTTTTATGTTGAAGTTATGTTGCCCCTTATCACCTCGATAATCCATGCAATTTGGGGGATTGTAGCATGCATGAGGGCTTTGTTATTAACGTTAAAAGAAAATCCGCCTCCGGGCGGGAATCCACGCGTGATTACGCCATTCACGGCAGAAAATCCGCGTGGTTGCGTGGACGCGGACGAAAATCCGCATGCGGCGGGGCCGAATGCAGATTTTTTTTTGCAACCACGCGGATTTCCGAATTCGTGGATGAGGCACAGCCGAGCATCCCTGGACTGAAGATTATATTTGGATCATCGACAGTTATCTCAAGTCAATACACAACTAAAGTACCCCGTGTGTTGAGAAACTGGGCTCTGAATAACATATCATAAACCTTATACTTACCACAACTAGATTTTAGTTTACAGCAAGCTTAATGCATCCAGAATGTCCTCAGCTGGTAATAGTGCAGAATAAGTATTTCAGGAATACAGAATGATTAGCTGTGTGGTTAAGGAATACATTACATCGCTTCAATAACATTTTGCTCACAATGGCACTATTATAGAGTTATAGATTTCATAGGACATCCTCATAAAAGTGACCTAAAGATGCTTGATGCATACAATAATCCAATTGATTTATAGGAATTAACTAACCAAACTGCAATGTATTTCAGAATCATTATGATTCTAATGGAAAAACAGTATGTTGGACTTCACAGCGTTTATAGCAGTTTTCTAATATTTACTATTGCTACAGTCTTTGAGTTTACATGTCATTACTAATTACAAATTCATGTTATCTGCATCGTAATGTTTATTTCTTTAAGTAAAAAAAAAAAATAAAACACCCTGTTCTTATACTGTGTTTATTAGAGATGGGAAGTTCGGATCTTTTCAATGATCCGGATGATTCGAATCGGATCATTGAAAAGATCCGGATCTTTGATCCGAATCTCGGATCATTTTACAAGGGAAGCATTCGGGGGGTGAAATGACTAGCAGGGCAGGAGAAGGAGAGGGGTGTGGACACACAGAGAAGGGGAGAAGATGGACAGAGGGCAGGGAGTGGACAGAGAAGGGAGGAGGGACGAGCAGAGAGCAGAAATGTTTGCACGCAATACCCACATGCTGCAATCATATGCTTTACATGTATTTCACCTATATGCTCATCTGTATACCTTGAATGGAAACGTCGCACAGTGAAAGAAAGCATTCCCCAATGCATTCCCAGAAGATAAGTGCAGCTGTTTAGAGCGAGTGCATTGCCCTGCAATCACAGTGCCTGCAAAGTTACTGAGCTGTGCTGAGCTGAGCCAAAAGCTTCCAATGTGTTCACTGTGCACAACTACGGAACAGACAGCCTGTAATGTGCAGCACATTATAGCCAGTATATGTGCTCTACACATATCTGGCAGTGGCACCCATGTCCCCTCTACCTGTCCCTGTGCAAGGCTGGCTCCCCTGAGTCCCCTCCAAGAGAGCGATCCATCTCTGCTCTGCTTCCAGGACCCCGCTGCCCGCTGAGAGGGGGCGTGTCACTCCTGACCCCGCCCCTTTTGCGATCCGAATCACTCATTTTGATTATTCGGATGATTCGACTCACAAAATTGATTCGGATCAAAGATCCGAATCGTTCATGATCCGGACAACACTAGTGTTTATAATAATCAGTGTGTGCAGATCCCTGCTTGAACTGTGTGCTTCTACAATTGTCCCACTGTGCTCCTTATCCCTCTGTGGATCATTATCACTAATTAAACAAACACTGAGTACTGGCTTATTAAAGGTGCGTACACACGCACTACCAAATGCAACGACGGGTCCGCCGGACCCTCCCGGTGGGCGATCTTTAGCCGACAGTAGTGCGTGTGTACGCTCTGTCGCTGTCACGCAGCGAATCGTTCAGAAACAGCCTTATCAGTCCGCCGACAGCGCATACACACGTTCTACTGTTGGCTAAAGGCTGCCCAGCGCGAGGGTCCTGTGGACCCGTCGTTGCATTTGGTAGTGCGTGTGTACGCACCTTGAAGGACCACTATCAGTAAAATGCACCATAAATTACTTTTCTCCTATGTTGCTGTGGCTTAAAGTGCCCATACATCAGGTGACTTTGGCGACCAACCAATTTGATTATTATTATCGACGATGCAACCAATTGCGGGCCGAAATTGGTTGTGTTAAGGTAGCCATACATCAGCAGATTATGGGCAGATTCGACAAAGAGGCACATTTACCTCTAATCTAATCTGATTAGAGAGACATTTGTCTCTAGTCGTAGCTGCCCATATACTGCAGGCCGATTGCCGTATGATTTCAGCATGAAATATTTAAGGGAATCGGCTGAGCCCACCACATCTGCCCCGCCGCTGCCCCCCCTGTAGCAGCCTTCTGCACGGTGTCCGTCCATCTCTCATTTCCTTCTGCAATCGGCAGCCATATCGCCGCACACCCAACCAACCAACTTCAGCCCGACATCTTGCAGCATGCGCAATCGACAATGTGACCAATTTTCGTCATGAAATTGGCCGCTTTGTTGGTCAGGCATGTACTTTACAGGGCGCTGATTTTCATCCAATTTGATTATAATAATCAATTCAGATGGTCGATCGGTTGATGTATGGCCACCTTTGGTCTGTAAGAAATGTACATTTTATACATACGCATTTTAAATGTTATAATTTTTTACAATAGAGGTCCTTTAACTAGTTCAATGAGTTATTCTTTACAGTAAACGGCAGCAATGACAGTCTTTTACCTTGAAAAAGGGCTAAAATCAGTAGCACAAGTATATTGTGCAACTTATCAAAGCCCTGTAAGAACACATTTTAACCACACTTAATTATTGATAAGTAAACAAAAACTGTAACGTGCACACAAATTCTAATACTGAAGCTGATTATTGCCAGAATTTACAAATAAACATCTATAATAGCTTATTGAATGCGCTCTGATGTCAGAGCCTCCAAATCAAGCCACAAAGGACTGATAACCCCACTTCCATATTCTGAGAACAAATGCCTTTAAATTCTGCAATGAGCAATTCACAGCTACAAATGTGCCTGTTCCAAGCCTTCTCCAATTATTCTAAGATGGCAAACAATTACTTTGTCCTCAGTGGAGTGCGCATGTTGTGTTTGAAAAGCGCTTAACCTAGAGCCGGAGAAACCTTGCCGTGTGTCTTGTACCACGTGGTTCCCAGCATGTGAGGTCTTGAAATTATTATTAGTCCTCTCACCTGTGCTATTAATAAAGAGGCTGCGGAGGGTTCATTGTGGAAAATGCAGCAAGGCCTGCAGGGGAGCCAGCATGGTTCCATTGACCTGTAATGAGACTACAGACACAAAGGGAATACAGACTGAAAAAAGCACTTTCAAATAAAACATTATTCACAACCATTCAAAGCAGAAACCTTGACTCCATCCTCCTCATTTGCTACGTAAATCTATTGGCAAATGGCATTAAAAAATATACCCATAACCAACTGTTCAGGGAGCATTCTCCTTTAGAAGAAAAAGTCGGAGAGTCTGGAAAGCTCTTTTTCAAAAGCTGTCTAAGGATTTATTGTAAAGCAATCAGATAAATGGATCTTGAATGGACAATATAAACGTCCCTGGTTCATTTCACACTGTAGAGTTGTAGATTTGTGAATGTATTTAGCTGTCCTCATACTGTGTGATTTTATGCACTGCTGAGAATTAGCTGGGTGGTTTCTCCCCTCTCTCTCTCTCTCTCTCTCTCTCTCTCTCTCTCTCCCTTTAGCTAGATCCTGTAAGGTATATAAACTCCTTTATTGGGTTCTCGGCTTAGACCCAGTTTACACAACTAATGGGAAAAAACAGTGTGTGCAAGTGTTTATCTGAGCATTTTCAGACATCAAACAGCACATGACAACTGAAAATGTGGCATTTGAATATATAAACGTGTACATGTTGGGGTACATCAGAAATAAGGGTTTCTGGACACAGCACTCCAAATTTACTTGGATACCCCCCAATAAGGTGGCCTAAAAAGCATCTTGTGAGTACTGCTCTTAAGGGCACGGCTCTCTCTCTCTTTTGAGTCTTGGAATTCACTATACATTTTATATTCATCATATTGCTTTTGTCACTGTCATTACCGTTTCTGTATTTTAAATTGATTCTACATTTTGTATATTGGTGTATACCATTTGTCTGTGTTATTATGTACCCTGCGTTTGTTTCTTACGTTGTTCAGCACCATGGAATATGTTGGCGCTTTATAAATCAGTAATACAATAATAATAATAATAATGGCACATTGGCACACAAGAACATTTAAGGGTCCTTATAGCACATCCATAGAAATGAAGCCTATAGGTATACAGGCAGGATATTGTTTATTGGCATTGGCATCCCATGCAATGTACTGGAGACAAGTGCTACTTAGACCCCTGATGTATTGGCGCATCATTGTTCATGATTCGTTTACTTGATACTCTGTAGTCTTTAAATTGTACCTGAGATGACATGTGTCGTGATGAGATAGAGTTGTATATACAGTGGCAAGAACACAAACACCTATGCTGTGCTCATCAGGGGCGTTGCTAGCCCCAAAGATCAGTGGCACGTGCCCCGGATCTATTATGGGGTGCCCCGGATGTCCCCCAAGCAGAGTCAGCTGTGGTGCCTCAATGGCAGGCATGCTGGGAGCTGTGGTACGTTATTCAGGAGTATGCTGGGTGCTGTGGTGCCTTTATGTAGGCATACTGGGTGCTGTGGTACCATGCTGAGTGCTGTAATGCCTTTATGGGGGCATGCAGGGAGTTGTGGTGCCTGAATGGGAGGCCCGTGGGAGCATGAGAGGCGTTCCACTAGGAGGTCAGGGAATGCTATGGGGGAACTGCCAGATATCCTGGCGACCGGCCAGCCTGCCCAGCAGAAAGCCAGACCAGCCAGCGCAGAAGCCAGGTAACTCTGCCTAGTTATGTTTAAGGGCCCGTTTCCACTAGCGCGAATCTGCATGCGTTGTCTGCATGCGGATTCGCATAGCCAATACAAGTGCATGGCCCTGTTTCCACTTGTCAGAAATCCTGAGCGTTTTTCTGTGCAGGAAAAGTCTGCACGGTAGACCCCGCAGAATTCGCTTGCCACCTGGAATGCAAGCGATTCGCATCTAAAGTATTTAATAGGGAAATCGTTCGCGTTTTCGTTCACGGTTTTCATGCGATACGCATACCAAAAACGCGTTCAATAAAGAAAACATTTTTTTTCAATCCTCTTTCCTGTTTCCTGTTTGATCTTTATTTAAAAACGCCTGGCAGACATTGCAGCCATGGAGTTCAGTATAGAGGCACTTGTGTCTATGGTGCAGCAGAAACCATTCATTTATGATAAATCCCTATCAGAATACAAGGATCTGGCGCTCATCAGGAGGACGAGGGAGAGAATCACAAAGGACTTCACTACAGAGTGGGACCAGTTGTCAGCGAAAGAAAAAATTATAGCAGCCAGTGCACATGGCTACTATTGACAGGTAACTTCTGAAGCACTAAATACCTCCTGCCACCTCTCCCTGCTAATGTCCCAGCTGCAGCACAGCAATCATTCTCTCTACTCACCCTGCTGCTCTGCACATTTATTCACTGCAGGCTGTGTGTAGAGGGTGAGAAGACACATTGCCCATGGGACAGGAAGGGGGAGGGGTGCTACATCTAGTGCAGGAAGTAGTACAGTCCCCTGCACTGTCTGCTGCTATTTTTCTGAATGTTGCCCAAACTATGAAAAAAGGTCCTAGGTGGAAGAATACAGTGACTGAGCACCACAGTGGCAACCCCTAGCCATGGCTATACCCGGTGCTGTGAGCACTTGCAGCCTTATGGTAAGTACAACACTGTCATGAAGCAATGTAGTTCATGGCATCAGTATAATAGACCTGGCAGTGGCCATATGTAGGCTTAGCTCATTCAAGTTCTGTTAACTTACTTGCTCACAGACTGAAAACCCAAGCTGGGGTGGGGGGGGGGGGGGGGGCAGGAGTGTAAGATACTTATCTAGGAATCAGAAGGTCTATTGGAAGGTATAATTGGATTGGGGCCAGAAAGCACTAACATGTGGTGAAGGCTGTAAGCATCTGCATTTGAAGTTTTTATATGACTCTGGGGATCCTAAATAATCACTCTTACCTCCAGTTTCACTTTATGCCATCCACTACAGGTTAGCTTTAAAGTGTACCCAAGGCGAACCTCGGGTCAAAAACAAATACTTACCCAAGAAGCAAGCTGAGGCTTTCCATGCTGTTTTCCGTACCTCCATTGCTGCTCTCAGACCTCCCAAAGAATTCAGACAAGAGCTTGTTGGATTAAAGATCCAGACCATGCTTCATGCATGAGCAAAGCCATACTGACCCTGAAGAGGATGAAGAGGAGCTCGGCCTGAATCTTTCAGAAGGTTCCAGCGAGTGGTGGCAGGGGCAAGGAGAACACAGGAAGCCTCTACAGCACATGTATCAAACTCCACTCCTCAAGGGCCATAGCCATGCCAGTGTTTAGGAATAGGATGAACTGAGAAATGGAGATGTGTTCTACAGTACTTGATGACCCACACCATTCCTGATTCACTCCCATCAATTAGTTTGAGTTGTGAAAAAAAACAGGTGAGAACCTCGGCCCTTGAGGACTGGGGTTTGCTATCCCTGCTCTACTGGATCCAGAGGCTCCCCTCTTCTTAGATAATTACCGTATTTTTCAGACTATAAGACGCACTTATAGTAAACGGGGGGGGGGGGGGGGGGGAGTCAGTGCATCTTATGGTCCGAATGTAAGAATAATGTGTGTGCACATGCTACTCCTTTGCGCATCAGATCTCACCTAATCCAGATGGTGCGTTCCAGTCCTCTGCCTTCTGCAGCCGCCACTCTGGCTTTTGTCATATCCCTCTCCACCTGCGATACAGCTACTTCCACCACTCCAAGTCCCATGCTGCTCCACACGGGGATCCAAGTCCAGCACATCTGCCCTCTGCGTGCACCAGATCTCACTGCCGCTTCAGGCCAGGCATGGAGGAAGCCAGGGACGGAAGCCAAGTCCAGCGCTTAATCCCTCAGCGTGCACCCGATCTCGCTGCCGCTTCAGGCTAGGCATGGAGGAAGCCGGGGAAGGAAGCCAAGTCCGGCGCCCTCTGCATGCTCCCGATCTTGCTGCCACTTCGGGCCGGGCATGGGGGATGCCGGGGGGAAACCAAGAGATCGGGCGGAGGGGAGGCCGAGCATCAGAGTCCTAGCTTAAGAGTTCAGTTTCCTGCCACGATGTTGGCCATGTAGGACGTGTGCGGCATGTGATGGAGGAGTCCTCGGCGTTGCATCCTCTCCTACTCTAGCGCTTGTGTCTTTCTGTTTCCACCCGATCTCGCTGCTGCTTCTGACCAGGCTATTGTAGAGGAAGTGGCTGCGTCGGGCTGGGCTGTTGTCCATGTGCGTGTGCGCTGGATGGGATGGATGAAGCCAAGGGTGCCAGCGAGTAAAAAACCACGAGAGCAGGCAGACTGGAGGCTGAGCACCTGCTAGAGTGAGTTCCCCTTTGGGCCAGACGAATTGTGTGCACGCTGCAGAGTAGAGGAACTCATCGAGAATGAGATGTGACGCTGCTAATGTTTCATTGTTGCAGCACAGCTATCCCATGTATCCACACACACAGGTCACCTAGCTAATTTGGTTGAGGGCTGCACTCTTCAGTTGTCTCAGGGATGTGGGAAACTGATGGTGACAGGGTGGCTTAGTGTATTTGATGGGATGCAGTAGTTAGAGGGAATTAGTTTAATTGGTGGTGACAACGTGGGTTAATGTACTTGGGGGGGGTTGGATTGTTTAGCGTAGTTAGTGGATATTAGTGTATTTCATAGTGACAGGGTGGGTTAGGGTACTTGGGGGGCCTCAGGGGTTAGTGTAGATGGACAATGTAGCTTAGGAGATAGATTCAGCTTGGGGGGGGGGGGGGGAAGCTCCACAAGATGCCCCTACACCATGGATGCACCAGGTTTAGAATATTTTTTCCTGGTTTTTGCCCTATAAACCTAGGTGCGTCTTATGGTCCGGAGCATCTTATAGTCCGAAAAATACGGTATGTGGTTTTTGACCCAAGGTTCGCCTCTCTTAACCAAGCACCAGCGCTTATTATTATCTTAACCTTAATTAGGTCTATCACTATTCTTCAGCACGCCCAACATTTACTATTTGGAATAGCATTTGAATCATATAATTCATATGCTGTTGAATCCAAAATATTTTTTTAAAGGACCACTATCACAAAAAATGTTAAAATTTGAAATACAAGAAAACACATGAATAAAAAGTATGTTTCTCCCAGAGTAAAATGTGCTATAAATTACTTTTCTCCTATGTTGCTGTCACTTAAATCTGATGGAACTGGTTTTGGACTAGCCCATTTCCTCATGGGGGATTCTCAGGGTTTTCTTTATCTTTAAACGCACTTCGTGAATGGCAGTTGCTCAGCTCAACTGCCAGAATAGCATGCAAACAGGTTGCATGGCTGGCTAGCATCTTTGTATAGATCATTTCCAGGGAGAGTTCCTGTGAAGAATACATTAAATGCTGATAACCCCCCATGAAGAGATGGGCTCATCAAAAACCTGTCAGTTCCATCAGATTTCTACTAACTACTGTAAGTGACAGCAACTTAGGAGAAAAGTAAATTATAGCTCAGTTTACTCTGGAAGAAACATACTTATATGTATGTGATTGCAGGTATTTTACTTTTTACAATTTTTAATTATAGTGGTCCTTTAACCACTTGCTGACCACCTAATGCAGACTGGCGGCCACAGAGTGGCTTTGTTGTTCCTCAGCAGCGCCACGTGGCGTCATCTCTTGAGGAGCATGATTTAACGGGAGCTCGCACTCGCACAAGCTCCCATCACTGTCAACAGGGAGGTGGATGAAGGAAGGGGTACACCGCTGCACTGCAGACTAGTAGAGACAGTGCTGGACCCTGGATAGCTCAGTCCAAATGAAGTAAACAATAAAAATGGAGGGGTCCGCAAAAATGTCTCTTGAAAAAGCTCAGATTCTTTATTCAGGACGTATCCTCATATCAGTGAAAGCACAGCTGACATGTTTCAGGCCAAGTTATGCCCTTAATCATAGCTAAAAGTCACAAACGGTCTCAACTGTTTTTAAGTAGGTGGTGACCAATCGGGGGTGCAGCAATCAGCCTGCCAGCCAGCGATCGACGCTGGCAGGCGGATTTTTGTATTTACATACTAAAATACATTTATATAGCACTGACATCATGCGCAGCTGCTGCTGTAACTTAACTGTCCCTTGGAGGGGCTCACAATCTAATTCCTATCATAGACATGTCTATGTATGATAAGTGTAGCGTATGTATCTTTGTCTAGGGACAATTTAGGGGGGAGGGGGGGGAATAAAAAAAATAGCGTTTTTATACAAAAAAAATATTTTTTAATTAATAAAAAAAAAATGCAACAGCAATCAGATACCACCAAAAGAAAGATCTATTAGTGAGAAGAAAAGGAGCTAAAATGTATTTGGGTGCTAAGTTGTATGACCGAGCATTAAACCGTCAACGTTGTGAAGTGCCGAATTGTAAACAAATGGCCTGTTCACCAGGGGGGTATAAATCTCTGGGGCTCAAGTGGTTAAACAAGGAGCAATTGATAATTTCCTTAGTACCTTTACCAAACATTTCCCAGACTTAGATTCTCTATCATTTGAAAGAAAGTCCAGAATACTATTTTAGCAGTTTCTTCCACGCCTCCAGTGGCGTAGCTAAGGAGCTGTGGGCCCCGATGCAAGTTTTACATCGGGGCCCCCCAAGCACTCTATACATAACAATTGATACAGCGCACCAAAACCTGCCAATGGCAACTACAGTGTCAGAGGTACAAGAAGGGGATGGGGAACAGTTTGTTAATGATTACCACTATTCAAAGTATCTATAGAAGTGATTATTATGAGTACAGGAGCAATAGAGAGGTAATACTGTAGTTGAGGGAGGGCCCTTCGGGGTACCTCTGGCCCAAGGACCCCGATGCGGTTGCTACCTCTGCACCCCCTATCGCTACACCTCTGCACGCCTCCTATGAATACCCTGAATACTTCTTCATAATGAGATGACATGAGTAAAGGTCAAATGTGTCTGATTCTCTTCAAGCAATTATTTGACTATGACTGTCACTGGAATAAAAGAAAAGGTAATTAAAAATGAATTTATTTCATTGTGGTTTAAGACAAGCAAACAAAAGGGTGCTGGGTGAATAATAACTATGCAAATATATGATTATAAAAAAGAGCTCATTACTTTAACATAATGATAGATGCAAGTGATATGCCTGGAACAAGCAATCCTCCCAAAACAAATGAAAAATAACTTGGATGAAATAAAGATTGGAACAGATATATTAATGCGGACAATGTTAGTGTGCAACTCTTAAAGTGAAAGTCCGGGAAAAAGTACTTTATAGTCTTTTTTTTCCCTCCCACCTGTTAATAGTATGAAGGTAATAGCTATTGTAAAAGCAGACCTAAACTCAGAACTTCCTCCCTGCTCTAAAAGATAAGCAACAGCATGATACCCTTTAAGTTCCTCACTGCATGTATGTGATGGCTGGGTGCATACTGCGATTATGTTAGTTGCTTAAGTGATGGTATAATTTATTAGGGCCCTGATATACAAAATACCAGTAAAATTTATGAGCACACACAGTAAATGCGCATATATTTTCCCAGCATTTCCACACACAATGGCCTCAATTCACAGAGCATTATCAAACGTTTATCAAACACTTTATCAAACGTTTGATAATTTACCTCATGGGTAAAATCTCATTTTAAATTCACTAAGGTGTTATATATTTATCGAATGTTTTACCGATAAAACGTTCGACAAGTATATAACACCTTAGTGAATTCAAAATGAGATTTTACCCACGAGGTAAATTATCAAACGTTTGATAAAGTGTTTGATAAACGTTTGATAATGCTCCGTGAATTGAGGCCACTGTAATGTGCAGTGCACAAATAGCGCATATCTGAATAAATGTGTACAGCTTGCACATTGCTTGTATAACATGCATTACACAAATAACGTGCATTGTGCTATTTATGCAACACGTTACATTATTATCATTTATTGGATTTATATAGTGCTAACAAATTATGCAGTGCTGTACAATACATAAGATTACAGAGGATGATGCTAGGGGTGATCGACAACATACAGGTAATGAGCAATAAGATACACAACACAATACAGATAATAAGCAATAAGATACACAATGCCAGATCATACACTGGAGTGGCAGTCCCAATAATACAAGTTCACACTATTCTGTGGATAGAGTGCACAATCAAGTATGATACACAAGTTGGGAGGGCTTACAATCTAGAGGTTGGAGGTAGTGACACGAAAGAAGGAGGACCTGTAACGATTGGGGATTTATTTCCGTGGTCAGTGCACAGGCCGACACTACGGAAATCCTCCACAAGCGTGTAAATTGAGAGAACCCAGCTATGGTGCTATGCACCTGTAGAGGGAGATTCCCACCGGCAGATGGAGCTGTGGAGTGCAGACGAACACAGCCTCTGCACTGCTACAGACGCCAGATGGGAATTGTACGAGTTGAAGCAATGCAGGGCAAGATCGCCCTTAAAGAGAGAGAGAACACAGAGACAGAATGTATGTGTGTCCACCAATCTAGTCGCCACCCAGCGACAGCGAAGACACAACAACGGAAACGAAGTGGGAACGCAATCGCCAGAGTGGAGATTGCCAATAGTGACACAAGACCGAACTAGACAGAGCACAAGAGTAGCAAAAGGCACAGCAAGCAACAACAATTAGAACATCAAGGAAAATAACAAACGCTAGCTAAACACGAACACCGCATTCATTCGCAACAGCGAATGCGTTTTAGACACGATCACCGAGCGTTAGGCACTCAGTGATAAGCATGTCACCCTAACTAACCAATACAACACAAACACGAAATAGAGAACGCAAACGCCTGCTACCTCACCGAGCCTACAGCAAGCGTTCGTACCAGACAAGACAGAGAGAAGGAGTAGCTAGCAGCAACCGCAGCTCTGGCCTACACTCCCAGACAGGGCACAGAAGGAACCACCGCTGCTACCGCTAGAGCGGATGCGATCCAGACAAACAGACATATGGGGCTACCAGTAGCAACCGCTGCTCTGGTTAGCACCCCTAAGGCAGAATACAGAAGAAAGCACTGCCACGACCACTAGGGCAAATGCAATCCAGACAGATGGAGCAGCCAGTAGCAACCGCAGCTCTGGCCTACACTCCCAGATAGACAGAACGATTTCCTGTTGACCACCGCTGGCGACAAGACAATCGAGACAGAGCGACAGAACAAGGCAATACAGATAATACAACCTGACTGCACTAGAAGGGATGCCTAGTGCAGTCCCCAGGAATTACTCTAAGAATAATCTTAGCAAACGACAGCAAGGCTGACACTCCAGGAGTGTTTGCAGGAACAAACCATCATGACCAGCAAGGGATTCTGGGAGCAAAAGGCATTTATACTGCAAGCCATCAAAGGAAGCAGCTATGCAATTTGCATGACAAGTGTATGCAAATTCCTCACCAGCGCAGCAACTCTGAAACTTGCAAAGCAAAGACAGGTCTCTTTTCCAGAGACCTTCAACCCTCAGACCTAAAGAATGGACAAATAGCTGTCTGCTCGTGCAGACAGCTGAGCAGATCATTACAGTACCGCCCCCCCCCCCCCCCCCCCCCAGGGACGGCTTCCAGACATCTCTCAAAACTGACGTTTCCAAAAAAATCTAACTGAAGACTCATGAAGGTCGGGTCAGCCCGACAAGGCCCAATTCCAGAGTCAATCCTCCCGAAACCGACCTCGTCGGAGGCAGAAGCCACCGAAACATGCCCATCAGTACTACAAGTCTCAGCGTAACACCCATCAGAACTGTGAATGCCAGAGAAGAACCGATCGACTCCCTCCAAGCAATACCCACCACCTTCCAGGGACCGTCCAAAAATACCAAACCTGCCACAATACCTATTCGAGGTGACCCTTTCAACACAAAAGCCACTGTTGATCCCATCCAGGGTACCAAGCAAAATGTCTCCTGGAATCTCCCAGAACACTTTGAAGCTCCGCAGAGATCCCAGGTGAGGGACGGACCTCCCCTCCCTCACCTGGGTCCCCCATCTGCGCTCCCCTTCTAGCTTAAGTTCAGCAGCAGCCGCCGCTATTAGTAAGAAGCAGTGGGCGGGGATGACTCACCTCTTCCGCGTTCCAGCGTGCGTCACTTCCTGCAATGCCGTCCACTTACAATACAGTGGGCAGCATTGCAAGAAGTGACGACAGTGGAACGCGTGCTGGAACGCGGAAGAGGTGAGTCATACCCGCCCGCTGCCTCTTACTAATAGCGGCGGCGGCTGCTGCTGAGCTTAAGCTGGAGGGGGAGCGCCCATGGAGGACCCAGGTGAGGGAGGGGGAGGGGTCCTGCTGAGCTTAACCTGGAGGGGGAGCGCACATGGGGGACCCAGGTGAGGGGTCCGACACCCCTCCCCTGTGCCCAATACCACCTTCCTGCACGCTACCCCGCGTGTCGGCTAATAACCTTTAAAGAAAAACATTTCTGTGTTACTGCTGATACAAATCCTGCAATACATCTGCAGTTTGTTTACTTCCTGCTTTCATGGAAGTAGACATTTTGTTAACATCCTGTGCTTTCAAATGAACTTATCTGCTGACACACAGTGGTGCTCACCGCCAGGTCGTGATCACGCTTACGCGTGGATTCACGACCATTTTGACGCATTCCGCCTCGGACACGCTAAGCCGTGAATAGATTTTCAACCACGAAAATCTACTTCGGCTTCGCGTGAATGCGGACAGAAATCCGCAATCACGCTCGTGAAACCCGGCTCTGAAGTCGTGGTTTGCGGAAATGCGTCAAACTATGCGGAAGTGACACATTGCAGGCCAATCAGAGTGCCCCAGCCAGGCCCTAGCAACCAATCACAGGAGGGGAGCTATGCCCTCCCCTCCTGAATATAAAGCGGCGGCCATGATGGAAAAGCTCTGTCCTTGCTAGACTGTGGTGCTGAGAGGATTATCTCCAGGCCATTGTTGTTTGAGCAAGTGCATTTATTGTGTTAAAAACAAAGCGTTTTTTTTTGTTAACACTGCTCTTATACTGTACACAGTTAGCTAGTCAGTGAGTAATTGCTGTAGTTAGTTGTAGTCAGTGTAGTGTAGTGGGAGTGTGGGAGTCTAGTGATTATTTAACTGTGTGTAGTGCAGGCAGGTTCAGTGCTGCAGTGTAGTCAGTGTAGTGGGAGTGGGGATTATCTGTGTGTAGTGCAGGCAGGCAGGTTAGTGCAGCTGCAGTGTTCACTTGTATATTCCAGTGACAGTTATACACTTGTACTATTTGCAGGCAGCCAGTCACACCGCCGGCGCCGCCACTCTCTGCCAGCGCTGTTCATTCATTCTGTCAGTGACCTTGTGCCGTGCCCAGTGCCCACTGCTCGCTCGCTGGCATATGAGCATCTCATTACACAGTGTGACATCCTTGTGTGCCCACTGCATCCTTCAGTGACCTAGTTGTATATCCAGTGCCCACTGCTGTGCCCACTGCATCCTTCAGTGACCTTGTACTGTGCCCACTGCATCCTTCAGTGACCTAGTTGTATATCCAGTGCCCACTGCTGTGCCCACTGCATCCTTCAGTGACCTTGTGCTGTGCCCACTGCATCCTTCAGTGACCTAGTTGTATATCCAGTGCCCACTGCTGTGCCCACTGCATCCTTCAGTGACCTTGTACTGTGCCCACTGCATCCTTCAGTGACCTAGTTGTATATCCAGTGCCCACTGCTGTGCCCACTGCATCCTTCAGTGACCTTGTACTGTGCCCACTGCATCCTTCAGTGACCTAGTTGTATATCCAGTGCCCACTGCTGTGCCCACTGCATCCTTCAGTGACCTTGTACTGTGCCCACTGCATCCTTCAGTGACCTAGTTGTATATCCAGTGCCCACTGCTGTGCCCACTGCATCCTTCAGTGACCTTGTACTGTGCCCACTGCATCCTTCAGTGATCTAGTTGTATATCCAGTGCCCACTGCTGTGCCCACTGCATCCTTCAGTGACCTTGTACTGTGCCCACTGCATCCTTCAGTGACCTAGTTGTATATCCAGTGCCCACTGCTGTGCCCACTGCATCCTTCAGTGACCTTGTACTGTGCCCACTGCATCCTTCAGTGACCTAGTTGTATATCCAGTGCCCACTGCTGTGCCCACTGCATCCTTCAGTGACCTTGTACTGTGACCACTGCATCCTTCAGTGACCTAGTTGTATATCCAGAGCCCACTGCTGTGCCCACTGCATCCTTCAGTGACCTTGTACTGTGCCCACTGCATCCTTCAGTGACCTAGTTGTATATCCAGTGCCCACTGCTGTGCCCACTGCATCCTTCAGTGACCTTGTACTGTGCCCACTGCATCCTTCAGTGACCTAGTTGTATATCCAGTGCCCACTGCTGTGCCCACTGCATCCTTCAGTGACCTTGTACTGTGCCCACTGCATCCTTCAGTGACCTAGTTGTATATCCAGTGCCCACTGCTGTGCCCACTGCATCCTTCAGTGACCTTGTACTGTGCCCACTGCATCCTTCAGTGACCTAGTTGTATTTCCAGTGCCCACTGCTGTGCCCACTGCATCCTTCAGTGACCTTGTACTGTGCCCACTGCATCCTTCAGTGCCGTTGTACTGTGCCTGGTGCATCCTTCAGTGACCTTGTACTGTGCCCACTGCATCCAGTGATTCATTACTAGCAACATGTCTGGCAGGGTTTCGCGGGGTGAGAGGAAAGGGAGTTCAATTGCCTCAGCCACTTCTGAGACTGCTCCACGTCCAGGGAGAGGACGCCCAGCTGTACGTGGTCGTGATGCAGCAGAAAGGGGGGCAGCAAAGCCTGGGCCGAGTCAGCGGACGCCATTGTCCAAATATTTTAAAGTTTCTGGTCCCCGTGTGGTGGTTGAGCAAATGGAACCTGACGTACTCATGGACATCATGACTTCCTCCCAGACCTCTACTGTGAGCACCACTCCAAGCAGCAGCAGCAGCAGCAGCCAACGTCCCACGCTTGTTGTGACATCCACCCCAGCACCCACTGGTCAGCAGCCCTCCCAGGATGACAGCGTTCTGTCCCTCAGTCCGGCTTCTGGGAACCTGCTGATGCAAGAAGCTCAGGACTTACTGGGGACCGATGTGGCAGAGATTGAGATCGGGCCACAATCACAAGCGTTGTTGAGTTCTGGTGATGAAGAAGAGGGGTCTGTGTCTGGGGATGTAGGGACAGAAGAGGAGGCGGGGGAGTCAGAGGAAGAGCTGGATTATGATGATGCTGCTGATGATGACGACGTTGTGGACCCTAACTATGTGAAGCCTGCTGAGTCCGTGGAAGAATGGTCAGAGGCAGAGCAGGATGACGAGTCACCTCGGCCTAGGCAAGGATATCGCCATATGTCAGGCAGGGGCAGGGGCATCGGCAGCAGTGGGCGTGGAGGAAGTAGACAGGACACTGCTTCAGCCGGCACCACCACCATGCAACCCCCGGCAACTACTACCACACATTGTTCCGCTGCACCCTCTGCTAGTGGGGGCCGCAGTAAATTAAAGTCACCAGTGTGGGATTGCTTTGAGGAATGTACTGATGACAAAAGGTATGCGGTGTGCAGGTTATGCAGCAAAAGATTGAGCCGTGGGAAAAGTCTGAGCAAGATGGGTACCTCGTCCCTCCAGGGCCACCTGAGAAGCCGCCACTGCCGCGAGTATGCGGACTTTAAGAGGAAGCAGGCACTGCTGGCAGGGGTTCCTGAGAGCAGAAGGCCCACCAGCGCAGCAGCATCATCCCTCCCTGAGGGCTCGTTTCCACTATCGCGAATCCGCATGCGTCCAACGCATGCGGATTCGCACACGTAATGCAAGTGAATGGACCTGTTTCCACTGTAGCGTTTGCGTGGTGCGTTTTTATGAGCGGTGAAAAAACGCACAAAAGAGCCAACGAATTCGCCTGCGAGTGGAATGCATGCAAATCGCATGCGAATCGCACATAATGTATTTAATAGGGAATTCGCATGCGGATTTGCATGCTTAATTTAATGCGAAATCGCACGCGGAAACGCGTACAATAAAGTTTTTTTTTTCTTGAACTACACAAAAAAAAACCACAAAACCACAAAGGCCTGTTTTCCTGTTTCCTGTAAGTTTATTCCAAAACGTCTTGCAGCCATGGAATATACAATAGAGAGCCTGGTAGCCTTGGTCCAGGAAAATCCATTTATTTATGATAAAACCCTTCCAGGCTATAAGGACAAAGCACTGATTAGGAGGACCTGGCAACATATAGCAGAGGAATTCACTCCGGATTGGGATGAGTTGTCATCTTCAAAGAGAAAGTTGGAAGGTGAGTGCTGATATGTGCACTTGTGATATGCTTTGTGTCGATTGTTTGCTACATTGCAAAATGCCTAATGGGCCATAATTTCAAAGCCACGTGCTACCCTCGTACTTGGCACGGGCCACTGTAAAGTCATACTACAGTACATTCCACCCCGCCCCCCCCCCCCCCCCCATTTGTAGGTGCCTCATGTATATCTGGCGGCCAAAAGTGATAATGTTTGTTGTCAACTGCAAAACCAAGTGGTTTTGCAGGCAAAACCAAGTGGTTTTGCAGTCGATAACCAGGGGATCACACCACGTTTGCCGCCCGTTGACCAAGCAAGGCACGCAGTTTATGGTGATGTCATGTATGCCTTGCGTTTGTGAGTTGTGCTTAAATTTAGTATAGGTAGGTAGGTTGATGTCATTCGTCTGAAAATGTATAGTAATGTAACATAAAAGACCCATAGCACCCAGAAGGGTGATGTATATGAATGTGTAATTGCTTCCAATCAATCATTCAACAACATTGTAATCTTACAACAATTTTTTTTAATAATGCATGTCAGAAATGCATAGATCTCTACATTGTGCCAGCTGCACTTTGGAAGTAATGAGACATACAGTCACGATTACGCAGTGCCTCATTACTGTGCTGACCTCCACTCCAAGTTAAGCCACTTAGCGGTGTAACGTCAACTGCATTGACTTCCTCCACAGAGATTCCTTCTTTTTCAATAATTACATTGTGAAGGATACATGCAGCTTTAAAGGGACACTTAAGTCAAACAAAAAAAAATGAGTTTTACTCACCTAGGGCTTCCAGTAGCCCCCTGCAGCTGTCCGGTACCTTCGCCGTCTCCCTCCGATCCTCCTGGCCCCGCCGGCAGCCACTTCCTGTTTCGGTGACAGGAGCTGACAGGCTGGAGACACGAGTGATTCTTTGCGTTCCCAGACACATAAGCACCCTCTATGCTGCTATATGGTATATGATATATACTATAGCAGCATAGATGGCGCTATTGTGGCCAGGAATGCGAAGAATCACTCGCGTCCCCAGCCTGTCAGCTCCTGTCACCGAAACAGGAAGTGGCTGCCGGCGGGGCCATGAGGATCGGAGGGAGACGGCGAGGGCACCGGACAGCTGCAGGGGGCTATTGGAAGCCCCAGGTGAGTAAAACTCATTTTTTTTGTTTGACTTAAGTGTCCCTTTAACGACTGCCACCGCATTTTCCAGCTTCAAATTGATAGGTGTATGAAGCACCCTCCATTTGTTGGTCAAAATTCCAAAACTGCATTCCACCATTCGCCTGGCCATGCTTAAGCGGTAATTGAAATGCGTTGTCCGGTCATTCAAGTGACTGGATGAGTATGGCCGCATGACATGTCGAGAGAGAGCGAAAGCCTCGTCACCCACCAAGGTGTAGGGGAATGCTGGATTGGAGGTCCTAGGCCATGGGGTCGGTGGTGGCAAGTCCAGCAGGCCATTTTCCATGCGAAAGCACAAGTTGCTGTTCCTGAATATCTGGGAATCGCTTGCTGTTCCATAGGACCCAACGTCAATATATAGGAATTTGTACTCGGCATCAGCAACTGCCATAAGTACAATAGAAAAGAATTTTTTATAATTGAAAAATTGACTGCCGCTGTGTGGTGGCTGCACGAGTCGGATATGTTTGCCATCCATGGCTCCAATGCAATTTGGAAAGCGACACTTGGTCCAAAATTTATTAGATACCTCCTCCCAGCGTTGACGGTTAGGGACAGCCATAAAAGTGCCATGAAGTTGACTCCAGATGACGAGACACGTCTCCTTCACTATGTACGAGATCGTACTCTTGCCCAAACGGTAGGCAAAATGCAATGAAGCAAACGATTGACCACTGGCCAAAAACCTATGGAGAAAAAATAATGTTCCATTAATGTTCTGTTTCATTCTCTTTTCTCTACAGTCAAATTCTATATGAATAAGTGGAGATCCATACGGGACACTTACAAAAAAGAATTGACCAAACTACGCAAATTGGAGAAAAGTGGTAGTGCTGCTACAGCCCCACCAACCTACAAGAACTTTGAATTGTTGTCCTTTCTGCGCACCATATATGAACCTCGAAGGTACATTCACATTTCATATTGGTAATTTGTGCCTACATAAACCATTTAGCCACTATCCATGACAACACACACATACATTAGCCTATGCCACACACGTTGAGATGTATACTATGGCTGAGGGAAGCCTAACAGCTGGTTGGGTTGTACATAACATCTTTATCATGCTTCAAAGGACTGTTTGATGTCCTACCTAAACAAGTGTCCGGTCTCCCTCAACCACACTATGTAACCACATATGTATGTAAATGCCCACTCCACTTACATGTCTGTTGGCATGGATACAGGCTAATTTGTTAATGTACTCCAGATATGTTGACACATATAATGAAACACTGGGGTCTTTGTTTCCTTTTATTTTTCAGAACAGAGGATAGTTTTAACACTTCAGCTAATGTGGCGGCCGACAGCGACAGTAGTTGTGCTTCGGCGCACAGCAACTCAGATGTTGGGGAAATTAATTCGGAGGTGGCATCCACTCATACAAGTGGGAGTGTAAACTCGTCTCTTAACACAGTGAGACCGCGACCTAGAGCAGCAAGTAGGCCAAAAAGAGTGAGGCCTTCAGCAGTGGAGAAGGAGAACGCACAAATAGCTTGAAATGAACAAAACCTACCACGACATTTTGGATTACTTCAAAGAAAACCGTGAGCGACAAAGGGAAACCGAGGATAATGTACCATACAAAATTGCTACCTCAGTGGTCCCTTACCTACAGGACATTGACCCACGGTATTATGCCGATGTACATGTTGAATTCATTCAAGTGGCACGAAAATACCTCGAAAAAACACGGCAAGACCGTGATGGCAACCATGGTAATAAGCAGGGGTCAAACCTAGACCGTAGTGGTTCGCGTGGTCATAATGTGGGTACCTACCAAGAGTGTTGGGCCTCTGATCACTCAATGCCAGTTCATAGGTCAGAGTCACAACACTCGTGGATACAGCAAGGGCAAACCTACAGAAGCATGCCTCACTCACATATGCATTCAATGCCCCGGACACACAGAGAAACATCATCAATGTCTCGGCCGGGAGCAGATTTTTCCGAAACATATAATAGGAACCCAACTCCACTTCCTGAAACACGTTCCTATCATACCTTAGAGGGGCCATCAGCACCCTCAGCTTCACAAGCAACCGAAATGTCCATGACGAGATTAATGTTTGATTATGATGCTACGGAGTAAATCGAACATGTAACATGTTTGGTGTAGTTATGTTCTCAATTTGTTTAGTTATTTTGATGATGCACACTCTGTTCAGTGCACTACAGAGCAACCTACATAAGCCATACTAACAAATTTAGGAGACAAATGATTACTGCTGTGATCATTAGCAAGGGAAAGTATTCCAGGACCACAGTGACTGGTCTGCAAGATTTATGTAAAGTTCAAAAAAGTGTATAAAGCCATACAGTGTCTGAGGAAATGAAATCAGATTCTCATCAGAGAAATCAGATCAGGTTTTGTATGACTGCCTTTACTGTGAAAAAAGTATAATATTTCAGCATGTTAAAACATTGTAACAGTACAGCTGCTGCTCCTGGCGGATGTTCCCCCCCCCCTATAGATTAGTGGAAGGTGGGCCCGCCTCATCTTGTCTGCGCTGCACTGCATGCTAGCATCATGCACCGCTTGTCCGTATCCCACCCTACACTATACTTCCTGTGTCACTCCTGTATTTTAAATTCCTTGTCACCGGAGTGACACATAAAGTATATTGTACGCTGGGATGCTGACAAGTGGTGGACGATTTTTACATACGGTGCAGTCTGGAAAAGATGAGCCGCAGCCACCTTCTGGTTGTGAGGGTACTGATTGTGAGATGTGCGGCCTCTGTTGTTGATGAGAGTGGATCATTCAACACCACATCTCACAGGCTCTGTCTGTGTGTATTACGCCACAGTCATGAGAGCGACTCTGCAGCCTATTTCATTTTCTCCCTACCATGTGTATTAGCCATTCACATTGCCTTAACTCACAACACTGGGTCAGGATGCAATGAAAGGGGCTCCTGAGACACTCACATGACTCAGCCGTCATAAACAACCACAGACTCTACATCCGGGGGATCACAAACAAAGGGGGTTGCGGAGGGTAAGTCGATCGATGACGTGCAGTTAGCAACAGCAGGATTTCCTCCTTACGTGGCTGCTAAAAGTTGCCCCTTCATTTGTTCACCTTTATGTATGCCCTTATGTCTTGAAAAACATGCAAATGTCAAGAAAAGCTCGCTCTTTATACCATGTTGGACTACTTGGTAGTGTTGCAAAGTTTGTGTGATTACAACACAAGATAGCACTTAAACACATTATAAACGTTATAAACACATGCTAGTAAAAGATTTCATGCATAACTGGTGTCTGCGTACTTTGTTAACCGTTTTAAGACAAATAATATATGTATGGTCCACATGAACCAGAAGAAGATGAAACCCGCCAGTATACTGCAGCAAACACACTTATGACACTAAGTGGCACTGTGCACTTTTGTAATGGATGCTCAAAAAAGGAAACATAGCAACAGGAAGCTGAAAATGCATACACACGTCTACATTGCCTCCACTGACATCCGTATGGTTTGGCCAGTGTTCCTTTCTTCTCAGTTCAAAAGGACAACACAAATATGAAGTTATCAGATAATATAGCACCTTAGCCGTTTATGACAGTGCTCAACAACAGTCAATAGTCCTGGTGAACTGCTGGGTGGGCCATGCACGGTGCCAAAGTCACTCAGCCTTCACTTTGGATTTGATGATTTAATTCAAGACAGAGTTGCTTTTGCTACGTGCATGGTCCACCTAGCGGATGTTAATGATGAGCATTTAACAATGTACACATGACAGACATTTAAAAGGGCGCCTTCTTACCTTAGCGTCACCAAAAGTCTCTCCTCTGGAATAACCGCATAACGGTACCAGGTATTCTCCCTACGTAAATGGGGTCCCAAAGTCTGCAGCAGGTAATCGAAACTGAGGGAAAAATAACACAACCCTTTACTATACATATCTCACTTTCGAATACACCTGAAACCAAAGATACAGTAAATACTTACGTGTTAGTACTCATCCGTGTGTAATTGAAAAACTTCACAGGGTGGCTACGAAGCTCCTCATAAAGGAGTGCAAACTGGCCTTTTTGAGGCCTCTCCACCACCAGAGGATGCACCCAATAACGGTGTCTCCGACGAGGTGGAACCCTCCTCCTCCGCCGCAGCCTCTCCATGAAGAACTGCAAATTGTTCATCATCGACAAAAGCACTATCTCCTCCATTTCACTCATCCTCCAAACTCCACAAAACACAACCAACTCTGTCTCCCTCACCAAACCCACGTGGCAACACCTTTTATAGGAATGTATATGGGAAAACCTCTTCCTGTCATGACAACTTCCTTTTCAATTTTTTCTGGCATTGAGAGGGTTAAATTCGCATAGGCCCATCGCATGCGGATTCGCATGCGAATTCGCATGAAAATACGCATGCGAATTCGCAAAACGCAGCGAATCCGCATGCAGATGCTAATTAAATACGCGTGCGAATCCGCAACGCTACAGTGGAAACAAGCCCTCAGGGTCGTGAATCCCCCACAGCAGCAGCAGTAGTAGCACGCAAGCGCTCTTCCACCTCGGCTACTCAGGACACAGACATTGAGGCTGGCAGCCAGTGTTCGTCTCCCCTGCATCCCAGCGTCATCAGACCCTGCTGAGCGACACTTTTCAGGGTCTGACCAAGCCTCTGCCTCCAAGCCACAGGCGGATCCGCAAACTAAATGGCTTGCTGGCCCGGGCCATGGCATCACAGCTGCTTCCCTACTCCCTGGTGCAGGAGGGGAGCGCCATGCGGACGCTGCTCCAATTTGGCATCCCCGAGTGGCAAGTCCTCAGTCGCCACTATTTCAGCAGGAGCGCGATCCCAGCACTCCACAAGTTTTGCGGTGGAAAACGTGGCCCGTTCCCTGGACTACTCTGTGGGCAAGCGGGTCCACGTGACCATGGACTCGTGGAGTAGCAGATTTGGGACAGGTCGCTACCTGTCCTTTACGGCCCACTGGGTGACACTGATGGAAGGGAGGGAGGACAAGAGCGCATCAGCCCAGCTAGTGGTGCCACCACGCGGGATCAGGGGGGATGTAGAAGGGTCCTGTCACGACACTCCCTCTGCACCCGGAAAGCAAGCCCGCCTCGGCAGCAGCAGCGCCAAGCCTCGGCACTGCCAAGCCCTTTTAAAATTGGTGACCCTGGGGAAGGAGAGGCTTACGGCCACCAACGTCCTGGCTGCCCTCAGGAAGCAGGAGCGGAGGTGGCTGACCCCCAGAGGCCTGGAAGTGGGGTATGTGGCAGCCGATAACGGGGCCAACCTGGTGGCAGCAGTGCAGCAGGGAAACCTCCAGTACATCCCCTGCTTGGCCCACGTGCTCAATCTTGTGGTGCTTCTTGCGCACCTACCAGGGGATGAGCGAGCTGCTGCAGGATGCCCGGGCGGTGGTACGCTTTTTCCGCCTGTCAGCCACTGCCTCTGCACTCTTGTCCACCTTACAGCAGCAGTATGGAAGGCCACAACACCGGATGATCATCGACATGCCAGTTCGCTGGAATTCGACTCTGGCCATGTTGGAGCGGCTGTGTCAGCACAGGCTGGCTCTTAGGGCCTACATGCTAGACCCAAGTGTCCCCAGCAACCAGCAAGTCCCCATGATTACTGCCACTCAGTGGACACTGATGCAGCAAGTATGCCTGGTGCTGAGTCCCTTCCTGGAGGCAACCAAGATGGTCAGTCAGGAGCGGGCCTCTGTGTGCCAGTGGGTGCCCTTGGTTTGTCTACTGGAGCAGGCAATGGACAATTTAATTGAGCGTGGGGATGAAGCCCTGAGGCAGTTGGAAGAACAGGAGCAGATGGCAGCACAGTCTAGCTCAGAGGAGGGCTCACAGCAGGTAGTGGAAGAGTTGGAGGTCCCTAACCTGAATGAGGAGGAGGAGGAGGAGCAGAGTGCAGCAGGCGTTGTACGTGGATGGCGGTTTGAGGAGGACAACGACATGGCACAGGAAGAGGACAGGCATGCGTTATGGGACAATGGCGAGGACGAGGAAGATCTTGCTGGCAGGGCCCACTTGTTTCCCATGGCTGTGCACATGTTGCGCTGCCTTCGCAGGGACCCCCAGGTGATCCAGATGCGTTCAAGGGAGGACATCTGGATTACCTTGATGCTTGATCCCCGTCTGAAGGGGAAGCTGGGAGATTTAATGACGCCATCCACCACCGAGCAACGCACAAGGGAGTTGAAGGAGGCCCTTGTGCGCAGACTACTGGAAGCATTCCCCCAGCCTTCCACCCCCACTGTAACTGCTCTGCCAAGCCAGCAAGAGGTGCCTGCCATTGCCACTAGCAGCACAACAACAACCACCAGCAGCAGCAGCAGCAACTGGCGCCCTGGAGACCTGAAGAGCCTAAGCAAGAGCCTGTATGCAGTGCAGCAGCCCAGAACAGAGGTGCCCGCCACAGCATCCACCACCAACCAGCACAAGCAACGACTGACCACCATGGTGTCTGACTATATGGGGTCATCCAGCGGGCTCAATGACACCGACAGCCCAGTGGACCCCTTGGAGTACTGGGTCAAGAGACTGGACATCTGGAGCGAGCTTTCCCAGTACGCCCTAGAACTCCTATCCTGCCCTCCTTCCAGTGTCCTCTCAGAGAGATGCTTTAGTGCGGCCGGTGGCGTGGTCACAGAGAAGCGCTCTCGGCTCTCCCACGCCTCTGTGGACAAACTCACCTTCCTGAAAATCAACCAGGCTTGGGTGGAAGGTGAGTTCCTGGCCCCTATTGTCGGACACAGGGGGACATGAAGTGGCTGCTGCATGTGCTGTTGTTAACTATGCCTGCCTTTATAAAGACAGTTACTACCTGCCTAGTGCCTACCTTGGTTAATTTTTTGGTATTATGGTACTACTACCAGTAAGTTGCCATGGTCCTCCTTCTGAGCTGCTGAACTGACCGCCCGCTTTGTCCTCCTGACTCAGTCACTACTACACTCTGCGTTCACACTGCCCGGGTCACTGGGTGCATTTAATTTTTTGGCCAGCACTATGTCGCTGTGCTACTACTACTACCACCAGTATGTTGCCATGGTCCTTCTGTGCTGCTGAACTGAACGCCCGCTTTGTCCTCCTCCTCCTCCTCCTGACTCAGTCGCTACCACGGTACCACCAATGTACTCTGTTTGCGTTATCACTGCCCGGGTCACCGGGTGCATTTAATTTTTTGGCCAGCACTATGACGCTGTGCTGCTACTACTACCACCAGTATGTTGCCATGGTCCTTCTGTGCTGTTGCTGCTGCTGCTGAACTGAACGCCCGCTTTGTCCTCCTCCTCCTCCTGACTCAGTCGCTACCACGGTACCACCAATGTACTCTGTCTGCGTTATCACTGCCCGGGTCACCGGGTGCATTTAATTTTTTGGCCAGCACTATGACGCTGTGCTGCTGCTACTACTAACACCAGTATGTTGCCATGGTCCTTCTGTGCTGCTGCTGCTGAACTGACCGCCCGCATTGTCCTCCTCCTCCTGACTCAGTCGCTTCCCGCTGCTGCACTCTGCGTTCACACTGCCTGGGTCACCGGGTGCATTTAATTTTTTGGCCAGCACTATGACGCTGTGCTGCTAC
The DNA here is from genome assembly GCF_040937935.1 of Hyperolius riggenbachi. Classification (NCBI taxonomy): domain Eukaryota; kingdom Metazoa; phylum Chordata; class Amphibia; order Anura; family Hyperoliidae; genus Hyperolius; species Hyperolius riggenbachi. The sequence goes on from NC_090648.1 coordinate 351,866,303, forward strand.
TACTACCACCAGTATGTTGCCGTGGTCCTTCTGTGCTGCTGAACTGACCGCCCGCATAGTCCTTCTCCTGACTCAGTCGCTACCACCACTGCACTCTGCGTTCACACTGCCCGTGTCCACTGACAACTCTGCTGCGATGTCATTGCTAATTGCTGCAAAAAAAACAAAAAAAAATTACAAAAACCTCTCTGGGGCCTTTTTGGCGTCAGCCACTCATCCTCCTCCAGCGGTACCTTCGCCGCCAAGTGCCATTGGAACTCGCCTTCACCTCTTTGACTGCTTAACGCGTATATCCCTTTTTAAAACCACTTATTACCAATTAATAGCCCTATTTAAAGTGTTGATTTCACTTTGAAATCCATTTTCTCTAGAAAAAAAAAATCTTTTGGAATTTTTTATGTTGAAGTTATGTTGCCCCTTATCACCTCGATAATCCATGCAATTTGGGGGATTGTAGCATGTATGGGGGCTTTGTTATTAACGTTAAAAGAAAATCTGCCTCCGGGCGGGAATCCACGCGTGATTACGCCATTCACGGCAGAAAATCCACGTGGTTGCGTGGACGCGGACGAAAATCCGCATGTGGCGGGGCCGAATGCGGATTTTTTTTTGCAACCACGCGGATTGCCGAATTCGTGGATGAGGCACATCCGAGCATCCCTGCTGACACAGCTGAGGAATCAAATAACAAATTGTGATTAGACACAGATGAGGGGGTATTACACAGGCTAAACTCTATAAATTCATACACGGTGCATTTCTCTATGTTTTCCTTCTGTCCTGTGCAAGAGTTCATATCCAATTTGATCCCACAGCAAGCCAGGGAATACTTGGAATAAGTTTGATATTCGTTTTCTTTCTACTTTTTTAGTACGTTTTCAATTATTAGGTGCAGGAAAATTATTTTGTAGGTAAAATGAAAATGATGTCCTGGGAAAGAGGGCTGATCCTCTCTGACTGAAGTCTGACTAGATTAGCTGCATGCTTGTTCCAGGTGTGTGATTTAGACACCACTGATGCCTGAAAGCCAAGCAGAAGACCAGGCAACTGATATTGTTTGCAAAACATTTGCCTCACACTTCAAGTGTGTCTAGGACATTATGTATATTTAGCTTTGTAAGTTCCTTGACCATGCCATTTTTAGATCCATTTAACCAGTTTAGAACATACAGTATAATCATATTAACCATTCAACACGGAAAGTACAAAAACCCATTTTCCTGCAAAGTCTGTTAACTTCTGCTGCCTTTCGGGCTGGTACTAAAATAATATATAAAGTGGAGGCTCTTTTAACCATTAAAGGAGAAACTTGTAAAGAGTCACTGGGCTAAGCATTCAGTTTTGAATCAGGATGATACCATTTATTGGCTAACTTTGAAAAAAAAAAAAAGAGTACCGTAAGCTTTTGGCTAATAAGCTTTCTTCAGGCTCAATTATTTTATTCTGACAAGATGTTAGTGTTGGAGGATCAACAGTATTATTATTACCTTAAACTGCAGTATAGAAAATCAACCACAAGATATCACTGTGTGTAAGACGTAATGGTAAACTTTATGGGCCCTTTTCCACTAGCGCGTTTGCACTAGCGGAATCGCAAAATCGCTAGGGTTTGCTAAATAACATAGGAATCGCGGTAGGGTATTTCCACTACCGCGATTCGTTTTTGCCTGAAACGCGATCGCGGCGCGGAACGATATTTGCCGCGATTTTGCTATGCAGTGCATAGCATAGCAAAATCGCGGCCGCAAACGTCGGGGAATCACCGGTAATTTTTTACCTTTTGCGATTCAGCAGTCGCTAGCGTTCAGCGTGAACGCTAGCGACTGCTAGTGGAAAAGGGCCCTATGGGATTGTATTTTCCTGTATTTACTCTGTATTCTCTCTGTTCTAAGCAAGCTGCATTTCCTGATGGTGGTGTATGATATATCTCTGCATGTTTTTCTTCAGTAAAGAGTTCTAACTTGTTTTATACTGGGTGCCTATCTGGGTGTAAAGAACCATAAATTCCAACAGTTAGAACATGCAGCTTATTTACATTGATCAAAAGGAGATTCATAGATTGATTGGCAAACATAAATAAAAGTCCAAAGTAGTTAAATCAAAGCTGTGATTGTAATCACTTAATGGTTTTACAGTATATCTATGCCTCCGGAGACTTTATCTTAGCTCCAGGGGCGTAGACAGGAGCGTAGCAATAGGGGTTGCAGAGGTTGCAAACGCATCGGGGCCCTTGGGCCAGAGGGGCCCTGAAGGGCCCTCCCTCAACTGCAGTATTAGCTCTCTATTGGTCCTGTGCTCATAATAATCACTTCTATAGATACTTTGAATAGTGGTAATCATTAATAAGCTGTCCCCCATCCCCTTCTTGCACCTCTGACAGTGTAGTCGCCCTTGGCAGGTTTTGTTGCACCGTATCAATTGTGACGTATAGAGTGTTTAGGGGCCCCAATGTAAGATTTGCATCGGGATCCACAGCTCCTTAGCTACACTAGTGGGAGCAGATATACGTATATTGGGGCTGGGGGAGGGGGTGTCAGACATCTAGTGGCCAAATAGTAAATTATTTACACCATAACACATTTATTCAATAAAAAAAAACATAAATCTACTATTAAATCAACTCCTTAACCCCCCCCCCCCCATAAAATACTTTTAAATAAATAAAAAAAAACATAAATAGTTACCTTAGAGACTTTTTTAAATGTATGTCATTAGGGTATATTACTGTTATTTTTGCAAATATGGGCTTGTAATTAGTGACAGATGCAAGACGGATTAAATACACCTTTATTTTCAAATATAATATTGTCGCCATACATTGTACTAGGAACATATTTTGAAAGTTGTAATAACCAGGACAAATGTGCAAATAACGTGTTGGTTTTATCCACAGTATTTTCTTTATGTATAATGACTATACAAGAAGGACAGAACACTCCCGCCCACGGAAGTGCGCCCTTGAGCTGCGCGGCTGTACGCTCTTGCATGCGCAGAAGCAGATGGCCTACCCGAGTTGGCGGCTGCAACGGAGGGGACCCCAGGACACTGGCTCCAAAATGTGGCGAGGGACCGATAGCCTTCTAGGGGCTGTAAGAAGCTTCAGGTGAGTAAATTTGATTTACTTTGAATTGCCTTACTTATCCTTTAAAGGGGCACTATGGCGAAAAATTGTAAAATGTAAAATGTGTATCAACATATACAAATAAGAAGTACGTTTTTTTCCAGAGTAAAATGAGCCATAAATTACTTTTCTCCTATGTTGATGTCACTTACAGTAGGTAGTAGAAATCGAACAGAACTGACAGGTTTTGGACTAGTCCATCTCTTCACAGGGAATTCTCAGGGATTTATTTATTTTACAAAAGCACTTAGTGAATGGTAGTTGCTCTTTCCAACTGCCAAAAAAACTGTGTAGAGAGCAGGGAAGCTGGCCAGCATCATTATTTACGGTATATCCTTTTTAAGGAATATCTTTATAAAGAATAAAAGCCTTGCTGAGAATCCCCTATGAAGAGATGGACTAGTCCAAAACCTGTTGCTTTTGTCTGATTTCTACTACCTACTGTAAGTGACAGCAACATAGGAGAAAAGTAATGTATGGCTCATTTTAGTCTGGAAAAATGTACGTCTTATTTGTGTATATTTGCACATATTTTCAATTTTACAATTTTTCGCCATAGTGCCCCTTTAAGAGGAGCAAACCCCGGAAACTGGAGTGGTTAAATAAAGGGGATTTTAAAGAGTACAGCTGTGTACCAGATGTGTATCTTGAGCAATTTGTGTTAGGACTCATTCTTTTATGCATATAAAATAAGGCAGATTTTAAGGAGTACACAGCCGTGTAGTGAATTTGTAGTGCTGAGCTATGAACCGCTTTGCTTGCGACAGTCCCTGACGACACCGTATTGGATCCTATCTATGGCTTCTGTGAAGTAAGATTGCATACTCCACATACACTGAGGGTTCTTGCCACATGAGTGGGTTCTTCCCCTGTGCCTTCAATTGTTATATCTGGCATTCTGCAGCACAAAATATGAAACACTAACTCAAGGATGGGATTACTATCAATATATTTTCCATCCCAGTGGTACTGAATTCATTAAAAATTGTTTTAAAATGGTTTTAGTTGAATAAGACATAAAGACAATACAGAAATTCTGATTAGATTTTTTTGTTAATAATGATTCCTGTACGACTGTAAAACTCCTGACAGATTCAAAGAGCTTGTGTAATTAACAATTAAGGGATATTGTTTAAATACATCTGTGCCTCTGCAAATGCCTGTGATGGATGGCAGTGAAGTGTCAGATGTTTTGCAAGACACTCTGTTATAAGCATTAAATCAATATTACTTTGCTGTCTTATTTTATTATTTACTATGGAATCTCTGTTGATACAATATTTTTCCTTTTACATTTTTTTAAATGTCATTAACCTGAAAAAAACAAAAAAACATAAGATTCATTTATTCGGGGTACATGGCCTTTCTAGCCCTAGATAAACTCATAACTGAACATAGATACGGACGTCAGACTATATTTAAACACTTGCAGCCTACAGTGCTACCCCTCCTAAAGACCAGGCCATTCTGTAAAGTACTGGGCTGTGCAGGCTTTTCAGCCTCCTGCACAGCCCAGCTTGAGAGCCCAGCGATCGGACTCACCTCCTTTTTTGTCCCTAAGGGGACATGCCGCCGGAGGGGTCCGATCGCTGCAGCACTTTGTTTTGTTTTTTTTTCTTTGCCTCTATGAGGCTCTCTCTCCCTCCCTCCTCCCTCCCCTTCCCTCCTCCCATCCGTTATCAGATTTGGAACAGGACGGCTATCCATCCTGTTCCGCCTCTCATAGGCAACAGCCTATGAGAGGACAGCGCTCCCCAGCCAATTAGAGGCATGCTATGCTGTGGTAGTGCAGCGTAGCGTGCGCTGGTAACTTACTTGCTCTCCTTCTAAGTAACGACCGCTCCACTGAACCCAACCTGAGTCCCGGCGGGTCCAATGGCTTTAATGGATGTGATCCCCGCACTTTGATAGTCCCAATACGCAGCCTATTGGGCCAATAGGCCTACTATGCATACGCCGCGTACGCAGGATGGCCACATGCGCAGGATGGCCACATTGACGGGAGCACAATCGAGGACGCACACGGCGAGGACTGCGCAGGCACACTGGTCGCCGTAAACAATACTGAGCCACAGTAAGGGACCGGGTGTTCGTTGAGTGACGGCGTGGGCACAAGGTGTATGCAGGGGGCTGGTTGAAGCCCCAAGTAAGTGAAACCTTTTTTTTTTCGGCTCAGTTAAGATTCCCTTTAAACACCCTGGGGCAGAGTGTGCTGACAGGGTAATTAGCTTAGCTCCGCCCCGCTAAGTGATACACGCCCTGTTGGATATGAAGTACATCTCTGGATTTTGTACAATCAGCACATGCACGCCACACCAGTGCCACAACAGTCTATAAAGATTGCTGCTGTGTCATTGACTGTAATACAGTCCTGCATTGAGTCGTACTACTCGTACTGCATTGCAGCATCTGCGTCACCAGAAGCATCTCTTGTGCATCATGTCGCATTGCGGGTATTGTGGCCAGTCTCAGATTGAAAGGGGCCTTATAGTAATAATGATTTAACAGCAAGTTCAAATTTATTAAAAAAAAAATAAAAAAATATATATATATTTTTTATAGAAGCCGAGTAGGATATACATATACATATATATATATATATATATATATATATATATATATATATATAGATTATGACAATAATGATCACTATCAACTTTGTTCTTTAATTCCAGTATAACAATGTACTGTATACTGTAATTTTGAACTATACCAACAAGAGTATGTCTTTATTGAATAAAAGCAAGCTTTTTGTTAAAGAGTACCTGAACTGAAAATTAAAAGTCAAAATAACCATACACAAGTCATACTTACCTCCCATGTAGTCTACTCCTCAATCTCTTTCTCCTCTCCTGCATCCTGTTTGTCCACTGTGATCAAGGGAATTCTCCGTCCTCCATTTTGAAATGGCCCATAACAGCTTTCTGGTCAACACACTGTTAAACTGTAACATCACCTACGTGACAGGGTTGCCAAGCGTCCGTCAAAAGACGGACTGTCCGTATAAAAGCCCTCAAAATACAGCTGTCCGTACTGCCCGTATTTTCTGGGTAGTCGTCCGTCCACATACGCATTAATTATGCAAATCTATTCTGCGCATGCGCCTTGCGCTATGCGCGCTCTATCTTCCCTCTCCCTCAGCCTTCCCTTCTCCTCTCCGGGTCCCTTCCAATCAGCGAATGTCTTTTAGCGCCGGAGCCACTTGCTGCCCAATGAGAGATGCAGGCAGCCGGCCCAGCCCACCGAGTCACGAGGAGGACGGCGAGTGTTACGGCCGGTCGGAGCTGAGGTCGCAGCCAGAGACACAGGCAGCAGCTGAGCCAAGCAGGAGCATTGTGCGCTTCCTGATACAGGCATTCAAGCAAGTTAATCCCCGACTTCAGAGACAGAAGTAGGCTTTTTTCTCCGAAACCGCCCTCGATCCCTCCCTTCCTCCAATCAATAATACTCTTTTTTTGCTATGGCTCCTCTCTCCTGCCAAAGAAAAAAGATAGAGGAAGCCGACAAGCTCCGTTCCATCCATCTGCAGGACTCTGAGCAGCAGCTTGAGAGAGGCTCGCGTGGCAGAGTGTTTTATGGTCTCATTCTTGTAATGTCCCCAGCAGCAGGTAATCATCAGAAGTAAATGTGACGTAACTTTAACATCCCCCTGTAACATGTGACGTAACTTTTACATTCCCCTGTAAAACATCGAGATCCAGTTGAGGTGAGGATAGATGCAATTTCCCTGCGGGCACTGCACTTCTTCCTTTCAGGGAAACCGAGCAGGTACTCAAGCAGAACAGATTAGCTAGCCTGTGCACGATCAGAGACGTGACACTGTCACGGTGACAGGCTGTAGAAGCACGGTGTGTGATGTTTTTTTTTTTTTTTTGCAGTCTGATACTATTCATTTTAAGACCATTGCAGTCCTTATCCTTTTCCCACTTCTATAGTTATAATCATGAGTATCACAACACACTGGACTTAAAGGGACCTCGCCATCATGTTTAAACAATATATCAGACGAACCTCTAAAAAAATATACGTATTCGGGGCTTCCTTCTGTCCCTTTCAGGCTGATCTCTCCCTTGCTGTCCTCCGCAACCTTTGATTGTCCTCAATTGCCCGTGGAGAGCCTCCAGTCTGGCGTGTTCTGTGCATGCACAGCCGGACTGCGCCTGTTATGACTGGAGGACTTTCTGGGGCCAAATGTGGACGATCCCTGTGACAGAGTACAGCAGGACGATCAGGCTGGAGGAAGCCCCAGGTATGTATATATTTTTTCCTGTCGCCGGTACATTCTAAAGGAAGCCTCAGGTGGGATGAAAACCTTAGCTGGCTTTTACTTACCTGGGGCTTCTGCAGCACTTTCGAGTACATAGTCATGTCACTGACTGTCCTTAGAGGAGATCAGTCTAATCTCTACCATAGTTATAGTGTGATGTCCTACCATATTATTATTATTATGTATTTATATAGCACTGACATCTTCTGCAGCACATTACAGAGTACATAGTCATGTCACTGACTGTCCTCAGAGGAGCTCACACTCTAATCCTACCATAGTCATAGTCTAATGTCCTACCATATTATTATTATGTATTTATATAGCACTGACATCGTCTGCAGCACTTTACAGAGTACATAGTCATGGCACTGACTGTCCTCAGAGGAGCTCACACTCTAATCCTACCATAGTCATAGTCTAATGTCCTACCATATTATTATTATGTATTTATATAGCACTGACATCTTCTGCAGCACATTACAGAGTACATAGTCATGTCACTGACTGTCCTCAGAGGAGCTCACACTCTAATCCTACCATAGTCATAGTCTAATGTCCTACCATATTATTATTATGTATTTATATAGCACTGACATCTTCTGCAGCACATTACAGAGTACATAGTCATGTCACTGACTGTCCTCAGAGGAGCTCACACTCGAATCCTACCATAGTCATAGTCTAATGTCCTACCATATTATTATTATGTATTTATATAGCACTGACATCTTCTGCAGCACATTACAGAGTACATAGTCATGTCACTGACTGTCCTCAGAGGAGCTCACACTCTAATCCTACCATAGTCATAGTCTAATGTCCTACCATATTATTATTATGTATTTATACAGCACTGACATCTTCTGCAGCACATTACAGAGTACATAGTCATGTCACTGACTGTCCTCAGAGGAGCTCACACTCTAATCCTACCATAGTCATAGTCTAATGTCCTACCATATTATTATTATGTATTTATATAGCACTGACATCGTCTGCAGCACTTTACAGAGTACATAGTCATGGCACTTACTGTCCTCAGAGGAGCGCACAATCTAATCCTACCATAGTCATAGCCTAATGTCTTACCATAGTATTATGTATTTATGTAGTACGAACATCTTCTGCAGCACTTTAGAGTACATAGTCATGTCACTGACTGTCCTCAGAGGGACTCACAATCTAATCCTACTATAGTCATAGCCTAAGGTCTTACCATAGTATTATGTATTTATATAGCACTGACATCATGTTTCTTTTATGGGGAAACAATTCTTCTCATGTCAGGAGGGCTATTTCACATGAGCCTTATGCAGTAATCACCTGCTTCAGCTATGTTTTTTTCGTCCTGAAAGTCACAAGAATTTCCCTAAAAAGCCCGCTATTGACTCCGCCCCTGACTCCACCCCCTGTCCGTCAAAAACGCGTGGTGTCCAGATTTTTTGACCATTTTGTCCAGGAAAAATTAGAAATTGGGTTGGCAACCCTGCTACGTGAGCCATAGGGAAATGTAGACATTGCTTGGCACATCAGTTGTCCTCTCAGCTATAACTGACAGCAACTGATAAATAACTGACAGCAACTTATATAGTTCAGTTCTGACAAAATGTTGTCAGAACTGGAAGGGATCACTGTCAGAAGAAAATGGTGAGCTTTTGAGAGGAACTGATGGCAAGGTAACTATGTAATGTTCATTTGAAGTTATTTCATGTGTTTATTTTAAATAATTTTACTCAGTACAGGTTCCCTTTAAGCAATAAGTCTCCATTAATTGGTGTGCATGGAAGTCTGGTAAAGGTTTTATTAAACCCGATCTGTATTCTGTTTATAAGCAGTTAGATAATGCCAAACAAACAATGCGTTATGTGATTCCCTCACAGATAAGAAGGTTTACTGCTGCCCTGTTTTCAATCAGTATTCTAGCCTCGTGTACTTGTCACAAAGAACAATTTTGAAACAGGCTGTGAATTTAGTAGTTTTTTTTTTTTCGTGTCTGCCCATATTAGCTTTTCGTTTTTAAGTTGTAGACACAGCTGGTGATCAACCTGTCTGATTGTGATAGGATGATTACATTTGTGCGTTTCTTCCATAAAAAAGGTGTGTGAGGAGCAAAGTATCAAATAATTAGGATCCATTCAGTTCTAATCTGACATGCTAAAGAGGAGCTATTTAAAGTCTATTCCATCCAAAATACATAAATCTGCAATTATCAAAAAGTGGTTCTCTTTTGCAGTGGTTACATGCAATACATGTGACTTTTAACATTTAAAATGAATCCAGAGGGATATAAAAAGGCCCTGAGTTGTTTGGCAGTTCTGCTGATCTTTTTGGATGCAGTAGTGGCTGAATCACAGACCTGAAACAAGCATGCAGCTAATCCAGTCTGACTTCAGTTAGAGCACCTGATCTGCATGCTTGTTCAGGGGCTGTGGCTAAAATTATTAGAGACGCAGGAACAGCAGGAGAGTCAGGCAACTGGTATTATTTTAAAAGGAAAAATACATGTCCTTCTCAGTTTAGGTTCCCTGTAAAAAAGTGGCCCGAAAACCTTGTCTTTCCCACTAATAGTATGTCAGTAACAGCATCAGGAATTTAAAAAGTAAAAGTGACTTATGCAGCATATTCATATCCTTTACAAGTGTCACAATTTATGCGATGTATTCTCTTCAAGATGAAAATCTTGCCAAAATGGGATATTAAGCCATAAAATGGATAAAAGACAAAGATTCCACTCGACTAGTGCCTCTGTTATTCATTAAGCCTTTCTGTGCCATTCGGGCAGTATGTAATTTCCTATTTAAAGAATAAATGAAAGCTTACACTTTTAATCTTTTGAGTCATCCAATAAATCATCCTGATTCCAATCTTTCTGCTATATAACTGGTGACAGCTTCCTCCTGTCCTGTGATCTCCTTGCTGGCAAGTAAGAACAGGAAATCCTAACTTTCTTAACTCTAGAAATGGCTTTACTAAGTATTTAGCAGCTCTATTTAACCACTTCACTACCCTAGGTCATTTCCCCTTAGAAACTAGAGCAATTTTCTACATTTAACACTATTCCCATTCATTCGCCAATAACTTGATTACGACTTATCACACTTAAATGATCTATTCCTTGTTTTTTTCACCACCAATTATGCTTTCTTTGGTTGGTACTTTTTTTCTAAGAATTATTTTATTTTGTATGCATTTTAAAGGGAATAAGGGGGGGGGGGGGGGGGGGAGTAATTATTTCTCAGATTTCAGCCATTATAGTTTGAAAATAAAAAGTGCTACTGTGGATTAACCACTTGACCAATTGGGGGGTTCCCCTTTAGGACCAGAGCAATTCTCACCTATTAGCGCTCCTCCTTTTCTTTCGGTAATAACTTAATCACTATTTATCACAACAAATTAATCTATATCTTGTTTTTTTCGCCACCAATTATGCTTTCTTAGGGTGGGTCTTGATGCTAAGAGTTATTTTATTCTAAATGCCTTTTAATGGAAATAATAAGAAAAAAAATGGAAAAAAATAATTATTACTTAGTTTTCAGCCATTATAGTTTTAAAATAAAAATGTGTGGGTAAAACCCACACATTTTATTTGCCCATTTGTCCTGGTTATTGCAACATTTAAAATATTTCCTTAGTTTTGCATCCATCACTAATTACAAGCCAATAATCTTAAAAATAACAGTAATATACCGTCTTGACGTACATATTAAAAAAGTTCAGCCCTCAAAATAACTAATGATGTATTTTTTTTAACTGTAATTTTTTTATGCAAAAAAAATATTTGGGTACTATCGGAGAGTGTGGGAGGGAAGCAGTTAATTTTAAATAATATATAATGTATAATATATAATGTATGTAGGTGTAATTTTACTATTTGGCCACAAGATGCCCTCGTGCATTATTTCCTATTAGCATACTATAAGTACGCGAACAGAAAGTAATGCTTGGACGTGTTACTTCCTTAGTTACAATGACCATAGGCATCTTATTGTTTCCGGTGATCATTGACACGGGGACTCGGATCAATGAATGTGAACGCATTCATTTAATTTATCTCCCCTCTAACGGGCGGCGACGAGTATCGGCACGGGTGCGTGCAGCGGCCACCCACCGCAATAGACAAGGATTTACATCCCTGGAACTTCAGAAGAAGTCATTCGGAACGTATATATACCGCAGTAAATGCAGTAAGTAGTTAAACCCAACCTCTCCTTCTCTCTGTAACTCCTGTTTCTCTTGGTCTCGCTTTCTCCCTATCACCCTTTCTCCATCTATTAACACTGATCCTCCTTAATTCTATCTGCTTCTTCACTTGCTAAGCCATCTAAACCTACAACTATTTTTTCTTGCATTCTACCTGTTTTCACATGGAGACAATTTTGCTAGAAGGGTCATGCACTAGAAAGTTGCGCATGGCAACTCTGTCAGCAATACATAACTGCCAGCAATAAGTCACCCAAATGATCTATCATTCTGCTTTATGGTTTTGCTAGCAATGTAGGTTTTGATTTTTTGTGTGTGTGTTTTGCTTTGTTGCTAGTGATTAAGTTAAAGGACAGCTATATATAATAGCAAATATATCGGCCCCAAGGAACAATGGAACCGCTGCTGAGAATAACAATGTCCAAAAGAAGTCAGGCATGCATCAAAGGTCAGCGCAGGTTTAGAAAGTCATTGTATGTAGGGAATGATAAATTCTTCACCACAATATATCAAATGCTCAGAGGTAGGTATCCACCAAACATCAAAACAAGAAAAGGCTTACCAGCTCCCAACAACCCACATTATAAGGTTGTAAAATGGCTCAGGTCACAGATAACGTCCAGGGAACATCAGACGTCGTGAAGATCCAGTGGACATTCGTATGGAGGTAAAGTTTCAGAAATTAATATAGGGAAACAACAACGGCAATATCTAAGCGTAACCCGTTTATTTAGATAACATTTCTTTAAAAGGCAGTAGATATAAAAAAAAATAACTCACATAGGGGGCCCATAAACTGGGAGGGGTTCCAGGGTGGAATATTAGCGCGCATGTAATGGTCAATCGTAGATCAATAGACAATGGTGCCGTCTGTTACCTTCCCGACCGGTTTCGCAGTCTTGCGTCATTTTTGCAGTCTTGCGTCATCTCCCCTGATGACGCAAGACTGCCAAACCAGTCGGGGAGGTAACAGGCAGCACCATTGTCCATTGATCTACGATTGACCATTACATGCGCGCTAATCTTCCGGGGTTCCCAGTTTATGGGCCCCGTATGCAAGTTATTGTTTTTATATCTACTGCCTTTTAAAGAAATTTTATCTAAATAAACGGGTTACGCTTAGATATTGCCGTTGTTGTTTTCCTGGTAAGGCTGGTAAGCCTTTTCTTGTTTTGATGTTTGGCGGATATCTACCTCTGAGCATTTGATAAATTGTGGTGAAGAATTTATCATTCCCTACATACAATGACTTTCTAAACCTGCGCTGACCTTTGATGTATAAAGGACCACTATAGCAAAGAAAATAAGGAGTTAAAATCTGCCAGAACTGACAGGTTTTGGACCACTTCCATCTCCTCAAGGGGGATTCTCAGGGTTTCTTTGTTTTCAAAAGCATTTCCTGAGCAGCAGTTGCTAAGTCAAACTGCCAAAATAGTGAGATACCAGCCAGACTCACTACTCACTATTTTGGCAGTTAAACTTAGCAAGTGCCATTCAGGGAATGCTTTTAAAAACAAAGAAAACTCTTAGACTACCCCATAAGGAGATGGACTAGTCTAAAACCTTTAGGTTCTGTCAGATTTCAACAGCTTACTTTTTTTTGCTTTAGTGTTCCTTTAAATTTGTTTTCAGTTAGTGTTGGAGCAAAATTGTGCAACTTGCCACTGATACTGTTAGGCCTTGTGAAATCTCCCTCCATGCCACTTATGAGCTCAAGTTGCTCATTAACCCTGAAATGGGCTGGGTATAGCCTAAAATAAGTTAATAATATGTTGGTAAATTGGCCTATTGATGGTTTTTACATCAGTGTTGGTATCACTTTGTTGGTCTCTATATAATACTAAGTGTGGAGACCAGGGGGAACATTTTCAGAATGTTTTCCACTTTCAGGGGAACATTTATCAAAAGTGTCTGAGAAAAAATATTTGTAAATTTTTAGAAATTCGTGCAGAACTGTCTCACTGTCTGACATTTTCAGAAATCACTACATAGTGCAGATTGCTTCTTAAATTGTTCTTAAATTGGATGAGTTAGGAAGGTTTCTCAGACAGTGCAGTGTGTGAGGGATATTGCTGTTGCTGAGGTAATCAATACATCTGCTGTATTGATACAGAAAAGAGAAGTTATAATAGCAAAAATATATTATTAATGGTAGATTATATTCAGTTAACTGACAAGATGTAATGTAAATAAGTATATAATATAAATGTATTAGAGCTGAAACAGTAGATCAGTGCCCAGCACTGGAAAAGTTAAAGGAAATGTCCAAGCAAAATAAAAAAATGAGTTTCACTTACCTGGGGCTCCTACCAGCCCCATGCAGCCATCCTGTGCCCTCGTAGTCGCTCACTGCTGCTCCAGTCCCCCGCTGGCAGCTTGCCGACCTCGAAGGTCGGCGGGACGCATTGCATACATTTTTACGCATTCCCGCTAGTGCAGGAACATTAACATACACATTTTTACGCGTTACTAGTTCAATGCGTAAATTTTTACGCATTGAACCAGTAATGCGTAAAATGTATGTGTTAATGTTCCTGCACTAGCGGGAATGCGTAAAAATGTACGCAATGCGTCCCGCCGACCACCGAGGTCGGCAAACTGCCAGCGGGGGACTGGAGCAGCAGTGAGTGACTACAAGGGCACAGGATGGCTGCATGGGGCTGGTAGAAGCCCCAGGTAAGTAAAACTCATTTTTTTATTTTGCTTGGACCTTCCCTTTAAGCACAGAACAGCCTCACAGTAAACCTGGCAGCAGGGTGGAGGAGCACGTCACAAATCATGCATAAAATGAAGAGATAGATTCATCTTGCACAACATCTGAAGGTTAAGCAGTAGCTGCTTTTAATTGTATCTGTGTTGCTGGTTGTACAAACAAGTCCATAAACATTGCACATGTACGGATAAAAAACATACCCTATGGATACATGCTGTGGGGCAGTGTGGGAGCAGCGGTCTGCCTGACAGCTGTTTCGCTCGGATGAGTTTCCTCTGAGGCTCCGTGCGCAGTGGGCGATCAATATTTACAATCTTAAATAGTCCGGGCGTACGCTCCGGCTTCCGCGTACGTCACGCCGCTAAAAACGTCACTTCCTTTCCTCTGTAGCGTCCTATGCGCATGCGTCAATAAATCCGCCTGACGCATGCTAAACACTTGTGCGCATGCGTACTATTGTCCGCCTATGACGCGTAACTCTGTCAGAGTAGGAAGAGGAAGTGATTATGCGTCCCACGGTGGTTTTCTGGTTCCAACCACCAGGAGGAAACTTAGAAAAACCACCAGATGGTGCTAAACTCAGCTTAAGACATCTGCTAGTAGAATCAAAGTTTCTCAGCTAAAAAACACATCTTTATTCTATATAGGATAAAACATACATATTTAATCTATATGGGTTATAGCTAAAAAAGGGGGAAGTAGTGTAAATATGTAAATCAAGATCGATTGGGGGAGGGGAAGAAGGATTATCATGGAGGAAAAGTTAGAGATATTGTTCTCAACACTAATTATTCTTTACTGCTAAATATCCAATACTTTGTGGGTCTTTCTATCCCTTTTCTATGCTACTCTCATATCATGTTTATATTTAGTTTAGCACCTCCAAAAATCAACCGCTGTAGTCCCACAATCCCCCACACTACAATCTACATCTACACCCCTTATTAAAACCATGCATCAAAGTAATTCCTGGAAAAGAGAGGCGTATCATTATACAAGCTAAATCTACTTATGAGCTTTAGGAGATCTAAGGGTCCAAAAAGCAGGCCATTTCAATAGCATCATTAAGGCCTAAAGCTCCTGTGGCATTGGTGTTAATTATCCATCTACTTTCTCGTCTCAGTAGTCTTTGTTCCCTATCCCCTCCTCTCGGAGGGATCTGGATCTGTTCTAGACCTGCAAAAAATAAACAAGTTGTATCTCCTCCATGTTCTGTTCGAAAATGTTCGATCAAACGGGTGCATCCTCTCCCGGTTTCTACTGATTTAATATGTTCTCGTATTCGTTCCCTCTCTACTCGCGTTGTCATTCCGATGTAAAACCGTTGGCAGGGACACCATACTATATAAACAACATATCTAGTTCTACATGTAATAAAATCTGTCGTTCTATTTTCTACTGGTCCTACTTTCAAAAATCTTCCTACCTTCATATGTGGGCATTGGGGGCAGTGGCCACATCTATAATTTCCTTTCAACTGACTCTGATCTAACCATGTGGATTTTCTAGGGGTTCTAAACTCACTAGCTGTAAGCTTATTTCCTAAAGTCGGTGCCCTTTTAAAAGTTATCATCGGAGATTTCTTATATATCTCCTTTAGTAAGGGATCCCTTTCAATCATTTTCCAATGTTTCAAGATACTCTGCCGTATCTCTCTATGCATTGGGGTGTATTGGAAGGAAAAGGTTAATCTATCGCTATTAGCGTTATTCTGTTGTTGAGCATTTTTCTTTTTATTACTTCTTCCTTTTATCAAAGAGCTTCTTTCAACCTCACTGGCGCGTTTCAGAGCGAAGTCCAGATCCTCTGGTCTATATTCTCTTTTTTCCAAATTACATTTCAATTCCATTGCTTGTTCCAGGTAGTCCTCTTTTCGGGTATTATTGCGTTTTAGTCGTAAGAACTGCCCATAAGGGAGTGCCTTGAAAGTATGTTCTGGATGATAACTCTCCTTGTGTAATAGCAAGTTACTGCTTATTGGTTTCTTATACCCTTTCGATATGATTTTAACACCCTCTATTCTCAACTCCAAGTCTAAGTATGCCACTTTCTCTTTGCTGTATTCATAGGTGAATTGCATGTTTTCCTTTCCTGAATTCAAATATTCCATGAACTCCTCCAGGGCAGCTCGTGTTCCGGACCAGTACACCAGGACGTCGTCTACAAACCTGGACCATCTCCTGAGGCAGTTACCATGGGGAACGCCCGGGCCATACACATACTTCTCCTCCCACCAAGCCAAAAACAAGTTGGCGTATGTGCATGACACAGACGTCCCCATGGCTGTGCCCGACAGTTGCCAACACCAAACTCCATCAAACGTAAACGCATTGTGTGTGAGCACAAAATTTAGGCATTCACACACAAATTCTATGTAATTTTCATCCTTAAGATCGCGTCGGAGGAAAGTTCTCACTGCTTCAACTCCAGCAGTGTGAGGGATTCTGTTATAGAGGCTAACGACGTCTATTGTCACCAGGGTGTCGCCTATCTGCCATTCTTCTCCCTCAATACTTTTCAGTACATCGAGAGTATCTTTTAAATATGATGGCACCTGTCGGAGCGATGGCCTCAGGAGATGATCCAGATACTTTGACAGCCTCTCGGTAAGTGAACCCACACCGAAGACTATCGGACGTCCCGGTGGACTGGTCCGGGACTTATGTATCTTAGGTAGGTGACACCATACTGGTCTCCTTGGGTATTCAGGTATCAAATCATTTGCCATTTTCAATGTCAAAAGTCCTCTCTTTACACCCCTTCTCAATAAAGTCCTCATAGAATCTTTACATTTTCTTGTAGGATTTCCTTTTAAGCGTTGATATACTTCTTTATCCTCCAATTGTCTTAGAGCTTCGTTTTTGTATTGGTTTGCTGTCATCACAACAAGGGCACCTCCTTTATCTGCTTTCCTCAGGATCACATCTGGTCTGTTCCTAAACCATTTTATGGCTTTTTCATCCTCCGTTGTTAGATTTGGTTTCATTTCTCTATATTTAAGGGCCTTCAAGTCGAAACCAATAAGCAGTAACTTGCTATTACACAAGGAGAGTTATCATCCAGAACATACTTTCAAGGCACTCCCTTATGGGCAGTTCTTATGACTAAAACGCAATAATACCCGAAAAGAGGACTACCTGGAACAAGCAATGGAATTGAAATGTAATTTGGAAAAAAGAGGATATAGACCAGAGGATCTGGACTTCGCTCTGAAACGCGCCAGTGAGGTTGAAAGAAGCTCTTTGATAAAAAGGAAGAAGTAATAAAAAGAGCACCGACTTTAGGAAATAAGCTTACAGCTAGTGAGTTTAGAACCCCTAGAAAATCCACATGGTTAGATCAGAGTCAGTTGAAAGGAAATTATAGATGTGGCCACTGCCCCCAATGCCCACATGTGAAGGTAGGAAGATTTTTGAAAGTAGGACCAGTAGAAAATAGAACGACAGATTTCATTACATGTAGAACTAGATATGTTGTTTACAGTGGTGTGAAAAACTATTTGCCCCCTTCCTGATTTCTTATTCTTTTGCATGTTTGTCACACTTAAATGTTTCTGCTCATCAAAAACTGTTAACCATTAGTTAAAGATAACATAATTGAACACAAAATGCAGTTTTAAATAATGGTTTTTATTATTTAGTGAGAAAAAAAACTCAAAACCTACATGGCCCTGTGTGAAAAAGAAATTGCCCCCTGAACCTAATAACTGGTTGGGCCACCCTTAGCAGCAATAACTGCAATCAAGCGTTTGCGATAACTTGCAACAAGTCTTTTACAGCGCTCTGGAGGAATTTTGGCCCACTCATCTTTGCAGAATTGTTGTAATGCAGCTTTATTTGAGGGTTTTCTAGCATGAACTGCCTTTTTAAGGTCATGCCACAACATCTCAATAGGATTCAGGTCAGGGCTTTGACTAGGCCACTCCAAAGTCTTCATTTTGTTTTTCTTCAGCCATTCAGAGGTGGATTTGCTGGTGTGTTTTGGGTCATTGTCCTGCTGCAGCACCCAAGATCGCTTCAGCTTGAGTTGACGAACAGATGGCCGGACATTCTCCTTCAGGATTTTTTGGTAGACAGTAGAATTCATGGTTCCATCTATCACAGCAAGCCTTCCAGGTCCTGAAGCAGCAAAACAACCCCAGACCATCACACTGCCACCACCATATTTTACTGTTGGTATGATGTTCTTTTGCTGAAATGCTGTGTTACTTCTACGACAGATTTAACAGGACACTCACCTTCCAAAAAGTTCAATTTTTGTCTCGGCGGTCCACAAGGTATTTTCCCACAAGTCTTGGCAATCATTGAGATGAGTTTTTTTAGCAAAATTGAGACGAGCCTTAATGTTCTTTTTGCTTAAAAGTGGTTTGCGCCTTGGATATCTGCCATGCAGGCCGTTTTCGCCCAGTCTCTTTCTTATGGTGGAGTTGTGAACACTGACCTTAATTGAGGCAAGTGAGGCCTGCAGTTCTTTAGATGTTGTCCTGGGGCCTTTTGTGGCCTCTCGGATGAGTTTTCTCTACGCTCTTGGGGTAATTTTGGTCGGCCAGCCACTCCTGGGAAGGTTCATCACTGTTCCATGTTTTTGCCATTTGTGGATAATGGCTCTCACTGTGGTTCGCTGGAGTCCCAAAGCTTTAGAAATGGCTTTATAACCTTTACCAGACTGATAGATCTCAGTTACAGTACTTTTGTTCTCATTTGTTCCTGAATTTCTTTGGATCTTGGCATGATGTCTAGCTTTTGAGGTGCTTTTGGTCTACTTCTCTGTGTCAGATTGCTCCTATTTAAGTGATTTCTTGATTGAAACAGGTGTGGCAGTAATCAGGCCTGGGGGTGACTACAGAAATTGAACTCAGGTGTGATAAACCACAGTTAAGTTATTTTTTAACAAGGGGGGGCAATCACTTTTTCACACAGGGCCATGTAGGTTTTGAGTTTTTTTTCCTCACTAAATAATAAAAACCATCATTTAAAACTGCATTTTGTGTTCAATTATGTTATCTTTGACTAATAGTTAACGTTTTTTGATGAGCAGAAACATTTAAGTGTGACAAACATGCAAAAGAATAAGAAATCAGGAAGGGGGCAAATAGTTTTTCACACCACTGTATATAGTATGGTGTCCCTGCCAACGGTTTTACATCGGAATGACAACGCGAGAAGTGAGGGAACGAATACGAGAACATATTAAATCAGTAGAAACCGGGAGAGGATGCACCCGTTTGATCGAACATTTTCGAACAGAACATGGAGGAGATACAACTTGTTTATTTTTTGCAGGTCTAGAACAGATCCAGATCCCTCCGAGAGGAGGGGATAGGGAACAAAGACTACTGAGACGAGAAAGTAGATGGATAATTAACACCAATGCCACAGGAGCTTTAGGCCTTAATGATGCTATTGAAATGGCCTGATTTTTGGACCCTTAGATCTCCTAAAGCTCATAAGTAGATTTAGCTTGTATAATGATAGGCCTCTCTTTTCCAGGAATTACTTTGATGCATGGTTTTAATAAGGGGTGTAGATGTAGATTGTAGTGTGGGGGATTGTGGGACTACAGCGGTTTCATTTTTGGAAGTGCTAAACTAAATATAAACATGATATGAGAGTAGCATAGAAAAGGGATAGAAAGACCCACAAAGTATTGGATATTTAGCAGTAAAGAATACTTGGTGTTGAGAACAATATCTCTAACTTTTCCTCCATGATAATCCTTCTTCCCCCCCCCCTCCCCCAATCGATCTTGATTTACATATTTACACTACTTCCCCCTTTTTTAGCTATAACCCATATAGATTAAATATGTATGTTTTATCCTATATAGAATAAAGATGTGTTTTTTAGCTGAGAAACTTTGATTCTACTAGCAGATGTCTTAAGCTGAGTTTAGCACCATCTGGTGGTTTTTCTAAGTTTCCTCCTGGTGGTTGGAACCAGAAAACCACCGTGGGACGCATAATCACTTCCTCTTCCTACTCTGACAGAGTTACGCGTCATAGGCGGACAATAGTATGCATGCGCACAAGTGTTTAGCATGCGTCAGGCGGATTTATTGACGCATGCGCATAGGACGCTACAGAGGAAAGGAAGCGACGTTTTTAGCGGCGTGACGTACGCGGAAGCCGGAGCATACGCCCGGACTATTTAAGATTGTAAATATCGATCGCCCACCGCGCACGGAGCCTCAGAGGAAGCTCATCCGAGCGAAACAGCTGTCAGGCGGACCGCTGCTCCCACACTGCCCCACAGCATGTATCCATAGGGTATGTTTTTTATCCGTACATGTGCAATGTTTATGGACTTGTTTGTACAACCAGCAACACAGATACAATTAAAAGCAGCTACTGCTTAACCTTCAGATGTTGTGCCGGATGAATCTATCTCTTCATTTTATGCATATGTTTGATGTTATCTTCAGCATCTAGAGCACACAGGAGGTAAATACTTTGATTACCTGGATCCAGATTGACCCCTCCAGAGAAAATCCCCAAAAAAGACCCCACGACCGCAGTGCCAGTCTCTTTGTTCTTTTTTTACTTTAAAACGTCACAAAGCCTGCACTGCACAAGCTGTGTAGAAGTGCTATTGAGCACTTCTTAATCTGCGGCAGTTTAGGAATGGATTTGTACTTTCTTAACTGTAGTGCAGTTCTAGAAATTCACGTTAAAATGACGTTATTAAGTAGAATTTAGGAATGTTCTTATTATCATGCAGAACAGTTCCTCTGCTGGTTAGAACTGTTTAAGAAGAAAAAAACTGTCTGGTTGCTGGTAATGCGTTGATAAATCTGGCCCACAGTGTTTAGCTTTCCTTTTTGGTCAAGTTGGGCTTCTTTTTCAGCTTCAATGCATTTTATATTAGCTTTTTGCTTTAATTTAGCATATATATGATATTCCTTTACTTTACATTTCAAGCCTTGTGTGCCAGCAAAAAAAAATATCTGTTATCTGTTTTCTAAATGTGGCATTAAAAAAAGATTTCAAAGGTGGAGAAAAAGTGATCCATGCAAAGATTGCTGCTTTTTATGAATAGGTCCCAGTGTAAAAGCAACAGAGATATCTGGCCTGCTGAACCATTATGGGGGTCAGACAAGGTGTGTCAGACCAAGCCATGCTGTGACATTGTTCTGAGACATCTGCTTGAATTCATTTTTAAAAATCATATCAAAAACTTCTTTTTAAAACTCATTCTCCAAAAGAGAATGAATTTTAGCTTCAAACGAACAGGCAGCAACAATCATAACACATCATATTAAGGACAACTGTCAAAGCTTAGGTTGCTGTCAAAACAGCGGTAATAGAAAAGAGAAGCATAAGCAAGATAAATAGTAGTTTTCCTCCCGAAACCCCCCCCCCCCCCCCATGTACCTTGAAAATGGGTCCCATTGATGTGGTGTCGGCATCTAAGGGCCTGAGCCCACTAACGCAGTTGTGTCCCCTTTTGTTCACTTTTCAGCATCTGTAACATTGACATGTAACTGAAGAGCGGACACAACTGCGTCAGTGGGCTCTGGCCCTAAAGGTAGATAAATCCATGTGCTTGAGGAAGCGCCGTTATGAGTGCAAGTTTCAGCATGGAATCCTTAAAAAAAGTGCTTCCCCCTCTCTGCAGTGCTACTAAAGCCATGTGCCCATAGCATCAGAAGCTTTCTCTCTTCTGCAGACACCGCTGTGTGCCGTTGCTATGCAACAGTACTCAGCGTCCTCTATCGGGCCCATAGGCTGTACGCAACAATGTTGCGATGGTGGTCGTCTCTCGCTCCTCTCACTCACACACTTCCAATGCCATGTACGCACGGCTTTAGCACTGCGGCGAGGGGGGAGTATTTTTTTAAGGATCCCATGCTGAAACTTTCACACATAACAGCGTCCCCTCAGACACATGGATTTTTCTGCCCGACATCACATCAATGGGACCCATTTGTAAGGTACTGTAGGGCAGTGTTCCCAACCCTGTCCCCAAGGCCCAACAACAGAGCATGTTTTGTGGAATTCCACAGAGGTAGTTAATCAGCTCTGCTGAGACACTAATTACCTCACCTGTGCATGTTTCTGGTTTCCTGCAAAACATGTACTGTTGGTGGGCCTTGAGGACAGGTTTAGGGAGCTCTTCTTTAGGGGACAGAGAGGGGGTAAAAAGAAAAAGGACAACTACCGGTACTATTTATCTTGCCTATGCTGCTCCCTTATATTCAGAGATGGCCCGAACGGTTCACCGGCGAACAGTTCCCGGCGAACTTCCGTGGTTCACGATCACGGCGAATCGGGAACTTTTCCGGAAGTTTGGTTTGCCCCAATAGGCAGCGTCAGGCAGTGGACTCACTCGTGTGCCTGCAGTAATTAGTGAAGGGATAGCTGCTGCAGACTCTCATAGGGAAAGCTTAGTTAGGCTCTTGTAGGCTTGTTAGATTGCTCCTGGCTGATTGTTATTGCTAAAAAAGCCCCCCTGAACAGCTCTTTTGAGAGCTAATCTTGTTCTTGTGATCTATTTTTTTTTGTGTGTGTGGCCCACTTGCATTATATACAGCCCTGTCAGTCAGTATCACTGTGCCTGTCTGTGTGTGACAGGTGCACATGTAATACCCATCCCTGCATATACCTACTACCTGTTGTTCACTTCAGTGCACCCACCTACCTACGTGAGCGCACGCAGTGTGATATACCACTCCATGCATACCTGTTAACTGCACCTGTGTGACTGACTGCACATTGTATTAGTCAAGTCAGTGCATACCTTTCACTTCATCCCCCCCAATATGGACAAAACAAAAGGCAGAGGCTGGCCACCTGGCAGGTCTGTTCGAGGTCGCGCTGTCGTGATTTTGTGCGGCCCGCGACCAAAGTACAGTGTTCAGAAGAAGGCACAGAACACCTCATCTTTCTCAGCTTCCGCATGGAAGCGTGACATATCTTCCTCCTCCTGCTCGGATTCTGGCACCCCACTTTACACTCAGTCGGCCTCCACCACCAAAGTGCCATCACCCCAGGGCTCAGCGGTGTGGACATTTTTTTGTGTGTCTGCCTCAGATGAGAGCAATGCCATCTGTACTCTCTGCCACCGAAAATTGAGCCGTGGAAAGTCCAAGACCCTTGTAGGGACAACTACCTTACAAAGGCACATGATTACAAAGCACAAACTGCAATGGGATGACCACCTGAGGGAAAGCAGCACACAAAAGCAAATCCACACACCGCAGTGGAAGATATGCAATTATTTCTCAAAAAAGGCGATACCCACACTGTATCGTGATGTTGAAAGGCAAGTGGTGTCACCACGTGGTCTGCAAAGCACGGTCAGGCCTGCCCGAAGACTAAGTCAGTCTCCACACACAGCATCTCTGCCTGCACGCCGTGTGACTGCCTGCCCCAAGACTAAGTCGCTCCCCACACACAGCATCTCTGCCTGCACGCCATGTGACTGCCTGCCCCATGACGAAGTCGCTCCCCACACAGCATCTCTGCCTGCAGGCCGCTTGACTGCCTTCTCCGCCACCACCAACAGGGTCCAGGACTCCAGGCGGATACCTGATTTTTTGCTAGCAGCGGCCACTATAATAATTTTTCTGGTGCGTGTACATGCCTGCCTAATTTTTCTGGCTGCACTGCGGCTGCAACAACAAAACAAAAGGCATGTACATGTGCCAATTCCCCTTCGTGATCTTTACCTTGCCGCGGTGAAGGGGCTTGCGTATCACAATGAAGCAATGACCGCCGGCTATATGAGTGATTCGGGGGGGGGGGGAAGCCACACCAAAGATAATAAGGTTGTTGCTTCATAGTGGACAGACCAAATTTGATCAGCTGGACAGTCACTGTTCTGTCATTCAGCTACCTCAGCCCGGCGACCATGTGGGCTTGAAAACTGCCACGGCCTGCACTCTTGCCATGATGCGCACCAGTCCAGCACATCCGTCACTACACAAACAGCCGTTTGTGGTGCGTTACACAGTGAGTTTGGTGTGTCAGTGTGAAGCAGTACTCTAATTACACTCCCTGATTGATGTATACACATGCAAGATGTTTTAAAGCCCTTTAGGCCTGTAATTTAGCATTCAATGCGATTTCGGCCCTTAAAACGCTGCTTTGCGTCAAATCCAGATTTTTCCCTGGGACTTTTGGCATGTATCCCACTCCGCAATGCCCCTCTCCAGGTGTTAGACCCCTTGAAACATCTTTTCCATCACTTTTGTGGCATAACTTTTTCTAGTTTTCCAAGTCCGCCTCCCCATTAAAGTCTATTGCGGGAACTTTCGCGGGAGGTTCGCGAACCGAAAATTGGAGGTTTGGGCCATCTCTACTTATATTACTGCTGTTCGGAACCTAATTGATAGTTGTCCATTAAGGTCAGATCAAAAAAAACTGAATATGTACATATTTCCTTTGTATACCTAAAAAATGAAGGATTAGTGATTCATTTATAATGCAGCTGTACAGATAAGATAAGAGCTCAGAGATATTTAAAGTTAAGTGTCTGTGATCATTCTAGAGCAATTTTTAACTCTGCACAATAAATCCATTATAACTTTGCTTTCCTAAAGCAAGCAAGAAGTATTCCCAGCTAATGAATCACTCCAGTACAGTAAGTGAATATGCAAATAATTCCATTATGTCCCTGAAAGTCAGTTACACATCCGGATCTGCTGGATTATTGCACGCATAGTTGATTTGGCTCAGAACTTGATAAGAGTCAAGTTACATGGTATCCAGATAACTTGTGGAGCATCAGATTCCACTAATATTTTCCAAAGGATCTTTGTGGATTCCCAAACTGCCATCAGGAGCTGTGTACTTACATGCGGCAAGGCTAGTTTTTGTTTAGTAAATACTTGATCACCAGTTTTGCCAGTCTTGGCTGTACTTTCTTGTTCAAAGAGCTGACAATCTATTGTTCCTACAACAGTCATAGTCTAATATTCTCCCAAAAGGCTAGGGTCACATGATTTCCCCACCTATATAATCATGTAGCTTCACTATGCAAGTTATTTTGTAACTCAAGCACCCCCCCAAAAAATTACATTGCATCTACCCATAAGGGAGGTTCATAATACTGTGTACTGTTAGTGGGCTAGAGATTAGGGGGAGTGCCATTGGTTACCTATGGGGGGCTGCACCTGCAGCTCCCCATCTCTGTGAATGTTGTCATCTCATTTGTAGCTGGCTGCATTTCAAACAATCCATGCCTGAATGTTGCTCACGGCTGCAATGCATGCTGGGAGCTGTATGCCACAGTGCTAGCCAGGAGCTGTAGTCCATAGATGTGTCTACATCAGTGTTGCTTGCGAATTTTCGCCCAAGTAATTTTCGCATCGAATATCCCGTTTTCAAATTCGGCGAATTTTCACGAAAATCTTCAGAAATATTCGCGTTTTCGACCAGCATTGAAAATTGAAGTATGCTGACGCTTATGCCCTTATGCGGAAAATTTCCTGCAAGAAATTTCGCTATATGCGGACACTTATGTCCTTATGCGGAAAAATGTCCGCAGTAATCCGCATGTAACTTTGTATGCAGATGCTTATGCCCTTATGCGGAAAAATGTCCGCAATAGTCCGCAAGAAAGGTCGCTATATGCTGACGTTTATGCTCTTATGCAGAAAGATGTCCACAATAATCCGCTGATACATGCGAAGCTTCGCATAGCGGTACTACGACCTACGTGATAAACTACGAATTTAATGCGAAAATAACGGCATTAGGTCGAAAATTAATGCGAAAATATTCTATCGAAAATTCGCCTGTCGAAACGAAATTAGGCAAAAATTCGGCGAAAAGAATTTTTGCATTTTCGCTCATCACTGGTCTACATTTCCAGCCAGGGAGATGTATGCACTACAGCTCTTGGCAGGCCCTATTAGCGGTGGCGCCTTGGTCGTCAAACTTTACCCAGAGTTACTCGATTCACCCCTCTTGTATTGCAGTCTGGATGATAGTGCAAGCACCGGGTACACACAAGCTAGGGGATTGTGGTCACAAGGGGGGTGGATTGGACATACTGCGCATGCGCAGCTGAGTATGTCTGAGTTAAAGGTCAGCAACTCAGTCAAGTTGCTGCGCTAGCGGGGCCTTTTGCAGGGGAATGGAGCATCACAGAAGTGATAAGGAGGAATGGTAAGCTGCAGGGGCGTAGCAATAGGGGGTGCAGAGGTAGCGACCGCATCGGGGCCCTTGGGCTAGAGGGGCCCTGAAGGGCCCTCCCTCAACCACAGTATTAGCTCTATTGATCCTATGCTGGTAATAATCACTTCTATAGATGCTTTTATTAGTAATTATCATTAACACACTGTTTCCCATCCCCTTCTTGCACCTCTGACACTGTGGCTGTCCTTGGCAGGTTTTGGTGCATCGTATCAATTGTTATGTATGGAGCGCTTGGGGGGCCCCATGTAAACATTGCATCGGGGCCCCTAGCTCCTTAGCTACTCCACTGGTAAGCTGAGACAGGTAATTTGGGTGCCAAGCTGCGCCAAGGATTTGGGCGCTGCCATAAGCTGTTATGCTAATTACGCTTAGAGTGGGTATTGCTGGCGCCTATATTACAATAAAAACGGCGTAATTCGGGTGCCAGCAATAACTGTTCAGCTCGAGTATCCTATAAGGAGACGTGGAGAAACACTTTAAACAAAAAAACAAGAGTTACGTAAAAAGGAATTCTGTGATATTGCTGACCAATTTCCGAAATGACAATAATATCCTTTTTCCGCTACTCTGATGCTAAAACAAATGGATTTCATAATGTCTACATTGCAGTCACTCCCCCACATCTCTCTGGTTTCTTTAAAATATTTTCTTTCAAACTAGTCACTCTTTGCCTTCCCTTGATTAACAGACCTAAATGGATTCTTGCTCCCCTTTTATACTCCTCTTTCTTTCATGTACTCAAGCAGTTAATGTTCCGCACTGCTAATTAGAATTCTTTTTTGCTTGTGTCTATTTTTTTCTCTTTGTGACGTCCATACAAGTAGAGTACTTTGTCATTGAATTTCTATGATGTACACTCTCCACTCAGCTCCTGCTTTTAACGCTAGAACTCCTCTAATGACAGCTTCATTAACTTTAATAATAAGGAGTAAAAATTGAGAATTTATGTTGTGACATGAGAAATTTGGTGACAGAAAATGCAGATGGTCACCTTTTTCAGGAGTGGTTATGCTGTGCTAAAATTCTGTTGCCAATGGAACTATGCTGATTGTCATTCCTTGCAGGAATATGGATGTATTGATTGTGCTTCTGTGGCTAGGGAGACATTAGCGAGAGAGCAGTTTGAGTATAATGGGAAAGGGACAAAGAGATTTCCATAGAGTTGTTTTGTAAGACTCCTTAGAAGGCTGTAAACATATGAAATCTCCATGAGGGTGGATTCACTGTGCACTTTGCATAACGTACACGTTATAATGTCAGTGAACTGTAATGGAGACTGGACATAGACTTAATTCAAAGCGTGCATGCAGCGAGTTCTAATAGCGTGATCCGTTACAACGCAGAGATGTGAACAGGCCCATAGACCTGTACGGGCGAGTGAGTTGACAGGCAAAAATATGCTGCAAGCCTGCAACGTAACTGATGTAGTGTGAAAGGACTCTTATTAGAAAAGGCCACCGATATCATGCAAAATTATAAGCCGTTCCCTGTTCTCTATAAGTATGGACAGAAATCAGGTGTTCATGCAGTATGCAAGAATGCATCAATAGTCTACACCAGAAAATGTTAAAAGTAATTTGAAATGAAACTGGCTTAACTACTTATGTCGTTCATAGCAGTATATCAGATTTCAGTTCCTACACAGGGGCATAGATATACGCCTCCTGTTGCAATCACCGCTGTGCGCGTTCACGCTCGCTCCCGTGCACGTTCCTGTCAATGCCCATTAACCTGGAGACCAGGTCAGACTGGGTCAGACTTCACTATAGCATAACCCTCATTAATCTAAGTGCCAGTGATCATGGCATCAATGAGATGCCGTGGTCATTGACAAAAGAGAAGCAGACGCATACACACATAATTTGTTCTGTGTACTGTTCGGTACACAAGAGGGAATAAAAGTGCGTGCGTGTGTGTGTGTGTGGGGGGGGGCATCTAGTGGCCAAATAGTAAAATTATCCATATATATATTAATATAATAAAACATACACATTTTCCACACAGATACATACACAGAGTTTCCATTAACCATTTCCCCTCCCCCAGGGCGAGTAACTACGCCCCTGCAAAATGCCACAACTCTGTGCAGGAGCGTAGGTACTACGTTCCTCCTGCCGCGTCCCCCCGCTCGCCCCCCCCTCGCGCTCAGTACAGCCGCTCATTACCGCCGATCGCCCGCCGCTAGATCAATGAATGGGAAAACAAATCCCCTTAATTGATCTAATTCCCCGTGTGAATGGCTGCCATGGCTCTGCCATTCATGAATCCCGTGCACGTAGTGCTTCTGTTTCTGTACTAACAGTACGGAGCTGAAGTCACCACTGAGGACATCTTGTGGCCAAATTGTAGTATTACATGCCCCTTTTTTTTCAGTTCCTCATCCCTAGTTACTTTTTTTTTATTATTAATAAATAAATAAATAAAAAAAATACATAAATAGTTACCTTAGGGACTGAACTTTTTTAATATGTATACAAAAACTGTATACTACAATTACTTTATACATTATGGGATTGTAATTAGGGATAGACGCAAAACTTAAAAAATGTACCTTTATTTCCAAATAAAATATTGGCGCCATACATTGTACTAGGGAAAAATTTTAAATGTTGCAATAACCGATACAAATGGGCAAAGAAAATGTGTGGGTTTTAATTATGGTTTCATGGCCGAAAACTGAGAAATAATTAATGTTTTCAATTTTTTTCTTATTATTCCCATTAAAACTGAGTTAGAATAAAATAATTCTAAGCAAAAAGTACCCCCCCCCCCAAAAAAAAGCCTAATCAGTGGCGAAAAAAACAAGATATGGATTGTTTCGTTGTGATAAGTAGTAATAAAGTTATAGGTTAATGAATGGAAGGAACGCTGACAGGTGAAAATTGCTCTGTTTTTTTTAGAGGAAAAAACATTCGAGGAGAAAAACAATTGTATCTATGCTTCTTCTCCTAAAATGACTTTTTTTTTTAGATATCCCACAGTTTTATTTTATATTTAAATCTAGTTTTTAAGTTTTTACTGTTTTATTGTCTCTGCTCAATGAAACATGCATTGAAAAAAGTCAGAGCTCAAATCTATGAATAATTGACCCTTTTTATCTTTTTCCTGCTCTCAGAAGCCATTTACTGACAGGAAAGTGTTTTATGGCTGTAATTGCTTATTAGTGAGGGTTATGCTATAGTGAAGTCTGACCCAGTCTGACCCGGTCCCTACCTGGACAGAAACAGTCACTTGTATACCTGAGGTTTAACTTTTTCAGGCAGAAAAAGGAAAAAAGGAACAGAGCCTAATAATTTGTGTGCTAGGCACTGTACATAGACATGTCTATCTCATCATGTCACATGTTACCTCGATTATCCTTTAAAATTAACCCCTCACCTCCCCAACTCTCCCATAGTTATCAAAATAAGTCAAACAGTGCTGCTGCTGCTGTGCGCGTGTGCGCTCCCACACACTCCCGCGAGCGTGCACGTGAAATTATTTTAATTAAAAAAAACAGAAAAAATATACCTTTATTTCCAAATAATATATTGTCATCATACTTTGTACTAGGGACATCATTAAAATATTTTGAAAACCAGGACTAATAGACAGGTAAAATGTGTTGGTTTTATGTACAGTAGCAGTGTTTATATTAAAACAATAGGGGATGAAATTGGAGAAATAGTGTATTTTTTTATTTTTTCCTTGTTTTTCCTTTAAAATGCATAGAAAATAAAGTAATTACTGAAAACAAATATCAACCCCAAAAAGCCTAATTGGTGGTGAAAAAAACAAGATATAGATCATTTCATTGTGATAGTGTAACAGCCGGCGGGGATACCGCCGCGGCGGAGAGCAGCATGGACGGCGTCTCCACGAGTCAGTTGGCGGCGGTCCCCGCCTCGCTGCCACACGCAGGTCCTTCGGCCGCAAACAGGGCACGCATTACGTGTGCGCACGCCCGGCGGCAGGACCTTTATGCAGCTAGACGGGGAGTCAGCTGACTTGCAGGTCAGCTGACTCCAACTAGCTCTTGGATTGGCTGGGCGGCTGGGTGGCGCTGTAGATGCGCTCCCAGCATATAAGGAGATAGGCATTAGTTGCTCCTTGTCTGCTGTTGTGACCACATTCGCGTTAGCGCTCAGACCTTAGTCCAGTTGCCTCGGTGTTGATACCAAGGACGTCACACCTTAGATTAGGATTGTAATTGTATATTTACCTGTGTTTTGACTCTGGCTATCCCTGACTACTCTTTTCTCTAATCGCTCTTGTACTTCTGCCTATCTGATTCAAGTTGCCGACACTGCCTGTTTACCGACTCTGAATCAGCCTTCCATTTCTGTACTGCTGCCGTCTTCTCTGTTGCCGAACCTCTGCTTGTCTGACCTTTCTCCCTTCAGTGGAACGTCTCCCACTGTAGGGTTATCTCTGAGGCTTGCCTCTCCAAGACGCCTGCTCTAGCAGACGATTACTGCCAGGAGCCGAGATTCCTCTCTTTGCCTGGGTTGAGGATCTCACACACGGGGTTCCCATTCAGAGGTAACCACACCTCTGAGGAATCACCGTGTGGTGGATTTTTCCACGATCGTGTAAATCTATTATTGCCGTTATTGTCTATTACTGTATTAGGTGTCCGGAGGTTAGTTACACTTGTATTATTGGTGATTCTGCAGATCATCAATAATCAGGTGACATCTGTATTATTGGCAATACTGCAGATGAGGCGCTACACCTGCTATTGCTGAAATTCTGTCTTGTCCCCATTTTTATTGCCTGATGAAGCGGGCTGGGCCTGCGAAACGCGTTGCACTGTTTTGGGGTACTAATTAATAAATGTGACTACTATTCAGACAGTCTTTCGTGTCTGCTTTATGGAGGTAAGTCCACCACTTCCTCCCAGCAAATTTTAAAGTTTTTATCCACTTTTATCCTGCTGGCGCCTCTGTTCTCCTACTGCTATACAGTTATTGGAGAATGAATGGGAGGAGCGCTGCCGCTGACAGGTGAAAATTGCTCTGGTCCAGAAGGGGAAAAACCCCTTTGTAGTGATGTAGTCCCTGTAGTATAGTAGCATAACCGCCAAGCTGGCTGTATGATATAATTCAGCTGCTGGCTATGCTGTACTCCTAAACCAATGCTGCCTTGCAATAACTAACTCCTGCCCACTTCCCATGTCATGCAGTATGTTCCCTAGATAAGCTCCTTATGGGGATGTTCTCAATCTGTGTCAATAAGGAGGGTAATTTAATAAGTAAATGAAAAGCTACCATTACCAACAACTGAGGATCACATCCATTTACTAAGTCAAAAACAGCTGTGCCCTGTGTATGTGCCTGACCAGCGATGGCTGAATGGGATTTACTACATTCTTTTTGTCTAAATAGCAAGCAAGATTGCAAGCATTTATGTATTTACAGTATACCTGAGTGTATTTGAACATTTTCCATGCCATTTTGTCAGGGAAATTGTTGATAAAACATCCTCCTAACATTCCTTTATAAATTATTTTTGGTTAGTAAATAAAGATCTTTTTTTTTTTAATCAAAATCATTTAATGAGAATTAATTAAGCCTTGTCAATCGCTTGTCAAACATGGAAGCTGCTAAACTCCATGGAATTTGGAGCCCAAGAGTGCGTTTAAAAAAAAAACTCTGTTTAACTACTTTGGCCTCCTGGACGTACTAGCTATGCCCAGGAGGCCAAGTGCGCTCCTGCGGGCCCCGCGGCCGATCGCGCGCGTGCACGCGCACTTCCGTCCTGCGGTTCGCTAGCCAGGCAATCAGTGAATCGGGCTATGGTGCCCGATCACTGATTGCTCTCCCCCCGAGAAAAACCGTCAGCTTCGCACGGAAGCTGAGGTTTTTCTGTTTCTATTTCCCCCGACGTCACTCTAAGTGTCCGTGTTATGCGTAGAGTGACGTCATTGTAAACAAACTCATGGCTGCCATCTTGTGGCCAAAAAGCTAACTGCATGAAAATGCAAAAAAAAAAAAATAGACCTATATGTACAAAAAAAAATTGATTTGCATCCCACCCTCCCAAAAATACCCACATAAAATGTTTAATAATAAAAAAAAAAAAACATTACAATTAAAAACAAAACAAAACACATAAATATTTACTTAAGGGTCTAAACTTTTTAAATATCTACGTAAACATGAAATATTTCTATTTTTTTTAATTATAAGCTTGTAAATATTGATGGATGCAAAACGGAAAAAAATGCACTTTTATTTCCAAGTAAAATATTGTCGCCATACATTGTGATAGGGACATAATTTTAATGGTGTAATAACCGGGAGAAATGGGCACATACAATACGTGAGTTTTAATTGTGGAGGCATGTATTATTTTAAGAATATAAAGGCCGAAAACTGAAAAATAATGAATTTTTACCGTTTTTTCCTTATTCTTCCTGTTAAAATGCATTTACAGTAAAGTGGCTCTTAGCAAAATGTACCCCCCAAAGAAAGCCTAATTGGTGGTGGAAAAAACTAGACATAGATCAGTTCATTGTGATAAGTAGTGATAAAGTTATAGGCTAATGAATGGGAGGTGAACATTGCTCGGATGCATAAAGTGAAAACGACTGAAGGCTGAAGTGGTTAAAAAAACAAACCCTTGTAATATCTTCTTGCAAGCAGCAGCTCAAACAGTTAGCAGAGCGGCTTCCAGCGTGACCTGACTGGTGATGTGTGCGCTCCACTGATGACGCTCACGCATGAAGAGATTGCCGGGATGTATTGTGGATCGCACACGTCACCAGTCAAATGACCCCGGAAGCTGCACTGCTAGCCGCATGAGCGGCTGATTGGAATAAGCTATTAGGGCTGGTGCACACCGAGCGGCTTTTTCAGCGTTTCTGCAGCTGCTAGCGGCTGCGGATACACTTGGTCAATGTATCTCAATGGGGTGGTTCACACCAGAGCGGGAGGCGTTTTGCAGTTTCTGCCTCAATGTTAAGTATAGGAAAAACGCAAACCGCTCTGAAAAACGCCTTTTCAGAGCGGTTTTGCCGGCGTTTTTGTTACAGAAGCTGTTCAGTAACAGCTTTACTGTAACAATATATGAAATCTACTACACCAAAACCGCTACACAAAACCGCAAAACGCTAGCTGAAACGCTACAGAAAAATAAGAAAAAGCGTTTCAAAATCTGCTGCTAGCATTTTGCGGATCTGCTAGCGGGTCGGTGTGCACCAGGCCTCACAGGGTTTTTTTTAAAACAGAAAGCGCGATCTATGTTTCCTATCAGGGCACAGTGCAGCATCAGGTAATTTAAAACTCTGCATGGCAACCGTTACCCAGCAGCGCCTCACACTGAAAAACTGACACCCGGCGTATAAGACGACTCCCGACTTTTCAGAAGATTTTTAAGGGTTAAAAAGTCGTCTTATACGCCGGTATATGGTACCAGTAGCGATTTATTGTTCCTCGTCCGAGCAAGCAGTTTATGTGTCAATTTGCACTATGATGTCTATTTAATCTTTTCCTGCCAATAAAAAATCTTTATATAAATAAAACAGGGTGCGCTGGAGGCAATTATATACTTTCAAACTTGTCAGTTTATTAATTGTATGCCTATATATATATATATATATATATATATATATATATATATATATATATATCCAAATTTTATGCAATACTATGCAAAGCATGCACGCAGCACTGGAGGTCCCCAGACTCCATAAGAAATATATATACACAGAGGGTGCTGCAGCACACAACAGGAAAACAGTGACAGGGGCTCTTGGTTACGCTTTAACGCGTTTAAGCTCACCAACTGCGCCAAAGTGTCCCCGATCTGGTGAGTCCTACTCTAACCAGGCAAAAATGCTAGTTTTTATCAGAGTTCTAGTGGGAACCATGCCAAAAGCCTAGGGGTCAGCTAAATGGGAGAAAAATTAAAAACACCTCACCTTCTACTGGAGGTCCCCAGACTCCATAAGAAATATATAAATACAGACCTCCAGTGCTGCGTGCATGCTTTGCATAGTTTTGCATAAAATTCGGTTTGTGCTGCTCATCCCTTGGCTAATATTATTTTCCCCTGTGAGCGTGCATAACCACACCCATCTCTAGCACAGTTAAGCATATAAATGAGCGGTGCTCATAGTTCAGTTAGTAGCTAGTAGAAGGTGAGGTGTTTTTAATTTCATTTCTCCCATTTAGCTGACCCCTGGGCTTTTGGCATGGTTCCCAGTATAACGCTGATAAAAACTAGCATTTTTGCCTGGTTAGAGTAGGACTCACCAGATCGGGGACACTTTGGCGCAGTTGGTGAGCTTAAACGCGTTAAAGCGTAACCAAGAGCCCCTGTCATTGTTTTCCTGTTGTGTGCTGCAGCACCCTCTGTATTTATATATTTCTTATGGAGTCTGGGGACCTCCAGTGCTGCATGCATGCTTTGCATAGTATTGCATAAAATTCGGTTTGTGCTGCTCATCCCTTGGCTTATATTTAATATATATATATATATATATATATATATATATATATATATATATACAGTGGGTTGCAAAAGTATTCGGCCCCCTTGAAGTTTTCCACATTTTGTCACATTACTGCCACAAACATGCATCAATTTTATTGGAATTCCACGTGAAAGACCAATACAAAGTGGTGTACGCGTGAGAAGTGGAACGAAAATCATGCATGATTCCAAACATTTTTTTACAAATAAATAACTGCAAAGTGGGGTGTGCGTAATTATTCGGCCCCCTGAGTCAATACTTTGTAGAACCACCTTTTGCTGCAATTACAGCTGCCAGTCTTTTAGGGTATGTCTCTCTACCAGCTTTGCACATCTAGAGACTGAAATCCTTGCCAATTCTTCTTTGCAAAACAGCTCCAGCTCAGTCAGATTAGATGGATAGCATTTGTGAACAGCAGTTTTCAGATCTTGCCACAGATTCTCGATTGGATTTAGATCTGGACTTTGACTGGGCCATTCTAACACATAGATAGGTTTTGTTTTAAACCATTCCATTGTTGCCCTGGCTTTATGTTTAGGGTCATTGCCCTGCTGGAAGGTGAACATCCACCCCAATCTCAAGTCTTTTGCAGTCTTCAAGAGGTTTCCTTCCAAGTTTGCCCTGTATTTGGCTCCATCCATCTTCCCATCAACTCTGACCAGCTTCCCTGTCCCTGCTGAAGAGATGCAACCCCCGAGCATGATGCTGCCACCCCCATATTTGACAGTGGGGATGGTGTGTTCAGAGTGATGTGCAGTGTTAGTTTTCCGCCACACATAGCGTTTTGCATTTTGACCAAAAAGTTCCATTTTGGTCTCATCTGACCAGAGCACCTTCTTCCACATGATTGCTGTGTCCCCCACATGGCTTGTGGCAATGGCAAACTGCAAATGGGACTTCTTATGCATTCTGTTAACAATGCCTTTCTTCTTGCCACTGTTCCATAAAGGCCAACTTTGTGCAGTGCATGACTAATAGTTGTCCTATGGACAGAGTCTCCCACCTGAGCTGTAGATCTCTGCAGCTCCTCCAGAGTCACCATGAGCCTCTTGACTGCATTTCTGATCAGCGCTCTCCTTGTTCGGCCTGTGAGTTTAGGTGGATGGCCTTGTCTTGGTAGGTTTACAGTTGTGCCATACTCCTTCCATTTCTAAATGATCGCTTGAACAGTGCTCTGTGGGATGTTCTAGGCTTTGGAAATCTTTTTTTAGCCTAAGCCTGCTTTAAATTTCTCAATAACTTGATCCCTGACCTGTCTTGTGTGTTCTTTGGACTTCACGGTGTTGTTGCTCCCAATATTCTCTTAGACAACCTCTGAGGCCATCACAGAGCAGCTGTATTTGTACTGACATTAGATTACACACAGGTGCACTCTATTTAGTCATTAGCACTCATCAGGCAATGTCTATAGGCAACTGACTGCACTCAGATCAAAGGGGGCCGAATAAATATGCACACCCCACTTTGCAGTTATTTCTTTGTAAAAAAAATGTTTGGAATCATGTATGATTTTCGTTCCACTTCTCATGTGTACACCACTTTGTGTTGGTCTTTCATGTGGAATTCCAATAAAACTGATTCATGTTTGTGGCAGTAATATGACAAAATGTGGAAAACTTCAAGGGGGCCGAATACTTTTGCAACCCACTGTGTATATATATATATATATATATATATATATATATATATATATATATATATATATACTGTATACATACACACCGTGTATATATATATATATATATATATATATATATATATATACACTGTATACATACACACCGTATATATATATATATATATATATATATATATATATATATATATATATATATATATATACACACACACCGTATATATATATATTTAGCATACAATTGATAAATTGACAAGTTTAAAAGTATATAATTGCCTCCAGCGCACCCTGTTTTATTTATATACAGTTTTTGGTCTTTCTTGGTGGGAGGAGGGGAGCCTACCCATTGTATACAAAGTTGCAGCAGTGTAAGGACAGATTTATGCAGCGCCCTCTGTCTTATTTGATTTTCATCTCAATAAATAAATCTTCACAACTGTACATTTTCTTCTCATTTTTTCTTCATTTGAACACCTCTATTATCTGTATGTAAGGCCTGGCAGATCTCTTGTCTACCTTCAGCCTCTATAGCCCAATCTAATACAACGCTCCTTACCTATACACCAAGCCCCTGCGTGAATGGGAAACCAGTATGCTTACCCGACTATGGTTACCCCACAGGACTTCAGCGTGCAATTTATAGAGACAGAGGCCGGGAAGACAAGAGTACTACCAGAGCCCACTGAACAAGGTAAATTATACTGGACGATATCAGGAAATAGTGCAGAATGTACTTGTGGAGGAGACAACACAGATCACAGCAAGAGTAGTAGACTAGAGACAGGGAGTAAGGTTGCTCAGAGCGACCGCAGCTCTGAGCTTCTGATAAACGCCACAATAAATAAGACCAGGATGATCGCTCAGAGCTCTGAGCTTCTGTTTTCTGCCACACTAAATAAGACAAGGACAGACAGACATCTATAAACAAGACAGAATAAGAAGGAGCGTAATTAATACACTGGGACCTAGTAGTGGACCAACCTCCTCAATGTGCAACCACTTCTATAGTCACGTCAACAGTATCAGAACTAGCAGGAGTGCTAGCCAATCACTACCGCAGTGATGGCTGCGTCCAGGATAGCAGGACTGGAAGGACTTTGCTGTTTGGCCACGCAGGAACAGCAACTGTCCACAAGGAAGGAAGACAAGGTAAATAAAATAGAGACGTGCGACCCAGCCAACAGTTATGGAACAGCTGACAACTATGACAGGCAGTGTCAAGGAAGGAAGATACTTTTATATGGACATCACCTAATGAGAGCAGGCATTCAAATTCCAACACAGTTGAATGGTAATCACTCAATCCTGTGCTAGTCTGATTGAAGATTGCAGGCTGATTGCAGATGGCTAGGACACTCACAACAAATGCATGCAACATTTTGCAGCTACATATGTGCAGGGAATTCAGCACTGTCTGGCTGCAGCTCAGCTGCAACAATCCATAGTTGGATTCATAACAGCATCCTGAGCTGCTCCAAACTGCAGAGTGATTGCAGATGGCAATGACACTTAGTGCTAATGCTAGCAAAACTATGCAACTGTATGCATGCAGAGAAATCAGAACTGCCTGGTTGCAGTACAGCTGCAACCAGAAGGAAATGCTACAGGAGAGATCATGACACTTTATACTTCTTTGCCCTCCCGTGATTCTACAAAATGTTATTTGTCGTTTTCTGTCTTTTTCTGCTCTTCTATTCTTATTCTGTCATGTTGATTATAGACCAACACAACCTGTCCATCCTTGCCGCAGTACTGCTCAGAAGCGCAGTTGGTGATTTAAATCTCCAGCTGGTGCTTATGATTGATAAGAATGCTCATTCAAAATGTGAAATTTTATATTATGGCTCATTTTAATTTTTTTTATTGAATATTCCTATTGGTTCACATGAATGGACCAATAAAAAACCAGATGAGTTCTGATGCAGTTCCTATACAGCGTTGTGATGGGATTTGTTGTGGGCAGATGACTGCAGGCTACAGCCAACATTAATGAACAAGAAAAAAAGACAAACAAAAGAACTAAGACAGAATACGGAAAAAAATTGATAAAGAACTACAAAAGATATAAAGGAGAAGAAAAAAGGAAACAAAAGAAGATGGAAAAAGACAGAAATATACAGGAGAATAGAAGAAAGATGTATACAGATGAAAAGGAGATAGGTGATTACAGATTAAAAAAAATAGATAAATATATCTGGATATCTGGGGGAACCTTTAAAGGGAACCAGAGAGGAACTTAAAAAAAAAAAAAAAAGAAAAAGCTTTTATACATACCTGGGGCTTCTTCCAGCCCCATAAGCCTGTATCGCTCCCACGCCGCCATCCTCCGCTTCCTGGATCGGCGGTACCGGGTCCCGTCACTTCCGGTGGACGCGGCCAATTGTCTGCATCACAGGGGCTCCCTTCAAACCCGTACGCATGCGGCTGCGCAGTAAGCAGCCTCACACGTACGTATATGGAGGGAGACCCGTGTGATGCGGACAATTGGCCGCGTCTGCCGGCCGACTGGCCGACTGGCAGCCATGACGGGACCCGGTACCGGCGGATCCAGGCAGCAAAGGACGGCGGCGTGGGAGCGATCCGTGCGTATGGAGCTGGAGGAAGCCCCAGGTATGTATAGAATCTTTTTCCTGGGGCCTCTGGTTCCCTTTAATATGAATTAGGTCTTTCTGATTCCAACATCTACATAACATCACCATGCTCTTCCTGGGCACTGAAGGTGAGAAAGAGCTCATTGTCCTGGACCTCCAAAAAGGAAGAGGCTTTGCCAATCCCCTTATGCTCCGTACCCCATATGGGCTGGCATTGCTCAGAGCAGGGGGCAGAACTCTAAACTCGTGGGCTCCAAAATCCCATATGGGAATATCATTGTGCATGCAGAAGGGGATATTAACACTCAAACTCAGTTTGAACTCACACCACCTCTGTTTTTTTACTCACACAATCAACGGAAACAGTTCCTAATAAAAGTGGCCAATGACTTTTTCAGACTGTTTTACCATTTAACTAAAGTCATACAACCCCAAAATGGAATTGAACAGATTACAGGCTTTCTGCCTAGATTGATACCCACCCCTCACCCCCTTCCCTACTCTTTGGCCCAATAGTACCTGCTATGGCTACATGCTTATTGGTGCACACCTGAGCAAGTGCTCATATAACAGTCTAGATGGAAGCTACCATACAGACAAATTATGGAGCAGAAATCAGCTATAAGAGAGGAATAAATGTGGAAACATGCTGTTTAATGTGTTTTTGTGACATCAAGATACAAAAAGTGTCACATGTGTTACAACATACATGTCAAACTCCGGCCCGCAGGCCAAATCTGGCCCTCAAAGTTATTAAATTTGGCCCTCAAGTGGTTACCCCACTTTGCATTATGTTTGGCCTACTCTAGACCACCAGGGAAGCTATATTGGAGGTGAAGCCCTAGAACACCAAGAAAGCCATATGGGGGTGGTAGGGAAAAAGCCCTGAACACCAGGGAACTGTATAGAGAAAGGTGGGGGCCTCTAGACACCAGGGAATTGTATAGGGGAAGGAGGACCACTAGACACCAGGGAACTGTATAGAGGAAGGTGGCGGCCTCTAAACACCAGGGAACTGTATAGGGGAAGGAGGACCACTAGACACCAGGGAACTGTATAGGGGAAGGAGGACCACTAGACACCAGGGAGCTGTGTAGGGGAAGGAGGACCACTAGACACCAGGGAACTGTATAGGGGAAGGAGGACCACTAGACACCAGAGAACTGTATAGGAGCTGGAGGGGGGCCATTAGACACCTGGGAACTTTATAAGGAAGGAAGGTGGCCAGTACACATTGAGGAGGTTGGCCCACGACTAGATCCCAGTGTACAATTTCGGCCGACTTTGTATTTGAGTTTGACACCCCTGTGTTAGAAGTATGTGATAATTAGACATTTCCTTTATAGGTCTGCTATGGTATTGTTTATTGCAGAACAAACAGTTCATCAATTTCAAGGTCAGAATTTTTTTCAGGACAGAGAGAACCAACCACTAAAGCTGTACCCATGAGCTTAATGTGACATAAAAAATAAAATAAAAATAAAACTTTTTTATAGCTGCTCTATATATTTCTTATTATGACAGGAGAAGCGCAGAGTGCCAGTGCTTTTAGAAGATATAGTTTGATGTGGTTTATAGCAATAATAGTGCCAGACCATGTGCCTGGTACTTTGCCAAAAGCCATATTCACTATGGATGACGGATTTGATTTGTATATCAAAGAACACTATAAATGTTCTTGTTTGCTGCACATGGAACAGTGAATCAAAAGA
The DNA here is from genome assembly GCF_040937935.1 of Hyperolius riggenbachi. NCBI lineage: Eukaryota > Metazoa > Chordata > Amphibia > Anura > Hyperoliidae > Hyperolius > Hyperolius riggenbachi. Next base: position 351,907,143 of record NC_090648.1, read on the forward strand.
TGCCCCCATCATATTTCTGGTGTTATGTTCTGTAACTTACTTTTAACAACCTAGGAATAATCAAAGGAGCAGTATGAGCCTGCTGTGTATGAACATACAGTCAAAACAAATGACAAAAAAAGCTTCTAAGCCTTCTCCTAAGATACTCCTTGGTGGAACATGAAATTTAGCTTAGAAGACGTACAGTATGTAGCAAACAGATGAGAAAACAGTGGCTGGAGCAGGGGTGCCTCTAGCCATTTTGTCACTCCAGGCGAGAAAACCTGTGGTGGAATGGTGGTGGTGTTGCACTACTGAGGAAATGCACCATTTTTAGCCTGTTTCCCTGCAGGTCCTTAAAGAGGAACTTCAGCCTAAACAAACATACTGTCATTAAGTTACATTAGTTATGTTAATTAAAATAGGTAATATAATCTCTTACCCACCCTGTTTTAAAAGAGCAGGCAAATGTTTGTGATTTCATGGGGGCAGCCATCTTTTTGGTTGAAAGGAGGTGACAGGGAGCATGAGACACAGTTCCAACTGTCTTGTGTCCTGATCACCCCTCCCAGCTGCGAGCACTAGGCAACGAGAACAACAACATCAGAAATCCCATCATGCTTTGCACAGTATCACGGGAAAAATGCCCAGGCAGATTTCTTTGATGGGGTGGAGCTTAGGTAAGAAAAACAAAAGTTCTGATGCTGTGTTAAAGAAACACTTTTCGGTGCTGCTGAGTAGAATTCTAGTCTGGAGGTTCACTTTAAAATTTGGCCATTGCATGATCTCAGGAGTCACAGGAATATTCACCTTTTTTCTGCGCAGTAGAGGACTTATGTTTTGGATACTTTGGTATCAACTATTGAACTACAGCACACCCACATTTAAAGAGGAGCTGTCAGCCATACTATCTCAGGAAAAAAAACAACACACACACACACACACACACACACACACACACACACACACACACACACACACACACACACACACACACACACACACACACACACACACACACACACACACACACACACACACACACACACACACACACACACACACACACACACACACACACACACACACACACACACACACACACACACACACACACACACACACACACACACACACACACATATATATTTATACATACATATATAGATAGATGTAGAGAAATACTTGCTCTACTTACATAACATATGTATTGTACTGTCCACATTTTGATTTTAGTGATTTCTCTATAGTAAAAAAAAAAAAAAAAAGACATGGTAGGCACTTGAGGGATATTTATAAAGGCGATTAATAGGGTGAAGACTGAGTGAGAGATGGCTCATAAAGTAACTGTAACTGAGGTACGTGTTATATGTTTCTCATTCCACTGATGACAATAGGTCCAGTTGGGAGGCTGTTCAGGACCAATATCAGTATCAGTGTGGAAATGAACAGTGGAGCCTAAAGAACAAACATTTAAAAAAAAATGGGGAAGGCAGTGGTGGACTTACCTCCTCCAAGCAGACACAAAAACAGGTTGATATTACATCAACAAGCAAATGTATTTGTACATACACTCTAAAAGGTCAAAGCAACACGTTTCACAGATGTGGCCCCACTTCATCAGGCAATAGGGGATAGAGCATACAGCAACAAGTCTCTATGACTCAGCCTAGTGCCTCTGTCAAATATCAGAATCGGGTTTTATTCACCAAGTATGCCGATTGACAGGAATTATGCCTTGGGGAAGAAGGTGCTCCTGCTCCTTGTGGTCCTGAAGGGGATGGTTCTGTAGTGGCCCAATGGTAGGAGCTTGAAGAAGCGGCTGCCTGGGTGGGAGGGATCGTGCAAAATCCTGGTGGCCCTTGTCTTCATTCTGGCAGTGTGAAGGAGGTCTAGAGGTGGTAGGGGGCAAACCTATGATCATTTCTGCAATGCTAATTACTCTATGGAGTTTGTACATAATGCTCGCAGTTTGTTCCTGCATACCATATAATGACAGAAGAAGCTGATAAGCGGTTTCCATGGCATTCCACATTTTTTCAGTTGGCACAGGAAAAATAACCCCAACTGTGCCATCTTCTGAAGTTCAGTAGTGCTCTGTCCCCATCTTAGATAGAGATGTCCCGAACGGTTTGCCCGCGAACGGTTCCAGGCGAACTTTAGGTAGCTCACGTTCGCCGGCGAAGGCGAACTTTTGCGGAAGGTCGATTCGCCTCATAATGCTCCATTGAGCAGAACTATGACCCTCTACATCACAGTCAGCAGTCACATTGTCACCAATCAGACTGCACTCACTCTTGGAGCCCCCCCTCCCCTTATAAAAGGCAAGGTTTTCCTATCGTTTTACTCACTCGTCTGCCTACAGTAATTAGTTAAGGGACAGCTGCTGACAGACTCTGCTAGGGAGAGTTTAGTTAGGCTCTTGTAAGCTTGTTTCTTGCTGATTGTTATTCCTTATATTACCCTCCTTCCCTCCCTCCCTCCTCCCGGAGGGAGGATGGTCTAGTCTTCCAGGGAATTGTAGTATTTCAAAAGCCAGCTTACATACCGTGGCTGGGAATTGAACCCAGGTCTGAGTGTGTGGTAGGTAACTCACTTAACCACTATACCACCACCAACACTACATACTGAAACCAGCCTAACATGTACCATTATGATCAATCCAAGAGAAAAATTAGCTTGCTTAAGGATTTGTAGCATGTCAAAAGCCAACTCACATTGGCTGGGAATAGAACCCAGGTCTGAATGTGTGGTAGGTAACTCACTTAACCACTATACCACCACCAACACTACATGCTGAAGCCAGCCTAGCATGTACCATTATGATCAATCCAAAAGAAAAATTAGCTTGCTTAAGGATTTGTAGCAGGTCAAAAGCCAACTCACATTGGCTGGGAATAGAACCCAGGTCTGAGTGTGTGGTAGGTAACTCACTTAACCACTATACCACCACTACATGCTGAAGCCAGCCTAGCATGTACCATTATGATCAATCCAAGAGAAAAATGAGCTTGCTTAAGGATTTGTAGCATGTCAAAAGCCAACTCACATTGGCTGGGAATAGAACCCAGGTCTGAGTGTGTGGTAGATAACTCATTTAACCACTATACCACCACCAACACTACATGCTGAAGCCAGCCTAGCATGTACCATTATGATCAATCCAAGAGGAAAATATTTGTTGCATGTCAAAAGCCAACTCACATTGGCTGGGAATAGAACCCAGGCCTACCGCTCTGTAGGCTGCTCTCCTAACCATTATACCACCAACACTACATGCTGAAACTTCTTGGAGGAGACTTACTTACTTCTTCCTCCCTCCAAATGACACACATACATTCCCATAAAATCATTCAACAGCAACCGCATGCACAGTCTTTGTGGTACACAGTCTGTGTGGCACAGTTGGTTAGTGCGTTTGGCTGTTAACTGCAAGGTTGGTGGTTCAAGCCCACCCAGGCATGGCCTTGCCTTTTGTGTTCAACAGTTGTCCGAAGAGAACCTCAGATAGCCAGGTAGATGCATATCTCTCTCTCTCTCTCGCTCGCTCTAGTAGGGATGGTCACCGCTTTCCGCGGAATTGTATTTTCCGCAATTTTAGGTGGAAATTGGACATTCTGTTCCGTTTGGTCGGAACGGAATTGCTTTTTCAATCTGGTGGAATTCTGAAATTGCTTGTGAAATTCTGCCAGTATCCGTTGATGGTTTTAAGCTAAAAATTCACTTCAATGGCATCAAGTCCTAGAGAGAGAGAGAGAGAGAGAGAGAGAGAGGGAGAGAGCTCATTTTTCTCTTGGGTATATCACAATGGTACATGCTAGGCTGGCTTCAGCATGTAGCATTGTAGTGTGTTGTGTTGGTGGTATAATGGTTAGGATAGCAGCTTACAGAGTGGTAGGCCTGGGATTGATTACCAGCCAATGAGAGTTGGCTTTTGACCTGCTACAAATCCTTAAGCAAGCTAATTTTTCTCTTGGATTGATCATAATGGTACATGCTAGGCTGGCTTCAGCATGTAGTGTTGGTGGTGGTATAGTGGTTAAGTGAGTTACCTACCACACATTCAGACCTGGGTTCTATTCCCAGCCAATGTGAGTTGGCTTTTGACATGCTACAAATCCTTAAGCAAGCTAATTTTTCTCTTGGATTGATCATAAATGGTACATGCTAGGCTGGCTTTAGCATGTAGTGTTGGTGGTGGTATAGTGGTTAAGTGAGTTACCTACCACACACTCAGACCTGGGTTCAATTCCCAGCCACGATATGTAAGCTGGCTTTTTAAATACTACAATTCCCTGGAAGATGAGACCCTCCTCCCTCTGGGAGGAGAGAGTGAGGGAGAGAGGGAGGAGGGATTCCTGGTGTCATAAAGCAGTGTAGGCCTGCAATTGAACATTCAATGAGATTTCTGACCTTAAAACACTGCTTTGTATTAAATCCAGATTTTTTTCTGGAACTTTTGATGTGTATTTCACTCAACCATGTCTTCCTCCAGGTCTTACACCCCTTGAAACATCTTTTCTATCATTTTTGCAGTCAGCAGATATTTTTCAAAATGTTTAAGTTCGCCTCCCCATTGAAGTCTATTACGCTTCGCAAAAGTTCGCGTGAACCGAACCTTCCGCGAAAGTTCGCGAACAGGGTTCGCGAACCGAAAATCGGAGGTTCGCGACATCTCTACTCTTAGGTCGTTGGTTATGCTTGTGCCAAGGAACCAAACGCATAGTCCTCTGGAGTCTTCAGTCTGGCCAGTAAGGTCTAGGTGGAGGTTGGAAAGGTGTTTCCTGAAGTCCACAATCAGTTCAACAGTCTTAGCCGGGTTGAAGATGAGATTATTGTTCTTGCACCAGTTGCAAATTCTCTTAATCTCGCTGTGGTAAGCATGCTCTACATTGCAGTTATTGAGGCTAATGATAGATGAGTAATCTGCAAATTGATGACCTTAACAAAGTCAGCGGTTTAGGTACAGGTGTGAGGTATGTCTGGGCAGATGGTGTTGAAGGCAGATCTAAAGTCTAAGAACAGGATCCTGGCATAGGAGTTGGGTCTGTCAAGTTGCTCCATGATGTACACCAGGCTAATGTTAATGGTGTCCTTAATTGACCTGTTCATCCTGTATGCAAATTGATGTGGGTCAAGAAGAGCATTGGTGGAGCGCTTCATGAAGGCAAGAACCAGTGGCTCAAAGATCTTCATGATGGTAGGAGTTAGGGCTATGAGTCTGAAGTTGTTATGAGGTGTTTCACAGCTTTTTTGAGAACCAGTATAATTGTGGACCTTTTAAAGGAGGGAACCTTGAGCCTGTTAAGGACCTATTGTATATGGAGGTGAGTATGGGAGCTGAGGCATCAACATATGCTTTTAAAGGAAGCAAACCAAAAATGGTTCTTTACTAAGGCATTCTTTGATTTATTATTGAAGCGCCAACATATTCCAACATATTCTGTAAAATCCCAGATGGTAGTTTGGTAATAGACACTGATGGTGTCCTAACTGAACTTCATCGGTTTTATTCTGACCTGTATTCCACTAGTGAATCCCACTCTCATGTCTAATATTATACATAATATCCCACTGCCAAGTTCGGCAGAAGAGAATAGGCAGCTTCTTGAGTCCCCTATTACTCTAGAGGAATTAGAAATAGCAGTAGCCTCAATGACCAATAATAAAGCCAGGGTATTGACGGCCTCTTCTCTGAACTCTATAAACAATATGCAGATATCCTTCTTCTGCTGATGATGGGGACACGGGTGCCTGCATTAGAGAGGTTGCCTCCTTCTCTCAATAAGGCAATTATTGTACTTAAGTTGAAATTAGGTAAGGAACCCCAGGACCGGATCTGTACTCTTTACCGCCCAAGGCCACTGTCACCAGCCACCCCCCTCCAGTATAGGTAGCCAGATGACCCCTCCCCCCAGAATAGGTAGCCAGATGACCCCTCCCCTTTCCCTCTGTTATAGGCAGCCAGATGACTCCCTTTATCCCTCTTTTTCCTACCCCTCTTTCAGTATAGGTAGCCAGCTCACCTTCACACCGCAGCAGCCATCAGTGTCACTCATTTCTCTACTCGTCTCCAATGCAGAAGCTTTGGAGACGAGTGGTCTCCAATGCTGTCCAAGTCCATAGCCACTGCCCACAATGCAAAGGTGCACAGAGAGCAAGGTGGCTGCTGCACAGGCGGCTAGCAGCAGAGTACAATGGTCTGGCACTCACCTGATCTCACTGCATTGCAGCATTTGCAAGCTTGCAAATGCTGCACGAGTTTAGCCTGCTGCTTTAGTTTTCTTGCTTCTGTGGTGCCCTAGGCCTTAAATCCAGCCCTGAGGATTCCCCGTTGTTGGAGTCATTTAGGCCTATTTTTCTGTTAGCTTTTGATGTCAAAATTCTCACTAAAGTCTTGGTCAACAGGTTGTCTAAGGTAATCACCTCAATAATTTGCACATTTGTGGTTAGTTTCAGGTGTGACAGGTTCAGCCTTTCGAAGAGCTTCATGACATTTGAGGTGAGAGTCATTGAGATCTGCAGCACCTGGTTTCTTCAGGACTAAAATTATGGTTGAATTCTTCAGGCAGGAGGGGACCTTGCATTCCCTCAGGGATGGTGAATGCAAGGTGGAGAGGACAGGGGACAGCTGGGGTGCACGTGTTTTTAGGCACCGTCTGGGCCAGAAGCTTCTCTTGGGTCCAGTTTACAGAGAAGCTTCTGGACCACTCTTGCATCTACTGGCAGTGGGATTGGAGAGGTCTGATATGGTTTGGTTTGGGAGGGCAGGGGGTACTGCCATGTATTGTTGGTGGACGTGGGTGGGCCAGTGTATGGTTGGTTTTCCTCTTTGAACCTTACATAGAACCTGTTTAGATCTTCAGCAAGCTCATTACTGGGGGTCACACTTGGGGGGGGGGGGGGACTCTTATAGTTAGTGGCTGTTCTGAGTCCTTTCCACACCTCTCTTGTGTTTTTTGAGCTGAGGTTCAGTCTAAGTTTTTCAGAGCAGGACCTATTTGTGGCTCTCAGCTCTCTATTAAGGGAGTTTTTGGCTTTCTTAAACTCCTCTGGGGTATCGGATTTGTGCATTCTCTCTTTGGATCGCTGGAGCAGATGCAACCTGTTAGTGAACCAGGGTTCATTGTTGGGGAAGACTCTGTAGGTCATCGAGGGGATGCAGGTCTCATCACAGAAACTAATGTAGGAGGTGACACTCGCTGTCAGCCCATTCTTCTAGTTTTGGAGGGACACGGACTGACAAGTCGGTGCAATTGAAACAGTCCTGTAGCTGATGTATAGCCTTGTTTGTTAACTTTTTGACTGTCTTGAGAGTTGGTTTGGAGGACCCAAGGAGTCTCCTGTAGGTGGGGATTAGTTGGATGAGGCAGTGGTCAAAGTTTCCCACGGAAGCCTGAGGGGAGGCTTAGTAAGCGTCCTTGATGGTGTTGCCATTCCTGGTTGGGCATGAGATGTATTGGAAGTAGCGTGGCATCTCTGAGCGAAGACTGGCTTTATTGTAGTCGCCCATGATGATGAAAACAGAGTCTGGCAGGGCAGTTTCCCAGTGCTATATGGTGTCACGGCATGCAAGGCACCCTTGACATCTGCATTGGGAGGATGTAGACTCCTGCGAGTGCATACGAGGTGAATTCCCTGGGTGAGTACGTGGGTCTGCAGTTAAGGAGGAGGAGGTCTACGTTAGATGAGCAGCTTTTGTTCAGAATGGTGGTGTCGGTGCACCACGTGGAGTTGATATAGAAGCAGATCTTTTCTCCTCTCTTTTTTCAAGATGCAGAAGCAGCTCTGTCAGCACGGAAGAAGCTGAAGTTCGGGAGCTGTACTGCATTATCTGGGATGCAGTCTTTCAGCCATGTCTCAGTGAAACAGGGGATGGGGGAGTGGCTGTTCTGGGATTTGGAGCTGAGTAGTACAAGCTCATCGAGCTTGTCTGGGAAGGATCCGACGTTTGCTAGGAGGATATATGGGATAGCAGATCCCAGCCACTTCCTTTTTAACCTTACAAGAGTACCTGCGTGTCTCCCTCTGTGGTGCTTGAAGCTTCTTTCATATCCAACTAGGGCAAACTATCCCACATGTCCAACAGACTCTAACCTGCATGATACTGAATACTTAGTATGCATTAATACCATCTTTCTTCCTGAAAAATTTCCTTTTTTGCACAACGTATTTTAGAACTTTGGGTCTTGGTACACCCAGAGGAAGTTGTATGATAAGTATTAGACAGGTCTTTGAATTTCTAATTAAACTTTCATAGACATAAAAAACATGCACATACCTCTGTGCTTACCTTGAGTATCTTTGCCTCAGGTCAGATGTGCTTTAAAGAATTGCAATTAAATTAGAATTATCTCTCAATTTATATATTAGTTCCTTTTTTTCTATCCTTAGCAAGGAAAATGTCTTCCAAATTAAATCTCCTGTTAATACAGGGGGCAATTAGTTTAATGGCATTATAAATTAAAAAATGCAGTCAAAAAGAAAATTAGAAAAAGAGCTTTTCTTATTTGCATCTATATTGTTGTTGACAAATAGAAATATGATATATTGCTGGCAGATGAACAATAGTTCAGATTAGCTTATATGAAACCCAGTAGGTCAGAACACATTGGTTCTAATTTGCAGACATGTACAGTAATGGTCCAAAGCATAGATATATAATCATAACGATATGTAATTGATATTTTTACAATAAAATGTTTTATTTATTTTCTATGGTCCATAATGTAAATTACTTAAGTAATTTGCATTTGCAGTGACAGCATAAAAATAATTCTCAGTACTGAAAAAAATGTAATTATTATATAGATTAAAAATGTCTGTCATTAGAAAGTTAGTTATACTGCTGTTTATTATTGATTAAAAAATTTGAAGTTTAATGTTATTGCTATGGAAGTATAAAAAATGTTTTTTACTTGAAATGCTTCTAGAATTGTAGCTAACTAATGTTATGGCCGATATGCCCATATCACATACCGTATTTTTCGGACTATAAGACGCTCCGGACTATAAGACGCACCAAGGTTTAGAGGGCAAAAACCAGGAAAAAAAATAATATGCTAAACCTGGTGCGTCTATATTACAGGGGCGTTTTATAGACATTTCTTTTCCCCAAGCTGCCTCTGTCCAAGCTACAATAACCCCTGCTGTCCTCACTAGCTAGATTAAATACCCTATGCTAACCCCTGATGCCCCCACCAGTTACTACACTACATGAGTATCACTACACTACATTAAACTAACCCCTGCTCCCCTCCCCCAGTAACGCAACAATTAACTAACTCCTGCTTCCCCCACAAGTAACACTACAATACATTAAACCAACTCTTGCTTCTCCCATCAGCAAAAACTAACTAAACACTATACATCTTAAGGGTGGATGATCTCACCTATCCAGATGTCAATGTGGGAGTGGGTGATCCTGATGAATTGTTCTTCTGGGTGCAGACCACTCCACGGCAGGGCAGAAGCAGTGTGATCATCGCATCTTCTCCCTTAATCCCCGGTACTTGCTGTAAAGAGAAGCCTCAACGCGATCCTGGCATCTTGTTCTTCTTTAACCCCCAGTACAGTACTAGCGGTGGTGGGGGCAGTCTCTGTGTGATTTCTACATCTTCTCCCCTAACGACCGGCACTTGTATCAGGCAGGCAGCCTAAGTGCGATCCCGGCATCTGGTCCCTTAACTGCGGCGGTGGGGGCATCTTCAGCGTGATCCGGCGACATGTCCCTTAACCCCCGGCACTTTCCACAGGCATCCTCAGCATGATCGCGGCATCTCCCCTTACTGGTACTGCGGTGGGCAGAACAGAGGGAATCCCAGCGCTAGCCGCAGCCACTGTCAGTCCCGATGCCGGTGTACTTCCTTTGTTTACCGGCGCCCCCTCATGACGTAAGACGCAATTACCGGAAGTACACCGTCATCGGGACTGACAGTGGCTGCGGCTAGCACTGGGATTCCCTCTGTTCTGCCCACCGCAGTACCAGTAAGGGGAGATGCCGCGATCATGCTGAGGATGCCTGTGGAAAGTGCCGGGGGTTAAGGGACATGTCGCCGGATCACGCTGAAGATGCCACCACCGCCGCAAGTAACGGCAGTTAAGGGACCAGATGCCGGGATCGCACTTAGGCTGTCTGCCTGATACAAGTGCCGGTGGTTAGGGGAGAAGATGTAGAAATCACGCTGACACTGCCCCCACCACCGTTAGTACTGTACTGGGGGTTAAGGAAGAAGAAGATGCCCGATCGCATGAGGCTGTCTTCCCCCGCCGCAGGTAGCAGAGATTTAAGAGGGGGAGATGCAGGGATCGCAGGAGGATCAGCTGGAGGAGGAGTAAACAGCGCACAGGATGGTAAGACCTTCCATTGCGCAATGTGCATCAGCTTGAAAAGGGCACATTCGGACTATAAGACGCAGTGACTTTTTCCCCCCACCTTTGGGGAAGAAAAAGTGTGTCTTATAGTCCGAAAAATACGGTAATTTTCTCCTAGGTGATATTTTCAAACTTGTCATTTAAATGACTTTTAAACCACCAGGAAGCAAGAAAACGCTAAAATAATTTTGATAGTAATTTTTTGGTACTTTTCAATTACAAAGTGCTGAAAAGTTGTTTTAAATAAAGGATGAAAAATTATCTCCTGGGAGAAAACTCAGGAGAAAAGTTTAATTGTATATGGGCCATATATTTTGCTATTTTATGGAAAAAAAACACAGATCCAATTCACTTCTTCTAAGATTTCTCCTAGGTGACATTTTTACATCTTATAAATAAAATGCTTTTTAAGGGATACCCGAGGTGACATGTGACAGGATGAGATAGACATGTGTATGTACAGTGCCTAGCACACAAATAACTATGCTGTGTTCCTTTTTATCTTTCTCTGCCTGAAAGAGTTAAATATCAGGTATGTAAGTGGCTGACTCAGTCCTGACTTAGACAGGAAGTGACTACAGTGTGACCCTCACTGATAAGAAATTCCAGCTATAAAACACTTTCCTAACAGAAAATGGCTTCTGAGAGCAGGAAAGAGATAAAAACACTCAATAGTTCATAGATTTTAGCTCTGGCATACTTTAATGAATGTGTCATTGAGCAAAAACAACAAAAGAGTTACAACTTAAAAAGTAGATTTTTTTTAACATAAAATAAAACTGTGGAATATCTTTAAAAGCCATTTTTTGGAGAAGGAAAATAGATACAACCATTAATTTCATTAGTTTATTTTCGCCTTGGGTGTCCTTTAAGCCACCAGCAAACAAGAAAATATTCAAAATAATTTTGACAGTGCTTTATCAACTACTTTTGGTAGTTTTCTTTGCAGAGCGCTGAAAAATTATTTTAAACACAATATGAAAAATTAATTCTTAGGAGAGAAGGGCCAATAAGCAATTTACTTTTTCTCCTAAGTTTTCACCTAGGAGATCATTTTTGGTGCCATATAAGGCATTTTTATTGACAAGATGTTAAAATATCACCTAAAAGAAAACTCAAGAGAAAAAGTTAATTGCATATAGGGCAAACGGAACTGAAAAATATGTGAGCTTTCTAAAGTGAAAACTTCCTCAATATGAGAAAATATTTAAAGGGACTCCGAGCAGTGCAGAAACTATGGGAAGATGTATATCATTTTAAAGCTCTCTTTCTCCTCTTTCCAACAATATATAAACCGCTGCCCTACGCCTTTTAGTTTTTCACTATTTTTGCGATTGAAATTGCCGCGGCCGCGATTTCGATCGCGAAGATAGAGAAAACTAAAAGGCGTAGGGCGACGATTTAGGGGTCGTCAGAAAGAGGAGAAAGAGAGCTTTAAAATGATATCCATCTTTCCATAGTTACATTGTATTAAACAGGGCGACTTTTTCTCAAAGTCAGCAGCTCCATTTCAGCAGAAAAAGTCGCCCTGTGTAATACAAGTAACTATGGAAAGATGGATATCATTTTAAAGCTCTCTTTCTCCTCTTTCTGACAACACCTAAATCGTCGCCCTATGCCTTTTAGTTTTCTATATTTTCGCGATCAAAATCGCAGCCGCTGCAATTTCAATTGCACTGCTCGGAGTCCCTTTAAATATGTATATATAATGTGTTATTGTATAGATTTTGTTTATTGTTATATCTAGAATAATTTGATATCAATTACATTGTAATGCTATTAATGTCAAAGTATTAATGTTGGAATGCCATACTAATTGAATGTTTTTGAATTTTATCTGGTGTGGGGCTGATGTGTTGCGTGTACGACAAGCCATACAATGCACACAGTTACTTCTTGGACACGCTCACAAATCAAACAAGGAAACTCTGCCGAACTTGTGGATATGGCAGCAAGGGTACCCAATATCCTGGGCCCCATCAGATTGTGATCCAATATATTTTTTATATGTCAGTCCTAAAATGTTAGTCTTAAAATTAACCAGATGGGAACCCAGATTTATTCTGAAAAATGCTACTTACAAGATGCCAGGAATCTCTCCAGAAGAAGAAAACGCTACTGTTTAAATGTTTCACGAAACGTGTTAAGATTATAAATGTCTTGGCTCTAAACATTTTTAAGTTTCAAAGCATTCTATTACTTAAGCAGGCACTTTTTCTCCATAGGGATCTCCGAGTGTGGAGAACTATTCCCTAAAAGGAGAATTATCCTGTATGAGGTCCGTTTCTGTAATATGAGTGGGACAAAACATTTATCTGATCTAAAATATTATCCTAACATGCTTCTGTTTCATTGTGCAATATCCTTGTGTTTTTATACATGTCCTTGTCCTGTGTGATGTTCTTGTTCGTTTGTCATATTTGTTAATAAAGTAATGATTTTATTTACCATTGGATGTCCTGTTTTCGGCATTTTCTAATGACCCAACGTTTAAAAATTTAAAAAATTATAAAAAGGTATAGCCGATATTTACCCCTTTAAAGTCCCATTTAGCCATATTTATCTATCTATCTATCTATCTATCTATCTATCTATCTATCTATCTATCTATCTATTTATCAAAAACAGTTACTTCTTGTCAGTTCTGCTTAAAGAGAACCAGAGGGGTCCCCGCCCGCGTCCCTTCCCTCCAATCAGCGGGCGGGGACCGGAGCTATGCAGGAGGCGGGAGGAGCGGCGAGAGTGACACTACATAGGTAAACACAGCCCACTGCGACATGCTGCGTGTCAACAGTGCGGCTGTGATTTATGGGGGCATAGCAGAGCGCAGGGGGGGCCTGGGGGACACTACATAGCAACAGAAGCTGGGCTGTATAGGCAGACGCAGCCTCTGTGTGCAGATATTCTTAGAACCCCACCTGGGGTTCTCTTTAAAGCTGAGTACCCACTGGAAGATGGATCAGGGAATCTCCAGTAACGATGAAACAATGAAAGTTCTTTCCCTGATTCATCTTTCTTAATTGCGTACCATGGCAACGATCGACGAGCACGGACGATTGTTCGCTGATTTTTTCACGGACACAATGGTCATCTGAATGATCACTTATTCAATGATTCATCATGACAGTCATTCAATACCAACGACCTCCACAGGTGGTCGCGCATCATTAAACGTTAATTAATTTTCATTAAACAATGTTACGCAATATTTAAAAATTTGCGTTGTGGTATGGACCTTAAAGCCACCTAAAGAAATGTGATTTCTTTCCCAGAGTGGCTCCCCCAGGACTGCCTAATGACAAATCGGCATAAAGTCCTGGGGGTGGAGATTAGCGGGGATCCGCGGGCGCATCCCTGCTGAGTTATGGAGCTCCGCTCCGTGAACAGCCTGCCAGCCACGTTCGGAGCTATAATAAAAAACAAATGGACGCAAATACTTGTACAGCTCTGTGATGTACCGTAGTGCAGCGCTGTACGGGGGACATCTCTGTCACTGAGCTGTCCCCAGGAGAGGCTAACAAAGCGATCTCTCTCATAGGCTGATTGCTGTTATTGGATCTCGGGGGGAGTGAGGGATAAATGTAAAAGAAATGACCTAGTCACTAGGGTCAGGTAAGCCTGTGGTCCTCAAGCAGTTAATGAGAGAAAAAAGATAATTCATGCATATTCACAGGTTTGCTAATGTGCGTAAAAAAAGCATATATAAATGTATTCATTAACTTAGCAATGCTTTAAGACATACAAAGTAATACATTTATTCGGGTTTCTCTACTGTCCAAGGCATAGCTCCAAATTGTAGTAAGTGATATAACAGTACTATATTATTTTTAATTAAAATAATTTAATTTTTTAATTAAAATAAATGGAAAAGATCAATATACACCAAAATAAAATTACTCACATTAATTGGAAAGTTCAAAGAAGCTTTAATTAAAAATTGTGTTTATTAACTATTGTTAAGTGAATTTATTAATGACAAGCAAGTGAACGCCACTAAAACTTAATCTTGTTAACAAAAGAAGACTTTTCTTCTAAAGGCTATGTCATGTACATATCTACATGGGGGGGTGTTAAAGTGAACCTCCAGACTAAAAATCTACTCCGCAGCACTGAAAAGGCTTGGTGTTTCTTTAACAGTTTTACAGCATCAGAACTTTGTTTTTGTTACCTAAGCCTCATTTTTAGCGGCACAGAAGAAAATTGCCCAGGCATTTTTCTCCTGATGTTGGGCAAAGCATGATGGCATGATTTTGGTGCAATTTTTTTTGTTAATTTTGAATTTGAGATATGAAGCCTAGTGCTCGAAGCTGGGAGGGGTTATCAGGACACAGGACAGTTGGAACGGTGTCTCATGCTCCCTGTCACCTCCTTTCAACCAAAAAGATGGCAATCCCCATGAAAAAGATGGCCGCCCCCATGAAATCACAAACATTTGCCTGTTCTTTTAAAACAAGGTGGGTAAGAGATTATATTACCTATCTATTTTAATTAACATAAGCCCGCAAGGACCAGCTCACCCACAGAGGCGGCGGTCCTTGTAAGGACATGGGCGGAGCGATCGCGTCATCCGTGACGCGATCCTCCGCCGGCACCTGACTCCGTTCACCCGCCGCAACATCCCGCCGGCTATACGGAAGCGCCGGCGGGATGTTAACCCGACGATCGCCGCATACAAAGTGTATAATACACTTTGTAATGGTTACAAAGTGTATTATACAGGCTGCCTCCTGCCCTGGTGGTACCAGTGTCCGAGGGACCACCAGGGCAGGCTGCAGCCACCCTAGTCTGCACTCAAGCACACTGATCTCCCCCCTGCCCCCTGATCGCCCACAGCACCCCTCAGACCCCCCCCTGCCCACCCCCCAGACCCCTGTTTACACCCAATCACCCCCCTAATCACCCATCAATCACTCCCTGTCACTATCTGTCAACGCTATTTTTTTTTAACCCTAAACTGCCCCCTGGGGACTCCTGATCACCCCCACCCCTCAGATTCTCCACAGACCCCCCTCAGACCCCCCCCCCCTGTGTACTGTATACCTCTATCCCCCTGATCACCTGTCAATTACCCATCAATCACCCATCAATCACCCCCTGTCACTGCCACCCATCAATCAGCCCCTAACCTGCCCCTTGCGGGCAATCTGATCACCCACCCACACCAATAGATCGCCCGCAGATCAGTCGTCAGATCACCTCCCAAGTGCAGTGTTTACATCTGTTCTCTACCCTAAACACCCACTAACTACCCATCAATAACCCCCTATCGCCACCTGTCACTGTTACCCATCAGATCAGACCCTAATCTGCCCCTTGCGGGCACCCAATCACCCGCCTACACGCTCAGATTGCACTCAGACCCCCCCTTATCAATTCGCCAGTGCATTAGTTACATCTGTTCTTCCCTGTAACAACCCACTGATCACCTGTCAATTACCTGTCAATCACCCATCAATCACCCCCTGTCACTGCCACCCATCAATCACCCCCTGGCACTGCCACCCATCAATCAGCCCCTAACCTGCCCCTTGCGGGCAATCTGATCACCCACCCACACCAATAGATCGCCCGCAGATCCGACGTCAGATCACCTCCCAAATGCATTGTTTACATCTGTTCTCTCATCCAAACACCCACTAATTACCCATCAATCACCCCCTGTCACTGCTATCCATCAGATTAGACCCCTATCTGCCCCTAGGGCACTCAATCACCCGCCCACACCCTCAGAACGCCCTCAGACCCCAGCCCTGATCACCTCGCCAGTGCATTGCTTGCATCTATTCCCCCCTCTAATCACACCTTGAGACACCCATCAATCACCTCCTGTCACCCCCTAGCACACCTACCCATCAGATCAGGCCCTAATTGGCCCCGTGTGGGCTCCTGATCACTCGGCCAAACCCTCAGATCCCCCTCAGACCCCCTTCCGATCACCTCCCCAGTGCATTGATTGCATCTATTTTCCCCTCTAACCACCCCCTGAGACACCCATCAATCACCTCCTGTCACCCCCCTAGCACTCCTATTCATCAGATCAGGCCCAATACAACCTGTCATCTAAAAGGCCACCCTGCTTATGACCGGTTCCACAAAATTCGCCCCCTCATACACCACCTGTCATCAAAATTTGCAGATGCTTATACTCCTGAACAGTCATTTTGAGACATTTGGTTTCCAGACTACTCACGGTTTTGGGCCCGTAAAATGCCAGGGTGGTATAGGAACCCCACAAGTGACCCCATTTTAGAAAAAAGACACCCCAAGGTATTCTGTTAGTAGTACGGTGAGTTCATAGAAGATTTTATTTTTTGTCACAAGTTAGCGGAAATTGATTTTTATTGTTTTTTTTTACAAAGTGTCATTTTCCGCTAACTTGTGACAAAAAATAAAATCTTCTATGAACTCACCGTAGTACTAACGGAATACCTTGGGGTGTCTTCTTTCTAAAATGGGGTCATTTGTGGGGTTCCTATACTGTCCTGGCATTTTAGGGGCCCTAAACCGTGAGGAGTAGTCTTGAAATTGAAATTTCTAAAAATGACCTGTGAAATCCTAAAGGTACTCATTGGACTTTGGGCCCCTTAGCGCAGTTAGGGTGCAAAAAAGTGCCACACATGTGGTATCGCTGTACTCAGGAGAAGTAGTATAATGTGTTTTGGGGTGTATTTTTACACATACCCATGCTGAGTGGGAGAAAGACCTCTGTAAATGGACAATTGTGTGTAAAAAAAATTAAAAAATTGTCATTTACAGAGGTATTTCTCCCACCCAGCATCGGTATGTGTAAAAATACACCCCAAAACACATTATACTACTTCTACTGAGTACGGCAATACCACATGTGTGGCACTTTTTTGCAGCCTAAATGCGCTAAGGGGCCCAAAGTCCAATGAGCACCTTTAGGCTTTACAGGGGTGCTTACAAATTAGCACCCCCCAAAATGCGAGGACAGTAAACACACCCCACAAATGACCCCATTTTGGAAAGTAGACACTTCAAGGTATTCAGAGAGGGGCATGGTGAGTCCATGGCAGATTTAATTTTTTTTTGTCGCAAGTTAGAAGAAATGGAAACCTTTTTTTTTTTGTCACAAAGTGTCATTTTCCGCTTACTTGTGACAAAAAATAATATCTTCTATGAACTCACTATGCCTCTCAGTGAATACTTTGGGATGTCTTCTTTCCAAAATGGGGTCATTTGGGGGGTATTTATACTATCCTGGAATTCTAGCCCCTCATGAAACATGACAGGGGGTCAGAAAAGTCATAGATGCTTGAAAATGGGAAAATTCACTTTTTGCACCATAGTTTGTAAACGCTATAATTTTTACCCAAACCAATAAATATACACTGAATGTTTTGTTTTTTTTTTATCAAAAACATGTTTGTCCACATTTTTCGCGCTGCATGTATACAGAAATTTTACTTTATTTGAAAAATGTCAGCACAGAAAGTTAAAAAAAATCATTTTTTTGCCAAAATTCATGTCTTTTTTGATGAATATAATAAAAAGTAAAAATCGCAGCAGCAATCAAATAGCACCAAAAGAAAGCTTTATTAGTGACAAGAAAAGGAGCCAAAATTCATTTAGGTGGTAGGTTGTATGAGCGAGCAATAAACCGTGAAAGCTGCAGTGGTCTGAATGGAAAAAAAGTGCCCACGGTCCTCAAGTGGTTAAGGTTCCACTTTTTCTGTGCTATAGAAGATATTCCCTACATTAATTATTATTGTTTATTTATTTATATAGTGCCAACATCTTCTGTAGACAATATCTTCTGTAGAGCTGTACATAGTACAATATAGACAATAGTGGGAAGCATAGAAACATGGTTAGTTCAACGCACTGTACAGTCTGGACATCCAGCAACACAAATACTAATCCTTACATAGTTGATGGGTGGTTTGAAGCATTACCAATATCAGTTCATGATCATTTGGTACAGCAGAAACAAGAAACACTGGGAGGAGGTCCCTGTCCTTGCCCTAGGGATATACTGCACTTTGGGCTGTTGTGGCATTGATGATCAGCACCATGTCTGATGCATGCTATTCCCTTGGTCACATTGTGGGGAGTATCCCTATCTCCCTTTTGCTATCCTCCCTATGCCAACATTTGGATGCTTGGGTTATGTTCTTTACTAGAGAGAAGCCATATGCTTCACCTTCAGCTTTTCAACCTGCACATGCCTTTCCATCAGTGCAGCTGGCTTCCCTACCCTGTGATGTTCACTATCCAGAGGGGACTAGAACAGCATAGAGATGGGACATCTCGACACCGGTGCATTTACTAACAAAACTGGTTGGCACTAAGGGCTTCTTGCAATTTAAATACAAATTTGGAGCTTTCACACTCCAGTACATGTTGGTGTTTAACAACTCCTACAAACGCTTCACAATTTTCATTTTATACTGGTTTTGAACAGCCTTTAATGTCGACAGTTTATGCTAATTAGCACTTCCCCAAACCTCTCAAAAATGTAAAGTATCCAGGAATCATTCACAATGAGCATTGGATAGCCCAACTGATGTTAACAGGCTTCTTTGTGTGTGTTATCAGAGCTGTATCAGTTAACACCCATTGTCTACCAGATCTTTGTATAGAAGTGTGGATGTTGCGTAATATGTTGGCCCTTAATAAATACAACAAATAAATAAATATTGTTGTCTTTAGGCACATGTATTTAAAGTGCTTGCTTAAGGTGGCCATATGTAAGTTGGCTTGCTTAAGGTGACCACCAGATTTGATAATTATTATCAGATCGGATAAAAAAAAAAAAAATCGGTGCCAACAAGAGCATGCCAGATTGATGATGCGACCAATTTCTGCAGAAATGTCAGCCCGTCATGGTTGATCAGGTGCCTGGTGGTAACCGCAGGCGATATCATTATGGGGGTTTTGTCAGATGTGCCCCCCTGGTGCACTACACTTTACCTGTCCGTGTCTGCTGCTGGCTCCAGGCTCTGTCCCCGATCCACATACATGTGCCTCACAAGTAACGTAGGTGTGTGTGTAACCTCACAAACATGTTTACGTATAAACCGGCATCCACGTGTAGCGCATGTATGTGGATTGCGGACAGAACCTGGAGCAAGTCGTGGACACGGACAGGTAAAGTGTAGTGCACCGAAGGGGCACATTTGAAAATGGGGGGACAGTGTCAGACTAGCTAAGCAGCAGATGTGGTGTAACAAGGCTGATTCTTGATCAATTTCATGCTGAAATCGATCGGGAATCAGCCTGCAGTGTATGGTCAGCTGACAGATCTCTATTAATCAGATTCGATCAGAGAGAGATTTGTTTCTTGGTTGACCAGATGTATGGCTACCAGATGTATCACCAGATGTATGGCTACCTTTAGATCCCTCGAAAGGTCACAAAATATATATATATGTCATCCAGAGAGTACCAGGTGTTAGTTTATATCTGCCAACCAGATTTCCAACATTTAGGCCTCTTTCACACCAAGAGGTTGCATTTTAGGGGACGTTAAGATCGCATAACGTGCCCCTAACGCAACGCATGGTGTTGTTGAAGTTGGACGTCAGATTGAGCCGCGTTATGCGGCTCTTGGTGCGCTGTTTTGTTCTATCTATACTGATAGAACAGCCGCTCCAGGATAGTGATGGGAAGTCCGGATCTTTTCAAGGATTCGGATGATTCAAATCGGATCATTGAAAAGATCCGGATCTTTGAACCTAATCATTTGAATCATTTTACTAGGGAAGCAGATTGGGGGTGAAATGACTAGCAGGACAGGACTTTCCCTGCACTGTACATTCTGTATGTTCCTGTTTCTTCCAGACAGACATCCACTGTGAACCGAATCGTTCATTGTGATGATTCGGATGATTCAACTCACAAAAAAGATCCGGATCAAATGAAGGATTAATTCATGATCCTGACAACACTAGGAGTCCAGGTTATGTCACCACAGTGCAGTGAATATTAATTAGCCATGTGGCTAGTCACTGAGCATGTGCAAGCAGTGTAACGCAGCTAAAGCCCAGTATGACGCACAGCATGCTGCACTTTCCTAGAACGTGCAGCGTTACAATGTAACGCAAGGTGGGCACTGTGAACAGCCCATTGATTTTTCATTGCTGTGCGGTGGGCTGCATTACAGGCTGCTCTAACGTACGCCTGTAACGTCCCACTGTGAAAGCAGCCTAACTTAAAGAGACACTGAAGCGAAAAAAAAAATATGATATAGTGCAGCGGTAGCGAACCTATATAGCCTATTTTGCTGGCACGCCACCGCTGCTTATGAACTGGCTGCAGCGTCTATTAGACGCCGCCGTGCCAGTTCATAGCCCGCAGCCCCGCAGTCTCCCGGGAGGCAGACCAGGGCTATGGCAAGATGGCCGCCGAAGCCCTGTACTGGAGACTATTTGTCTCCAGTACAGGGCTTCGGGCGCCATCTTCCCGTAGCCCTGCACTCTGCCTGTCAGCGGAGACTCAGCTGCAGAAGGAACGTCCGGGGGAGATGCGCGCCAGAGCCCAGCAGAGAGAGAAGACTTCTGTCAGGTGAGTACATTACTTTTTTTGCAGGTGAAATGCGGCCCACTGTGTTATTTTCTGCTAAATGCTATGTTTCCCACCTTGTGTTTATTTACTGTGAAATGCTGCCCACTGCGTCTGTTTTCTGGTGAATTGTGGCCCACTGCGTTTGTTTTCTGGTGAATTGTGGCCCACTGCGTTTGTTTTCTGGTGAAATGCTGCCCACTGCGTTTGTTTTCTGGTGAAATGCTGCCCGCTGCGTTTGTTTTCTGGTGAAATGTGGCCCACTGCGTTTATTTTCTGAAGAAATGCTGCCCGTTGCGTTTGTTTTCTGGTGAAATGTGGCCCACTGCGTTTATTTTCTGGTGAAATGCTGCCCGCTGCGTTTGTTTTCTGGTGAAATGTGGCCCACTGCATTTGTTTTCTGGTGAAATGCTGCCCGCTGCGTTTGTTTTCTGGTGAAATGTGGCCCACTGCGTTTATTTTCTCTTGAAATGTGGCCCACATTGCAAGATTTTCTGCTGAAATGTTGCACACATTGCGTTTATTTTCTGGTGTCTGGGGTAACTGTTGCTGCATTTATTATTAAGGGCTCATTCACACTACAGAACGTATGCACTAATGCGATTTCATGCATGCGCTGCCAACGCACAGGGATTGCACGGAATGCATGTTGTGGTGCGCTAAAGCGTGGACGTCGGCAGCTGTACCCATCGGGGAAACGTATGCGTTGTGCGTTAAAATGTTCCCAGATGCGTTACAACGTAACGCATGGGAACGCACACCTGTAGTGTGAATGGTAACATGGAAGTCTATTGACTTTCATGTTACCATATAAATCTTACATTATGTGCGTTGCGTCAAAACTGACAGCGCAGCACATAGTGTGAATGAGCCTTTAATGGTCATAGTTGGCTATATTTGCTGCTTTGGGGTTACGGCGGGTATAAATAGCACCATACAGTTTCTGCACATCCATGATGCGAATCCTCGTTTCACCACATCATGGCGGAAACACTGCTTTCTTATGCCTCACTGTTACATCATTACGTTAGCTCCGCCCATACAATATCATGGCCACGCCCATTTTTAGGCGCGGCGCGTGCCGCAACCCCACCCCCTATTGGCACTCGGAGGTAAATAAGTCGGTGTTAGGCCGCAGTTTGGGCACTCGGCCTCTGAAAGGTTAGCCATCACTGATATAGTGAATTGGTTGTGTACTATGAATAATTACTAGAAGATTAGCAGCAAAGAAAATATTCTCATACTTTTATTTTCAGGTATATAGTGTTTTTTCTAACATTGCATCATTCTATAATATGTGCAGATTACACAACACTCAGCATTCAAAATGAGTCTTTCAGAGCAGTCTGTGAAGTAATGACCTCTCCTCTAGCAGAGGAAAAGTAAATAGTCCAGGAACAGTTGAGATAATAAAAGTCAGATAACAGCCCTCTCCAGGACTAACTTAGTCGGAGAGCTTAATGGCTTGTTTGCATAGAGATAACAACTGGAGTTTCTCAACTCTTCCTGTACTGGAAACAAAACTTCGGCATATAGAGCGTGGTGCGTCCGTGCGCTCGCTCTAACTGGTCGGGTTGCCGGCTAATCCTGAGGTCTGACACTGCAAGGTGAGAGGGGTCCCTGTCGCTACCTAACCTGAGCGGGGCTCCTGTCACAACCTAACTTGGGGAGCACCTGTCGCTTCCTAACCTGGGGGTCCCTGTCACTACCTAACCTGGGGGGCACCTGTCACTACCTAAACTGGGGTGCTCCTGTCACTACCTAAACTGGCGGTCCCTGTCACTACCTAACCTGGGGAGCACCTGTAACTACCTAAACTGGGGTCCGAGTCACTACCTAAACTGGGGGTCCCTGTCACTACCTAACCTGGTGGTCCCTGTCGCTACCTAACCTAGGGGTCCCTGTCGCTACCTAACCTGGAGGTCCCTGTCACTATCTAACCTGGGGGTCCCTGTCACTACCTAAGCTGGGGGTCCCTGTCACTACCTAACCTGGGGGGGCACTTGTCACTACCTTACCTGGGGGGTGCCTGTCACTACCTAAACTGGGGGGCTCCTGTCTCTACCTAAACTGGGGGGGCACCTGTCACTACCTGAACTGGGGGGCTCCTGTCACTACCTGAGCAGGGGGGCTCCTGTCACTACCTGAGCTTGGGGGTTCCTGTCACTACCTGAGCTGGGGGGCTCCTGTCCCTACCTGAGCTGGGGGGCTCCTGTCCCTACCTGAGCTGGGGGGCTCCTGTCACTACCTAAACTGGGGGGCTCCTGTCGCTATGTAAACTAGGAGGCACCTGTCACTACCTAAACTATCCAGGCCAGCCAGCCCAGCATCACCACCAGCCAACCATCCCAGAATCACTGTCAAGAAGGCCACAGCATCACCAGCAGTCAGGCCTGCATTTACTTCAACCAGCCAAGCACAGCCCAGCATCACCGCCAGCACGGCCACAGCATCACCGCAAGGCATTTCAGCCCACACATCATCCCCAATCCAGCCAAAAACAGTATTGCCAGACCAGCCAGGCACAGCAGCCAGTAGAGGAGAATTCAGAAGCCAGGTGAGAGGTGTCTACCACATAAAGGGGGCATTCTGCCTATTTATGTGAAATGCTGTCTATTTATTTGCCTCATGTCTGCTGAATTTGTCTTGTTGGGGGCCTCATGATTGCTGAATTTGTCTTGTTGGGGGCCTCATGATTTGTTGGGGGCCTCAAGATTGCAGAATGTGTCTTGTTGGTGGCCTCTTGATTGCTGAATTTGTCTTGTTGGGGGCCTAATGATTGCTGAATTTGTCTTGTTGGGGGCCCCATGATTGCTGAATTTGTCTTGTTGGGGGCCTCATGATTGCTGAATTTGTCTTGTTGGGGGTCACATGATTGCTAACTGCGAGACTATGGGAAAAGCTGAATCATCATCATATGAGAAAATAGCATTAAACCTACTTTTTTTTAGCTTTTTAAAACAGAAAATAAAACTGGGAGGTTCTAAAAAAAAACCAAATACATTTTTCAGGAGTAGGATGGATGAAATAGTTTATCTTCACAGTTTATTTTCAACTTGGATTTTCCAGAACGTTCATGTATGAGTTGAAACGTTTGTATTTAGTTTAAATTGCTGTTGCAACTTTGCAATAGATAGATAAGTGACTTTTGGATTGCAGTTTGGGCACATGGCCTCCAAAAGGTTCGCCACCACTGTCCTAATCTAATGTCCCACATTGCTAAGTTCATGTAAATTTTTCTCCACCCGTGACCACACCCACATTCTGGTCCATGGCCACACCCATTTTTCGGTGTGGCGTGCTTAGCGCGATGCACAACTTAACTCTCATATTTTTCTCCGAAATCTTAAGGCGCGGTGCGCCACTTCTTCCTCGCATTTTTGCCCCCCCCCCCCCTAGAAAATGTTATGCGGATGCCCATGGCTATATCTCTGCGTTGGGGGTGGCTAAGAGTTGCGGTGTGGGGACACAGAGGCATGTCATAAGGCAGAGAACATGCCTCTGTGTCCCATTAGCCCCCCCCCAAGAACCACCTCGGAGTCGGGTTCTCTTTTAACCCTTCTCACATTTTGAATGCTAGTTTCCCAAATTTTGCACAGTTGGTCAACAGCCAAAGAGATTTATTCCATATATTTGAATTGGAAAATTATAATTGCTGCATTGCTCTCACTTTTGAGCCTCGTTGTATATTTAGACCCTGGGTAACTTGGATTTATTTAGCTATCTTTTCAAGCCAATATGAAGTTTGTTCAGAAACTACACAATCTATATAGTTTATGGATTCAGGAACTTTGCTGTGTTACGCTCCTGGATTTATTGACTAGGTTTTACTTTTTGGTATGCCTAATCTTATGATGTGTGTAGTCACACTAAGGTAGGGGTCAAACTTGTTTTCAGTTTTCTACACTTTTCAGAAAACTGAAAGACAAGTGTGACCCCCGCCTTAGGGACTGGTTATTATGTCTATAATGTAGGCCAAAGTCAATGTGCTGGCTATCATTTAATCTCAATACTCTGTTTTACTCTCTTTTTTATAATAAATATGTGGTTATTACTATCTGCATAAAAAGAGTCCTATTACCTTTTTAAGCATCTATGTAGAAATATATATATGGTTACATGATTTGATTTCTAACATATATAAGACACATCAATGTTTAGAATCATAAAAGAATTGATAATTTCTAAAAAAAAGAATAAACGTGTTTTTATGATAAGACGTATTAAAACAAACATTTCTGTTAAGATTTTTATCTTTTAATTTTTTTTTATTAAAATACAGAGGCAAATAATTTTATAATGTTCTTGTGAACATTACAAGGAACCTAATTTGCAATGTGTTGCCAGCTTTCCCTTTTAAGGATAATAGTTTATCAAGGAGCATTTCAGTCTGAACAATCATCTTATATTGGATTGACTCCATCATGCTCTGGACTCAATTGTCACTGCAGCCCTGACAAAATGTGAAATGCATCTTGAAATGTAAGCCTGACACTTCTCTACAGTGAATCAACTGCTCTATCTGTGATAGTATGCTTCAAACAGCTGAGCTAATACTCAACAACTTCTGCTTCTCAAGTGATTGCCATCCACTGAAGGAGCTGCTGGGTTTTGTACAATGCAGAGTAGTATGTTCTTGCTTCCCCTGCTGTTTTCAGACTATAAATCTGTGGAGATGTGTTAAATAATCGATGTCTACCTGATATTAATCATTTATTGCCTTGCCACAAATTAATGCCACATAATATCTTACATTATGGCCTCGATTCATAAAGCATTACCTCATGCGGTAATGCTGAAAACAGCAGACTTTACCGACCACTTAGCAAAATGTCAATTCATAAAGGCTGTTACCGCATGAAAAGCTGACATTACCGACCAGGGAGCTAAATTACCGACTTGGCTGCAGTTACCGACAACACATGTCAGTAAATTGTCAGCAAATGTCAATTCATAAAGCCTTCAACATGCGGTAAGCCTGGCGGTAGTTACCGACACCTCTGGTGAGGTCTTAACAAGTTACCGACAGCTCTGACAGCTCTGATTAATGCAAAGTGCAGAGATCCGAAAGTCTGTTTGATTCATCTGTGGAGAGAGCCAGAAAGCCCTCTGTGTGAATCATTTCAGCAGGCAGGGAAAGACTGTGTGACTCATCTGTCTGAGTCATCAGTGGTAAGAGCCGGCTGTGTGAGTAATTTCTGCAGGCAGGGAAAGACTGTGTGACTCATCTGTCTGAGTCATCAGTGGGAGAGCCAGAGAGCCTTCTGTGCGAGTCATTTCTGCAGAGCGAAGAGGGAATCGGGACACTGCTCTACTCTACCGCTCAATGGGCTGCGGTAATTTACCGACCTCCAAGGGCAGCTGGGGAAATCTTTATGAATTAGCACACAGACCGGGAAAATACCGAGTGCGGTATTTTCCCGACAAGATTTTTGTTATCGCACTGCTGTTTATGAATCGAGGCCTATATCTCAGCAGAGATGCAATCCAGTATCCCTTCTCCCTACTGCAGCTACTGTTCAGAACTGCCTGTCACACTGCTCCTGTCCACCTACACAACCTCTGACACTGATTCCACATAGATGACCCAAGTCTGGGACTACAATTTATATACTGTACCAGCCAGTTGAGATTCAGTTAAACAAGAAGATTGTGGGAGGTGCTAATGTCTAATTCTTGAAAAGCAAAAGTTATACAAAACAACCTGTAAGGCTTGGTGGTATAATTCTCAGAGTCAGCGTGTATGTCCCAGGCTAGAGGTCTCGCTCTTCACCTAGCTATCCCTGCCTGGCACACCACTAACTGACACCTACACTGTCCCTGCCTGGCACACTACTAGCTGGCCCTAATTAGGCGAGCAAGGAATACAAGCTGCCGTAGAAGGCAGATATACCACCAGGCAGGAACCACTACTAAGGCTAGTAACACAGTTCAGCAGTATCACATGCAAACTTCAGGAAATAAGTAATCCAGGTATGACAAGTCTTCATGCAAAGTTATTCAACAGTAATGGTGATTGATCTGAGTTATGAAATAGTCCAATCAGACTTGCATGCAGTATTTAGCAACAGTTGATACTTGATGCAAGTTATGACACAGTTCCTTTTAGTCTGCATGCAAAGTTATGCAACAGATAGCAGAAGTTCCAGATGATGATGTGACAGGTAATGTAAGACTATATGCACACTGTTAGTTGACTAATAAGGAAAGTAAACTTATACTTATCGTCCAGTTCAAGTGGCATGTAAGGGATATACAGTAACAGTCCAAGGTCGGTCCAGGCAGCAAGCAAGGGATGTTCAGTAACTAGCAGAGGTCGGTCCAGGCGGCAAGCAGGGGATTTCCAATAACAGGCAAGATTGGTCCAGGTAGCAAACAGAGGTTAATCACAACAGAGTAGTCAAGTATAAGCCAAGGTCAATATTCAGAATATCAGTAACAATAGAGTGCGCACCCAGCAACTAGCCAAAACTATGCTTATCACGGGCAATGACTGGAGCACTCTGCAGGTTTAAATACAATACAGCATCCAATCAGTGGCCGGCCACATTCTGCACAACCAATCCCACGGCAAGGCCCTGCCTATATGTCAGCTGTAGAATCAGCTGACACTGCTCTGTCTCTAAACTACTGTTTACCTTTGCGGAGGGCGTCCTCTGCCTATCAGGATGTGCGGCCTGTGAGCCATCAGCGGGGAACAAGCACCAAGACGAAGTGGCAGATTCCAATCGGGTCTCAGCGGAATCAGCGTCAACAGGTATATTCCTTATTCTGAGTATTTTCTTTCTTGCTGGTGGCTCAAACGGCATTTTACTGATAAAGTAAAAAATCACTTAAGAGAAAGAAAACTTACGAGAAAATGTGAATTGAATTGATGCCCAGGAGAACATCAGCAGAGAAGCTTTTCCCAATCAAAGTTTGATCATCATAACAACTGAACATCAATTGAGGGGACTTCTTTTTAATAGATGTTCATTAGATTTCATGTTTATATTTAATTTGATGTCTAATCTATGTGTATTTACCCTTAACAGGTTTGCATCAAGTAAAGTTGGTTCTCTACAAAGTTTGATTTTACATAACATACTAACTACCTAGCTTATCCACGGACTCATTTTAAGAGGAGTACCCTAGAGATGTCGCGAACGGTTCGCCTGCGAACGGTTCCAGGCGAACTTTGGGGGTTCGCGTTCGCCTGGACCAGGCGAACTTTTGCGGAAGTTTGATTCGCCCCATAATGCACTATGAGGGTCAACTTTGACCCTCTGCATCACAGTCAGCAGGCACATTGTAGCCATTCAGGCTACACTAAGCCCTGGAGCCCCACCTCCCCTTATATAAGGCAGGCTCGCTGGCTATGAAACTCACTCGTATGCCTGCTGCAAATAGACAGACTAGGGAGAGCTGCTGCAGATTTTTTCTCCTAGGGAAATATTAATTAGGCTCTTGGCTTGCTCCTGGCTGATTGTTATTGCTAAAATAGCACCCCTCAACAGCTCTTTTGAGAGCTAATGTTTTCCTGATGTGTTTTTTTGTGTGTTGCTCAGTGCTCACTGACACTGACATTATACAGCCCTATCTGTTGCAGCTGGACCTTGGTAATTGTTATTACTGTGCCAGCCAGGCCCTGCCTACCTACCTATACTGGGACTCCTACCTATGCCTAGCTAACTACTGGGACATCTACCTATACCTACCTATACTGGGACACCTACCTATGCCTACCTAACTACTGGGGCACCTACTTACCTATACGGGGACACCTACCTACCTACCTACCTACCTACACTAGGGGACCTACCTATGCCTACCTACCTATACTGGGACTCCTACCTATGCCTAGCTAACTACTGGGACACCTACCTATGCCTACCTACCTATACTGGGACACCTACCTATGCCTACCTAACTACTGGGGCACCTACTTACCTATACGGGGGCACCTACCTACCTACCTATACTAGGGGACCTACCTATGCCTACCTATACTGGGACTCCTACCTATGCCTAGCTAACTACTGGGACACCTACCTATGCCTACCTACCTATACTGGGACTCCTACCTATGCCTACCTACCTATACTGGGTCTCCTACCTATGCCTAGCTAACTACTGAGGCACCTACCTACCTATACTAGGACTCCTACCTATGCTTACCTACCTATACTGGGTCTCCTACCTATGCCTACCTACCTATCCTGGGTCCCCTACCTATGCCTAGCTAACTACTGAGGCACCTACCTACCTATACTGGGTCTCCTACCTATGCCTAGCTAACTACTGAGGCACCTACCTATGCCTACCTACCTATACTGGGACTCCTACCTATGCCTACCTACCTATATTGGGTCTCCTACCTATGCCTAGCTAACTACTGAGGCACCTACCTATGCCTACCTACCTATACTGGAACTCCTACCTATGCCTACCTACCTACCTATACTGGGACTCCTACCTATGCTTACCTACCTATACTGGGTCTCCTACCTATGCCTAGCTAACTACTGAGGCACCTATCTATGCCTACCTACCTATACTGGAACTCCTACCTATGCCTACCTACCTACCTATACTGGGACTCCTACCTATGCCTACCTACATACAAGAAGATAATAAGGTCGTTGCTTCATTGTGGACAGACCAAATTTGATCAGCTTGACAGTCACTGTTGTTCTATCATTGAGCTACCACAGCCCGGCGACCATATGGGCTGGAAAACGGCCTGCACTCTGGCCATGTTGCGCACCAGTCCAGCACGGCCGTCACTACGCAAACAGCTGTTTGCGGTGCGTTAAACAGTGAGTTTGGTGTGTCAGTGTGAAGCAGTACTCTAATTACACTCCCTGATTGATGCATACACATACAAGATGTTTGAAAGCACTTTAGGCCTGCAATTTAGCATTCGATGGGATTTCTGCCCTTAAAACGCTGCTTTGCATCAAATCCAGATTTTTCCCCAGGACTTTTGGTGTCTATCCCACTTCGCCACCTGAGGGTCCAGGTGTTAGACCCCTTGAAACATGTTTTCCATCACTTTTCTGGCCAGCATAATTTTTTCTGTTTTTCAAAGTTCGCCTCCCCATTGAAGTCTATTGCGGTTCGCAAACTTTTACGCGAACTGAACCTTCCGCGGAAGTTCGCGAACGGTATTCGCGAACCGAAAATCGGAGGTTCGCGACATCTCTAGAGTACCCATGGCCAGATGGATTGTGGGATTCCACTGATAAATGATCGTTCCCCGATCCATTTGGCCGTATCGGCAAGTATTGTTTGCGCCATTGCAGATGAATAATCGTGTAAAAGATTGTTTACATAATAGCGGCAAAACACGCAGAAGTCAATGAGGGTCGGAGCGATTCTGCGTGATTCAAACCAACATTGCAGTCGTCCAAAAATGAACCATCACTGCGGGTGGCGTGCATTGTGAAATATCGTTGAAAAAAAATTCCGCAAACAATGTTGCACAATACTGTGGAAAAAGTAGTTTGTCACTTTTTTTTTTTTTTTTACAAAAATCGAGTTTTGAGTGTGGGACGAGAGTCTGCCTTTGCAGGATGTGTATCACTAATGTGCAAACTGCATCCTGCTGCCAGAATTGCTTGTTGCCCTATCGTTGGAGACTGACTTCTCTGATCCTTACTTTGAAATATAAAAAGACAAACCGAGAGCCCAATATAGTGTAGTAGGTATTAGCCCAAATGAATGGAGATGAAAGGTAAGTATTATACTTACAAACACGGGTTACCGCTAAGGCAACCACTGTATAGGCAGGTGGGGAGTAAAAACCTGTCCCCACTCAGGAATAAAATGTCGCTCTCTGTGATAGAGGAAAAAAGGGTATATCACCCATCCACCAAGGGTGGTTCACTGGATCAATCGATGTACAGAGGCGCCAGTAGGATAAAAGATACTAAAAAGTTTAAAATAACTAGGTGGTGGCGGTGGACCGACCAACCCAATATAGACACGATGCTGTCAATTAAAGTCAACGAAAATTTATTCACATACTCCAAAACATACACTGCGACGCGTTTCACGGGCATACAAAACCCGCTTCTTCAGGCATTAAACGATAGGAGTATCACACTAAAAATGACAGAGACATAAACCGTATCAGGAAACTGTGAACGTGCATGTTATACATTAACCTACGCAAATATAAATATGTATATTTGAGGGGAGGGGGGGGGGTTTGCATGGGGGAGGGGTTATGTGAGGGGGGGGGGGGGGGAAAGACGAAATGGTGCTGATGGGGGGGGGGGGGGAAAGAGTACCCCAATGCATAATGAGTTGTGCTATATATGGGAAGTGGAAGTCCTGGGAATTACTTGGATGTGGTGGGGGGCTGTGGCTAGAACCAGGATGGGAGGGGTTAAACAAGAGGAGATGATGAAACTTATGTCAGTATTTTTTAGAAAAGTGGCTGTGATCAAAAGAATCCATTACTAGGGTATAACAAAAAAAGTATCAGTTCAGAGTGATAAGGATAACAAGACTTACCAGCTATAGGTCCTGAGCAGGCTTGGCACCTCTGTGCTCGTAAGCCCGCTCAAGACTATTAAATAGAGAAATGCTTGGAAGGGAGAGCGTGGCGGGGGGGCGTGGACCTGGGCTGGGGCCAAGATGGGGGCCAATGGGGTGAGCGAGGGGGCGTGAGTGTGGGGCACACGTGGTGAGTGTAATGGGGAAGGGGGGGCGTGCCCGCGTGTAGGACGAGCGGTGTGACGACTGCGTCACGCCGCCCGCCTCAAGTGCGCCTGCGTGAGTGGCTTGTAGTGCCACGTATACAGCAGGGCTATGGAGGCTGTTGTATCAGAAGTGCGCCTGCGCAGGAGGCAGGGAGCGCCATGTTTGTTGGGGGAAAGAAGGGCAGGGACACAGGGCAGGTACACGAGTGGAACAGAGGGTATACAAAACCACATATCAACAGCAATTAGACAACAGTCAGAGCTACAATTCAATGGTGGAGTGTGGAATTAGACAGTATGGGATACATTTTTCATTCAGCGTAGAGTTACATTCATAATGAGGAGATGCTGCCATCTAGTGGCTATTTCCAGTATTTTTGGTATTGAAAAAAAGGTATTTTTGGTATTGAAAATACATTTTCAGGTTTGAACATTCTACAGATGATTCTTCGTGTATCCATTATACAAATAATGTTTCTGTATATCACTTTTTCTTCAATTTGTATAAATAAATCAATAAATATATGTAAAAATAGAAATAATTATGAAAACATGATAAAAACATGATAAAAATAAGTCCTCTGGTCTTCTAGAGTCAGTGTGATCATATACGTATCGTGGGGGGGGGGGGGGGGGGGGGGGGAACAAAGTACATCCGGGCCCATGTGTACCATAATTGTTACGTAAAGTTGGTACACACGAATCGTCTTTTGGAGGGACAACGCTTTTCACCTTAACCCGGTGAAAACAGATACAATCAAATAAAAATTGACAAGGGTGTAAAGAGCATAAAACATATACATATACATATAAATACCAAAGACCGCATAAAAAGTAATGAAAGGATAAAAGGGAGAGCACAAGATTAAAAAGAGGCATCAGTAATATTGGGAAGGCGTGTTTAGTAGATTTTCTCCAGTACCTCATTGAGGCCATCTGGAGTGAGCGTTTTTAGGATTTGTATCCAGTACATTTCTCGCTTTTTTAGGGAGTCAAAAGAATCGGAGTGGTGATATGGAATGGATTCGATGAAGGTGATACGGAAAAGTGCAGGGTCGCTGTTGTGGTGTGTGGCGAAGTGACGTGAAACACTGTGTAGGGGGTATTTGTTTATTACGTTTCTTTTATGTTGTCCTATTCTGCTTCTGGCCAATTGGGTGGTTCTGCCCACATACTGTAGTTGACATGGACATGAAATGACATAAATGACGTATCTGGATCCACAGTTAATTGCACTTCTGATGTTAAATGTTGTATTGGTGACCAAGGAGGACACAGTGGATGTGTCGAGGACAAATTGACATGCTAAACACCTCTGCTGGTGGCATGGGGCACTTCCTGCGATTACTTGGGGGCTAATGTTGTCAATAGGTGGCTGTCGTAGCCTACTGGGGGCCAAGAGGCTGCGAAGGTTCGGGGCACGTCTGTATGTTATGGCCGGTTTTGTAGGTAAGGTGGTTCGTAGATGCGGGTCCTGAAGGAGGATCTCCCATCTATTGTTGAGGATGTTGCGGATGGACTGATGTTGATGACTATATTTGGTAATGAATCGGGGTGCGTTGTTGGTTATAGTCTCGGGGGGTAGTGTGGGTGGTTTCGGGTTTTTAGCTTTGTAGTGTGCATCTTGTAGGAGTTTTTTGGGGTACTTACGGTCTGTGAATTTGGTTGTTAGAATTTTGGATTGTGTATTATATTGTTGGATGTCTGTACAATTGCGATATATTCTTTTGTATTAGCTATAGGGGATATTCTTGGTCCAGGGACGGTGATGGAAACTTTGGTAATGGATAAAATTATTGGCGTCAACGGGTTTAAAAAAGGTTTTCGTTTTGATGTGCTGTTCGTCGGTATAAAGGACCAGGTCCAGAAATTCAATAGCAGTGGGGTCATAATGAGAAGTGAATTGTAGGCCCGCTGGGTTATTGTTAAGGTACTCTAAAAAGGAGGGGATGATATTGGGGGTGCCTTTCCAAATGAAGATCAAGTCGTCTATGTAACGTTTATAGAATACAATATTGCTAGAGAAGGGGTTATCCGAATAAAGTTTTATTTGTTCTAGGAGCCCCATGGCCAGATTTGCATAGGAAGGGGAGAACGAGCTTCCCATAGAAACTCCGCTGACCTGGTGATAGGTCGAATCTTGAAATGTAAAGATGTTGTTATTGAGGATGAACTCGGTGCAATGTACCAGAAATGATTGTTGTAATGGTGGCATGGCTGTGTTGGATTTAAGGTAATGTTGTAGGGCTGTAAGGCCAAAATGGTGTGGTATATTTGTATACAATGAGGTGACATCACAGGTGAGCCAAATATAGTCGTCTTGCCATGGTATGCAATTTAAGAATTGGATGAGATGTTGTGAATCTTTCAGGAAGGATGGTAGGGCCTGGACATGGGGTTGAAGGTGTGTATCTATAAATCGGGAAAGGTTGCTTGTTGCGGAGTCAATACCTGAAATGATGGGTCTACCTGGTGGTTTAAGGAGGTTCTTATGTATTTTGGGTAAATAATAAAAAAATGGAGTTTTTGGATGATGATTGATAATGAAATTCCTTTCATTTTTGGTAATGATATTGTTAAGAAGTGCTTCATTGATAAAATCTTTTAGCGTTTTATTGATTTCGGGTGTGGGATCTGTACTCAGTGGCTTGTAATGAATGGGGTTGTTCAGTAGTCTGAGGGATTCCTCAAGGTAATCGGCTCTATCTAGGATGACTATCCCTCCCCCCTTATCTGCTGGTTTGATGACAATATTCGCGTTGTTCCGCAGTGTTTTGAGGGCCGATCTCTCTGATGGTGTTAAATTGGAGGTGGGGAGGGTGTCTGGGATGGTGAGTTCTTGTAGATCTTTTAAAACTAGAGAATAAAAGGTGTCTATGAAGTTACCTTTGGAAGCTGTGGGATAAAACCGTGAGCGGCCTTTGAGCTGCGTGTTGATAAATTTCTCTGTCTCTATATCAGCTGTGGGAACGGAGACAATGGGGATTGAGTCATTATCGGTGAGAATGAGACTGGTGGAGCCTGTGGGGAGTGGGGTATTAAGTTTTTTCATGGCGAAGTGTCTTTTAAGGGTGAGTTTACGTATGTAAGTGTTGAGATCATTAAACAGTTCAAATAGGTCGGATTGGTTCGTGGGGCAAAAGGAAAGGCCTTTTTGTAATAAACCAGATTCTTGTTTAGTGAGGTTATGATGGGATAGGTTGAAAATACTTCTCTTGGTTTCCGTGGTGGGCGGGGAGGTTATTGTTGGGTAAGGCGCAGTTATCGTTTGTTTCTTTTTTCTTTTGCCTCTTTTTCCTCGTTTTCTGAGTCTGATAGGGGGCGTTTGTTCTTTTTCGAGGGTTGCAGGTGGGAACGTGTGGAGATGGGGCTGGGTAATTGGGTCGAGAGGGTATTCTGTGTTAGGGAGGCTGGTAAATCTAAAAAAGATGATGATAGGGTTTGGTTTGGTGGTTACTTTGAAATAATCAGGGCACACCTGTTGGGGGATGCCACGCATGACGTTCTATTGCCTGCATGGTGCTGTTCTGAATGAGAAGTGGCTTTTGTCTTGGTGAGATACCTAGTCTCACGTCCCATGACTTCTTTTATCAAATCAAAGAGGATTATCACATAAAACAAAAGGTTTTATTGGGGAGGCACTCAATATAAAATATGCTATATATTGTGGTCTCTATCACTAAAAATTAAAAATAGATAGGGGTGTCTCACCTCTTCCAAAAATGCACACCAAATTAATGGAAAAGATTTTTACTGAAAATGATTAGTCTGTTGACAACGCATTTCGCAGGTAATCTCTGGCTTCCTCAGGTCAACAACACAGAATAAACCTGCTCTGTCCACTGTAAGGAGCATGGGCTTCCACACTACATCTTCGGAAGAGGTAAAAGATCTCTATTTTTACTTTTTAGTGATATAGACCACAATATTTAGCATATTGTATACTGGGTACCTCCCCAGAAACCCCTTTGTTAGTATCTAGGCACCGCCTTTGGAGGTGGTAGTTTTTCCAACTTGTAGTCACCTACAATCCAGAACCACCCAAGAAGATGGTTATTTCCACGTAAGCGCATACAGGTCTGCAACCCACCCTTGTGAATGTCAGATACTCACAAATTCTGTTTATCTTTGATCATCTAACGATACTACCCCATTTGGCTCCTGTTTTTCCCTTCACACCATAGGTACCAGGACTCCCAATTGAGGATTCTTGATTACCTAAAACACGTTTTATCACATAAAACAGTATTCTATGCAAGTGTCTACAAAAATTCTGCTGTTCCATGACACCAGCATTTGCTTAAAACTGAATAAAGTGCCAACTGCTGGTTTCAGACCTATCTCTCAGAAAATTACATGAAAATGGAATATGGAATGCTAGAACAATGGCTCATCTCTTCATATCTCCATCTCATTGCTATAAATATCTGTCCTTTAAGTCTACACTTAATTCTTATGTCACTTTTGGCCTTCAAAGATGAAAGTCTGTAATAACTCCAAAATGGCTAAAGAAAACTGAGTACATGAAAGAAAACAAATACATCTTCAAGGAAAAGTTGAAAAAAAGAAGTTATTTTTCAATGAGTTTATCATAAATCCATTGATTGCACAATCATCATATGAAAATCATGGGAAAAGGAAGAAATAAAGTCTGCCCCGAACAACAGCATCACTCAAATTTTAGGAAAAATAGTAATTTTTCTTGTAGCAAAACACACAGGTATATCATATCTGCATTAAAATGATTGAAATAGTGTCCCTAAAAATGCTGTAAATAGCTCAACCATGCTCAACTCATATTACATAAGTGGTCCATATCAGGATGCAGTGGTGCTCAGCAGAGCTCGAATATTCGAGTAGCTCGAATATTCGAGCTCTTTTTCAGCTATTCGAGCTCGGTATTCGAGCTCCGAATAGCTGCAGCTATTCGAATGGGCTATTCGCGTACACTCGAATAGCCCATTCACTATTCGAGCTATTCGAGCAAACGGCGCTATTCGAGCTCGGTACCGAGCTCGAATAGCGTCATAGCCCAGATTGATGTCCTTAGAGCCAATCAGAGGGCTCCCAGGCCCTCTGACGGCAGCCAATCACAGAGGGGGACCCTGGCCAGCCCCTACCCTATAAATAGCGGCCGCCATGTTACGTTTCTCCGTCCTTGCCTGAGACTTGCATAGAGAGAGAGTTGCTCCTTTGTGCTTTGGCTTAGCAAGAGCTTTATTGTGGTCATTTACCTAGCGTTTTTGCTCACATACACCTCCTATACACACCTATATTGTTGTTAGTTAGTTAGACATAGTATTTTAGTTAGTAGCTTTTGTGTTACATAGAGACAGGCCAGCTGCTGCAGCTTACAGCTTTAGGCCTCAGGGCCTGCCTGTGTGGGCAGCTGTCCTCCTGTCCTCTGTTTATTTCTCTCTATTCTATACCAGTATTTCTGCTGTCCTTTACTACTGATTGTATTAGTATTGTAGTTATATACTGTAACTGTACTAGGACACTCACTGTCACTGTTCATAGGCTACTAGCTGCTCCTGCGTGTGTGCACTCACTGTCTGTGTACACACTACACACACTCTATTTCCAAGTTCTGATAACTGATTGATTATTGTAATTGAATATTGTAATTAGTTAGTTGTACTCACTGTTACTACTTACTGTACTAGGAGTCTAGGACACTCAGTCACTGTTCATAGGCTACTAGCTCCTGCGTGTGTGCACTCACTGTCTGTGTACACACTACACACACTCTATTTCCAAGTTCTGATAACTGATTGATTATTGTAATTAGTTAGTTGTACTTACTGTTACTACTTACTGTACTAGGAGTCTAGGACACTCAGTCACTGTTCATAGGCTACTAGCTCCTGCGTGTGTGCACTCACTGTCTGTGTACACACTACACACACTCTATTTCCTTCTGATAACTGATTGATTATTGTAATTAGTTAGTTGTACTTACTGTTACTACTTACTGTACTAGGAGTCTAGGACACTCAGTCACTGTTCATAGGCTACTAGCTCCTGCGTGTGTGCACTCACTGTCTGTGTACACACTACACACACTCTATTTCCTTCTGATAACTGATTGATTATTGTAATTAGTTAGTTGTACTTACTGTTACTACTTACTGTACTAGGAGTCTAGGACACTCAGTCACTGTTCATAGGCTACTAGCTCCTGCGTGTGTGCACTCACTGTCTGTGTACACACTACACACACTCTATTTCCTTCTGATAACTGATTGATTATTGTAATTAGTTAGTTGTACTTACTGTTACTACTTACTGTACTAGGAGTCTAGGACACTCAGTCACTGTTCATAGGCTACTAGTTCCTGCGTGTGTGCACTCACTGTCTGTGTACACACTACACACACTCTATTTCCTTCTGATAACTGATTGATTATTGTAATTAGTTAGTTGTACTTACTGTTACTACTTACTGTACTAGGAGTCTAGGACACTCAGTCACTGTTCATAGGCTACTAGCTCCTGCGTGTGTGCACTCACTGTCTGTGTACACACTACACACACTCTATTTCCTTCTGATAACTGATTGATTATTGTAATTAGTTAGTTGTACTTACTGTTACTACTTACTGTACTAGGAGTCTAGGACACTCAGTCACTGTTCATAGGCTACTAGCTCCTGCGTGTGTGCACTCACTGTCTGTGTACACACTACACACACTCTATTTCCTTCTGATAACTGATTGATTATTGTAATTAGTTAGTTGTACTTACTGACTGTTACTACTTACTTACTTACTGTACTAGGGACACTCACTCAGTCACTGTTCATAGGCTAGCTCCTGCGCGTGTTTGCGCGTGCGTGCACTCACTGTCTGTAGTGTACACACACTAAATTTACTTGTGATTACTACTGATTATTGTAAGTTGTAACTGCTAGTTATACTTCCTGACTGTTACTACTTACTTACTGTACTAGGGACACTCACTCAGTCACCTCACCCACCAACCCACTCCATTAAAGTACCCCACTTTTCACCCGCCCTTTTAAAAAACTTTTGTCTATACGCCCAAAACATCGAAGATGTCTGGAAGTGGCAGCCAGCGCGATTTGGGCAAGGGGAAGGGCAGCAAGGGAATCAGGAGGAGAGGGAGCAGCATTGTGGCAAGCCGCGGGCGCGGGCGCGCCACCATGCACAGTTCCGCAGCAGCAGCAGCAGCGTCAGTGGCTAACATTCCTCCCATAGCCACTGGCCGTGGACGCCTTGGGCGCCGCCCAGCAGGAGCATCTGCAACTCACGCTGCAGAGACACAGCAGCAGCAGCGTGTAGCACCTGCTCCGATTTTCCTCCAGCCGGGTCGGAAACGTCCCATTGAGGAAAAGCATGCAGACACTGTGGTGCAACTCATGACGGAGGATGAGCAGCCCGCCATCAGCTCTGCATCTGAGGCCTCCACCCTCATCACCACCACCACCACCCCTGTTCGCAGCAGCCGCCCAGCAGGGTCTGGGGAGGAGGCCAGTTCACCGTCACTCGCCGACCTGTCATTCAGCAGTCTTTTGACCCCAGGCATCATGAGTAAATTGTCTGCTGTTGTTGGCGATCTTGAGGAGGAGATGCTGATGGGCACTTTGGGGGATGAGGGATTGGACAGCAAGACTGTGGCGATAGTCAAGCAGCCCATCCATGCATCAGGAGAGGAGTATGGGGGGTCCTCATCCCAGCAGGACATGTTTCAGGAGGGGGAGGATGTTGATGACCCGGTGACAGACAGAGACTGGGTGCCACCACCTCCAGGGGATGTCGTCCTCAGCAGCTCTGAGGAGGAGGAGGAGGATGCTCTTGTGGGCCTTGCAAGGAGGCGCATCATTGCAAGCATTGGCAGCAGCAGTAGGCAGGTCCCACAGCCTGCTGGTGTCTCAGGCTCAGCAGCAGCAGCAGCAGCATCTGCCAGTACCACCACCAGCCGCACCCAAGCCCCCCAAGCCCCCCCCCCAAACCACCACAGGGAGACAGGCAGCAGCGCTTCCATGCCGTAGGGGGATGTTTCTGTCACCAATCTGGCGCTTTTTCACCATGCCCACAGTGTACAGCAAGTACGCCACTTGCAACCACTGTCAGCGGAAGTTGAGCAGAGGTGCAGACCCCTTAAAGTACTGCACCAGCTCGCTCATCAACCACCTCGCTGCGAAACATTTCCACCAGCATCAGGAGTTCCAGAGGCTGAAGGCATCTGGTGCTGGCAGTGGCACCACACCCATCACTGCACAGCCTTCAGCAGCAGCAGCAACAGCAGCCACCCGCCCTCCTGCTCCTCCAGCAGCACCAGCAGGAGTGCGGAAACGCACTGCTCCTCCCCCCTCTGCAACTCCTGCCGCCGACACTGAGGCCTGTTCTGGCAGCCAGTCCTCAGTGGCCTCCTCCGCTGTGTCTGCTGATTCCCGTGCCAGCAAAAGGCCACGCCAGAGCCTTTTGAGCGAGTCCTTCCAGGGGGTGGTTAGGGCTCTGCCTCCCAGCAGCCGTCGCGTGCGGCAGCTGAACGGCTTGCTGGCACGGGCCATGTGCTCCCAACTCCTGCCGTACACGCTCGTGCAGGAGGGGAGCGACATTCGTGCGCTGCTTGCTTGCGCAGCCCCAGACTGGCAGCTCCCCAGCAGACACTTTTTCTCCCGCAAGGCCATTCCTGCACTGCACCGCTTTGTGATGGCCAATGTGGAGCGAGGGCTGGAGCACGCGGTTGGTGAAAGGGTCCACGTCACCATGGACTCCTGGAGCAGCCGCTTCGGGACAGGCCGCTACCTGTCCTTCACTGTCCACTGGGTCAGCTTGGTGGAAGGGGGTGAGGATGGGAGAGCAGCAGCGGGCACAGCAGCAGCAGCAACACAGTGGGTGGTGCCACCCCGCAGGGTCAGGGGAACTGCAGCAGGTTCCTCCGATCCTCTGCCATCCTCCGGCACACCTGGCCAAACCCCCCGCCTCAGCAGCAGCGTGAAGGCCCGCCACTGCCAAGCGCTGCTGCACTTGGTCAGCCTTGGGAAGACCAAGCTGACGGCAACCCATGTGTTGGCCAAACTCCAGGAGCAGGAGAGGATTTGGCTGACCCCCAGAGGCCTCAGAGTCGGAGAGGTGGTGGCCGACAATGGGGCCAATCTGGTTGCCGCAATAGACAGGGGAAACCTGACCCACATCCCCTGTCTTGCCCACGTGCTGAACCTGGTGGTGCAGAAGTTCTTGCGCACCTACCAGGGGATGGGCGAACTGCTGGAAACGGCAAGGAACGTTGTGCGTCACTTCCGGCGCTCGGCTGCAGCCTGTGCGAGCCTGGAAGACGTGCAAAAGGAGCTGGATCTGCCACGCCATCGGCTGATCCTTGACGTTCCGACTCGCTGGAACTCCACCCTGGCGATGTTGGAGCGTCTGGTTGAACAGAAGCGCGCTGTCAAACAGTACCTTGCCCTGGCCACTGTTTCCGCCGCTCAGAGAAGGGACAAGACCAGCAACATCCCGTCCATCGTCCCCGATGACGACTGGAGGCACATGCAGCAGGTGTGCTTAGTGCTGGCTCCCTTTCTGCAGGCCACTAACATGGTGAGCAGGGACCATGCTATGGTCTGCGAGTGGGTGCCCCCGGTTTGTCTGCTGAACAGACAAACCAGGGGCACCCACTCGCAGACCATAGCATGGGTCAAGCGCCTGGAGATCTGGAGCGAGCTGGCGCAGTACGCCCTGGAAGTGCTGTCCTGCCCCCCTTCCAGCGTGCTGTCCGAGCGCTGCTTCAGTGCAGCTGGTGGTGTGGTCACCGAGAAACGCTCACGTCTGTCTCACAAGTCTGTGGACAGACTGACGTTTCTCAAGATGAACCAGGCGTGGGTGGAAGGCGAGTTCCTGGCCCCTGTTGTCGGCGAGAGGGGGACATGAACTGGCTAAGAACCATCGTTAATGTGCCTTACCACCCTTTACCACCTCCTGGCTCCTGCTCACTAAGCCAGCCTGGTTCACTTTGACTATTACGTCGCCTGCAGCCACACATTTTACACCTACAGTGGGCTGCTGTGTACTGCCCTTCTGCTGTCTGTCTGTGTTTCCCACTGCCAGGGTACACAGATTTACCTTCTGCTGCCACTCTGCCACCAGCTATTACGTCAAACAATAGCTATATATCTGTGTAATTTGTTTTACAAACAAAACCAAAAAACCATTAAAAAAAAAAAAAGGTTTAATTTTTCTGAGGTGCCCGGGTTGAAAACTGTGTTGTCCCAGTTGTGTATTGGACACAATGTGGGCTGCACGACCGCTGTCTGGGACCTCCTGTTGTGTTCATTTACGGCCTGGTATCACCGCTAGGTACCAGGGCTATTATGTCACGCTGCCTGCCTGCTGCCACACTCACACTACTCCTCCATTCCTCCTGCTGCTGCTGTCTGTCTGTGTTTCCCAACGCCAGGGTACACAGATTTACCTTCTGCTGCCACTCTGCCACCAGCTATTACGTCAAACAATAGCTGCTCACATTACTCCTCCATTCCTCCTGCTGCTGCTGCTGCTGTCTGTCTGTCTGTGTTTCCCAACGCCAGGGTACACAGATTTACCTTCTGCTGCCACTCTGCCACCAGCTATTACGTCAAAAAATAGCTATATCTGTGTAATTGGTTGTAAAACCAAAACTACAAAACCATAAAAAAAAAAAAAAAGGTTTAATTTTTCTGAGGTGCCCGGGTTGAAAACTGTGTTGTCCCAGTTGTGTATTGGACACGATGTGGGCTGCACGACCGCTGTCTGGGACCTCCTGTTGTGTTCATTTACGGCCTGGTATCACCGCTAGGTACCAGGGCTATTATGTCACGCTGCCTGCCTGCTGCCACACTCACACTACTCCTCCATTCCTCCTGCTGCTGCTG
Organism: Hyperolius riggenbachi; assembly: GCF_040937935.1. Taxonomy (NCBI): domain Eukaryota; kingdom Metazoa; phylum Chordata; class Amphibia; order Anura; family Hyperoliidae; genus Hyperolius; species Hyperolius riggenbachi. The sequence continues at coordinate 351,949,581 of NC_090648.1, forward strand.
TCTGTCTGTGTTTCCCAACGCCAGGGTACACAGATTTACCTTCTGCTGCCACTCTGCCACCAGCTATTACGTCAAACAATAGCTATATATCTGTGTAATTTGTTTTACAAACAAAACCAAAAAACCATTAAAAAAAAAAAAAAGGTTTAATTTTTCTGAGGTGCCCGGGTTGAAAACTGTGTTGTCCCAGTTGTGTATTGGACACGATGTGGGCTGCACGACCGCTGTCTGGGACCTCCTGTTGTGTTCATTTACGGCCTGGTATCACCGCTAGGTACCAGGGCTATTATGTCACGCTGCCTGCCTGCTGCCACACTCACACTACTCCTCCATTCCTCCTGCTGCTGCTGTCTGTCTGTGTTTCCCAACGCCAGGGTACACAGATTTACCTTCTGCTGCCACTCTGCCACCAGCTATTACGTCAAACAATAGCTGCTCACATTACTCCTCCATTCCTCCTGCTGCTGCTGCTGTCTGTCTGTGTTTCCCAACGCCAGGGTACACAGATTTACCTTCTGCTGCCACTCTGCCACCAGCTATTACGTCAAAAAATAGCTATATCTGTGTAATTGGTTGTAAAACCAAAACTACAAAACCATAAAAAAAAAAAAAAAGTTTAATTTTTCTGAGGTGCCCGGTTTGAAAACTGTGTTGTCCCAGTTGTGTATTGGACACAATGTGGGCTGCACGACCGCTGTCTGGGACCTCCTGCCTGCTGTGTTTATTTACAGCCCTGGTATCACCGCTAGGTACCAGGGCTATTATGTCACGCTGCCTGCCTGCTGCCACACTCACACTACTCCTCCATTCCTCCTGCTGATGCTGCTGTCTGTCTGTGTTTCCCAACGCCAGGGTACACAGATTTACCTTCTGCTGCCACTCTGCCACCAGCTATTACGTCAAACAATAGCTGCTCACATTACTCCTCCATTCCTCCTGCTGCTGCTGCTGCTGTCTGTCTGTCTGTGTTTCCCAACGCCAGGGTACACAGATTTACCTTCTGCTGCCACTCTGCCACCAGCTATTACGTCAAAAAATAGCTATATCTGTGTAATTGGTTGTAAAACCAAAACTACAAAACCATAAAAAAAAAAAAAAAAAGGGTTTAATTTTTCTGAGGTGCCCGGGTTGAAAACTGTGTTGTCCCAGTTGTGTATTGGACACAATGTGGGCTGCACGACTGCTGTCTGGGACCTCCTGCCTGCTGTGTTTATTTACAGCCCTGGTATCACCGCTAGGTACCAGGGCTATTATGTCACGCTGCCTGCCTCATTGACTGCCTGCTGCCACACACTCATCCTCCTCCTCCTGCTGCTGAATTTACCTCCTGCTGTCTGTGTGTTTCCACTGCCAGGGAGCACAAACAATGGCGCTTCCAACATGCGTGCGCCACCAGCTATTTGTTACGCTCAAAAATAGCTGCATTTCTTTAAAAAAAAAATTTGAAAAGAGAAATAAGTGAAGAAGAAGACGATATAGAAGAAGATGAAGAAGATGAAGAAGAAGAAGATGAAGAAGAAGAAGATGAAGAAGAAGAAGAAGAAGAAGAAGGAGAAGAAGATGAAGATGAAGAAGAAGAAGATGAAGAAGAAGAAGATGAAGAAGATGAAGAAGATGAAGAAGATGAAGAAGAAGAAGATGAAGAAGAAGAAGATGAAGAAGAAGAAGATGAAGATGATGAAGAAGAAGAAGATGAAGAAGAAGATGAAGATGATGAAGAAGAAGAAGATGAAGAAGATGAAGATGAAGAAGATGAAGAAGAAGAAGAAGATGATGAAGAAGAAGATGAAGAAGAAGATGAAGAAGATGAAGAAGAAGAAGAAGAAGATGAAGAAGATGAAGATGAAGAAGATGAAGAAGATGAAGAAGAAGAAGATGAAGATGATGAAGAAGAAGAAGATGAAGAAGAAGATGAAGATGATGAAGAAGAAGAAGATGAAGAAGATGAAGAAGATGAAGAAGATGAAGATGATGAAGAAGATGAAGAAGAAGAAGAAGATGAAGAAGTTGAAGATGAAGTAGATGTAGAAGAAGAAGAAGAAGAAGATGAAGAAGATGAAGAAGAAGATGAAGAAGATGAAGAAGAAGATGAAGAAGAAGATGAAGAAGATGAAGAAAAAGAAGATGAAGAAGAAGAAGATGAAGAAGAAGAAGATGATGATGAAGAAGATGAAGAAGAAGAAGATGAAGAAGAAGATGAAGAAGAAGATGAAGAAGATGAAGAAAAAGAAGATGAAGAAGAAGAAGATGATGATGAAGAAGATGAAGAAGAAGAAGAAGAAGACAATATAAAAGAAGAAGAAGATATAGAAGAAGATATAGAAGAAGAAGATATAGAAGAAGAAGATATAGAAGAAGAAGAAGAAGAAGATATAGAAGATAAAGAAGAAGAAGAAGAAGTATATACAGTACTGAACAAATTTCTGGACACAACTTCTCTTTTCAACTTTTTTTTTTTAAAGGAACATCCCCACATAATCACTTGCTGTTGTTACTTGGAAAAAAAGAGGTTTCTTGCATCATTCACCCTCAAAACAAGTGTTGGAAGCTATTTAAGGCCATTTCGAATAGTCAGCTCGAATAATGAGCTCGAATACCGACTCGAATAGTGAGCTCGAATTCCGAGGTCGAATCGAATAGTAAAAATTATTCGACTCGAATATTCGACTGATCTCGAATAATTTACTATTCGAATTCGACCTAACTCGAATTTTGAAAAGGGGTATTTGAGCACCACTATCAGGATGTACATATCTTACAATAAGTATGCTCAAATAGCAGAATACTGAAATGGGTACCAAAGAGGACCCATTCTATGAAGGGGTACTCTTCTCTCTTGAAAAAGCTTATCCCACAGCTGAACTAGTAGGGGCTACATGGGAGAAAACCACAGCTCATTTCTGTCTCAGATGGTCTGCGGGTCTCTGGAATACACCATATATTGCGGGGAGTCATTAAGAAATGGTAAGAGGTTCACCACACCTCTGAAACGATATCCTGCAGACAAGACAAATCCACTCCGGGCTCGACCCTTGATGCGGGAAATATATCTCCAATACTTTCATTTGTTGGTAATGCAGTTATACAGCACAATGGAGCCGCATAATGTTTCAGGCCACATGCCCTTTATCAAGTGCTCAACCTTCTATCAAACAGGATGCAAATATATAGACACACAATACAAGAAAAACACACACCCTCAATCATTGGGGGGTAGGCACTAACTTTATCATAGCAAAGAACAGCAACATTTAAAGAAAACATCTGGGGCTAAAGTCCTCGGTGAGGCCATTTGGTGATCGCGTATCCAGCCTGTCCATCCACCAGGTCTCCTGTCTCAGTAAAATATTCCTGAAGTCCCTACCTTCCTGATGCTGAACTATCTCCAGTGCCTGCCATCTCAATTGGCACACACTGTGACCACAGTCAATGAAATGTCTAGCTAGGAGATATTCTCTTCTTCTAGCCTCATTTTCACCCTTTTTTCTCAGTGTCTCTGGGTTGCGAATATTAATTTTGTGCTCATTTAATCTCATTTTAATCTCCCTTGAGGTTTGGCCCACATAGGACAGGCTGCAGGGGCATTTGATCAAATAAATCACCCCCCTGGAAATACAGGTAGCAAAATCTCTTATTGGTATGGGGGTCACAGTCCTGGAGCAACTGACTTAAGGCCCTTTTATGATGTTATTACAAGGTTTCCCAGCTGAGGCAGGTAAATGTACCTTTCTTGGGAATACTTTGGGGTTTTGGTCTCCCGATATTTGCCCTCATCAATTCATCTTTAATGGACTTACCCCTCCAATAGACAAACCTTGGTGGAGACCTGCAAACCTGGGCAAGCTGGGGATCTGCTTTCACCAATGGCCAAAACTGACGGACCGTCTGAGGTAGAATAGAGGATTCCCTATAGGACGTGGTGATAAAATTGACATCAGTATTCTCTTCTTGCTTATGCACAGTTTCTCTCTCCATCCCTCCAACCTCCTGTAACGATTGGTGTCAGCATGCAGAGAGAATCTGATTATTGGTGATCTGCAGTATCACCAAGAATGCAGATATATACCCGATTATTGATGATCTGCAGTATCACCGATAATCAGATATATTGCTAACCTCTGGACACCTATGGATAAGTGAGTGTTTGGTGTAACAGTAATACTTTGAGTGATGCACCTGCTGAGCAGGAGATATACAGTAAAGAGACACTGCTCGGGGAGCATAGGAACCCTCCAGCAGCCTGAGGCTCTCCAAGGGGAGGAGTCAGGCTGGAGACAGTAGGGGTCGGAGAGTGAGTGACACCTACGGTGGATGTCACTATCTGATCTGGAGACTATCTCTTAGGGGAGAGATAGCTCTCGAGGTCGGGCACGCCGGGTCGGAAACACACTGACAGATAAAGTACAAAGACAGAAGGCTGATTCGGTATCCAAGGCAAGCAGGGTCTGGCAACGGAGTATCAGATATACGAGGTACCGAATCAGATGACAGAAGAGTAGTCAGGAAAGCAATAAGTCATAACAGATCTCAAACAATGCCTAGTCTGGGTGTGAGGTCCTTGGTCTCTACACCCTGGAACTAGTCTGAAGTATAACACAGATGATAATACAGTTCCCTAATCTGAGTGCGAGGTCCGTGGTCTCAGTACCCTGGAACTAGTGTGAAGTATAACACAGATGATATTACAGTTCCCTAAGCTGAGTGCGAGGTCCGTGGTCTCAGCACCCTGGAACTAGTCTGGAGTATAAACAGAATACAATTCAAAAATCTGGCTAAGTGTGAATTCCCAGGTCCACCTGGTTCAAACACACTGGAGGATCTGACTAGGTCTGAATGCTTCCACGTAGTGATCGCAATGGCAGACAACTTGCAAGTGACCAGCAGGAACTATATATGGAGTAGTGCTCTCCAGCACCACCCCTAATTGCTCAACCAATAGTATCCCACTCAGGAGTCAGCTGATCGGCGTGGTCAGCTAACTCTTCCTGCTTAGTATAAGAATTCTGCCTCTCAGCGCGCGCCCGTGTATTCCTAAGTCTATGTGCACTAACAGACCCAGCCACACCAGACACACGCTGCCGCGTGCAAACCGCCGCGCTGGACGCGGAACCAGCCGCCTTACTGTTGCTGCATGCGGCGGCCTTTCCGCGTTCTGCCTTGCTACCAGACACATGCTTCCGCGTGCAAACCACCGCACTGGACGCGGAATTAGCCGCCTGCTCAGTAGCCCATGTGGCGGTTTTTCCGCGATCTCGCACAGTACCCCCCCCCTTCCCCCCGACGAGTGGACTCCGGACATCTCCTGCCCGGCTTCTCCGGATATAAGTTATGAAACTTCTTTTTTAACTCCTCTGCATGCATGCGACATTCTGGCACCCAAGTTCTCTCCTCAATGCCATACCCTTTCCAATGCACCAAATACTGCACGGAATTCTGAACAAGTCGGGAGTCAAGAATCTTCTCAATCTCATACTCAGGTTGGTCATCAATCAACACGGGGGGGGGGGGGGTAGCGGAATCCACGTGCACTGCCGGCTTGAGCAAGGACACATGGAAAGATCTTACACCCCGCATGCTGGCGGGGAGATCAATGGCGTAAGTGACATCGTTAATTTTCCTTAATACCGGAAACGGACCCACAAACCTGGGACCTAACTTGGGAGACAGTTGCTTCAGAGCCAAATGTCGTGTGGAGACCCAGACCAAGTCACCTGGAAGAAACGCCTACTCTATGGAACGTCTTTTATCAGCCTGTTTCTTCTGACTCTGAAAAGCCCTCCTCAAGTTTCTTTCTACCATTCCCCACGTCTGCTTCAAGGACCTCTGCCAATCCTCCAGGGCTTGAAACGGAGTGGCAGACACTGGCAATGGGGTGAACTTAGGTGACCTTCCAGTCACCACCTGGAATGGAGCTCCTCAAGTTGTTGTGTGCAAATTCTGCAAATGGCAGGAATTGAACCCAGTCAGTTTGAACATCAGCCACATAACATCTCAAAAACTGTTCCAGAGACTGATTGGTTCTCTCGGTCTGGCCATTGGTCTGTGGGTGGTAGCCTGATGAGAAAGATAGCTCCATGTCTAACTGCTGGCAGAATGCCCTCCAGAACTTAGAAACAAATTGGACTCCCCGATCTGACACTATATTTTCTGGAATGCCATGCAGCCGGAAAATATGCTGGACGAAAAGATTGGCCAACTCCTGGGCCGAGGGGAGTCCCTTCAGGGGGACAAAATGGGCCATCTTGCTAAAACGATCGACTACCACCCAAATGACCGTCATGCCTTCAGACCTAGGGAGTTCACCCACGAAATCCATGGACAGATGGGTCCATGGTTCCTTCAGGACTGGCAGTGGTTGTAATGTCCCAACAGGTGCCTGACGGGAGGGTTTGCTTTTTGCACACACTGCACATTCTCTTACAAACTCTTTGCAGTCAGTTGCCAATGAAGGCCACCAGGCACATCTTGCTACGAGGTCTTGGGTTCTGGTGGCTCCAGGATGCCCAGCATTCTTGTAACAATGAAACAACTGAAATATTTGTCAATGAAAAGGCAGTGGTACAAACATGACCCCTTCAGGCTTTCCCTCAGGTACATCCTGTTGGAATGGACTCAACGTTTTAGTCCAGTCCCTCCAGGTCTCAGTGGCAGCCAGAACCACTTTCTGTGGCAGAATGGTTTCTGGGTCTGAGGGCTGTGCTGTCTCGGGCTCAAAACATCTGGACAAAGCATCAGCTTTGATGTTTTTACTACCAGGGGTGTACGTGATTACAAATCTGAATCTCGAGAAGAACAATGACCACCGAGCCTGTCGGGGGCTAAGTCTCTTAGCACCCTCAATGTACTCCAAGTTCTTGTGGTCAGTGTAGACCGTAATGGTATGTTCTGCCCCCTCTAGCCAATGCCGCCATTCCTCAAAGGCCAATTTAATGGCTAGAAGTTCCCTATTGCCTATATCGTAGTTTTTCTCAGCGGGTGAAAACCTACGTGAAAAATAGGCACAGGGGTGCAGCTTTCCTTGCAACCCAGAATGCTGAGACAGTACAGCCCCTACCCCTACTTCTGAGGCATCTACTTTCACGATAAAGGGGAAGGTGGTGTCAACATGTCTCAAAATGGGTGCAGTACAGAACAATTTCTTTAGCGTGGAGAAAGCAGCATGAGCCTCAGGGGACCAGTGGTGAGTATCTGCCCCTTTCTTTGTGAGACTGGTGAGAGGTGAGATCACCGTAGAGTACCCCTTTATGAACCTTTTGTAGTAGTTAGCGAACCCCAGGAACCTCTGGAGAGCCTTCAATCCCACAGGTTGAGGCCAATCTAACACAGCTGAAACTTTCCCAGGGTCCATAGAGAGACCAGAGGTTGAAATTATGTACCCTAGAAAGGCGACAGAGGTCACTTGCACTTGTCACAATATGCATTTCTCCAGCTTAGCGTACAGCATGTTTTGTCTTAACTTTCGTAACACAAACTTAACATGATCTCTGTGCTCTGAGAGGTTGGACGAGAAAATTAGAATGTCATCTAAGGATACCAAGACGAATTTGCCCAATACCTCTCTAAAGACCTCATTGATCAGTTCTTGAAAGACGGCCGGGGCATTACACAACCCGAAAGGCATCACTAGGTACTCGTAATGCCCGTCGGGTGTGTTAAAAGCCGTCTTCCATTCATCACCGTCCCTGATTCGCACAAGGTTGTAAGCACCCCTCAGATCTAACTTCGAAAAAATCTTAACATTGGTGACTTGCGTAAACAAATCGTCTATTAACGGCAAAGGATAGCGATTTTTTACTGTGATTTTATTTAAGCCCCGATAGTCAATGCAAGGGCCACCATCCTTCTTTTTCACAAAAAAGAACCCTGCCCCGGCCGGGGATCGAGAAGGGCGAATAAAACTGTCACAGACCGCTAGGCCGGTCTGCGGGTGGGTCAGTCGATCAGCGTCAGAAATCCTCTCACACGGTCATTTGTTCATCACGAAGGGTAACCCGCATTCGCAATTTGATGAACTGACTCGCGAGGGGAGCGTTCTGATACCAACCGATTCACCACACACATATACAATTCAAAGATCTGCCACCAAGCGAGTTACACAGCCCGCTACTGTAATTATACTAGGACTTGGAGAATGCTCTATTAACCCTTAGCAGTATGCAGGAACCTGGGTCAGATCGTTATATCTGGGCCGGGTTCTCGCATATGGGTTATAAGTGTATACTTCTATTAAACACAGGGTAGCGATTTCAGGAGAATAGGTACGATTGCGTATGTTCAGCAACAGGTCATAACCGCTAAACGATTTTTAAACGTTTAATAACAAAAATGCATTACATACAGTTATATACACCTATTAACACATAAACACAGAGCTTAAAAAATAAAAGGGAATAAACTCAGAAAGTTCTTACTTAGTTAGCTGAGCAGTCCATTTGAAACATGAAGAAAATAGTCCAGTTTAAAGGTAGGCATTTAGGTTAAGTCTTTGAACACTGCAGGCGCTGGCTCTCCTTAGCTCCTGCATAGACGTTCCTTAGTCGATGGAATTTGGAGAACTGAGGAGGAGTTCCTCGCAAACACTTTTTACTGACCTCCGTTTTAGGGCGGTCACTACCTGGAAAGTAGGTGTGTTTAAGGCAGGGTTACCTCCTGGAAGCCAGGTTGCCACCCTCATACTTAGAGCAAGAAATGTACCAATTTATTAATAATTTGTGTAATTCCGTCCCAGATTGGCGCATCGCAAATCCGAGACTATATTCATAAGCCGCTTGCGATCCTGTATTAAACTAGGCTATACATGCCTAGTCTGTCGCATTCGCTCTATGCAGGCCGGATAAAGTGGATTCTCTATTGATTCCTGATAGCCAGAAAATTATAAATCATGTGAGTGATAGAACTGATTTCTGGGTATCAGGAAATGTGTTTGTTGTCTTTCTGTGCCAAACCTATTTTGAATTATTAATACATTAAGGATTCCTTTGTTTGAGCCTCTGAGTTTGGAGGGAATTTTTTTTATCTTACTGGTTGGATCTAGTTTCCTTGGGGAAGGCTGTGCCAGCAACTGGCCCAGCGGGAGGTCCTGCTAGGTGTGACATTCTTTCCTGACCTGACACAGGATGTGGGGGGGGGGGGGAGGTTACTGTTCTCAGTAAGAGAGAGGGAAATTGACATCTATTGTGCATTTACCCGGGACTGACAGGAACTGCGCATGACCATGCGAAAATCGATGGTGCTAGCGCACGACTTTCCGTAATGTCCGTCACATCTCCCCCCTACCAGTCGGACGCACAGAGTGGGTCTGCCAGACCCGCTCTACGCGCCGCTTAGCTACTGAACGGGTTCTCGACTTCTTATCTGACTGCCCTTTAGACAACTCACCAGAAGCATAAGGCCTCATGGTCCGGTGTGTCCCAGTGTCCGCTTTGCGGACGGTGCGATGCACACCAACAGGCTTACCTCTAAAGGCTTGGCTGGGTTTGCGTAGCGCTTCCTGTAAGGGAGAGAGTCGTTGGCTGACATCCGGGTCACTTCCTGACTCTCGGGTGTCAGCCTGCGAATCTGGAAGCAGCGTGGCATACCCCTGCTCTAACTGACTACACCATGGTACAACATTTTGGTCAGCACAACCTAGGTGGACATTAGAGAACATTTTAAAAACCGAATTAGCCTCCACCTGGGTGGCAAAGCTTGCCCCTTCTCCAGGAAGGCTAGAAGGTGGACCTCTGGGCAGTTTTGCACTGGGTTGCTTCTGCAAGTGGAAGACATGCAAGGGTGAGACAGGGAAGGCACGACCTGTCTCCACCAGCTGTTTGTTAACAGCAGGCAATGGTGGAGCACTCTGGCTGTCATAGCAGGAGGGGAGGTCTAGGCCTCCAGCTGCCTGCTCTGACACCTGGCCTGCTGCCACTGCCCTGCACGGATATGACCCAGGCAAAACAAGACTGTTACCTCTTAGATTAGAGACTGTCACATTTAAACATACATCATTTTTAGCACTGTGAGATTCAGCATGAGAGCTATTGGCAACATCTGGTACAACATTAACATCACAATTACGTTCATTTTTCACATCATGTACACAGGTATCTGGAACAACAGTGACAGGTTTAGAATCAGACAAACCGTGATTAGCCAGCTGTCCATTAGAAAAAGGTACCGCTTCCTTGCCTCCTTCCCTAGGAGGGCTAGGTACCATTACCCTTGCTGCCTTCCTCTGGCCCACCCCAAGCTTGTACAGTACCTGAGTGGGTCCAGACTAGCAATCCGGGGTGTTGATCACAGGTTCATAAAAGGATCGTAGGGTGCCAAGATCGGTGCCCAACAGCACAGGCACTGGGAAGTCATCTGTCACCCCCACAACTTTTGACTGGCGGCCCCTTCCCCAATCGAGAACAACACAAGCTTTGGCGATGCGTGCGTGTGCGCCACCAACTCCCACAAGTGTGACACTCTCATTAGGCAGGAAATTCTCCCTAGCTACAAGATGAGAGCGAACCAAGGTAAGCTCTGCACCTGTGTCGCGGAAACCAACAGCGATCTGGTCGTTAACTTCCACGACTTGATGATTTCCGGAAAGTCGAGGATTTGCTGCTCCCATGACTAGGTAGGCGTGTGCAATAGAGGATGCGCTAGCCACTTCTGCGCTAGGCTCTGGAGACGGCGTCCTCACCTCGGGGCAGGCAGACTTGAGGTGTCCTCGCTGTCCACAGTAGTAACACTTCGGAACATATGTGGCATCAGGCGAAGGAGTAGCAGGTGCAGCATCCGGCCTCTGTGGCTGTGGGACCCGATTCCCACGGTTAGCAGGGGGAGGAGAGCTGGGTTGCATAGGTCTCCCCCCTCTCCAGCTCTGGACTGGAGGTTTGCGGCTGTCCGGCACACGGGTGGCCACAAAAGTGTCTGCAAGTTCTGCGGCAGCTTTGGCGGATTCAGGCTTCCGCTCCAAGACAAACTACCGGACATCTGGAGTGCAGCAGTTCAGCAACTGCTCCTGTACGATGAGGTCCTCCAGACCTTGGTGAGAGTCCTTTTTGAGGCCCCGCGACCACTGCCTGAACACGGTCAGCAGGCGACTCTCCAGGTCGGTGTAAGAGTCGGTATGGCCTTTCTGCAGGGAGCGAAACTTTTTGCGATAGACCTCTGGAGTCAGCTGGTATTTGGCGATAATTGCAGCTTTTATCGCCTCATAGTCATTGTCTTTCTCAGCGGGTAAGTCCACAAACGCCTCAAGCGCTTTGTCCCGCAAGTTGGGTGTCAGACATCTCGCCCACTGCTCCTGGGGCAGATGATGCTGATGGCAAGTCTTTTCAAATGAGTGTAAATAAGTGTCCGGGTCGGTTCCCTTCTCCATTTCTGGGAATTTAAACTTTGGAGTCCCAAACGGGCCTGCTGTGGGCCGGGGTTCCAGAGCACTTTGCGATGGATTTTGGCCCTGCGCTCGCAGGTTGGCCATTTCAAGGTCATGTCTGCGTGCGGCTGCTCTCTCCTCTCTTTCCGCTTCTCTCTCAGCAAACCACCGGCGCTCGGAGGCTTCCCATTCTGCCTGCTCCCGGCGTTCTGAGGCTTCCATTTCCGCCTGGCGCTGGCGTTCTGCACGGTCAGCATTTTCTCTGACAATCTGCATGTACAGCTCAGGATTTGTCTCCAACAGCCTTTGTAATCCAGGTTGCATTCCAGCATCAGGAACACAGAACAGGTTGGCATGGGCGGGCTCCGGCCGGTCACCATGCTCCTCAGCAGTTACAGCGACCGGTTCAGACGTGGTACCGTTTTCCTCTGGGTCTGGAAGTGGGTTGCTTTGCTCCAACCGCTCACTTTCCTCTGCCCCAGTTATAGCACCGTCTGAACCAGGAGTGTGCTCTCCCAGCATCTGCTCCGGCTGGGTATTCAGTCGCAACAAGTCCTCGATCAATTGCGATTTCTTTTTTCTATAAGTCACAATGCCTTTTTCCTCACACAAGTTTACTAGGTCTGCCACTGACATTTTCTTGTATCTTGCTGCAGCCATTTTTGCCAAATAAAAGATAGGATAGCAAAAGACATTGGGGGGGAACTCTGTGCTACACGTTTAGTCTATATAAATGGTAATGCACCGGTTATCGACCACAGATTTTTGATCTGTTCTGGCAGGTTAATCAAATAACGTTGCCGTTAATGTTCGGAACATACACAAATCCCAGTAAGCTGCCAAACAATGTCACAGACCGCTAGGCCGGTCTGCGGATGGGTCAGTCGATCAGCGTCAGAAATCCTCTCACACGGTCATTTGTTCATCACGAAGGGTAACCCGCATTCGCAATTTGATGAACTGACTCGCGAGGGGAGCGTTCTGATACCAACCGATTCACCACACACATATACAATTCAAAGATCTGCCACCAAGCGAGTTACACAGCCCGCTACTGTAATTATACTAGGACTTGGAGAACGCTCTATTAACCCTTAGCAGTATGCAGGAACCTGGGTCAGATCGTTATATCTGGGCCGGGTTCTCGCATACGGGTTATAAGTGTATACTTCTATTAAACACAGGGTAGCGATTTCAGGAGAATAGGTACGATTGCGTATGTTCAGCAACAGGTCATAACCGCTAAACGATTTTTAAACGTTTAATAACAAAAATGCATTACATACAGTTATATACACCTATTAACACATAAACACAGAGCTTAAAAAATAAAAGGGAATAAACTCAGAAAGTTCTTACTTAGTTAGCTGAGCAGTCCATTTGAAACATAAAGAAAATAGTCCAGTTTAAAGGTAGGCATTCAGGTTAAGTCTTTGAACACTGCAGGCGCTGGCTCTCCTTAGCGCCTGCATAGACGTTCCTTAGTCGATGGAATTTGGAGAACTGAGGAGGAGTTCCTCGCAAACACTTTTACTGACCTCCGTTTTGGGGCGGTCACTACCTGGAAAGTAGGTGTGTTTAAGGCAGGGTTACCTCCTGGAAGCCAGGTTGCCACCCTCATACTTAGAGCAAGAAATGTACCAATTTATTAATAATTTGTGTAATTCCGTCCCAGATTGGCGCATCGCAAATCCGAGACTATATTCATAAGCCGCTTGCGATCCTGTATTAAACTAGGCTATACATGCCTAGTCTGTCGCATTCGCTCTTTGCAGGCCGGATAAAGTGGATTCTCTATTGATTCCTGATAGCCAGAAAATTATAAATCATGTGAGTGATAGAACTGATTTCTGGGTATCAGGAAATGTGTTTGTTGTCTTTCTGTGCCAAACCTATTTTGAATTATTAATACATTAAGGATTCCTTTGTTTGAGCCTCTGAGTTTGGAGGGAATTTTTTTTATCTTACTGGTTGGATCTAGTTTCCTTGGGGAAGGCTGTGCCAGCAACTGGCCCAGCGGGAGGTCCTGCTAGGTGTGACATTCTTTCCTGACCTGACACAGGATGTGGGGGGGGGGGGGAGGTTACTGTTCTCAGTAAGAGAGAGGGAAATTGACATCTATTGTGCATTTACCCGGGACTGACAGGAACTGCGCATGACCATGCGAAAATCGATGGCGCTAGCGCACGACTTTCCGTAATGTCCGTCACAAAAACCTTTAGCTAAGTTTTCTCGGATGTATTCCTGCATGGCCAATTTCTCTGGCCCCGATAAATTATAGAGATGACCTCTAGGGGGCATACAACCAGACCTAAGATCAATGGGGCAATCAAAGGGACGGTGTGGAGGAAGTTTATTTGCTGACTTTGGACAGAATACGTCTGTAAATTCTGAATACTGATCAGGCAATCCCTCCATGTGAATCTTGGTTTTACCAAAAGTTACTTTCGCAAGACAATGATGATAACAGTGGGTAGACCAGCTGGTTTGCTGACCCGTGGCCCAATTAATCTGAGGCGAGTGAATCTGTAACCATGGCATGCCAAGAATGATCGTGGAGGTTGCCATTCGTAACACAAAAAATGATAAACTTTCTTTATGCAAGACCCCTATAGTGACCCCCAGGTCTGGGGTCTGGGAAAGGGGGTGATTACTCTGCAGAGGAGAATCATCCACCGCAGTGACCCGAATCTGTTGTTTCAAAGGGGAGATCGGAATCCCCAATTTCTTAGCAAATTCGTAATCCATAAAATTAGCCGCTGAGCCTGAATCAATGAAGGCCTCAGTAGTCTCTGTCTTATCTTGCCAAGATATAGTGCAAGGGAGAAGGAAACGTTTATCATCGAGAGGTAACGACTGCTCGCCTAGGGTATTACCTCCGACTACACCTAAGCGGCAGCGTTTCCCGACTTATTGGGACAATTCTGTACCTTATGACCCCCCTCTGCACAGTAAAGACAGAGCTGCTCTGTTTCCCTGCGTCTCCGTTCTACCTGAGATAATTTTGACCGACCAATCTGCATTGGTTCCGGTGGAGATGAATCAGGTGGAGATGGAGCAGAAGGAGACGCTGCGTAGGACAAGTATCTCACATTGTTCCTACCCCGGGTCTGTCTTTGGTATCGTACACGACGGTCAATTCTGATGGCCAATGAAATGGCCTCATCGAGAGACTTGGGCTCAGGATGACTCAACATCAAGTCTGAGACCGCATCTGACAGCCCTGATAGAAAACAGTCTAATAAAGCGAATGAGCCCCACCTGGCTGAAACTGCCCACTTTCTGAACTCAGCTGCGTAATTTTCGACAGGATCTCTGCCCTGCCGCAACGTCTTGAGCTTCCGCTCAGTGGTAGAGGCAATATCTGGATCATCGTAAATTATGGCCATAGCGTCAAAAAATGCCTCAACTGACACTAACGCATTATCGCCTGGCTGGAGATTATATGCCCAAATCTGGGAATCTCCTGATAATAGTGTCTTGATAAACGTAATTTTCTGGGCTACAGTTCCTGAGGAACTAGGTCTCAACTCAAAGTATGACAACACTCGATTTCTAAAGTTTCGGAAGTCAGATCTGTGACCAGAAAACCTTTCAGGTACGGACATACATATATCTGTGCTAGGAGGAGATTGCACTGTACCCACAGCCGTCTGTAGGGCTTGCGCAGACCCATTTAAGGTGTTGATCTGGGTCTGATGATCGTTCAGCACCGAGATTAAATTTTCCACCGAGGTGGTAAGTGCATCAAGACGGCTGCGGAGTGCGTCCATTTGGGTTTGGTCTGCCATTCTGTAATGATTGGTGTCAGCATGCAGAGGGAATCTGATTATTGGCGATCTGCAGTATCACCAAGAATGCAGATATATACCCGATTATTGATGATCTGCAGTATCACCGATAATCAGATATATTGCTAACCTCTGGACACCTATGGATAAGTGAGTGTTTGGTGTAACAGTAATACTTTAAGTGATGCACCTGCTGAGCAGTGAGCAGGAGATATACAGTAAAGAGACACTACTCGGGGAGCATAGGAACCCTCCAGCAGCCTGAGGCTCTCCAAGGGGAGGGGTCAGGCTGGAGACAGGAGGGGTCAGAGAGTGAGTGACACCTACGGTGGATGTCACTATCTGATCTGGAGACTATCTCTTAGGGGAGAGATAGCTCTCGAGGTCGGGCACGCCGGGTCGGCAACACACTGACAGATAAAGTACAAAGACAGAAGGCTGATTCGGTATCCAAGACAAGCAGGGTCTGGCAACGGAGTATTAGATATACGAGGTACCGAATCAGATGACAGAAGAGTAGTCAGGAAAGCAATAAGTCATAACAGATCTCAAACAATGCCTAGTCTGGGTGTGAGGTCCTTGGTCTCTACACCCCGGAACTAGTCTGAAGTATAATACAGATGATAATACAGTTCCCTAATCTGAGTGCGAGGTCCGTGGTCTCAGCACCCTGGAACTAGTCTGAAGTATAACACAGATGATATTACAGTTCCCTAATCTGAGTGCGAGGTTCGTGGTCTCAGCACCCTGGAACTAGTCTGAAGTATAACACAGATGATATTACAGTTCCCTAATCTGAGTGCGAGGTCCGTGGTCTCAGCACCTTGGAACTAGTCTGAAGTATAACACAGATGATATTACAGTTCCCTAAGCTGAGTGCGAGGTCCGTGGTCTTAGCACCCTGGAACCAGTCTGGAGTATAAACAGAATACAATTCAAAAATCTGGCTAAGTGTGAATTCCCAGGTCCACCTGGTTCAAACACACTGGAGGATCTGACTAGGTCTGAATGCTTAAACGTAGTAATCGCAAATGGCAGACAACTTGCAAGTGACCAGCAGGAACTATATATGGATTAGTGCTCTCCAGCACCACCCCTAATTGCTCAACCAATAGTATCCTGCTCAGGAGTCAGCTGATCGGCGTGGTCAGCTGACTCTTCCTGCTTAGTATAGGAATTCTGCCTCTCAGCGCGCGCCCGTGTATTCCTAAGTCTATGTGCACTAACAGACCCAGCCACACCAGACACACGCTGCCGCGTGCAAACCGCCGCGCTGGACGCGGAACCAGCCGCCTTACTGTTGCTGCATGCGGCGGCCTTTCCGCGTTCTGCCTTCCTACCAGACACACGCTTCCGCCTGCAAACCACCGCACTGGACGCGGAATCAACCGCCTGCTCAGTAGCACATGTGGCGGCTTTTCCGCGATCTCTCACACCTCCCTTGCTAAATCCTCACATCTCTTTAAGTTATAGCCTCTCTTTACAAAATCCAGAGTGAGGAGCTGCACCTGCTTCAAATATGATAGGTTGTTAGATGTTATACATTTAGGCATATATAATGTCTTTTAGGAAGCCCGTTAATCAGTGATTTAGGATGGCAGCTATTAGCCAACAAGAAACCATTCGTATCTGTACTTTTCCGATAAAGATCAGTTTCAAATATGCCATCCTTACTTCTGATCTCTACATCAAGAAAATATAGTATATCAGAATTATACTCACATTTTAAACTTCAACATGGGACGGTTACCATTCAACTCCTCAAAAGACAGGTGCAGCTACTCCTCTGAACCCATCCACTCAAAGAACAGGCCATCAATAAATCTGAAGTACCCTTGGATGTCGTCAGGGGCATCCCATCCCAATATATGAATATTTTCAAAATCAGACATGACTATATTAGTGACTGTGGGAGCATAGGGCGCCCTCATTGGCATACCAAGGGTCTTCAGAAAAAATTATTCCCTAAACCTAAAGTAGGAATGGGAGAGACTGAATTCAAGTAGTTCTTCTTACAACAATTCCTTCCAGTTCTGGCAAGATTTTATCAGAACTGAAATACATCGGTTGCTGTCAGTTATACATCAGTTGCTGTCAGTTATAACTGAAAGAACAACTGATGAGCAAGGTAATGCCCATGTTTCCCTATGGCTCACATAGGCGAAATTACAATTAAACAATGTGTTGACAAAAAAGTTGTTATGGGGTAATGGCCTTTTTCAAAATGGAGGACGGAGAATGCAAGATAGGAGAAAGAGATTGATGAGTAGACTACACGGCAGGTATGACGTGTGTATGTTTATTTTGAATTTCAGTTCAGGTTTGCTTTAAAGGACAACTATCAACACTAATGATTTGGCTATACAATACCCAATTATAATATAATAATCATAATAATATACACTTATACTAACAGAGCACTGGGCTTTACAATAGTCAAAAGCTGGTGCCCAAAGTAAACAACCTGTTGGCAGGTGACGCTCAGCCTATATAGCACCCAAGTCCAGCTAAGCACCAGCTATACAGTAAACAGATGGCACTCAGCTACACTGTAAACAAGCACCAGCTATAAAATAGCAGTGCACCTGTGCCTAAATTGGGCACCCTGCGCCCCTTAGTCATAACATTTCATTGCAATCTGTGAAGCAATGAAGAGCTGGTGCAGAGGCTGACAGAGCACCATAGGTGGGACCCTTTGGTCCAGGGCTCCAGTGGAGCTGACACCACTTCATCTATTTCTACACTTCTGTCCCTTGGTGATGTATTATGGTGCCCCATTGTGGGGCCACTGCCATTTTCTGTATTTTATGCCATTTCACAGGGTATTCTCTTAAATCAACCCCCCAGGGGTCTCAAACTCAATTTACCTGGGGGCCGCAGGAGGCAAAGTCAGGATGAGGCTGGGCCGCATAAGGGATTTCACAATCAGCAACTCATGTGTCCCCCCCCCCCCCCCTCCTCCCTTGCATTGATTTTTATTTCAAAATAAAATTCACACCGAAGCGAACTATTTTGCTTATTTTACCTTATAGTTTGCTTCAGTGCTCCCATTACAAGTAATCCGTCGTGTCCCCGCCGCAAAACGAGGGCTGCAGAGCCCCCAAGTCGCCCAAGGGGCAATCCGCCAGCATTTCCGGGAAGGGGCAGAGCTTTTAGCTTTAGCTCTGCCCCTCCTGACGTCAATCGCGGCGCATCGCCACCTGTGACCGCCCCTCTCACTCTTCCTTCACAGAGAGGGGCAGGGAGAGGCGGCGATCCGTGCGGCGATTGACGTCAGGAGGGGCAGAGCTGAAGCTGAAAGCTCTGCCCCTTCCAGGAAATGCCGGCGGATTGCTCCCCGGGTGATTTGGGGGCTCTGCAGCCCTCGTTTAGCGGCGGGGATGCGGCGGATTACTTGGGAGCACTGAAGCGAACTATAAGTAAGCTTTTGCCGGCGCGGGACACAAAATATTGTATTGAGGGCCGCAAATGACCCGCGGGCCGCAAGTTTGAGACCCCTGCTTTACATATTGTACATGTGGCCCATCAGTGGTAAATTGACTGGTTACTGTAATGAAAAAAAAGGTACGGATTGGCCAGAGCTATAGTAACATACTTTATAATGTCTTTAGTTCATTTGCTCTGGTAACACCTCTAACAATTTCCTGCATTTCATGTTGTTTACTTTAATTCCTTTTACAAAATTATCATAAAAAGATGGTTCAGTTACCATAATCATCCCTATGGGGCAATAGTTATGTGTTATTGCTATTGCTTCTTTCAGGGTCGGACTGGGACACCAAGGGCCCACCGAGGAAGTTTCAGCCAGGGGCCCACCCCCCTCTCCTCCTCCTCCCTCCCCCCCCCCCCCCCCCCCCCCCCATTTTGGGCTCACATACACATGTACTCTAGAAATTTTGCATGACTTTATGGTAGGGAATAGATTGTGAGCAATTCTGAGGACAGTCTCCAATAGGGATATGTCTAAATGCGAAACTAAATGGGTGTCACCACGCACTGGAACATCGGCGTGGTCATGATGAGTCATGGGCAGACTTAAAAAAAAAAAATACAAAACACAAAATAAGTAGCGGCGTTATTCACAGAGATTAGGTCCGACCAGATACATTGTATATTCAAGTAGTTACATGCCTCATGATAATTCATCAAGTAGTCAAATGGCAGCAGATACCCCCACAAAATGCAATCAGGTTGACGGCAGATACCCCCACACAATGCAATCAGGTTGGTGGCAGATACCCCCACACAATGCAATCAGGTTGGTGGCAGATACCCCCACAAAATGCAATCAGGTTGACGGCAGATACCCCCACACAATGCAATCAGGTTAACTGCAGATACCCCCACAAAATGCAATCAGGTTGATGGCAGATACCCCCACAAAATGCAATCAGTTTGGCTGCAGATACCCCCACAAAATGCAATCAGTTTGGCTGCAGATACCCCCACACAATGCAATCAGGTTGGCTGCAGATACCCCCACACAATGCAATCAGGTTGGTGGCAGAGATACCCCCACACAATGCAAGTCCCCCCCAGCTTGGAAGGGGGGGCAGAGGGCACAGATCAGCGGGGAAGCCTCCCCCCCTCCCTCACCTAGGGCCCCCCCTTCCGCGCACCCCCCTCCTCGAGAAGTGCAGCCAGCAGCGAGCGGAGTATAGCTTACCAGCTTCAGATGATGCTATCTCCGCTCCGCTCCGCATGCCGCTGCTGCCCTGCTGGTCTCTGTCTCCTGTAGTGACGCTGTCCAATCACGCTCTAGCAGGAAGTACTGCGAGAACGTGATTGGACAGCGTCACACACTACAGTCAGAGACCAGCAGGGCAGCGGCATGCGGACTCGGAGCGGAGATAGCATCATCTCTGTAGCTATTCTCCGCTCGCTGCTGGCTGCACTTCTGGAGGAGGGGGGTGCGCGGAAGGGGGGGGCCCTAGGTGAGGGAGGGGGGGACGCTTCCCCCCCTCCCCGCCGCTCTGTGCCCAATTCCCCCCCTTCCAAGCTGTGCCCCCCTCCAGTGGCGTAGCTAGGGTGTTTGACACCCGGTGCGGATAATTTACCAACACCCCCCCCCCCCCCCAAAAAAGCAAAGCGCGCAGCGACAAAAAAAATGGGTGTGGACATGACATCACATGGGTGGGGGGTAATTGTAATGTAACTGTAACAGTAAGGCAGTGGGCTAATATAGGTAGCCAGAATAGTTTCCCTCAGCATAGGTTAGATATGACAAATATGACAACATGACAAATTCAGCAATCTTGAGGCCCCCAACAAGACAAATTCAGCAATCATGAGGCCCCCAACAAGACATTCAGTAACCATGAGGCCCCCAACAAGACAAATTCAGTAACCATGAGGCCCCCAACAAGACAAATTCAGCAGTCATGAGGCACATAAATAAACAGCATTTCACATAAATAGGCAGAATGCCCACTTAATATGGTAGACACCTCTCACCTGGCTTCTGAATTCTCCTCTACTGGCTGCTGTGCCAGGCAATACTGTTTTTGGCTGGATTGGGGATGATGTGTGGGCTGAAAGGCCTGGCGGTGATGCTGTGGCCGGCCTGGCGGTGATGCTGGGCTGTACTTGGCTGGTTGAAGTAAATGTTGGCCTGACTGTTGGTGGTGATGCTGTGGCCTTTTTGACAGTGATTCTGGGCTGGTGTGCTGGTGGTGATGCTGGGCTGGCCTGGATAGTTTAGGTAGTGACAGGTGCACCCTAGTTTAGGTAGCACCAGGAGCCTCCCAGCTTAGGTAGTGACAGGACCCCCAAGTTTAGGTAGCGACAGGAGCCCCCCAGTTTAGTTAGTGACAGATACCCCCCAGTTTAGGTAGTGACAGGAGCCCCCAGTGTTTGTAGTGACAGGTGCCCCCCAGTTAAGGTAGTAACAGGTGCCCCCCAGGGTATGTAGTGACAGGAGCCCCCAGTGTTTGTAGTGACAGGTGCCCCCCAGGGTATGTAGTGACAGGTGCCCCCAGTTTAGGTAGTGACAGGTGCCCCCAGTTCAGGTATTGACAGGCGCCCCCCCAGTTCAGTTAGTGACAGGTACCCCCAGTTTAGGTATGACAGGAGCCCCCCAGTGTATGCAGTGACAGGGACCCCCCCCCCCCCAGTGTATATAGTGACAGGAGCCCCTAGTTTAGGTAGTGACAGGGCCCCCCAGTATAGATAGACAGGTCTATAGGTGTCCCCAGTTTAAATAGCCAGATCTATAGGTGTCCTCAGTGGCAGCGGAGAGAGAAGAGAAGCGGTGGGGAAGGGAGGACGTTTCCCCCTCCCCCTTCCCTCACCTTGGGGCTCCCCCTCTCTCGCTCCCCCCTTTAGAATTAAGTGATGTGGCAGGCAGCGCCGCTGTGCCTGCCGCTTCTTTTCTCTCTCCGCTGCCACCCCAGGGCGGGCGGGCCAGCCACGTCCGGGTAGCTAGGGGGGGGCAGCAGCTAGCCAGGGGAGTGCGCATGCCCCATTTTGCCCTATGTAGGGACGCCCATGGCATGGTGGGCAGATAGGTAGCCGGGTAGGCAGTTATGTAGCCGGGTGGGAGGGTAGGCAGATAGGTAGCTGGGTGGGCAGTTAGGTAGCCGGGTGGGAGGGTAGGCAGTTAGGTAGCCAGGTGGGCAGATAGGTAGCTGGGTGGGCAGTTAGGTAGCCGGGTGGGCAGGCAGATAGGTAGCTGGGTGGGTAGATAGGTAGCCGGGTGGGCAGATAGGTAGCCGGGTGGGAGGGTAGGCAGATAGGTAGCTGGGTGGGTAGATAGGTAGCCGGGTGGGTAGATAGGTAGCCGGGTGGGCAGATAGGTAGCCGGGTGGGAGGGTAGGCAGATAGGTAGCTGGGTGGGTAGATAGGTAGCCGGGTGGGCAGTTAGGTAGCCAGGTGGGAGGGTAGGCAGTTAGGTAGCCGGGTGGGCAGATAGGTAGCTGGGTGGGTAGATAGGTATCCAGGTGGGCAGATAGGTAGCCGGGTGGGCAGATAGGTAGCCGGGTGGGAGGGTAGGCAGTTAGGTAGCCGGGTGGGCAATTAGGTAGCCGGGTGGGAGGGTAGGCAGATAGGTAGCTGGGTGGGTAGATAGGTAGCCGGGTGGGAGGGTAGGCAGTTAGGTAGCCGGGTGGGCAGTTAGGTAGCCGGGTGGGAGGGTAGGCAGAAGGGTAGCCGGGTGGGAGGGTAGGCAGTTAGGTAGCCGGGTGGGCAGTTAGGTAGCCGGGTGGGAGGGTAGGCAGATAGGTAGCTGGGTGGGTAGATAGGTAGCCGGGTGGGCAGCCAGTTAGGTAGCCGGGTGGGTAGATAGGTAGCCGGGTGGGAGGGTAGGCAGTTAGGTAGCCGGGTGGGCAGTTAGGTAGCCGGGTGGGAGGGTAGGCAGATAGGTAGCTGGGTGGGTAGATAGGTAGCCGGGTGGGCAGATAGGTAGCCGGGTGGGAGGGTAGGCAGATAGGTAGCTGGGTGGGTAGATAGGTAGCCGGGTGGGTAGATAGGTAGCCGGGTGGGCAGATAGGTAGCCGGGTGGGAGGGTAGGCAGATAGGTAGCTGGGTGGGTAGATAGGTAGCCGGGTGGGCAGTTAGGTAGCCAGGTGGGAGGGTGGGCAGTTAGGTAGCCGAGTGGGTAGCCAGTGGGGGCCCCGACTCCTATGCTCCCCCTCACCTGGGTGTCCCCCCTCCTTACAAGCCGCGGGGAGGGCAGCCCGACTGTTTTTTTTTTGTTTTTTTTCCCTTAAAAAAACTATTTTCCCCGGGGGCCCCCTCCTATCCTCCCCCTCCCTCACCTCGGACTCTCGGAGGGCCCCCTCCTGTTACGAGCGGCGCCGGCGGGTACAGCAAACTTTCGGGGAGGTATAGCAGAAGATAGAGGTCCAGCTGCCTCCCAGTCGCTGTCTCCTCTATGCCGCTCGCACTAAACCAGGAAGCAGTGCGAGCGGCATAGAGGAGACAGCGTAGCCCGGGAGGCAGCTGGACCTCTATCTTCTGCTATACCTCGCAGGAACTTTGCTGTAACCGCCGCCGCCGCTCGTAACAGGAGGGGGGCCCTCCGAGGTGAGGGAGGGGGAGGATAGGAGGGGGCCCCCCCGGGGAAAATAGTTTTTTTTAAGGGACATAAAAAAAAAAAAAAAAAAAAAACAGTCGGGCTGCCCTTGCTCCAACACTTTATCCTACACGTCGAAATAACCTACATCCCATAGACTTTTACTATCCCTTCCCCTCCCCCAACCCTAACCCCTAACCCTCCTGCTATACGTTTGATAGTGGATGTAGGCAAATTCGACGAGTAGGTTATCACGTCGGAACACCCTCCCCGGCTCTCCCATGCAGCGCACGCCTTCTAGGGGCCCCCAGGAGGAGGGGCAGTCGGGGCCCACCGATGGGACCGTCGGTGGTTCGGCGGCTCTGTCCGAGCCTGGCTTCTTTTACAGGAGATTTAAATCATCAGGCTCGGACAGAGCCGCCGAACCACCGACGGTCCCATCGGTGGGCCCCGACTGCCCCTCCTCCTGGGGGCCCCTAGAAGGCGTGCGCTGCATGGGAGAGCCGGGGAGGGCAGCCCGACTGTTTTTTTTTTTTTGTTTTTTTTTTTTTTATGTCCCTTAAAAAAAACTATTTTCCCCGGGGGGGCCCCCTCCTATCCTCCCCCTCCCTCACCTCGGAGGGCCCCCCTCCTGTTACGAGCGGCGGCGGCGGTTACAGCAAAGTTCCTGCGAGGTATAGCAGAAGATAGAGGTCCAGCTGCCTCCCGGGCTACGCTGTCTCCTCTATGCCGCTCGCACTGCTTCCTGGTTTAGTGCGAGCGGCATAGAGGAGACAGCGACTGGGAGGCAGCTGGACCTCTATCTTCTGCTATACCTCCCCGAAAGTTTGCTGTACCCGCCGGCGCCGCTCGTAACAGGAGGGGGCCCTCCGAGAGTCCGAGGTGAGGGAGGGGGAGGATAGGAGGGGGCCCCCGGGGAAAATAGTTTTTTTAAGGGAAAAAAAACAAAAAAAAAACAGTCGGGCTGCCCTCCCCGCGGCTTGTAAGGAGGGGGGACACCCAGGTGAGGGGGAGCATAGGAGTCGGGGCCCCCACTGGCTACCCACTCGGCTACCTAACTGCCCACCCTCCCACCTGGCTACCTAACTGCCCACCCGGCTACCTATCTACCCACCCAGCTACCTATCTGCCTACCCTCCCACCCGGCTACCTATCTGCCCACCCGGCTACCTATCTACCCACCCGGCTACCTATCTACCCACCCAGCTACCTATCTGCCTACCCTCCCACCCGGCTACCTATCTGCCCACCCGGCTACCTATCTACCCACCCAGCTACCTATCTGCCTACCCTCCCACCCGGCTACCTAACTGCCCACCCGGCTACCTAACTGCCTACCCTCCCACCCGGCTACCTATCTACCCACCCGGCTACCTAACTGGCTGCCCACCCGGCTACCTATCTACCCACCCAGCTACCTATCTGCCTACCCTCCCACCCGGCTACCTAACTGCCCACCCGGCTACCTAACTGCCTACCCTCCCACCCGGCTACCCTTCTGCCTACCCTCCCACCCGGCTACCTAACTGCCCACCCGGCTACCTAACTGCCTACCCTCCCACCCGGCTACCTATCTACCCACCCAGCTACCTATCTGCCTACCCTCCCACCCGGCTACCTAATTGCCCACCCGGCTACCTAACTGCCTACCCTCCCACCCGGCTACCTATCTGCCCACCCGGCTACCTATCTGCCCACCTGGATACCTATCTACCCACCCAGCTACCTATCTGCCCACCCGGCTACCTAACTGCCTACCCTCCCACCTGGCTACCTAACTGCCCACCCGGCTACCTATCTACCCACCCAGCTACCTATCTG
This sequence comes from Hyperolius riggenbachi, assembly GCF_040937935.1. Classification (NCBI taxonomy): domain Eukaryota; kingdom Metazoa; phylum Chordata; class Amphibia; order Anura; family Hyperoliidae; genus Hyperolius; species Hyperolius riggenbachi. The sequence goes on from NC_090648.1 coordinate 351,974,551, forward strand.
CCTACCCTCCCACCCGGCTACCTATCTGCCCACCCGGCTACCTATCTACCCACCCGGCTACCTATCTACCCACCCAGCTACCTATCTGCCTACCCTCCCACCCGGCTACCTATCTGCCCACCCGGCTACCTATCTACCCACCCAGCTACCTATCTGCCTACCCTCCCACCTGGCTACCTAACTGCCCACCCGGCTACCTAACTGCCCACCCAGCTACCTATCTGCCCACCTGGCTACCTAACTGCCTACCCTCCCACCCGGCTACCTAACTGCCCACCCAGCTACCTATCTGCCTACCCTCCCACCCGGCTACATAACTGCCTACCCGGCTACCTATCTGCCCACCATGCCATGGGCGTCCCTACATAGGGCAAAATGGGGCATGCGCACTCCCCTGGCTAGCTGCTGCCCCCCCCTAGCTACCCGGACGTGGCTGGCCCGCCCGCCCTGGGGTGGCAGCGGAGAGAGAAAAGAAGCGGCAGGCACAGCGGCGCTGCCTGCCACATCACTTAATTCTAAAGGGGGGAGCGAGAGAGGGGGAGCCCCAAGGTGAGGGAAGGGGGAGGGGGAAACGTCCTCCCTTCCCCACCGCTTCTCTTCTCTCTCCGCTGCCACTGAGGACACCTATAGATCTGGCTATTTAAACTGGGGACACCTATAGACCTGTCTATCTATACTGGGGGGCCCTGTCACTACCTAAACTAGGGGCTCCTGTCACTATATACACTGGGGGGGGGGTCCCTGTCACTGCATACACTGGGGGGCTCCTGTCATACCTAAACTGGGGGTACCTGTCACTAACTGAACTGGGGGGGCGCCTGTCAATACCTGAACTGGGGGCACCTGTCACTACCTAAACTGGGGGCACCTGTCACTACATACCCTGGGGGGCACCTGTCACTACAAACACTGGGGGCTCCTGTCACTACATACCCTGGGGGGCACCTGTTACTACCTTAACTGGGGGGCACCTGTCACTACAAACACTGGGGGCTCCTGTCACTACCTAAACTGGGGGGTATCTGTCACTAACTAAACTGGGGGGCTCCTGTCGCTACCTAAACTTGGGGGTCCTGTCACTACCTAAGCTGGGAGGCTCCTGGTGCTACCTAAACTAGGGTGCACCTGTCACTACCTAAACTATCCAGGCCAGCCCAGCATCACCACCAGCTCACCAGCCCAGAATCACTGTCAAAAAGGCCACAGCATCACCACCAACAGTCAGGCCAACATTTACTTCAACCAGCCAAGTACAGCCCAGCATCACCGCCAGGCCGGCCACAGCATCACCGCCAGGCCTTTCAGCCCACACATCATCCCCAATCCAGCCAAAAACAGTATTGCCTGGCACAGCAGCCAGTAGAGGAGAATTCAGAAGCCAGGTGAGAGGTGTCTACCATATTAAGTGGGCATTCTGCCTATTTATGTGAAATGCTGTTTATTTATGTGCCTCATGACTGCTGAATTTGTCTTGTTGGGGGCCTCATGGTTACTGAATTTGTCTTGTTGGGGGCCTCATGGTTACTGAATGTCTTGTTGGGGGCCTCATGATTGCTGAATTTGTCTTGTTGGGGGCCTCAAGATTGCTGAATTTGTCATGTTGTCATATTTGTCATATCTAACCTATGCTGAGGGAAACTATTCTGGCTACCTATATTAGCCCACTGCCTTACTGTTACAGTTACATTACAATTACCCCCCACCCATGTGATGTCATGTCCACACCCATTTTTTTTGTCGCTGCGCGCTTTGCTTTTTTGGGGGGGGGGGGGGTGTTGGTAAATTATCCGCACCGGGTGTCAAACACCCTAGCTACGCCACTGGAGGGGGGCACAGCTTGGAAGGGGGGGAATTGGGCACAGAGCGGCGGGGAGGGGGGGAAGCGTCCCCCCCTCCCTCACCTAGGGCCCCCCCCTTCCGCGCACCCCCCTCCTCCAGAAGTGCAGCCAGCAGCGAGCGGAGAATAGCTACAGAGATGATGCTATCTCCGCTCCGAGTCCGCATGCCGCTGCCCTGCTGGTCTCTGACTGTAGTGTGTGACGCTGTCCAATCACGTTCTCGCAGTACTTCCTGCTAGAGCGTGATTGGACAGCGTCACTACAGGAGACAGAGACCAGCAGGGCAGCAGCGGCATGCGGAGCGGAGCGGAGATAGCATCATCTGAAGCTGGTAAGCTATACTCCGCTCGCTGCTGGCTGCACTTCTCGAGGAGGGGGGTGCGCGGAAGGGGGGGCCCTAGGTGAGGGAGGGGGGGAGGCTTCCCCGCTGATCTGTGCCCTCTGCCCCCCCTTCCAAGCTGGGGGGGACTTGCATTGTGTGGGGGTATCTCTGCCACCAACCTGATTGCATTGTGTGGGGGTATCTGCAGCCAACCTGATTGCATTGTGTGGGGGTATCTGCAGCCAAACTGATTGCATTTTGTGGGGGTATCTGCAGCCAAACTGATTGCATTTTGTGGGGGTATCTGCCATCAACCTGATTGCATTTTGTGGGGGTATCTGCCGTTAACCTGATTGCATTGTGTGGGGGTATCTGCCGTCAACCTGATTGCATTTTGTGGGGGTATCTGCCGTCAACCTGATTGCATTTTGTGGGGGTATCTGCCACCAACCTGATTGCATTGTGTGGGGGTATCTGCCGTCAACCTGATTGCATTTTGTGGGGGTATCTGCTGCCATTTGACTACTTGATGAATTATCATGAGGCATGTAACTACTTGAATATACAATGTATCTGGTCGGACCTAATCTCTGTGAATAACGCCGCTACTTATTTTGTGTTTTGTATTTTTTTTTTTAAGTCTGCCCATGACTCATCATGACCACGCCGATGTTCCAGTGCGTGGTGACACCCATTTAGTTTCGCATTTAGACATATCCCTATTGGAGACTGTCCTCAGAATTGCTCACAATCTATTCCCTACCATAAAGTCATGCAAAATTTCTAGAGTACATGTGTATGTGAGCCCAAAATGGGGGGGGGGGGGGGGGGGGGGAGGGAGGAGGAGGAGAGGGGGGTGGGCCCCTGGCTGAAACTTCCTCGGTGGGCCCTTGGTGTCCCAGTCCGACCCTGTAAATCATCATTCAGAATAAATAGCTTTTCTAATCAAGCAGATGTTCGCTGCAATATTTAGCACCATTTGACGTTGCACTCACTCCCCCTAATGGACAACAGGGAATATTGCAACAAGGTGAATTGCAACATGTAGGATCCAAAAGTTCAGTAGAATCTTGCAGTAGGCTTTCACTGCAGCTTTATATTTGTTTGTGCGTCTACTGTTTCATCCATAAGTTTTTGTATTGTTAGGATTAAATTAATAAAACATATGAATATCCCCAGATGGGATAATAAAAATATCTCTAAAATGTATAATAGTGGATAAAATTCATGTGACGTCAAACCTCAAAAGAACACTGAAATAACCAGGCAGTTCAGCCTCCCGACTGCTGGCCATGAGCGCCATCAGGGCCGGTTGTCTCATGAAACAAGGTGAAACATTTGCATCAGGCGCAGAGATTACAGGGGCAGCCTTTTTGTACTGTGTGTACCTTCCTGAGGATGAATGGTGTGGCTTAGGGTGAGCAGTTTGTTTGTCACCGACTTACAGCCAGCCAGTGTGCTATTGTGTTGAGCTGCAGCATGTCATGTGAGAACATTAAATGAAGCCGAGTAAATTGACTGGTGCTGTGCGATCATTCCAAATCGGAAGGGGAGGGGCGCATCCTCACAAGTTTGCCTTAGGCAGCAAAAAGTCGAGAACCAACCCTGGCACCATTCAGGGGCAAATTGCATTTGTAAGGCCTCTTCTTCACAGACAGCTGAGCTGCTCGTTTGTCAAGCAGTTCAGCCACACTGCTGCCGGTCACAAGCACCATTTGGCTGCTGTCGCAAGCACCATTCCATTGCAATTACATGCAGCAAAATGACAGCGTTGGATAATACTGGGTGTTACGGGGCAACAACAAAAAAATTCATGTCGTGTCTGAGCATGTAGAGGGAGGAGGGGTTTAATGAGCTGGGCACCTGTCCACTGCCTGTGCCAAGTGCTAGCAAGATCCCATCCGGTGGATGGGAGCAGCTGACAGGCAATGAATTCACCACCATCAGCTGCCTATGGAAAAGAGGCCTTAAAGGATACCACAACTGACATGTGGCATAATGAGATAGACATGGGTATGTACAGTGCCTAGCACACAAATAACTATGCTGTGTTCCTTTTTTTCTTTCTCTGCCTGAAAGAGGTAAATATCAGGTATGTAAGTGGCTGACTCAGTCCTGACTCAGACAGGAAGTGACTACAGTGTGACCCTCACTGATAAGAATTTCCCCCTTTTTTATCTCTTTCTTGCTCTCAGAAGCCATTTTCTTCTAGGAAAGTGTTTCATAGTTGGAATTTCTTATCAGTGAAGGTCACACTGTAGTCACTTCCTGTCTGAGTCAGGACTGAGTCAGCCACTTACATACCTGATATTTACCTCTTTCAGGCAGAGAAAGAAAAAAAGGAACACAGCATAGTTATTTGTGTGCTAGGCACTGTACATACCCATGTCTATCTCATTATGCCACATGTCAGTTGTGGTATCCTTTAAGCTGGCCACTAACGGTCCAATTTCTAGTGAAAAATCGTTTGAGCGATCAGAAATTCTGATCGGACGAAAAATCGTTCACTACACCATCAACTAACCAACCATTGCTTCCTATCTATCACGACCACCAAGAAAATCCAAATTTTCGCTTCAACGAAAATTAATTCGGGCGACATTTTTTTCACTCGTTCATAATCGATTGTGTCCACCAATGGAGATTATTTACAACCAATCCGATCAGAATTTCTGATCGCTCGAACGATTTTTCACTAGAAATTGGACCGTTAGTGGCCAGCTTTAGAGTGACCTAATCCAATTAGATGTCACTCATTGTTGCTATAAATCCCAACAGCATGTACTGGGGGTTGGTTCACAACAGGTCCTCTGCCAGACCATTTTCCAGATCAAATGTCAGCGAACTAAAGCACATGTAGAATGGGCTCATGCTTTCCTGCAGGCCTGTTCACAAAGTCCATTTTCATCTGATATGGGCTTGTGAATTGTGCTAAGTTCCCAAACTTCACAATATTAACAGACAGTGGCGCGCACCTAGGGAATATGACACCCAATGCGGATTATTTGGAGGCACACCCCCCCCCCCCCCCCCCCCCCCATCCCCACCTCAAACAACCAAATTTTAGTGATGGGAGGGTAGACTGGTTGGGGCGCAGAGCGTGTCGCTGCAAATTTTGAGGGAAAAGGAGTCATCAGTATGTGGACGGAGCTAACCGATATGAAACTCTGTACTCTATACAGTGCTGCAGAAGATGTCAGAGCTACATAAATACACAATTATAATATGGTAGGACATTAGACTATGACTATGGCACGATTAGATTGTGAGCTCCTCTCAGGACACTTACAAAACGGGGACATACAAAAGAGGGGCATGCATAGGAGGAGGGGGGGGGGGGGGATAAAGAGGTAGAGGTACAAGATAGAGAACCTGGTGGGCGAGGAGAAATGATAGGACTTCCCACCAGGACTGCAGACATCACCAGTGCTGTTTGGCAGAGACATGCTGTTAAAAGAAGCCACTGAAATCCAGGGCCGTATTTGTATTTTTTACTGCCCAAGGCAAACTATACCATCTGTATGGTTGCTATCTTTGTGTGCCCCAATGAGAATTCTCCTTACTTTCCATCATTGGTGTCACAGGACCAGATTTATCAAGAGTGTCTGAGACAATATTGGTAGGTTTTTAGAAATCCATGCAGAACTGTCTCAGGCATCTTAAGAAATCATTACAGTGCAGATTCCTTCTAAGACTGTTGTATAATAGGAGGAGTTAGGAAGGTCTCTCAGACAGTGCAGCGTGTGAGGGGAATTGCTGTTGCTGAGGTAACCAACACACCTGCTATATTGATACCGGTAGCAGCAGGCTCTGAGGAGGAATTCAGCAGAGGGGAGGAGCACATCACAAATCATGCCTAGCCTGCACTCTGTAAGCATGTCTAGAATGCAGATCTACATCTGTAGAACTGCTATCGAGCACTTCTTAATCTGTGCCAGTTTAGGGATAGATTTGCACTTTTCTTAACTGTAGTGCAGCTCTAGAAATTCATGCTATATTGCCACTATTACCTAGGATTTAAGAAGGTTCTTATTATCATGTAGAACTGTTCTCCCTGCTGGTTAGAACAGATTAAGAAGAAAAAACTGTTGGTAATGCATTGATAAATCTCCCCCACAGACAATAGCTATTTTAGTAATACGTGTATAGATTAGAAGTTATGTTTTGAACTTTTATGTTATGTTAAAAGAGATAAGATTACCTGCAATCAAGCTAATCTAAATTGCCTGGAGCTTGCTTCTCTGCTCACTACAGAAGTTGGCTGTCAGCGTAGATTTCAATTAGCTCGGTCCTTAAGTAGTTAAAATATCATATGCATGTAGTTCCCCTTCCTCATATGACTGTAATGCATAATGTGGGGGGAGTCACCATCAAGAAAGAAAAGGTACAGCAGGCTGACCCTGTAGTGGCAAGGTGAACAAGTAAGATGCCACAGCTTTGTTCTATAGCCATCTTTTTAGATTGTAAGCCTTTAGCAGGGTCTCCCCTCTCCCCCTTAGTGTGTCCTTTTTGATCTTGCAACCCCAGCTATGACGCCCTTCCCAGGGACTAAGGCCCAGTGCACACCGAGCGGTTTTTGGAGCGATCCGCCGGCCGCATCCGCCTACAAAAACGCTTGTCTAATGTATTGCAATGGGATGATGCACACCGGCGGTTTGCGGTTTTTGCCAAGCCGCAAATGCGCCTCCTGCTGCGCGTTTGCGGATTTCGGAAGCGTTTCGTCCTTATTGTAAAGTATAGGAAAAACGCAAACCGCTCTGAAAAACGCTAAAACTTCAGAGCGGTTTGCCAGGCATTTTTGTTACAGTAGCTGTTCAGTAACAGCTTTTACTGTAACAATATGTGTAATCTGCTACACAAAAACGCACCCAAAACCGCTAGGTATGTTTAGAAAACCTCTCTAAACATACCTAGAATCGCTCTGAAATCAGCTCCCAAAACCGCTAGCGTATTGCGGATCTGCTAGCGGTTTTGGTGTGCACTGGGCCTAACTCGGACTTGAATTGCTGGGTCTCTGTAAAATCACATGATCATACATCTTATACCCTGTTTCAGGGCCGAGGCAGAGGCGAGAGAGGCTCCAGCCTCAGGGCACAGTGTAGGAGGGAGCGCACAACTCACACAGCTATCATTCCCCTATTGTGTTTGAAGTCGAGAGAAATAAGAAAAGGGGATATATGGCATTGACTGCAAGCCAGATAACTAGAGATTAATAATATTTTTTTTTATTTTTAACCACATAACACCAAGGATTTGCATAGAAATGGGCACTGCGTGTCTGCCCAGAGCTGCAGCTTTTGGTACATACATATTAGTAAAGCAGGTGGTTTTGGTGCCCGGCGCAGCGGCATAGATCCTAACTTGGGTGCCACCATAGCATTAGTGCCCTAGTTCGCGACCCGTGCATGGGTAATTTGCGGTTCTGGCGATCGCGAGATTACAAATTACTTCTCCCTCTGAGTTGTTATGGCTCAGAGGGGGAATAGTATGTTAAGCCGCCAGGAATTTGAGCGCCTGCAGGGTGTGCCATCATTCGGCTCACACTGCACACCTAAATTACCGGCGGTGCACGTATTCAAACAGCTGGTCTGTATTTCCCCCACAGAAAAGATTACTGCCAGATAGAAACGCAGCTAATTTGTCACAAAACAAACAGCTGATGTATTGTATGGACTGCAACTCTGTGCACACCAGTAGATTGCACACCAGGACACTTGCCCACGGCCTTTGGGCAACTTTACTAAGCCTATTCGGTTGGTGGCATAGATAGTGTTTACCGATGGATGTTCGCACCCTCAGGTAACACTGAGCTGCCATCCATGGAATACGGTATATCAGCTATTCATTTTGTGACAATCAGCTGCTATCCTAAAGGCCCATATCCACAGAACGACAGCATCAGTGGTAACAAGTGGCAAATGACGGATTGTTCTGATTTCGATAGGTGTGTACAGAGGCACAGCGATGGTTGCTAAATGTTGGATCATTAGCAATGCCTGACACACGATCACATTGTTCTCGCTGCGCCCCATACATCAGAAACTGATCCACGGGTTTGCACCCCCCACCTTCCCAATAGCAGAGGCCAGTGACGTGACAGTGTTGTGGCTGCTCTGTTGCCCGGCAGGATGTATATGTACAGCACTGTAGATGCACTGTTGCCCAGTAGGGATCGGTATTCGATCCCTTGGGCGATAGAGTTTGGCTACATATCCCATATCCCACATGGGTATGTAGCTTAAGGGCTCATTTCCATGGGCAGTTGAGCCATGTGCTCAGCAAGCAGTTGCCAGGCAGCAGCAAGCAGTTGTGAGAGTTTAAAAGGCTGTTCACTGCCTATGAACCACTCGTGGAAATTAGGCCGTCTAGTGTCAACTAGACGTTTCTGGGGAGAAATACAGAGCGGCCATAGGTAGACAGCCTAATATGTAAGTATCCAGCTTTGAATAGGTACAGATGCAGATGACCAATAAGAGCTCATTTCCACGGGCAGTTGAACTATGTGCTCAGCAAGCAGTTGTGAGAGTATGAGAGGCTTTTCACTGCCTATCAACTGCTTGTGGACAAGGGGCCTTAGGCCTCTTTTCCACGGACTGTTGATAGTCAGTGAAATGCCTCTCAAAGGCCTCTTTTCCATGGACTGTTGAACTGTGTGCTCAGCAAGCAGTTGCCAGGCTGCAGTGAGCAGTTATCAGGCAGCAGTGAGCAGTTACCAGGCAGCAGCAAGCAGTTGTGTGAGTTTGAGAGGCATTTCATTGCCTATCAACAGTCCGTGGAAAAGAGGCCAAACTCTCACAACTACTTGCTGCTGCCTGGTAACTGCTCACTGCTGCCTAATAACTGCTCACTGCAGCCTGGCAACTGCTTGCTGAGCACACAGTTCAACGGCCCATGGAAAAGACGCCTAAAGGTTCGTACACACGCCGTATTAAAGGCAACGACGGGTCCGTCGTCACCTCCCGCTGGGCAGGTTTTCAGCAGACAGTACAGCGTGTGTACAGTCTGTTGGCGGACTGATAAGGCTGTTTCTGAACGATCCGCCGTGGAAAAGAGGCCTTATTCAGGCAGTTCATAGGTAGTGAAATGCCTCTTAAAGAGAAACTCCGACCAAGAATTGAACTTTATCCCAATCAGTAGCTGATACCCCCTTTTACATGAGAAATCTATTCCTTTTCACAACCAAACCATCAGGGGGCGCTGTATGACTGATATTGTGGTGAAACCCCTCGCACAAGAAACCCTGAGGCAGGGAACACACTTGACTTTCTGTTTTCCGCGCGCGTTTTTCTGCATACTTTTTCTGCACACCAAGTGTGTTTCCATGCTGGAAAACGCGCGCGTTTTTTTACAGTAGCTGATATAATTGATAGAGAAAACTGCCAAAATGTGCTGAGTCATCATGCAGAATGTCATTTTTTTTTCTGCGTGCGAACAGCACAGTAAGTGTGAACTAGCCCATTGATTAACATGAGTTCTCAGTTTTTCTGTGCAGAAAACGTGCACGAAAACAGTCAAGTGTGTTTCCTGCCTGTGGACTGTGGTACTCCTGGCAGTTTCCTGTCTGTGAACCTTGTTGCATTGTGGGAAATAGCTGTTTACAGCTGTTTCCAACTGCCAAAAAAGCATGCAGCAGCTACATCACCTGCCAACAGTAAAAATGTCACCATGTAATAAATGTCAGAATGTAAATCAGGGATTTAAAAGATTTTACAATGGGCAAACAATGGCTAAATCATTTATACATAATTATTGTAAAAATGAAGCACTTTTTTTATTACATTATTTTCACTGCAGTTCCTCTTTAAACTCTCACAACTGCTTGCTGCTGCTGCCTGGTAACTGCTCCCTGCTGCCTGGTAACTGCTTGTTGAGCATACAGTTCAACTGCCTGAGGAAAAGAGGCCTAAGGCCTCTTTCACATTGGGACGTTGCGTTTGATGCAACGTTAAAGTCGCACAACGTGCCCCTAACGCAGTGCATGTAGGTTATGAAATTAGATGTTATTTTGCACTGCGTTATGTTTCTCTTGGTGCGCCATTTTCGTCACATACTGATGGAACGAAAACGGCGCATGCGTTACATTTTTTTAACAAAAAAAACACCTTACTCAGCATGTGCAACATACATAATGCAGCAAATGTATTGCTAAACGCACAGCATGCAGCACTGTCTAAATATTGCTACACATTACACACAACGCAACGTGTGCACTGTGAATGTCGCACAGACTTTGTATTGCTGTGCGTTAGTCTGCGTTATAAAATTTTCTAACGTAAAAGAGGCCTAACGGTAGGAACACACTAGGCAGAATCGCATCTGCGTTTTCCACTGCGTGCTATGGAAAACTCAGATGCGATTCTGCCTAGTGTGTTCCTAACCTCAGGCTGAGTGCATACATAGCAGAAACGCTAGCGTAGCTGGAAACGCTGCATTTTTGGCGCTAATGGAAGTCTATGGGCCACAGGAGAAAACTCGTATAAAAAATGCATATGCGTTTTACAATATGTGTTTCGCAAAACGCTGGTTCTGTTGCATACTATACAGGATGGCTGCCAAAATGCACATAATAAAAGTCAATGGGAACGCAATGGTATGCGGTTCTCATGCATTTTCCATGCGTTTTTAACTTTTTATATGCGTTTTGCTTACAAAATTGTTTAGTGATGCATTTTCACTTCCTCTTGTCTTCCTAGTGATCTGCATAAAACGCAATTGGAAAACGCATATGCGTTTTGTATTAGCGAACCTGCAAATTCATTAAAATGCACGCAAAACACATTGCAAATGCACCAAAAATGCAGTAATAACGCATACAACATTAACGTTAACGTTTAATTAACGTTAACATAAAACTTGACATAAAATGCAGCCTTTCACACTATGTCATACTGTATGTGAACCCAGCCTCAAGCAAACTGTATTCAAGCTCAAAAAAAGCACTTCCTGCTAATTTTGATTTACTGCCCAGGTTCAAGCTACATACAAGCTGTCTTATTAGCATGTCATTAACCATCCCTACTATACTATTCACTAATCGATAGGGATGGTCAATGAGATGCACATTTTTGCAGCTTTAAAATGTACTTATCGAATTCTGCCTTGGAAGAATGAGGCCTGTTTTCCACGGGCAGTTAAACGGTGTGCTCAGCAAGCAGTTACCAGGCAGCAGCAAGCAGTTGTGAGAGTTTAAGGTCTCTTTTCCACTGACTGTTGATAGGCAGTGAAATGCCTCTCAAACTCTCTCACAACTGCTTGTTGCTGCCTGGTAACTGCTTGCTGAGCACATTTCAACAGTCCGTGGAAAAGAGACCTAAGAGGCATTTCACTGCATATCAATTGCCCGTGGAAAAGAGGCCTAAAGCTGAATTAATTTCCAATCCAAAATTTACATAAACCTGCATCAACTCAGAATTATTTGCATCTCATTGATAGGGATGATCAATGATCTTTTTTAATTATTTTATATAATTTATTTTATTGAATTTTTCCAAATTTGCTTCTGTCAAAGCAAAAAACAAAAAGGTGAATAATAGGGATGATCAATGAGTAGGGATGATCAATGATATGCCATTTTTCCTGAGTTTGCAAATGCAAATGTATGTACCTTTTTATGCAAAGATATGCAGTTTGAAACTGGACCAATCAATTTAAAACCAGGTTTAACCTCCTTGGCAGTATGGACGAGCTCAGCTCGTCTATGACTGCTGGAGGGCGCCGCTCATGCCCCGCTGGGCCAATTTTCATAATTAATTTTTTTTAAACACGTGCTTGCTGCGAGTTGTGGACGATCGACGCTGCTCACCACCGATGCGCCACTACCCGCCGCCCCCCAAGTCCCCTGCGCAGCCTGGCCAATCAGTGCCAGGCAGCGCTGAGGGTTGGATCGGGACTCCATCTGACATCACAATCTCGATGACGTCATCGCGATCGTCGTCATGGGGACGGGGGAAGCCCTAAAGGAAATCCCGTTCAGAACAGGATTTCCTTACGTGGGTACGGCGATCGAGCGGTACGGGCGGACGCCGCAGGAAGGGGGGCATCATGTAGCTAACACTAGCTACATGATTTAAAAAAATATATATATATAAAAAAAATATGCTGCGCCGCCACCCTGGCGCAATAAATAGAATGCCAGGGTGGTTAAGTTGATTGGCCCATTTTTTAAGTTGCATATATTTGCATAAACCCAGAAAAAAATGCATATCATTGATCATCCCTATTATTCACCTCCATTAATTTTTTTTTTTTTTTTTTGCTTTGACAGAAAAGTAACTATACTTGATAAAAGGGATACAAGCAATGCCAGCCCTCCCTACTTCACCCACCAGAGGTTTCCTTTAGGCTTCTTTTCCACGGACTGTTGAGCTGTGTGCTCAGCAAGCAGTTGTGAGAGTTTCAGAGGCATTTCACTGCCTATCAACTGCCCGTGGAAAAGAGGCCTAATGCCTCTTTTCCACGGACCATTGAGCTGTGTGCTCAGCAAACAGTTACCAGGCAGCAGTGAGCAGTTGTGAGAGTTTGAGAGGCATTTCACTGCCTATCAACTGCCCATGGAAAAGAGGCCTTAGGCCTCCTTTCCACGAACTGTTGAGCTGTGTGCAGAAGTAAGCAGTTGTCATGCAGCAACAAGCTGTTACTAGGCAGCAGTGAGCATTTGAGAGAGTTTGAAAGGCATTTCACTGCCTATCAGCGGTCCGTGGAAAGGAGGCCTTAAAATTGCACAGGGTTCCTGATTAATGAGATTCAGTCAATGCTAGACCTGAAATTAATCAGCCGCAGGTGTTGTCTAATCCTGTGGCAGGTTTTAAAGGAACTGAGAGGAAATGCTGTGTAATTTTGTCCTCCTAGAAGTGCTAAGCAGGAAGTTAGCTGTGTGTAAGCTAAATGGAGCGCAAATACCGTTGGCGGAGATTCCGTACAGGGACAGCACAGGTTGGAAGAGATTCATGTGGCAGCAGTCTGTGAAGATTTAGGGGTACTTATCCGTTAGCCGGGTGCATCCTCTAGGTGGCGACAAAACTCCACCCGAGTTACATCTTTCCCTACTATCCATGTCGGCCTGGAGGGGGAATAGTAATTAGCGCCACCTGCCGGATGCGCCCGGCTAACGGATAAGTACCGATTTAGGGCCCGTTTCCACTAGTGCGACGCGATTTCGCCGGCATTCCGACGCTTGTAAAAACGCATGCGGGTGCGTTTCCGCATGCGTTTTACCCGCGATTTTGCGTGCGATTTCGCATGGCAGGGTGCCATGCGAAATTAACCATGACACTGCCAGGGCCAAATAACATTGGGAAGGGTGCGAAATCGCACGCGAAATCGCGGGTAAAAACGCATGTACCAAACACATGCGTTTTTACTATTAAATACATTAGTGGCGATTCGCACGGATTCCCGACGCAGGCGAAAACTGTGGGTCCCGCCGTGCAGATTTGGCCCGCCGCCAAATCGCTCCCGCACGCCGCACAGGTGGAAACAGCCCCATCCACTAACATTAACTATGCGAATCCGCATGCAGTGCCCGCATGCGGATTCGCCCTAGTGGAAACGAGCCCTTAACATTTCCAAGATAAGCAAATCTCATAGCCTATACTTGCTTGTTCATGGCCACATGCCTAAATGCAAAATATTTTGCTAACAGTTTTGTGGGAAATGCTTACAGCTTTAGTTAGTAGCTGGAAAACGGAAGCTAACAACTGGGTTATGTTCATAGTGCGTCGGTTAAAATAATTTAGCAGTGTGGTGCAATGGAATCTGTTGGTGTAACACTCATGGTTGCATAATTTGTATGTACTTCATGACAGGGGCATAACTAGACTAAAAATGGTCCCCCCTGCAAAAATGATAGCATGGGGCCCACTTTGTCCCTTAACTAAACAGGATTGGAAGCAGACGAATGGAAGCAAAGTGCTCTGCTGTGAAGCAGCCTCTGGAAGCATGAAAAAATTACACACGCTCCTGCACAGGGTTTTTGTGAGTGAATGGGGAGGTTTGTTTGCTAACTGGCTGCATTGGGGTTCGGTAGTGGAAGGGATGAGGAGGGGCCCCCAAAGCCTCTGGGCCCCCTGCGATGGCAGGGTTGATTGCTACGCCCATGCTGGCTGGCTGTCCAGCTGTTACTTCTCCCTAACTTCCCTTGCCAATTGTAGGTAGCAACAGCGCGTACATTTGAATACGGCGCTGGTAGACTTGGGCGCAGGATCCAGCTGTTAAATGGCTGGTCCTGCTTCTGCACAAGTCCGGGGCGTTTTAATTACTATTCCCCCTCCAGGCCGACATGGATAGTGGGGGAATGAAATAATTCGGCTTCCAGCGATTGCTGGAGGCCGAATTATTGTGTTTTTTAAACAACTTCGGCTCCGTCTTCTGACGGAGCCGACCTTCCTCACTGAGCGCCGCTATAGACTGATTCCTATTACAGTCTGTGGCGGCGCTGGCTGCGCCCAAAGCTAGCAGCGCTGAAAAGCACTGCTCCGGCAACAGCTGCCCCTTAGTATTAGGTAGCCAGAGGTACCCTCATTATTAAGCAGCTAGTGGTGCCCCCAACTGAAGAAAGAGATCTTTACTGGAATGCTGAAAGCAACCTCTAATTATGCTGTTGTTGGGACTCTGCACATGGAAGGAGGGAGGCACTAGGGGAGGTGTAGTGAGCCGCCTTTCCATCATCCGGCGCCTGTAGGCTTGTGCTTACTATGCCTTTTGGTAAATCCTGCCCACGCATGAGTAATACGGAGCTGTTCATCTTCCGAAGTACTCAGAGACCTGAGAACTTCCACGGCTTTTCGAGTTAAGTGGCAGTAAAGCAGTATGTGATGCAACTTCTAGTGCGACTTTCCCATTCTGTTTCCCCTGCTGTCACAGGGAACGCAACTCCCACTATGAACCTAGCCTTGAAATTTTGTGTAAGGTCTCCTTCACACAGGAGGCTGAAGGCTGTGAATTCCCTTCCTGTCAGCAGGGGCGTAACAATAGACCCTGCAAGGGATGCATCGGCAGTGGGGCCAGGAGCTGCAGTGAAGCCCTGCGGGAGTAGTTTCTTTTCCCTGTCCTGAGACTAAGGCCACAGAGATACAAAAAAAAAAAACTTTCTGCACAATTGTTCTGACTTCATCTGCTTAGCCACTGATGAGGAATCCTGCAAAGTTTTGTAGAGAAAGACTTATAAACAGTTCTGATTAAGTGTGCAGCAGGGTCTTGTGTACAGTGCTGCTCCACCCCTACCCCAGCCTCTCTACCCCTCCCCAAATGATGTGTACTGTAGTGATGTTTAAGAGTATGGACATGGAGAGAAAGCTTTTTGCTCTCTGCACAATTGTTCTAATGACTGTCTGCTCAGCCACTAATAACGAATCTTACAAAGTTTTGTAGACCGTCCCTATTCAGTGTACAGCAGGCTCTTGTGTACAGTGCCATGCCCCCAGCCTAAATCTGCATGGGGATAACACATTCAAGTGTGCACTAGCCAATTGATTAAGGGTGCATACACACATCAGACCATAGTCTTTGGAAAATGAAAGATCACAGACCAATTTTACCCCCTTCCATGTAGTATGAGAGCCATACTTACACAGTGTATTCTATTGAGCTGAACTCCCCATCAGATAGAAATCTTTGCAAGATGCTGTACACATTCAAAAGATCAGTATCTGCAAAAGATCTGTTCCTGCAAAAGATCCGTTCCTGCAAAATGCATTCATAGTCTATGATATCTGCAGATCCTCATACACACCTTGTTTAACAGACATTCATCTGCAGATCAGATCCACCAGGATGGATCTTCAGATCTGCAGATGATTGTCTGATATGCAGATGAATGTCTGTTAAACAAAGTGTGTATGAGGAGCTGCAGATATCATAGACTATGAATGCATTTTGCAGGAACAGATCTTTTGCAGGAACAGATCTTTTGCAGGAACAGATCTTTTGCAGGAACAGATCTTTTGCAGGAACAGATCTTTTGCATGTGTACATTATCTTTGTGTGCAGCATCTTGCATAGATTTGTCTGATGGGGAGTTCAGCTCCATAGAAAAGACTGTGAAGGTATGGCTCTCATACTACATGGAAGGGGGTAAAATTGGTCTGTGATCTTTCATTTTCCAAAGACTATGGTCTGATGTGTGTATGCACCTTAACATTGGTTCTCAGTTTACCTGTGCAGAAAGCAAGGGGGGAGGGGGCCCACATCAAGTTTTTTTGCAGGGGGGCCCAGTGATTTCTCGTTACGCCCCTGTAGAGGCGGCCTTAGAGTACGCTGGGCCTGGGTCCAGTGTCATATGCGGGGTCTAGAGCCATAAGTGTAGGCCATATACTGTACCACCACATGGGCTTGTCCACCGCTAATGCAGTATGCCTTATTTCACAACTTGTTAAGCCACTAAGTCAACCAATATAGGAACAATTACAATACATAATGTGATCGGCCAGTGGTACTACTATTTGCCATTTTATTAAATTACATATTGTAATTATTCTTATATTGCTAAAATGGCCTTTAACCAACTGATGGGTTCTAGGCTGGCCTGGGATGGGTGCTAGGCTGAATGGGAAGTCCAAAGTTTGTATTTTTATCCAGACACGCTCCCCAGCCAGCCTAGCGCCCATCCCCAGCTCCTCAACCAGCCTTGAATGTACCCATTCCCAACTCCTCAACCAGCTTAGAACCCATTCCTTGCTTCCCAACCAGCCTAGCACCCATCCCCAGATAGCCAGCCTAGCACCCATCCCCAGCTAGCGGAGTACCCATCTGCAGCTCTTCAGCCAACTTAGAACCCATCCCTTGCTCCCCAGCCAGCCTAGCAACAATCTCCAGCTCTCCAAGGCAGTCTAGCACCCATCTCCAGCTCCCCAGCTGGCCTAGCACCCATCCACAGTTTCCCATCCAGCCTAACACCCATCCTTAGCCAACACACTCCAAGCTCCCCAGTCAGCCTCTACCTATCCCTAGCTCCCCTTCAAACCTAGCACCAATCCCCAGCCAGTCTGGAGGCTGCAGCATAAGCCCCCTCAAGCTCCTGTCCATGCTTCACTGACCTAAATGCTCCTGAGGCTCTTGCACGTTACCTTAATCTGACATTTTGCAAGCTTCATGTCAGTGCAGAAATTCATTACAAAAATGTAAACTGCATAGTACAGTAAAGCCTGAAGACAAAGCCTAAGCAATAAAAGGGAGGTTGTTGCAAAACGTAAAGGTGCATAAAACAAAATGGGAAGTATTTGTAAATGACACACTGCTCAGAACACAAACAGCTAGACTTCTGTAGACCTTTCCTTCACCACCACCAAAATGAGCATGGTATGCCGGGCATGCCATAGCACTTGCCAGCACTCCGCATGGGCCAAGAGAAGCAGTCTGTCCCACAGTCACATTTGAGCATGACTATGGCTGTGCTCAGATGAGCAGGACCGAACTTCTGGGAAGGCCAGAAGGCCACGGCCTAGGGCGATAAATAAGATGAGGGCGGCATGACTTGGAGAGAGAAGAGGTCATATGTCAAAGTCAATCATCTCTTCTGGTCCCGCAGCCAGCCAGCGCCCTGCTCTGCACTAATAGCTGAACTCTAGAGTTCCCCAATCCCTGCTTCTCTCTCACATTTCCTGGTGTGTTATAACAATCAGGATCAATCATAACTGTCACATGATAATCCATTCCTTTGTATGATGGACATACAGATGATGTGAGAAATACCAGAGATTTACATTACAAAGCAGATAGAACTAAGTTCCGCTGAGTTTTAATGCAGGCATTCACAAACATCAGTGAGCTCTGCTAGTTTCTTCATCTCTTTTACAGCTTTGACACTGACCCCAGCAGTTGGCGGTGTCCTCTCTCCTTTCAAAGCGGGGTGACGCCCGCAGAGCTAGCGGGATTGTCCTGAGGGGAACCGACCTTACCCTGCTGCCTACACCTGATGCATGTTCCCTGGGGATAAGTATCTTCTTTTTCCCAGAACGTCATTTCGGACAGCACCCCTGGATGAGACTTGTCTCCCTCCCCACTGTGGACAGGAAACTGTTAAAAGAAGAATTTGCATAAGCAATAGGCAGCCACATATAAGATACTACACCTGCCACAGTACCTCAGTTTAGTTTCCTGTCCCGGACGGGATGCATGGGAGAGGTCTCCAGGAGTGCCATCCATGTCAGGCGGCAGGGGCAGCGTTTTCCAGGGCTCCAAGCGGCACTGTTCAGTGAACAGTCGGAGCCCTGCAGCGTGGAGGAGGCTTCTCCATTGGAGGCAGCAACTTTATGCGCGCAGGTGCGTGCATTGGAGAGAGTTCACTTCCGGTTGAACCGGAGGTAGTCACGCGCTGGCGTCCCGCGTGATCTGAAGTCTGAGCCGGGCGGCAGGGGCCGCGGCGGTGATTAGGAATCGGCATACAGCTGATTCCTTAAGGTAAGAAGCTGATTAAGCATATGTTTAGACGGCGGGGGCCGCATGCATAATTGGATCAGCTGCATCAAATCAGCAGCACAGGTATAAGTTTGTAGAGTCCATGATGCACTCTGGTTTGTGGCTGGGATCATGGAGGACGCCTCTGGGTCAGCTCCTGCACAATCTGCTGAATCTGCCCAGGATCCCTCTCTGGCAAGTAGATGTGATTATGTTTCTTCTGCTTGGCTGGATGTATGTTATGTATAGAGGGATTTGTCTAATGGCTGGCTATCGTTTATTATGTTTTATACCCCAAAAGACATAAGACTGAGAAGGTTGAAAAGTCTGAAAAATCTTCTACTCAGTCCAGTCAGCATGGATTGGCAACTCTGAATGGAAATTGTGCCAGTATTGTACAGAGAAGGTCCACAGCAATAGGAAATTAAAGATTCTGCTATTGCTTCTACCGCCTCAGCTGCTTCAGATGGGCCTGGGACTAGTACTGCTATGGCTTATCTACCTGTTATAGCTAATCCATCATCTCCTATGTTGTCTGCACCTCTAACTATGCCTCCTGCTTCCAAGAGACATAGGCCTCTATTTATTGAGCATTCCTGCATGCGGTAATGCTCAAAACAGCTGACTTTACCCACCATTTAGTAAAGTGTGCATTCATAAAACCTGTGTCCGCATGAAAATTTATAATTCCTTGCGGGAAATTAACACCTTGTGCGGAGATTATCACAACACAGGTCACTGAAGGTTAATTCATAAAAATTAAAGCAGGCAAATGTGAGCAGAGAAACCCTGGCTGTTTAGAGAGGCCGATAAGCCAGCCATAACAGGCAAGCTAATGGAGAGACAGACCTCCCAGGCAGCTGCAGTGAGAGCAGAACAAACTGCATCCCAGAATACCCAGGCTGTGTTTTTAACCCCTTGGGTAGATGTTTTCAGATAAATTTCACATCAGAAAGCCTGCATGTGTAACATTCTTGAAGTTCTTCTAAGCTGCAGCAATTAAATAGATTGTTTAAAAGAACTAGACAGATTCAGGGCAAGGAGAGGCAATTTAAACAAAAATGCACATGTAAAGGAATGCTGGGGCTGCCTCCTTTATAGTAACTCTCTCTGCACAGAGAAAATGTATCAAACTAGGAGGAAGATTTGAGTAAAACTGACTAAGGGCCTTTTTTTCATTACTCTGCGAGTTACGATTTGATTCTGATCACGAGGTACGTTAAACTAATGGAAACTGCAGCAGCAATTTCCATTAGTGCAATCTGATTGCGATGCGATTTGGACAAAGCACAATCGTCATCCTCCTGCATTGTATGCAATTGAGCTGTACTATAAGTATAGTAGCGCAATCGCATAGTGGAAATTGAAGTGCGATTGGGATCGCAAATGCGGTTGCAATCGCATTTCATAGTAGAAAAGAGCCCTAACCGCAATGTTTTTTCCTGAATTAATGAAAGACTTACTAATAGGTATTAAGTCTGAGCAGAAATCTTTGACACCTTTGGATCAAATGTATGAGAGTTTGGCGGATCCTCATTCTCGGCTTATTCCAGTCCATTCTACTCTTAAGATTAGGATTAAGGAGTGGGATAATCTAGGAAAAGTTTTTTTTTTTTGGCCCAGATCATTATCTGAGGGCCGGTGCACACCAAAAACCGCTAGCAGATCTGCAAAATGCTAGCAGATTTTGAAACGCTTTTTCTTATTTTTCTGTAGCGTTTCAGCTAGCGTTTTGCGGTTTTGTGAAGCGGTTTTGGTGTAGTAGATTTCCTGTATTGTTACAGTAAAGCTGTTACTGAACAGCTACTGTAACAAAAACGCCTGGCAAACCGCTCTGAAGTGCCGTTTTTCAGAGCGGTTTGCGTTTTTCCTATACTTAACATTGAGGCAGAAACGCATGCACAATCCAAAAAATGCCTCACCCAGGCATTTTTCGTTTCTGCAAAATGCCTCCCGCTCTGGTGTGCACCACCCCATTGAGATACATTGACCAAGAAGATCCGCAGCCGCAAGCGGATCTGAAAACGCCCAAAAAGCCGCTCGGTGTGCACCAGCCCTAAATGTTGTTTTTCTCCTGAAGATCAGGGTTTTGGGGAACCCCGCCTAAATTAGATCCATATTTTTCAAGGGTATCAAACAACTGACCTACTTTTTTGAGGATTTCTGGGAAATTTTGAATGATTTCCCTAAAGTTTGGAATGCTTCCAATTATCTAGTGGACGCTTCAGATGATACGGTTAAACTTATGGCCAGAACTACGGCATTAGTTAATTCAGCCAGAAGAGGTGTATGGGTAAAAACTTGGAATGATGACAATTCTTCAAAATCAAGTTATGTGGAGTACCTTGTGAAGGGGGTCTGCTGTTTGAGTCAGTTAGACAACCCTCTAGACAGAACGGCAGACACACATTAAAAAAAAAATAAAAAAAATATTCCTGTTAAAGGAATTCTATCGATTCACATATTTTCAATTGACAAGTGTTGCTAAGTACTGGTGTATACATTTTAGTAGCAACCTCTTTGTTTACTGTTATCAAAATGCTTTCAAACTTTACTGACAAAACTGACTCTGAGCCATGAGGAGAGGGGAAATTCCCCTCACACTTGATCAGATAACTCTGTGTAACTGTGTGTGACAGAGAGAACAGCTGCAGCTTCTGTGTCCTGTTTCGGACTGAAGTGTCTGTAGAGAGCAGAGGAAATGTAACTAATTGTTACAGCTTTTCATACTGTTTTTTGCTTTCAGAGTTTGTTTGATATTTGCTTTCTGTAGTCCGATATGCAACTCTGGCTGTGCATTCAAGTAGACACCCCTTCTGCAATTGATTTGTCCCAATATAGCTAATCCTACCCTCAGTAAATTACAGCTTTTGCCTCTGATATTTAACATGAAAGGTAGGAAAATGTTTACACAGCAACTTAGACATTATTTGTACATTGTCATTTTAGAACACTTGGGTATCGATAGTATTCCTTTAAGAAAGGACCTTTTCAAAGTAAACGGTCCTTTCGTCCCTCCTTCTAAGAATAAGTCAGATCCCTAGTCCTCTAAGGGCAGGAGATGGGCTCTCTACAAGTCACAGAAGCCTAAGGGCCTGTTCAGATTGCACACGTTTCCAGCTGCGTTTTGGAAACGCGTGCAGAAGGCCAACACGCACGACATCAGACAGTGCATAGAGTGCACTGTCTGATGTTCACACTGCATGCGTTCCGGACCTGTGCGGTCCGGGAACGCATGCTGCACGCAGATTTAGCAAAAACGCGCGGCTGTCCCATTCACTTTTCAGTGATGTGATCAGCCACGCAACGCATGCAAACGCGGATGGCGTGCGTTCGTACGCGTTGCGTTCCGCATGCGTGGCCGTCCGCGTTTGTAATGTGAACCGGCCCTAAGTCCAACTTCACTTTTTACCAAGAAGTCAGATAAGCAATGACGCTAGTATTCCAGTGAGATGGAGAATTGCAAATTTCAAAACATGGCAACTACAGTGCACAAAATATTGGTTATTTAGGCTTCTTTCACAGTGGGACGTTACAGGCGCAGGTTAGAGCAGCTTGTAACGCAGCCCAGCTCACAGTAATGAAAAATCAATGGGCTGTTCACAGTGCCCACGTCGTGTTACACTCTAGCGCTGGACGTTTAAAGAAAGTGCATCATGCTGTGCGTTATACACGGTTTTAGCCGCATTAGACTGTTTGCATATGCTCAATAATGTGTGTTTTTTGTTTTTTCTTGCAGGAGAGGAGGGGAGAGTCCGCTGTTGTGGCCAGCCACATGACTAATTAATATGCACTGCAGTGTTAACTTCCTGGAGCGGCCGCTTATTGGCTGGCAGGACCACGTGATGCGGAGTTTTCCGATCACGTGCTCTCCACAGTCTTTTGCCGCATGCGCCGTTTTCGTCCGATAGTAAGCGTCAAAAAGTACGCATCACAGACCCATCAGGAGACGCATAACGTGGCTCTAAATAGCATCCAACTTCAAAGCTCACATGCGTTGCGTTGCGGGCACGTTATGTGACCTTAGCGTCGCATCTAACGCAACGTCTTAGTGGGAAAGAGCCTTTAAGGTGTTTTTTGTTGGAGGGATACAGAATAGAGTTCAGCCAGCCTCCTTTTAAGAGCTTTTGCATTACTCTCCGTTTGCAGGACCAAATAAAGTTTTCAGCCCTACAATCGAAAGTCCTTTCCTTGTTTAGAAAAAAAGGGTAATTCGAGAAGTACCGAAATGTCAGAGGACAGGGATTCTATTGCCCTGTGTTTTGTCTAGTAAAGGAGCTACAGGGAAATTATCAGTTCATACTAAATTTAAAGAGTCTAAACCAGAAGGTAAAATACAGAAAATTCAGGATGGATTTGATCTATTATTCATCTCTTACAGAAGGACGATTTCCTAGCCTTTCTAGACTGAAAAGATGCGTATCTTCAATTACCGATACATCTGACTTCTCAATAATGCTTAAGGTTTGCCATCCAGATGGAGGAAGAGGTAAGAATGTATCAGTTTAATGCTTTGCCCTTCGGATTATCCTCAGCTCCATGGTTGTTTATGAAGGTAATGTCTGGGGTTCTAGCTACACTTAGACAGAGAAAGGTTAACATTTTGGGTTACCTTGATTTTCTGTTTTGGGGGACATCTCCCAATTCGGTAAGAGATCAGATTGTTACGACAATAGTCTTACTACAAGATCTAGGTTGGATCATTAATTGGGAGAAATCTTCCTTAATTAAATCCTACACAGATTATACATTTGTTTGGGCTATTTCATTAGCATATCAGACACAGGGGGAGCAATTCAATTCTATCATGGCTTATTCCACAAGAGGAATTTCGACTTCTTGGGCAGAGAGGGCAGGGGCCTCTATAGATCAGATTTGCAGAGCTGCGACCTGGTCAAGTCACAATAAGTTTGTAAAGCACTATCGCCTTAATGTATCTGCCTCTGCAGGTTTATCCTTCAGAAGGAAAGTTTTGCAAGCTGTGGTCCCACCCTAAGGTTTTAACTCTTGTATATCGTCTCATCCAGGGGTGCTGTCCGAAATGACGTTCTGGGAAAGACCACTTTACTTACGGTAAAGTCTTTTCCAGTAGTCATGAGGACAGCACCCCTGCAACCCGCCCTTATTTGGGTAGGAAAGAGAAATAAGTTTGTGTAAGCATCATTAAATGTCCGTGTCATCTTTTTATTAACTGAGGTACTGTGGCAGGTGTAGTATCTTATATGTGGCTGCCTATTGCTTATGCAAATTCTTCTTTTAACAGTTTCCTGTCCACAGTGGGGAGGGAGACAAGTCTCATCCAGGGGTGCTGTCCTCATGACTACTGGAAAAGACTTTACCGTAAGTAAAGTGGTCTTTTCGCACTCCATTCACTCTCATGCACTTTATTTATAGGCTGCTCCGGTTTACATATTGCAGTTCTGTGTATTACTACTATCACTTAGCACATTTAAGATTATGGTCTGTTGTTGTGTTTTTCCCTATATGTATGCATTTGCTATTTTGCACACTTATTTATACTGAACCCGGGTTCAAGCATTAGTGAGCTCTAAATAGATGCTCACTCTGCTGTTATTGTTGCATATCCTAATATATGTTGAGGATAGTGTATATCCAGCCATCAGGTGTATTTTATTGTTTATACAACATTGTGATTTTTTTTGAAGATCCATATCATCATTATTTATAATTGATATCATTGTTCACTTGCAGCAGTGGGTTGTTTCTTGCCGTTTTTACTTGATTTTAGTTGTATGCGGTTTCTCATTGTGTCCTTTATTTATGTGGAATATTGAATAAAACTATTTTTGCATCTTTAAGTGGTGCTTGTTACTAGGGGCTTTCTTTCCCTCCCTTTTTTTTGCTGACCCCAGCAGTTGTTAATTTACCTAGCCCTAATTTTTCTTTTTTTTTTTTTCCTAGTGATCTCTTGTCTTTCTGTTAACTCTTTCCTGGCTCATTTTCTGTCCTTCAGCTCCTACATGTGAGAACTGCAGGGATAAAAAGGCTGTTTGCTTCCCTTTCATTGCTAAACTGTCACTTTAAAGGACACCTGAGCTGTTACTACCTCTGTGCTACCGTGTTTGGTTTGGCATCCTTCTACTTTCCTGTAGCAGTAGAGCATTGTACCCTCTTAGCCATCAGCGAAAGCAGAGAGTTTTGAATCAGGATGATACCATTTATTGATTTAAAGAAAAAGTAAGGTTTCTGCTAATAAACCTTCTTCAGACTTTGTTCTTGTATACTGTCGATATGTTAGAGCACACCACCATATGTACATTCAACATTCAAAAGAGATGCATAGATTTTTCAGCAAATATAAATAAACCTCATTCAGATGCTTTAAAGTGGAGCTGAACTCTTGCACAGGACAGAAGGAAAACCGAGAAATGTACCATGTATGTATTTAGAGAGCCTGTCTAATTCCCCCTCCTCTGTGTCTAATCACAAGTTGTATCTCTACACTGTCACCTCAACAACAAAAACAAAAGACCGAGAGCCCAAATTGTGCAGAATGTGCAGAATGTACAGATAATTGGATTAATAATTTGATTAATGGTTATACTCACAAGCACGGGTTGCCCCTAGGCAACCACTCCATATGCCAGTGGGGAGAATTAGAACCTGACCACACTCAGGTATAAGATGTCGCTCTCTGTAGAAGGAAAATAGGAAGAATCCTTGCCACCATAGGTGGATCACTTTGTTATTAGGATGCGGATCAGAGGCGCCAAAAAGAGTAAAAAATGTAAACAATTTAAAAATGGGGGGAGATTTAATCCCAACTCACCACCCATAAAACCAAGAACCAGCATAAGACTCAAAGTTCAATAAGAACAAGAACGATTTATTGGTACTCCCAGGTGCTACGCGTTTCACGGGAATTATCCCGCTTCCTCAGGCATTCAAGCAGGAGTACAAGCTATTAGGGGTCTGGTATGCACTTAGCGCTAAGTGCATACCAGACCCCTAATAGCTTGTACTCCTGCTTGAATGCCTGAGGAAGCGGGATAATTCCCGTGAAACGCGTAGCACCTGGGAGTACCAATAAATCGTTCTTGTTCTTATTGAACTTTGAGTCTTATGCTGGTTCTTGGTTTTATGGGTGGTGAGTTGGGATTAAATCTCCCCCCATTTTTAAATTGTTTACATTTTTTACTTTTTGGCGCCTCTGATCCGCATCCTAACTACACTGTCACCTGACTGCCACAACATCTAAGTTCATTTGAAAGCACAGGATGTTAAAAATGTCTGCTTCCATAAAAGCAGGAAGTAGACACTGCAGATTTATTGCAGGATTTGTATCAGCTGTAACAAAAATGTTTATATTTAAAGGTTATGTTGTTTGGTATCTTTTAGAGCAGAGAGGAAGTTCTGAGTTCAGGTCCACTCTAATTACAACAGAACATCCAAAGTGGGTCTTGACAGGATGTTTGCTACTTACCTGTTCTGTTTTGTATGGGCTTCTCTCCATTGCACTGCTCTGCCACCTGTTTGTGGTTCCGACTGCAGCCAGTCTCACAGAGGACAAAGCAGTGCATGCTCTTGCCACTCACGCTCCCTGTAATTTCTCGCTCCTGCCTATGGCCGGTACAGTGTTATGCATTCTTGACAAGTACCGGCCATACATCAGCGTAATTTCTCAAGTATGCATGCCCAGAACCCTATCGACTGCTGTGCTGAATTATTTGTTGAATGGGGGGCAGAGCAGCACAACTGAAATGAGCCCATTCAAACCAATGATCGCTAGTCAGAGTGTTGGACAAAATATTTTTGTGGGGGGCGGGGGGGGTTGGGGGGCACTTGGTGACAGCAGGCCTAGAGCACTGGAAAGTACAAATCCGGCCCTGCAGATGAGACAATACGGTGTTTGTTGCAGGGAAACCACCCCACATGTCAAATGCTGACATGCATGGAGTTTCAAATGCTACCATGTGGCTGCATTGAAGTGTAAATGAGGCGATCTGTGACATGATATACAGTATGTGTAAGTACAGTACAAAACATATTAACCAGGCTTTTTTACTTGTTTTGCTGCCTGAAAGTTATTTTTTAGGCATGGAAGTGACAGCTTTTGTCCTGGCGGTATGGGAATATAGTGAACATCACTGATAAGCAAATTACAGCTATAAAAGTTTTCCTGGTAGAATACAACTTCTGAGGGCAGGGAGAGATAAAATACATGAACTATTGACCTTTTTCAAACTCTGGGACACTTAGTAGGCTGCCACTAATTAGAGACGGTAAAACATTCAACCTACTTTGTAAATGTTTAAATATAAAAGAAAACCCTGGGATACGTATTCATTTTTAGTAGTAGGAGGCTAAATACAATTATCTAATCAGATTATTCTCACCTTGGGTTCACTTTAAATTGCAGCCCCAGAAGTGGTCGACAGATGAGATGCTGACGTGCACAACATGCAGGAAGTTCAGACATTTGTGTGGAAGGAGCCTTAAAGAAAACCAGAGAGGTCAATGCAAAAAGATTTGGTACTTACCTGGGACTTCCTCCAGCTCTATAAGCACCGCTGAGTCCCTCGCTGTCCTCCTGCGTGCCTCCATTCAGCCACAATCAGCCCCGGTATCTGACTCAGTGGACTACAGTTAGGCTCAGTGACGTTAGCCGGGATCTTCTGGGCAGAACACTCCGCCTGATGCCATGGAGCCAGATACCGGGGCTGATTGCCGCTAAACGGAGGACTGTGGGTGGATGCCGAGGGATGCATCCGTGCTTATGGGGCTGGAGGAAGCCCCAGGTAAGTAAAAGAAGGAAACCTCATAGGGAACAGTTTTCCAATCAGCACTCTTACAGCACAAAGCGTTGTGATTGGCTGTATAGTGTGGGCGTAGTTCACTCTGACCTATCTGAAACCTAGCAGTTGGAGAGGGTGCCTTCCACCCAATCATGTTAGCTGAATTGCCCTTTTAGGTTTCTTGCTGGGTCCCCATAAGCAAGTTATTTGGACAAGCAGCATAAAAGTGACACAATTCCTGATTTCTTTCCGAAATTGGTAAATTGCGAAGGACTGGAAATTAAGGGCAATTGGCTGTGCGCCACTAGTGGTGTTTGTTTTGACTGTTAAAGCTACTCTCCTCCATGGCATGGTTTGGGTTTTTCTCACTGCTGGCACTGTACCCATGCTAGACTCTTGGTCGTTACCTGCCGCATATCATATAGCCTGTGTACGAGGCTTAAAGTGGGATTGTCACCATAAAAATTACATTTAAACAGCAACTGTTCTGACTGAGTGTATTAAAGAGAACCCGAGGAGGGGTTCTGAGAATAAAATCCCCATACAGAGGCTGGGTCTGTCTATAGAGCCAAGCCTCTGTTGCTATATAGTTCGCCCCTAAGCCCACCCTGCGCTCTGCAATACCCCCCTAAACACAGCCGCGCTGGCGACACGCAGCTTGTCGCAGTGCGCTGTTTTCCTCTCTCCTGTCAGTATCGCCGCTCCCCCGCCTCCTGCATCGCTCCGGTCCCGCCCGCATCCCTCCCCTCGCCGCTGATTGGAGGGAAGGGACGCGGGCGGGACCGGAGTGAGGAGTGAGGTAAACACAGCGCGCATAGCGCGGCTGTGATTTATGGGGTATTGTAGAGTGCAGGGGGCGATTAGGAGCGATCTATATAGCAACAGAGGCTGGGCTCTATAGACAGACCCAGCCTCTGTATGGGGATTTTATTCCCAGAACCCTGCCTCGGGTTCTCTTTAAGTGATAAAGATGCTAATCCTGCATTCAAAACTTTTTCTGCTGGTATGGTGTGGAGTTATCACATACCTTAGGCGCACTGGCCCTTTAACCTCCTTAGCGGTATGGACGAATATATACGTCCATCACCGCCGGAGGTCGCCGCTCAGGCCCTGCTGGGCCGATTTTTGTGAAATAAAAAGCAGCACACGCAGCCGGCACTTTGCCAGCCGCGTGTGCTGCCTGATCGCTGCCGCGAGCAGCGGCGAAAGAGGGTCCCCCCCAGCCGCCCGAGCCCTGCGCAGCCGGAACAAAAGTTCCGGCCAGCGCTAAGGGCTGGATCGGAGGTGGCTGACGTCAGGACGTCGGCTGACGTCCATGACGTCACTCTGCTCGTCGCTATGGCGACGATGTAAGCAAAACAAGGAAGGCTGCTCATTGCGGCCTTCCTTGTTTGTTCTGGTCGCCGGAGGCGATCAGAATGACGCTTCCGGAGCGCCCTCTAGTGGGCTTTCATGCAGCCAACTTTCAGTTGGCTGCATGAAACAGTTTTTTTTTTATTTTAAAAAAAACCCTCCCGCAGCCGCCCTGGCGATCTTAATAGAACGCCAGGGAGGTTAATGGCCATTGCCATTCAGTTGCATGCTGGGGGTTCTTTTTATCTATATATTCCTCCTCTTCCCTTTAATTGCCTGCCTAGCTAAAACATAATCCTCTGCTCAATTGTGTTTACAAGGCTGATGTGACTCAATGATTGGAGAAGAAAAGAAAGTTTAGGGGAAGAAATTACATCCGTATTTAGCCTCAAACTGTGGGCAAAAGACATGGTTCCCACCAGGAACATAATTCTCTTCATTTACTATATAAAAATCAAAACGTGAACAGTACAATAAATGTTATGTAAGTAGATCAAGTATTTATCTACTTTATATGTTTTGGGTTTTTTCCCCTGGCATAGTTATGGATAATCCTCCTGCTTTAAAGGATACCAGATGCGAAATAACCTAGAGAAACAGGGGAGCAGGTGTATACTGTGACCTGTCCTGATGCCTACTGCTCTCCATTCTCCTTTCTACCACTGCATCCTACCTAAATGCCCCTCCAGCAGCCTTTTCCGGGTCGCCGGTGTAGGGCACTGCTGCGCAGGCCGGGCTGCATGTGCCCGTGGCCAGAAATGCACTGCGCCCGCGTATCCTTTGTCTGACATCTTTGGAAATTCTTGACCGAACTTCACTGTTTGTGACGCAATGCTTGTATAACGTGCGGAGTGATTTTTTTTTTCCCCTTCCATGTGTTCCTGTTTTTACAGGGAACACAATGGAACTACAACAGTGAACCTAGCCTTTTAGGGCCCGTTTGCACTACAGCGAATCTGCATGCAGATTTGCATAAGGAATAGAAGTGAATGGGCCTGTTTCCACTTGTCCGGTATTCTGTGCGGTTTGTCATGCAGAAAAAATCTGCACGGCAGACCCATCAGAATTTGCACGCGATTCATCGGTAATGTAATTAATTGGAAAACCGCAAGCGTTTTAGTCTTGCGGTTTTTCATGCGTTTTCGCGTTATATCCCATGTCAATGCTTACCGGAATTGACATGGTTAAAATTGCAAGCGAATCCGCTTTAAAATCCACATACAAACACGAACAAATCCGCAAACCGCAAGGGTATTCGTTGGCACGTTTTTGCAACAGAATTGCGACGCAGTAGTGGAAACGGGCCCTCAGTGTTTGGGGGATAGTCAATGAGATGCAAATTCTTAGTTGATGCATCAAGATACATTTTGCTGCTTCAAAGTTGGGAGTTAACCACCTTAGCGGTATGGACGAGCTCAGCTCGTCAAGTACCGCCAGAGGGTGCCGCTCAGGCCCTGCTGAGCCGATTTTGTTCAAATAAAGTGCAGCACACGCAGCCGGCACTTTGCCAGCCGCGTGTGCTGCCTGATCGCGGCCGCTCTGCGGCGATCCGCCGCAAGCAGCGGCGAAAGAGGGTCCCCCCAGCCGCCTGAGCCCTGCGCAGCCGGAACAAATAGTTGGGCTGGATCGGAGGCGGCTTACGTCAGGACGTCGGCTGACGTCCATGACGTCACTCCACTCGTCGCCATGACGACGAAGTAAGCAAAACACGGAAGGCCGCTCATTGCGGCCTTCCGTGTTACTTTTGGCCGCCGGAGGCGATCAGAAGAACGCCTCCGGAGCGCCATCTAGTGGGCTTTCATGCAGCCAACTTTCAGTTGGCTGCATGAAATAGTTTTTTTTTAATTTAAAAAAACCCCTCCGCAGCCGCCCTGGCGATCTTAATAGAACGCCAGGGTGGTTAAAGGACTATTATCGCGAAAAAGTAGGCAGTTAAATATCTGACAGAACTGACAGGTTTTGGTCCAGTCCATCTCTGCATGGGGGATTCTCAGGGCTCATTTACACTTAATCAGTTGGTACGCGTTTTCTTCATAGCAGTGTTTTGTGAAAAAGCTTTCAGTTAAAATGTGTTAAAGAGAAACTCTGACCAAAAATTTAACTTTATCCCAATCAGTAGCTGATACTCCCTTTTACATGAGAAATCTATTCCTTTTCTCAAAAAGACCATCAGGGGGCGCTGTATGACTGATATTGTGGTGAAACCCCTCCCACAAGAAACCCGTCCTACAAGAAAAGTATGTACTTTTTTTTTGGGCCGTTTCCGGTCTGTGAACCTTGTTGCATTGTGGAAAATAGCTGTTACAGCTGTTTCCAACTGCCAAAAACCATGCAGCAGCTACTTCACCTGCCAACCGTAAAATGTTCACTGGAGTTCCTCTTTAAGTGTGAACTGTGCCATAGGAAAACATGGGCATTACTTTGAAATCTGTTTTCTTTCAGTTATAACTGAGAGCAACTGATTAAATGTAAAAGGGCCCTGGGTTTTCTTTATTTTCAACAGCATTTCCTGAACAGCAAATGCAGTGTCTCTGACAAAATAGTGTACAAGTGAGTATGGGAGGCTGGCTGGTATCTTGCTATTTTGGCAGTTAAACTGCTGTTCAGGAAATGCTGTTTGAAAACAAAGAAAACACTGAGAATTCCGTATGAGAAAATGGACTGGCCCAAAACCTATTGGTTCTGTCAGATAGTGATGGGAATTCCGGCTCTTCTCAGAGAACCGGCTCTTCTGAATCGGCTCCCATTAAAGAGCCGGCTCTGAATTGGCTCTTCATTAAATATCGCTAGACACCACAGAGAATCACAGTAAAAGCCCAGCCCCCGTCTCCATGACAATTCTCTGATTGGGGCAATGTCTCCTGCTACTGCTCTGCTCCGCCCCATACACTCTTACAAGCTGCAAGAGGACTACATCTCCCAGCATGCCTCAGCGCCCTTTATTACCGACCAAAGCAGAGCTGTTTGGGGCGGCTGAGGCATCGGCTCTTTGAAAACTGAGAACCGGGTCTAATCGTTTGCAGCAAAGAGCCGGCTCTTAGCCGGCTCGTTTGCGAACGACCCATCACTACTGTCAGATTTTAACCACCTACTTTTTTGCAATAGTGGTCCTTTAGGACTCGTTAACACTAGGGGTGTTTTTACAATTTTTAAGCGCTGGTGATTTTCAAAATCGCCCTGAAAGCGCTTCTGCAATTATTCCCTATGAGAGAGTTCACATCTGAGCAGTACGTTTCCAATCTTCTCAGAAAAGCGGTGCATGGGCAATTTTTAGGCGATTCTGCCTTAATGGAAGGTATAGGAAAACGCAAAACACTCACAAAATCGTTTTGTGCAGCGATTGCGTGAGCGTTTTTAATACTTTGTATTCTTTTCTGGATCAGAGCTATAAGTGAACATTTGTGGCTACCCACAATGCACCATTACTGAATACGCAAATTATCTTTTCCCCCTGGCTGCTGGCTCCTACTGTGGGCTAGCCACCCTGGCCCTCACATGGATCTCACAGGGATCGGACAATCACACCTGCAACCTGGCTTCCCAGTCTGGCATCCTAAGGCCCATCTTCATCTACACTAGGATGTTGCCAGACCAGCAGCCATGGATCCTTCATAGCGGATCGCTTACAGACGCAAGCCAGCCAATCTGGACTCTTACTGGTTACACTGCAATACTTAGGGGTCTCACTGTCCCTGCTCTCTCACCTTCTCTCTATTTTTTCTTCTCTTTCTTTCCTCCCCTCTCTCTCTTTCCCAGGATAGACCGGGAGACATCCGATTCAAAGTATCGCTGCAGAAGCGTTTTGAGTGCCATGGATGGGAGCGGAATATCCCTCGGTCCTTTCCCTTGGGTTTATTTTACGGTTCCTTTACCTATACCTTATATGCTACACTCTGCCTGAATATGCTACTATATGCCTCTGTATGCACTGTATGTATCCACTGTATATTTAATACTGTACCATCACCGACCCTGTTTGTGCCAAAATCAATTCCGGGTACAACTCACGTTGTACTTGGCGAAATAAATGGATTCTGATCTTTTCGCTCCTGTAAGCCAGGCTGGCATCCAGAACCACTGGTGTATAGCAAGCCTATACACCAACCCCAATCATTTTTTATTGATCAAAAAAGATTCTTTTCAATTTCCTCTCTATTAGATCGTTTTGCTTGCACAGAAAAATCAAATGATTTTATTGTACTGTGTATGGGCACCATAATACAGTATATATAAATTTGCATAGAAATAATTGAAAATATCATTGGCCGCATTTTCCTGTTCAGTAACCTTGCTATTTATCCTACCAATTGGTTTTAAAGTAATACTAAATTCTGGCAGACTTGTAATTTCAATAGAGTATTTCCTTTTCTGTCTGGCTGAGCTCTAACTTAGCAGTTCACGTCTTGCCCGGCGCGCTTGGTGAAACCAGCCCACCCCACAGGGGTTTGCCACAGCCTTCTGTCGCTCCTCCTCATCTTTTAAAAGGCATTCAGATTAGCCATTCGTCCGATGGTATAGCTTCGCTGCATTTGCCCTGAGTAAACATGGCGCCGCTATTTTATGCCGGTCTCTGCAATGCGTTCTAGGAAATTGCCAGCAGGTAATATGGCGTTCGAAGCCTCGGGTTCACACTAGATGCCCGCTGCGCTGTAACCTTTACCCTGTTGGCAAGGGGCGTGGCAATTGTCTCCAGCAGGCCGCCATATTGGCTGTTGTCCTGTCCAAAGCGTCCAGGACTGGGCTGTCGACTTTGGGGGAGATATTTGCGGTGTCGGGGCCAGCTGGTTGAATTGAAGGAATAGTGCAGACGATCAAGCAATGACCAGGAGGAGGAACAAGCAGGCAAACACCCGCAAGGAACGTGTAGTGGGCCAGCAGAGGCCGGGAAAGGGCTCTCCTACTTCTGATGGAGCAGAGACAGATGCCAGAGAGAGGCTGGAAGATGTGGGGAAAGGACAGGTATGTGCCACACCCCCTAGGTGTCTGTCATCCGCTATAGTAGACGGGGGTATGTAGTCCTTCTCCCCGGTCTGTCATGTCTCATTGCACACCTGTCCAGGAGGCAGGCGTCCACCTCTCCTCTCTGCACATAGACTGGTACTGTCCTTCCCCATACACAGCCCCTCATGTGTGAGAACTGCCTCCTGTACCACTCTGAGTTCTGGTTCACCATGAGCTTGCTGGTTACCTGTACCACTCTAGATGGGGAAACTCACCTACCCACCATCACCTTTGCAGCTGCATCCTCCTGCCACTCTTCCTGTCCTACAGTCTTCACTGCATACCTTTTCTGGAGGGGATAAGCTCCACAGCATCTAAGTACCTCTCTACCTTTTTATGGTTGTTCATTGTACACAAGTCCTTGCATAACCCTGCTGCACACCCTCCCAGAGATGGAAATAGAGTGTTCAGCTTGTACGGCCTCGTCTCCACTTTAATGCTGCCTGCAACTCAGGTTGTCGTCCCAATGCATGGCACCTGAGGTGATAAGCGATTCTCTGGGATGCAATAGTGATTCCATTTGTCATTAGTGACAGGAGAATTCATGGAGAAGCATGTGATTTGTTTGGTAGCTGATAGAATTGAAAGCGCTGATTTGCTGTGATCACATCTGTCTTTAGCGCATGATCATGACTAGCAAATCAGAGACTTGCATATCTATCACCTGACTAAACTGATCTCATACTGCTCCATGAGTTCTCTCAGATCTGATCATAACTTGTTATAATAAATTGAATCAGACACGTTTGCACATGATGCAACCATGTGTTGCGGTTCCACACTGAATCGCCAAGCATGGGTGGAAAAGTCACTGCTATTGCTGATGTCCTTGCAAATTGCATCACTGTGCGTTGCTGAAAACGAAATCAGAAACACAGGTGGAGATGAGGCCGTAATGTGTAAAGCAAGCATAGCCCTGTGTAGGAAGTTTTTTTTTTTTTTTCCCAAACTTGAGGGGTAGTTTTTATTGTCAATCAGTTTTTTTCAGGGCTGTGGAGTCTGTACAAGAATCTTCTGAATCAGACGCCTCAGTTTAGGGAACCTTTGACTCCGGGTACCCAAAATGGCTCTGACTCTATTTAGTCTAATACTTACCAGGGCTGTGGATTCTGTACAAAAATCATCTGACTGAGACTCCTCAGGTTATGAAACCTCCGACCCCATAGGCCTGGTTTGTTTGGGGCTTTTTTTAGGTGGAAAAAAACGATTTCTCAGAATTTATACTTTTGCACAATCTGTAAGCAGGTATTCTGGCTGGTTAAAGCACCTGAAATAAAAATAGTGTTTCACTTATCTGGCGCATCTGCCAGCCCCTTGCAGCCTTCCTGTCTGCGCCAGTCCGCCACGCTTCTCCAGCTGCCAGCTACTTTCAGTATCACTGCACCGTCGACTTGTAAATCGATGGCAACTGCGCCTGCAAACCATGGGCAACGAGTAGCTTTCTTCGTGTTCCCTCCCGCAATAGCATCCTGCGCTATTAGCGCAGAACTACTGCGCCTGCGCAGTCCGCTCCGGCCCACGTGGCGTTGATTGACAGCGCCGATGGCGCAGTACAGAGCGACCTCCAGGTCGCTCTGACGTAATCGCCGGGGACCGGGTCGGAGCTCCAGCAAACTGCTTCGGGCAGAGCTGCGACGAGGGAGGTCCTGGGGGCTGGAGGAAGCCCACGGTAAGTACCATTCATTTTGCTTTATTTCCCCTGACAACTCCTTTAACTCGCCAAAATATATCAGAATAAAGGCCTGGTAGACATCCTGTGTATAAAGAAGTCTGGAACACAATTGTTGAAATAGAAAGAAACCCTTTGAAATAAACGATGGAAGGGGTATGGCCTGATTGGATACAAATATATTTATTAAAAAAAGTTAAAATAATTACATTTATAAATGACCTTAAAGGGATACTGTAGGGGGTCGGGGGAAAATGAGTTGAACTTACCCGGGGCTTCTAATGGTCCCCCGCAGACATCCTGTGCCCGCACAGCCACTCACCGATGCTACGGCCCCGCCTCCGGTTCACTTCTAGAATTTCAGACTTTAAAGTCTGAAAACCACTGCGCCTGTGTTGCCATGTCCTCGCTCCCGCTGATGTCACCAGGAGCGTTCTGCGTAGACACAGACCATACTGGGCCTGCGCAATACACTCCTGGTGACATTAGCGGGAGCGAGGACATGGCAACACAGGCGCAGTGGTTTTCAGACGTTAAAGTCTGAAATTCTAGAAGTGAACCGGAGGCGGGGACCGGAGCATCGGTGAGTGGCTGTGCGGGCACAGGATGTCTGCGGGGGACCATTAGAAGCCCAGGGTAAGTTCAACTCATTTTCCCCTGACCCCCCCCCCCCCTACAGTATCCCTTTAAATAGTGAAACTGTACAAAAAGGCACCAGACTATACAGTATGTACATATATACAGTACCTAATACACCTGCGTGTGGTATATTTTTGAAACGGAATGGCACAGAGGGCGATATCACAATCGGGGCAGTAGAAGCGTGATTTCTTTTGGACTTTATTCCCTTTACTATCAGTCTTAGGCGGCAGGCTGAGTAGTCAAAACCCAGGCAGAGGTCAGTGCAGGCGGCAGGCAGAGAGTTGGCAAAATCCGGGCAGAGGTCGGTGCAGGCTGCAAACAGAGTAGCCAAAATTCAGGCAAAAATCTGTAACAGTGAGGCAGAAGCAGTTGGGAATGAAATGGCTATATTAACATCCTGTGCTTTCAAATGAGCTTATCTGCCATGGCAGTCAGGTGACAAAGGGGAGAGATCAAATTACAACTTGTGATTAGAGCCAAATGAGGAGGAATTAGACAGGCCTAAACTCTTGACATGCATGCAGGCAGCATTTCTCTGTTTACCTTCTGTCCTGTGCAGCAGATCGAGGGGTCCAGATGGGGGTTTAGGCAGGCTAAATTCTATATACATACAGGACACATTTCTCTGTTTTCCGTCTGCCCTGTGCAAAAGTTCACGTCCACTTGTCACGCCACTCTGCCATCCTGATTGGCCACTGGGATCCTGGAGCAAGAATGAGGTTAAGGGGATCCCGGTGGCCGGGGAGAGAAGCCTGGATCACGCTGATCGCGCGCTGGACCCCCAATGGGAGCCGCGTTTTCAGCCAGCCCGAGCTGAGATCAGGCTTGCTGCTTCTAGCTCCTAACACTCAGCTCGGGATTACCGCGAGGGGAGTTGATGTCTATGTCCAGTCTCTATTGCAGTTCAGTTATTATAGCACGTGTTATGCAACTGACCGCTGTAAACCTAGCCTCAAACTTTCGCCCATTCCTTTTTGTCCAAAGATAATTCTTGGCAAGAAGGATCTCATTGGTTAGAGCCCTTAACCAACGCGAATTCCCAATGGGAAAGGCAACTTCCCCCTTCTCCCTCAAACTCGCCGTTCCGACACTTGGGACCCTCTGAACCTATTTGGCAAGGGACAGGAATGCTGATGTACAGTGAGCCTATAGCTCATAAATTATAGGCCCAATATACACCAGCATTTCTGGATATGGTCCTTTTAGGGGCAGAAATGCAGGATTTGCATATTCAGCAGTAATGTATCTTGGGAGCTGAATCTTTGCAAAATCCTTATTTTTTCAAGAAGGCAAATGTAGTTTTTGTTCCAATAACTTTGCAAACTCGATCGAAAACTGATCGGACATGTCGGAAATAATTGCACAATTCCCATGGTTCGGTCGGGAATTTGCATAGTGTGTTCCCAGCATTAAAGTGTGACATAAAATGTGATTGCTGGTAAAGCACAACCTGTGTTGAATTTACATTTGGTCCTGTGCATAATTTACATTTGGTCCTATTCATTCTTATGGAGAAGAGCAAATATTTGTTCGGTACTTATCCGTTAGCCGGGCGCATCCGGCAGGTGGCGACAAAACTCCACCAGAGTTACATCTTTCCCTACTATCCATGTCGGCCTGGAGGGGGAATAGTAATTAGCGCCACCTGCCGGATGCGCCCAGCTAACGGATAAGTACCATTTGTTCTACTGGTGATTTACTGTAATCCCCTTTTTTCAAGTAGTTGTTTACCTCCATTGTTGGAGGGGGAGGAGGGGGGCTACTGGTGATGTACCTTTTCACACCAAAAATTGCAAACTCAATTGCACTGGCATGCCATTGTGATTTTGGGTGTGTCCCTCCCTCCAATTCCATGTCATTGAGTGAAGTATTTTGATGCATTACAGCTCATACTTCTGGCTCCCACAGATTGGCCATGTGCACGTGTGGCACACGTTGCAATAAATTACAAATGCTTCTGATCATAACTCATGTGTATAAGGGCCCATTCACACTTGGCGATTAGCTGCCGTTTGCCGCTAAAGCGCTAGTGCAAAAGTAACTATGGCAGTGATCTCACTGCTGCGATTGCCGCCGATCGCGGGTGTTTCACAATTAGTGGCAATCACAAACGCGTTACATGCAGCATTTTGGGCGATTCAGGAGCAATCGCGATTAGCATGCTATAGAATCGCTAATCGCGATCTCTCATCAAATGTGGATTTGTACAATAATTATACTGCGATAATCACCCGCGCAAAACACTAGCGTTAGTAGTTTGCCTTTTTCAAGTGTGAATGGGACCTAGAAGCACCTGTCCATAGAATCAGTTCCTTCCATTTCAACCTCTCCAACACCATGGGCAAAAACAAAGAGCTATTGAAGCGTGTATGGCACAAAATTGTAGACCTGCACATTGCTGGAATGAGCTTCAAGACCACTAAGGCCCATACACATGCTAGATTAAAGTCAGCTGAGCCACCAGTAACCTCTGCCAATAATCAGGCATGTGTACAGCATGGCCAGCGATACTACAGGCGGATCAATATGGCTGAGCGACAGCCAATAGCTGCGTCATGTCACATCTGCGCAGCTCTGTACTGTAACATTTAACAAAATATGTAATAAACAGTATTGTATATTTTGCACATGAAGACAACTTTGTATCTCTGAAATGTAACTAGAGTGAGTTGTAAGTAGGGCGTGCCTCTATCGCACTAGTTCTGTAGTACGCATCACGCCCGATGGTAAATTGGGCATTCCGGTGATCGCTGGACCCAGAATTACTTCTCCCTCCAAGTTGCTATGACTCAGAGGGGCAATAGTATTTAATGCCGCTGGGAATTACAGCAGCAGCAGGGTGAGCAGTCATTCGGCTCACCCTGTGCCCAGCTCACCAGCGGCATACTAAAGGCTGCCATACACTGATTGTCACCAGATCGACCAACAGATAGATCCCTCTTTGATCGGATCTGATCAGAGAGGGGTCTAATGGCTGCCCATACACTGCACACAGATTTTGAACAGATTTCAGCATGAATTCGATTCACAACCTGTAGAACTGCCGCCCTGCCTCGTCGTCCACATTTGCCCCCTTCCTGATTTCTTATTCTTTTGCATGTTTGTCACACATAAATGTTTCTGTTCATCAAAAACCGTTAACTATTAGTCAAAGATAACATAATTGAACACAAAATGCAGTTTTAAATGAGGGTTTTTATTAGTAAGAAAAAAAACTAAAAACCTACATGGCCCTGTGTGAAAAAGAAATTGCCCCCTGAACCTAATAACTGGTTGGGCCATCCTTAGCAGCAATAACTGCAATCAAGCGTTTGTTATAACTTGCAACGAGTCTTTTACAGAGCTCTGGAGAAATTTTGGCCTACTCATCTTTGCAGAATTGTTGTAATTCAGCTTTATTTGAGGGTTTTCTAGCATGAACTGCCTTTGTGAGGTCATGCCACATCCTCTCAATAGGATTCAGGTTAGGACTTTGACTAGGCCACTCCAAAGTCTTCATTTTGTTTTTCTTCAGCCATTCAGAGGTGGATTTGCTGGTGTATTTTGGGTCATTGTCCTGCTGCAGCACCCAAGTTCGCTTCAGCTTGAGTTGACGAACAGATGGCGGGACATTCTCCTTCAGGATTTTTTGGTAGACAGTAGAATTCATGGTTCCATCTATCACAGCAAGCCTTCCAGGTCCTGAGGCAGCAAAACAACCCCAGACCATCACACTACCACCACCATATTTTACTGTTGGTATGATGTTCTTTTGCTGAAATGCTGTTACTTCTACGCCAGATGTAACGGGACACGCACCTTCCAAAAAGTTCAACTTTTGTCTCGTCAGTCCACACAGTATTTTCCCAAAAGTCTTGGCAATCATTGAGATGGGGTTTTTTTTTAGCAAAATTGAGACGAGCCTTAATGTTCTTTTTGCTTAAAAGTGGTTTGCGCCTTGGATATCTGCCATGCAGGCCGTTTTTGCCCAGTCTCTTTCTCATGGTGGAATCGTGAACACTGACCTTAATTGAGGCAAGTGAGGCCTGCAGTTCTTTAGATGTTGTCCTGGGGTCTTTTGTGGCCTCTCGGATGAGTTTTCTCTGCGCTTTTGGGGTAATTTTGGTCGGCCGGCCGGCCACTCCTGGGAAGGTTCATCACTGTTCCATGTTTTTGCCATTTGTGGATAATGGCTCTCACTGTGGTTCGCTGGAGTCCCAAAGCTTTAGAAATGGCTTTATAACCTTTACCAGACTGATAGATCTCAATTACTTTTTTCTCATTTGTTCCTGAATTTCTTTGGATCTTGGCATGATGTCTAGCTTTTGAGGTGCTTTTGGTCTACTTCTCTGTGTCAGCTCCTATTTAAGTGATTTCTTGATTGAAACAGGTGTGGCAGTAATCAGGCCTGGGGGTGACTACAGAAATTGAACTCAGGTGTGATAAACCACAGTTAAGTTATTTTTTAACAAGGGGGGCAATCACTTTTTCACACAGGGCCATGTAGATTTGGAGTTTATTTTTCTCACTAAATAATAAAAACCATTATTTAAAACTGCATTTTGTGTTCAATTATGCTACCTTTGATTAATAGTTAACAGTTTTTGAAGAGCAGAAACATTTAAGTGTGACAAACATGCAAAAGAATAAGAAATCAGGAATGGGGCAAATAGTTTTTCACATCACTGTACGTACGCCACTGCAATGGACAACTATATAAACAGTTCCCTTTGTTTGGACTAATCACAATAGATTAATTAGCATATGTGCATTCTTGTGACATTTGGTTAAGATTTTTTTTTTCTTGTGTATAATTTATGATGCAGTGAACAGATTGTGTATCCCTTATGTAACTTTTCTTGACATTCTATGGTTTTTAATTTACCAAGTATAGCATAGGTCTGGTAAAGTACTGTATCAGAAACCTTATTGACCTAATGTTGGGTACACACAATGGGATTTCCCGCTCGATCCGCGGGATCGATCATTTCCGAAATTTTCGATCGATACAGCCGTCGATTTTGCATACTAAACATGAAATAATTGATCGATACAGCCGTCGATTTTGCATACTAAACATGAAATAATTGATCGATCCAGCGGGAAATCTCATTGTGTGTACCCAGCATAACATTTGGACTCAAATTCTTGAAGTTATTATTGCTGTAATCTCTGAAGATTTCAAATGTTTGCTGTTTTAGGGTGATAATGATATTCAGTCAGTGATTAGAGCTGTATTTTATAGTGCGCATGTGTGATTTTTTTCCCCCCCCATTTCTTATTCTGGTGAATATTTCTTCTAAAACCTATAATACCTCAAATACTTTTTTATGCTATGGGGTTAGGAAGCTAATAGGTTGTGTATATTTCGGCTTGTTGCTTTTTAGGCCAAGGATTACAAATCCCTTATTTTGGATTTACCCTCCTGTAACTGATACGCAATTTGTGCCATCTGTTGGGAAATGTGCGTCAATTGTGTCTAGACAGTGTAGCGGGCAGCGGAGGATGGCAGCGTGGGAGCGATCCGAGCGTATGGGGCTGGAGGAAACCCCAGGTATGTATAAAAGCTTTTTAATTTTTAAGCGGAGTCCTTTTAAGGCAGCACTTTGCGATTACGGAGCTGCAGCTGAGTAATCCTCATTGGGTTCCAATGTTATAGCACTTTTGCCAATTGCTGGTGGTCCGCAAATGCTTCAAAATCACTGCTAGTGGGCCCCGGGCCTAATGGATCTCCTGCTAAAGTAATCTAATACAAGGGTTGGACTGTTAAAGCTGACCTGGAGTGAAGATAAACTTAGGAGTTAATTCATTGTGTATGTATTACTACTAGTAAATGGAACATTAGTAACACAAGTCTCCTATGATTATTTTCAAGTTTAAACAGAAACCGTAACTAAGAATTGAATTTCATCCCAATCAGTAGCTGATGCCCCCTTTCCCATGAGAAATCTTTTCCTTTTCTCAAACGGATATTCAGGGGGCTCTGTATGGCTGATTTTGTAGTGAAACCCCTCCCACAGTTATGTCAGCTCATTACAGCTCTCAGGTCCTGACTGGTAACCTTGTTGCATTCTGGGAAATAACAGCTGTTTACAACTTCCAAAAAAGCAAGCAGTGTCTCCTTCCACTGACATCACCTGCCAGCAGTAAAAATGTCACCATGTGATGTCAGAATGTAAATCGGGGAGGAAAGATTTTACAATGGGCAAACACTGACTAAATCATTTATACATAATTATTGTAAAAATTAAGCACTTTTTATTACAGTTCATTATTTTCACTGGAGTTCCTCTTTAAGATGAGTTTTTAAAACAGCAACCATGACAGTCTGATGTAAAATTAGTTTCATTCAGTTTCAAAACACAGAAGTTATTACTTTTTTGAACTTTTCAGCACTAAAACTTAATCAGAAACCTTCTCTCACTGTTTTCCAGCTGTTTTGCCTTCTATTTACTATACAGGCTATCAGGTTGAATTTGACTGACTGGCTTAATTGGATAGATAATGGCACTAATTTTTAACACTTGCGATTCATGTTAACAGAAGGGAACCTTAAATATATAGTGAGTTTCACTTACCTGGGGCATCTACCAGCCATCCTGTGCCCACAGTCACTCACGGCTCTTCGGGTCCCTGCCGCCAGCTAGTTTCGTTTTTGCCAACTCGGAGGCCTGCCACACCTTACCGTACCTTTGCATGCATTCCCGCTGGTTCAGGAAGCTATCGCGGACATTAACGCATACATTTTTTACTCGTTGAAGCTGCAATGAGTAAAAATTTGTTAATGTCCGCGATAGCTTCCTGCACCAGTGGGAATGCCTGCAAAGGTACGCGTGGTGGCCCGCCCAGTCGGCAAAAACAAAACTAGCTGGTGGCGGGGACCAGAGGAGCTGTGAGTAGGGATGATCGAGATGCAAATCTGAAATTATGCAAATTTTTATGCAAATGTATGCAGTTTGAAAACGGACCAAACCGTTTAAACCCAGGTTTAAATTGATTGGTCCATTTTCAGGCTACTTACACACCAAGATGTTGCGTTTTAAGGGGCGTTATGGTGGTGTTGAAGTTGGATGTCAGATTGAGCTGCGTTATGCAGCTCTCAAAGCAGCCGCTCCAGGTCAGGGATGCTGTCACGAGTAGATTCGAGTGGCCTAAGCACTCGAACTCGTGATTCAAATGAGCAATAATTAATGCAGGTGTGGAGCGGGACATAAGGGGTTATTTACCCATAAGGCTGCGTGTTCCCTGCGCTCCAAATAGGATCCACACGCGTCCTATTCTTTGCGCTACAAGCCTCGCTGCAGGCACTGCGGGCACTTCCTCCTTCAAGCCGGAAGAAGTGCCTGCAGCGAGGCTTGTAATGCGATGAATAGGACACGTATGGATCCTATTTGGAGCGCAGGGAGCACGCAGCCTTATGGGTAAATAACCCCTTATGTCCCGCTCCTCACCTGCATTAATTATTGCTCATTTGAATCACGAGTTCGAGTGCTTAGGCCACTCTAATCTACTCGTGACAGCATCCCTGCTCCAGGTTAGTGATAGGAAGTACGGATCTTTGAACCGAATCATTTGAATCATTTTACTAGGTAAGCTGAATGGGTGAAATGACTAGCAGGACAGGACTTTCCCTGCACTGTACATTCTGTATGTTCCTGTTTCTTCCAGACAGACATCCACTGTGAACCGAATCTTTCATTGTGGTGATCCGGATGATTTGACTCACAAAAAAGATCCGGATCAAATGAACGATTCGTTCATGATCCGGACAACACTACAGTCCT
The DNA here is from genome assembly GCF_040937935.1 of Hyperolius riggenbachi. NCBI lineage: Eukaryota > Metazoa > Chordata > Amphibia > Anura > Hyperoliidae > Hyperolius > Hyperolius riggenbachi. The sequence continues at coordinate 352,018,287 of NC_090648.1, forward strand.
ACCACAAGTCTCTGCAGTGCAGTGAATATTAATTAGCCATGTGGCTGGCTGCGGAGGGGGAGGGGAGACCTCCTCCTCCAACATTACTGAGCATGTGCAAGCAGTCGAACGCTGCTTAGCCCAGTATAACGTACAGCATGCAGCACTTTGTTTAAACGTGCTGCGTTACTATCTAACGCAACGTGTGCACTGTGAACAGCACAATTGATTTTACAGTGCTGTGAGTTAGACTGCGTTACTGGCTGCTGTAACGTGAGACTTTAACGTCCCACTGGGAAACCAGCCTCAAGCTGCATATATATGCATAAGAATTTGCATAGATTTACATCAACTCTGAATAATTTGAATATCTGTGATCATCCCTAGCTGTGAGTGACTGCGAGGGCACAGGATGGCTGCAGGGGGCTGGTAGATGCCCCAGGTAAGTGAAACTTAACTTTTTTTTTTTGTCAAGGTTCCCTTTAAGGAAACTTGGAAATAAATAATGGACCCAATGTTTACTTTTAAATTGACCTTGTAGTAAATGATGTGAGGAGTTGGGCCAGCTGTGGGCATAAATGGACAACTGCCTAAAGTCAAGGTGGAATTTGGTACGGTTTCAAACTGCATAGAGCTGCATACATAATTTACAAAATCCTGCGTCAACTCATTATTTTCATCTTACTGAGCAACCCTATTGCTGAGCAAAAGGCAATTCTTTCAACTCCTACACTGCAAGGATGGGTGCCAAACTAATATTTCATCTTGCTTACATGAAGGCATGCATAACATGTGCATGTAGGTTAATCGATGGGGTTCTTGCAAAAGAAACAGAGGGACACCTCTGTAGATCAAGGAAAAAAAGGGGTAACACCCCTACACCGAGGGTGGCTGTGTATAACGTAGTATGGATACAGAGGTGCTAGAAGATTAAAAGATCTAAAACGTTTAAAAATGAGGAGGTAGTGGTGGACTTACCACCTCTGGGCAGACGCAAGAAAATGCCTTTCAATTTTCAGCAAAACAATTTATTTACATACTCCAGTAAAATACGTGTTTCACAGTAGTGACCTGCTTCCTCAGGCAATAAGATGGAGCATATACAAAAAACAGGTCTGGTACGATGCCAAGTGCCTCTGTGAGGTACACACGAGAAGTATTTTGAAGTTGAGGAATCAATGTGCCACAGAGGTTTGTCAGGAAGGTTAATGCCTGGTACACACCATGCACTTTCCCGTCAGACTGGTTGAATCAAGTATTTCCAATTTGTTCCCCTCCCCCCGATTTTTGGATAGAGGTGATCGGGAAATCAATCGGACCTGTCAAATTTCAACCCATCTATTTGAGAGGAATTTGCACAGTGTGTACAAAGCAAAAGACTACTCGTTCTAAAGATTTTGTACACATAAAAAAAATCAGTTCATGCAAAAGAACTGAGGCGCTTTTGTAGTCTGTCTTTTTTACAACACAATTAAATTCTGCATACACACCTTGTTTAAGGAACCATTGTCTGCAGATCTGATCCACTGGGATGAATCTGAAAGATTGAGAGACAGTTTATAAAAGACCTCCAAAGATAGTGAAAATAAAAATATATAAATAAAACATTTATATATATATATATATATATATATATATATATATATATATATATATATATATATATATATATATATATATATATATATATATATATATATATATATATAAAATTTATAACAAAGATTATCTTCAGTTATTTGATCTTTCATTTTCAAAAGAAGTTTATTGTGTGTTCCCAGCTATGTACGCAGGAAGAGCATACATCCAGACTGTGTGGTGTACACAGTAAGATCATCCGGAGTGTCTGTGGTGTACACAAGAGATCATACATCTGGTGTGTGTGTGTAGGAAGATATGCGTGCGGACTGTGTGTTTGCTTTTATATGTCAATACAATATTGTAGGTTTCTACCGGAGGAGTTAAAAAGCAGACCAATGCTGCACCTGACCCAGGAGCCAGGTGCCCAGGGCTTCTAAAAAAAAAATTTCCGCTAGCTCTTAATGGTTAAAGTAACTGATTTCTTGAAGAAAACCTGAGATGCAGATAGCAGCAGTATTTATCAGGGCTGTGGAGTCGGTACAAAAATCCACCGACTCCGACTCCTCAGTTTAGGATTCCACAGACTCAGACTCCTCGACTCCGACTGCTCTAATTTGCATATTACAATCTTGTTGATTGAAAGTATGTAACATGAAATTTGTCTCTTAACTGCCAACGCTTAGGAATTTTAAAAGACAACTGAAGTGAGAAGGATATGGAGACAGTCATATTTATTCCCTTTAGTCATAGACTAAAACTAGTCCTTGGTAAAAGTACTTGTAAAAGGTACAGGCCAGAACAAAGAACATCTATCGGGTCCTAGGCAATGTAACTCTGGGTACATGTAAGAGTGATGTGCAGGTACTCTGCAGGAGAATGAGGGGATTCTTCCTCTATTACACATTCTTCATGCACAATCTGAACCAGGTTTATGGGTGATAGACAACACCTCTGTGTTCAATGTGCACAACATTCTCAGTGGATTCCCTGAAGCTCTGTGGAGAGTGCATATGTAGAGTATAGTACTACTGTGTAACAAAGTAAACCTGAGACAGATGTAATTCAAGTTTTATACATACCTGGGGCTTCCTCCAGCCCCCTTCAGGCTAATCAGTTCCTCGCTGTCCTCCTCCGCCACCTGAATCTTCTGCTATGAGTCCAGGTACTTGAGCCAGTTTGGCGTAGTGCGCATGCACACACTCCGCCGCCGGAAGCGTACTACACCTGCGCAGCACTGTTGCGCAGGTGCAGAACGCTCCTGGCTGTGGAAGCGGCATGCGGCCGGACTGCGCTGACTGGCTGAATTACCAGGATTCATAACAGAAGATCCAGGTGGTGGAGGTAGACAGCAAGGGACTGATTAGCCTGAAGGGGGCTGGAAGAAGCCCCAGGTATGTATAATACTTTTCTTTTTCATCCTTCTCAGGTACCATTTAATTCGTAGTCACCAAACCAAATTTTAACATATCAAATTATTTGATTTCATGAGCAAAGAGTGCGTACATTTGCATAAATCAGAATCACCGCAGAATTATTTCCATCTCATTGACCATCTCTGTTAGTGGCATGGCTACACATCAGGCTTTATACTTACTGCATAGATGTTATTTCATATATATATATATATGAGATTCCTGTGTACACAACATATATACAGTCACAATCAGATGTGTATATCTGACTTTAAAAATACGGGGACTGCTTTATTGAAGCAGCACAAGTAACTCATTTTGATTGGTTGATTTCATTTTTGTGGACTAAGCACAGCTATTACTGTATGTATAAATTATTTATGATGACTATTATCTGAGAAATAGAACATTTTATCATGTTTTCTATTTTAATTACAGTTTAAATTCATTAGGAGTCGGTGCATTTTTTCCCGACTCCAGGCACCCAAAATTGCCCCGACTCCACGACTCCGACTCCACAGCCCTGGTATTTATACTTACATGAGACTTCCTCCAGTACCATGGGCTCCCTTGCTGTCTTCCCCGGCCACTCCCATTATCCTGTAGAAAGCGCCGATAATTTTGGCCAGTTGGGCTGCACATGCCCGACCAAGTATGCTCCTCTGTCTTGCTGTTGTGCATGCGCAGAAAAGTGTGACTGGCCAAACTATCAGCTTTTCATGGGAGACTTCAGCGGTGGACATCGGTCCACCCACGGCAATCATGGGGCTGGAGGAAGCCCCAGTCAAATATAGATACTGCACCATCTCAGGTACAAATGAAAGCTCCTAAATTCTACATTTTAATTTTTCCACCCTGATTTTATCCTGTACCACATTAGACCACGTTATAGCTGCCCAAAATGTAAGCAACCAGTTTGTAGAGACATGGCCACTTAGACAATTTAACACCTGTTGTCACCTGTGGTTGTTCCTGTCTTGACATCCATTGCTCTTGTGCTTTATTGTAGGTGTTGCCCTCTTCCAGTGAGTTTGTACAAACGTTTTGCCTTTTGTGTCACCGGGAAAGGAAAGATTGGTTGGGTTCATCTTCTCACAATGGGGTGCTCTCTATGGATGAGATTCCCACTTCTTTCATGCCTTCCTTGGCGCAGAACCTCTTGGGGGAAATGCCGATATGGATCTGCCAGAGTTGCCGGAAGAGCGTGGAGGAAGAGGAGAGGCAGGCATTGCCAGAGCAACCGTTAGCAGTGCGTATCCTAGCCATGTTTTTTTTTTTGTTTTTTTCATTGTATGAGCAGAAGGCTTCCTGCTATTCAGGGCGCCATACTTCTACAATTATTTGTGCTTTTTGCTTTATTACGCTTTGCTATTTGCTTATTGGGGAGAGGCTTTATCTTTTAAGGGCCCGTTTCCACTATCGCAAATCCGCATGCGTTGCCCGCATGCAGATTCGCACAGCCGATACAAGTGGATGGGCCTGTTTCCACTTGTCAGTTTTGCTGTGCGTTTTTCTGTGCAGGATTTTTCTGCACGGCAGAGCCCTCAGAAATCGCTTGCGTGTGGAATGCAGGCGAATCGCACACAATATATTTAACAGGGAAATCGCATGCGTTTTCCTCATGCGTTTTTGCAGTGAATTTGCATGCGATTTTGCATAGGTACCCATGTTAATTCACACAGGCAGTGACATCGTTAAAATCGCATTACCCTAACCTATGCGAAATCGCGGCAAAAAACGCATGCGGAATTGCACCCGCACGCGATTTCGCCTGCGGTGATTCGCCGGCGATTCCGCAACGCAATAGTGGAAACGGACCCCCATGTTGCATAGCAAGACAGTTAAGCCATATCTTAATTCATGAAAATGATTTGCATTACACACTTGATGGCAATTGAGCTTCCATTTTTATTTTTAGGTCCACCCTTTGGTTATTTTCATTGTTTGCTTTTTGTGAATTTTTTTTCTCTCTGTAGATTGGGGTTCTCACTCCGGCTAGCAGAACCTTTTAATGTCATACTTGATGTGACCAGTTTTGCAGTGGGAGGAGCTTTGGGTTTCTGTTAGTTGCAAGGCAAATTTCATTATGCTTTGAAGACCTTTGCTGAGAGATTATAAAAGCAACCACTAGTAGTCTCATTCAAAAGGATAACAATTCTACAAAAAATGACCAGTACAACACACACTCAGAGAATTTTTGTTTTAGGGTGACAGCTTTCAGAGTCTCAGCCTATGCATAAATCCAAACTTTTTTTCTTTTTCTGCACATTGCATAACCCGCCTACACATCAAGGCATTTGTCGCCCAGCAGGGATCGGTACTCGATCCTTGTGCGACTGTACTGCATTGGCACTGCACAGATGTCACTATGTTGCTGTGGAGGACAATGAATGGCATACGTCATGCAGCTGCTGTACACACTGGTTTCTTTAAAATTCTCAGGCAAGGCAGTCTTCATTGTCCACCATGGCAGAGTTCAAACCAGCATGTGTATATAGCTGTAGCTGCAGAGGTTGTAAAGCTGCTTAGTTTCCCATGGATCCTCAAATAAAAAGTATGCAAGGAGTGAATATCATTTCTTTGCAGTGGTGTGTATGTGAAGGAGGGAGCCCACTTTCTTAACCACTTCGTCCACAGGTCAGTAGATATACATCCTCTGGGACTTCATCTAAGCCACAGGTCAGTAGATATACGTCTTGTAACAGAAGCAGTGCTGTGCAGGATTGGGCTTGCTCCTGTGCACATTTCTGGCACTATCTGATGCAGCACTAATTGGTGAATGGGAATATAAGTTTCCTGAGCTAATGAGATTGATTTTTACTATTAAAAATACTTGTATTTTCTCATTTCATAGTGAAAAACACACTCTGTAGCATTATTTCAGAATCAAATATCTTCACCATAAATTGTGACCGGAACATAATCTAAGTTTTGTGATAAGCGGTAAGAATAGCCAAAAAAAAATTTGTGTTTTTTATCTACAGTAGCACTTTTTATTTTTAAACTGGAATTGGTAAAACTGAAAAATATGTTTTTTCTATTTTTTTCTTTGTTTTCCCATTAAAATTCATAGAAAACAAAATAGTTTGAGGGAAAAAATGGCATACAATGAAAGCCTAGTTTGTCTTGAAAAAAACAATATATATTTCATTTCTGTGTCATAAGTAGGGATAAAGTTATTTCTGATTAAATAGGGACATAGCTAAACTGTCAAAACTGCTCTGGTCAATAAGTACAAAACAAGGTCTGGATGCGAAGTGGTTAAAATTTTTGCCTGGTTTTAATCCCTATATACTAGAAATATAATGCATTTATATTTTAATGGTACATTAACATCAGCGCGGTGGAATCTGGCAAAAGGCTGTGTTCGCAGTGGTGTTGTCAGACAATATAATTGCATTCCTAGTGTTTCAATTATCAGTGTCCTGATCTTATCTGAAATGGGAAGTTTCTTTTCTTTGCATTTTGAGTTAAAATTGCTACTGTAGCTAAAAAAAACCTTCTCACTATCCTGTTGGCACTGCACAGTTCCAGTACAGTTCAGCAAAGGCACATGGCGAGATAAAAATGAAAAATTAGGAGACTTATAGGGACCTATTTTAGACAAAAAAGTAGTTTACAGATATATTTGGGGGCACTAAATCGTTTAAGGCAATCTTACATTTGTGGATGGGACTTCTACATTCTTCCTTTTCAGCCCCAGAGTATGCTACAAGCGGTTAAAAACACTTTTCTGTAGTAAAAAGTTCACACCTTGCTACCCGTGCTTCTTATAAGCCATGAGATAATGGCTTTCTATAATTTGTAGTATCTTTTTCTGATTCTCAGGATTGCCTCTATTTTATGTGCAATTTATATATGGAGAACAAAGCTTGCTGGGTAACAGTGTTTTTATAATAGGAGCTGCTGAAATCCACTGCATGCAGTTTCTGGACTTTGACATAACAAAGGTATATTTCCAGTTTTTCAACTGGAGCAGCTCAGCAGATGGTGAATCGGTTTCAGGCTGAAATCGATTCACAATCTGTTTGCAGTAAAGGCAGCCATACGATCCCTCTCTGATCAGATTCGATCAGATAGGGATCTGTCAGCTGGTCGATCTAATGGCACATCGACCAGTGTATGGCCACCTTAAGAAAACCAGATTGGTCTCTTCTGCATCAAATGTTTGTGTGTGGTTTCTTGGGTTTGGTTGGAATACGGCAAAGCACAAAATTGTCTACTAGTTCATTGGACTTAATGTTTTGTGAGCTTTTACGTGAATGAGGGTCTGGAGCGGTCTACTTAGTGTCATTTTTGTTCAGCAGCTGTACTAATAACCTTTGACAGGACTGGACAACCAGGTAACCCGGGCTCCTTAGAAATGTCAACTGGTGCTTGCTTTTTGATATTTTTGTTAAAGCGGATCCGAGATGAAAAACTAACTATAACAAGTAACTTGTCTATATATCTTATCTAAAGTTTAGATGATTTACACAGCAAATCTAGCTGCAAACAGTTTTAATAGAATATGATTATTTATTCCTGTGATACAATGACAGCAGCCATGTTGTTTGTAAACATTACACAGAGGCAGGCTTATCTGTATCTTAAACCATCAGCCCAATTCCCTCTCCTCCTCACCTCTGCCGCTGAAATCAATGGCTAGTAACACCTGCCCCTCCTCCTGCCCAGACTGAGCTCCCATGAGCCCTTGCTACTGCCAAGGCTCTCTGAAAACCTGTGGGTGTGGCTTTTTTAGTTTATAGGCAATTAAAACAAAAAGTATTTGGCTTGAGGAATGCCCTATAAACAATGGGAAAGGAACACAATTATGCAATGTGTAAAAGTTCGCCTCGGATCCACTTTAATGGTGATGGCTTTATAAACTTGCCTTCCAGTTGTTGGCTCTTGTGCTCAGTGACCCTATAGGTAGAGAGTTTGGAAGGCGGTCATGTTTATTCTTCTAACTATGCCAGGTGCCTGGCTGTTCTGTTGATCCTGTGCCTGAGAACTTTTCAGCCACTGGTGCAGAACAAATATCCAGATCAGTATAGAACAGTAAATGCAAGACGGAGCACCAGTCCTTGCTATTAGGATTTATATAAGATGAATCAGTACAGGCATACCAGATAGGACAATAGCCTAAGATACTGGCCTGAGGGCCTGTTTCCAGTATCGCGAATTCGCATGCGTTTGCTGCATGCGAATTCGCATAGCCAATACAAGTAAATGGGATGGTTTCCACTTGTCAGGATTCCTTTGCGTTTTTCTGTGCAGAAAAAAATCTGCATGGCAGAGCCATCAGAATTCGCATACCGATATGCGAGTGGCATACAATCTAATAGGGAATTCGCATGCGGCTTTGGTATGCGAATTTGCATACAATTTCGCATGGAATCAATGGAAAAGCACACAGGCACTGCCATGGTTAAGTTCGCATACATCATCATCCATGCGAAATTGTATGCGAATTCGCATGAAAATTTGCATTTAACCGCATGGGAGTTTCGCATCCTCATACAAATTTTTACCGCGGCGATTCCCACAGCACAACAGGCCCTTAGTATGCCTGTTCTGATTCATCTTTAACCTATTTTAGTTCCTGGACGTAGAAACTACGTCCAGGAACCATGTGCGCTCCCGCGGCCGATCGCGCGTGTGAATGTGCGCTCCCGGCCCGCGGTTCGTTAGCCAGGCAATCAGTGAACCGGCCGACAGGCATGGGGACGCGAGTGATTGTTCGCGTTCCCAGCCACAATAGCACCCCCTATGCGACTATTGCGGCCTTTTTGCCGCAATAGTCGCATAGGGAGTGCTATTGTGGCTGGGAATGCGAACAATCACTCGCGTTCCCATGCCTGTCGGCCGGTGACGGCGAAACTGGAAGTCGTCGCCGACGGGTCCAGGAGCATCGGACCGGAGCTGCGAGGGCACCGATCAGCTGCAGGGGGCTGAGGGACGCCCCAGGTGAGTTAAACTCATTTTTTTGGCCAGACTTAAGTATCCCTTTAAGGAGGTAGGTATATGTCCAGATTATGGACGTAAGCATATATGGCCATAAGAGGGAAGATTTTGTTAACCCAAAGGGGCAATTGAGACTTGGCTTGGGTCGGAGGAACATGAGCAATCTGGGCTGCAAGGTAATAGTTATACAAATTTGGATAACCTGGCCCTCCTACAAATCTAGGAAGCTGCATGCACCTGAGTTATTCTTCGGTGTTATGGGACCGTATGAATCTGGTCATTTGCTGAAGCTGGACTAGGGCAGGCTTGGGGACTGAAACAGGAAGTTTTAAGTAGATAAAATCTTAGGGGGGATGGTCATACAGACAGCGTGGACCAGCCCAGAAAGCTAGATGGAAATTTCGACCAAGATCTCAGCAGGGAGAGGAGAGATGCAATCATAGGATTATAATTGGTAGCAAAACGTCTCAGCCGGATTTCTGGTAAGCTTGACTCCAAGATGCTTAACATATTTGAGCTGAATTTTAAATCAGAAATGGGAAGATGGGGTATCAGTCACAGGCTTTGGCAGATTAGATGGGAGTACTTCTTATTTGGTTATATTAGGGGAAAGGCCAGAAACTTTCTTAAAATCATCTAGAACAGGGGTAGGGAACCTTGGCTCTCCAGCTGTTAAGGAACTACAAGTCCCACAATGCATTGCAGGAGTCTGACTACCACAGTCATGATTAATAAAGGCAAATGCATGCTGGGATTTGTAGTTTTATCACAGCTGGAGAGCCAAGGTTCCCTACCCCTGATCTAGAAGACTTAGTAGTTTGGGAACAGAAACTAAAGGATTTGTGATGGTAAAGACCAGATCTTCAAAAAGGGAAATTTTATAAGTAGTTGGGCCAATTTTGTAGCCTTGTTAGTTGGGCCAAGAAATGGACTGTATAGGCGAGAGGGGTTCCATACAGAGGGCAAAGATAGCTGGAGAAAGGGGACTCTTTACATTATTTGAGCAGGTAGGAGCGATTGATTGCCTTCATTGCTCTGTCCTTTGTAGGGCTCTACTCTGTTCATGGAAGCAGTGTTGCATAAATTAGATGACTGATATTGGTGATATAGTGATCATTTACCTGTCCATATAGTTAATTTGCATTCTGGACCAGAAGGGATATTTCACATAGCAGCATAGTCTCCTCCATGAGAAGGGATTGAGCCATACTACAAGAAACCGAAAGTCTTTGCATTGGCCATTGGTGCAGGGACTGGAACAGGTGTGACTGTGTGCAAAGTATACAATTATGAAGCTGAATCCGACTTTGTCCTATCATAACTGATTTTTTTTGTTTTTTTTCACAAATGTGAAGCTTAGACTGCTGGCTCTGTAAAATCTGGGCACTCAGTAGAATGATGGAATGTTAGATGTTTAGCTTAGAAACTGGGTAAGAAAAAATAAATTACTCTTTTGCAGTGAACTTTAAAACCATGCAGATATGCCACATTATATGTACAGCTTTCACTAGAGGAAAACTTTCACATCAGATTTAATGCACAGATATCCAGCTTTCCATTGCTAAACCTCTTTGTAGAAAGAAATGGCTGATCAAGAGATGTCTTCCTTTATACAGTAGCAGTTTTCCGTATCACAGTACGCTAATATCAATTCAGAAAGCCTTACTACACGATTTTGTAACCACAATAATTCACCACCATGACTCAGAATTTTAAAGTCAAGTATTTTACTGCTTTTATTATGCACTTGCAGGTCTGTAAATTAACACCATAGAGAAGTACAACGTTAAAATTCCACTTTTTGTTTTCGTGACTATGTAAGTTACTTGAACGCTGTGACTACATCTGTATTCAAGGCTTTTCTTGGACAATTCGTTTATCAAAACTACATATTGGGCAGCAATGCTACCTGTTTAAATGCTGCCCAGCTGAAATGCATTAAAGATACTTCATCAATTGTATTGTGACCTATTTTTATTTTCAAAGGAAGATGAAACTGACAATAGTTGCAGTTCTCTTTCTTCTGCCAGTCAGAATGTAAAATCTTGCTTTGCTTTCTTTCTAACAGGTGTCTCTGTCGCATACGTCCTGCAAGTCCCAGTCCTGTGGTATTGGGTCACACTCCTCATCCTCCTCCTCGTCCTCATCTTCCTCCTCTTCCTCCACATCATCGTCCTCCTCCTCTTCATCATCTTGCCATGGAAACTCTGGGGACTGGGACCCCAGCTCCTTCTTGTCGGCCCACAAGCTATCTGGCCTCTGGAACTCGCAGCACTCTAATGGAAGCATTGGAGGATCTTCTGCGGGTAAGTGAGCACTCTAAAAGGTAGAAGCAGAACAGATTAAGGCCCAGTACAAACCGAGCGGTTTTTGACGCGATCCGCGGGCCACATCTGCCTGTCAAACCGCTCGGTTAATGTTGGTTTGAGGATTGTAGCAAACGGCAAACGTGCCTCCTGCTGCACGCTTGTGGTTTGCAGAAGCGTTTCTGCCTCAATGTAAAGGATAGGAAAAACGTAAACCACTCTGAAAAAAGGCTACTTCAGAGCGGTTTGCCAGGCATTTTTGTTACAGAAGCTGTTCAGTAACAGCTTTTACTGTAACAATTTGTGTAATCTGCTACACAAAAACGCAGCCAAAACCGCTAGGCATGTTTAGAAATCCGCTCTAAACATGCCTAGAATCGCTCTGAAATCTGCTCCCTAAACTGCTAGCGGTTTTGGTATGCACTGGGTCAAAGTTCTTTTTGCGTTTTTGTTTTTTTTTTAAACTGGAATTGTTCACAAGAATGAGGCTAAGTTCTCAGTGGTAGTTGCATTGTGTTCCCTGTAACAGCGGGATACTTTGTGTTTTCAGTGAAATCTATACATGTAGAGAGATGCAGTGCTGCCCATAATTATTCATACCCCTGGCAAATTTTGGCTTGGTTACCTTTATTTAACCAGCAAGTCAATTTTTGACGGGAAATTACATAGGTGTCTCCCAAAAGATAAGACAATGTACAAGAGACATTATTGTGGAAAGAAAATCTCAGCTTTTATTTACATTTGAGCAAAAAGTGTCCAGTCCAAAATTATTCATACCCTTCACAAACTGTCACAGTATGTGGGAAAATCCAACGTTCTATACCATTCCAAATAGTCCAAGCTTGTTCTAAAGCAACCCAATTACCCTGATTAATTGGGAACAGCTGTTTTAAACAACTCAACAGGTGAAAAACAGCAGCTCTCTGCAATTGGTTTGTGGACAGTTATGGCTGAGACAAAGGAGCTCAGTGAGGACCTGCGGCTGCACATTGTGGCTGTTCATAAGTCAGGAAAGGGCTACAAGGCCATTTCTAAATGTTTTCAAGTTCCAGTGGCTACAGTGCAAAGTATTATTAAAAAATACAAGATGTTCCGCACTGAAGAAAATCTCAGAGGATGTGGTCGGAAGCCAAAAGTGACACCTGCGCTGGCCAGGAGGATAGTGAGAGAGGTGAAAAGGAATCCAGGGATCACCACCAAGGCCATCCCAGTGAATCTGGGCTCTGCTGTTGGCAATGTCTCAAGGCCGACAATCCAACGGACACTGCTGGGTTCCACGGATGCAGACCAAGGTGGACGCCATTTCTCCAGGTAAGGCACACAAAAGCTTGCTTGGCCTTTGCAAATGCTCATCTGGACAAAGACGACTTCTGGTCTTCTGTGTTCTGGTTAGATGAAACAAAAATTGAATTGTTTGGTCACAATGTTTCCTTCATTTGGTGTAAAAAAAAAAATAAATTAAAAAAGCCTTCAACCCAAAGAACCCCATCCCCACTGTCAAACATGGGATGGAACTTAATGCTTTGAAGGTGCTTTTCAGCCTGTGGACCAGGGAACCTAATCACAGTAAACGGCACCATAAAAAAAGAGCAATACATGAGGATTCTTAACATCAGGCAGTCTGCAGAGAAACTTGGCCTTGGGCACTAGTGGACATTTCAGCATCACAATGACCCAAAACACATAGCAAAAGGGGTGAAGAAATGGTTAGCTGACAACAGCGTTAACATTTTGGAGTGGCCCAGCCAGAGTCCTGACTTGAATCCAATTGAGAATATGTGGAGGAAGATAAAGATCATTCATTGTTAAAGATGAATGGGCAAAAATACCGGCGGAAACATGCAAAAACCTGGTCTGCAATTATAGGAAGTGTTTGATTGCTATAATAGCCAATAAAGATTTTCTATTGATTGAGAAGGATATGTAAAATTTTGGACTGGACACTTTTTTTGCTCAAATGTAAATAAAAGCTGAGAATTTTATTTTTCCACAACAATGCCTCTTATACATTATATTTTGGGAGACATCTGTCATTTCCCATCAAAACATTACTTGCTGGTTGAATAAAAGTAACTTTAAAGGGATACTGTAGGGGGGTCGGGGGAAAATGAGCTGAACTTACCCGGGGCTTCTAAGGGTCCCCCGCAGACATCCTGTGTTGGCGCAGCCACTCACCGATGCTCCGGCCCCGCCTCCGGTTCACTTCTGGAATTTCTGACTTTAAAGTCAGAAAACCACTGCGCCTGCATGCCCGTGTCCTCGCTCCCGCTGATGTCACCAGGAGTGTACTGCGCAGACACAGACCATACTGGGCCTGCACTGTGCGCTCTTGATGACATCAGCGGGATCAAGGACACGGCAGCGCAGGCGCAGTGGTTTTCTGACTTTAAAGTCTGAAATTCTAGAAGTGAACCGGATGTGGGGCCGGAGCATCGGTGAGTGGCTGCGCCAGCACAGGATGTCTGCGGGGGACCGTTAGAAGCCCCGGGTAAGTTCAACTCATTTTCCCCCGACCCCCCTACAGTATCCCTTTAAGTCAAAATTTACCAGGGGTATGAATAATTATGGGCAGCACTGTAGATGTATAGAGATGTCAAAGCTAATCCAATAATGTGCTAGGCCCTTTAGGGCTCGTTTCCACTAGTGCGGTGCGGAATCGCCTGCATTCCACCGCGGACAAAATCGCATGCGGGTGCGATTCCGCATGCGTTTTTGCCGCGATTTCGCATGCGATTCCGCATAGGTAAGGCTGTATGCGATTTTAACCATGTCACTGCCTGAGTGAAATAACATTAATACCTATGCGAAATCGCATGCGATTTCGCGTCAAAAAACGCATGGTCACCCCGCATGCGATTTCCCTATTAGTTACATTAGCGGCGATTCGCGCACATTCCTTCTGCAGGCGAAATCTGACGGCCCTGCCGTGCAGATTTCTGCCGCACCAAAAAACGCTGCCGCAGCCGCACAAGTGGAAACAGCCCCATCCACTTACATTACCTATGCGAATCCGCATGCAGTGCCCGCATGCGGATTCGCTATAGTGGAAACGGGCCCTTACACTTGTTGACAAGAGTGTCTGGAGAAGTAGTGGGTGATAGACTGTGTCAAAGACAGAGGAAAGGTCAAGGAGTAGAAGTACAGTAAACGAGCCTTTTAGGTTTTTGCAATGAGATAGTTTGCAACTTTGAGGACTGTTTTAGTGGAATGGTGAGATTGAAAGCCAGACTGGAAGGGGGTCTAACAAGGAGTTAGTGGACAAGAAGTCAGTTGTGAATAGATTTCGTTCCAGCAGTTTAGAAACCAAGGGGAAGTGTGAGACTGGATGATAGAACGGGCTACAAGGTCCAAAGAAGGTTTTTTGATTAGTGGTGTTATGATTGCTTTTTAAATGAGGAAGATGCCAGTTGAGATGGAGAGGTTGAAAATAGTGGTTAGAGCAGGGATGAAGCAAGAAGAGCGCTAAAGTATAAGAGAAGAGGGAATAGGGTCCAGAGCACTGGTAGTGAGATCAGCTTTAGAGAAGTGAAGAAAAGCGCTGTTGGTTAAAGCAGTGAAAGCCTAAGGGCTGGTTCACACAGATGCTTGGCGGGCGTTTACCCATGGCATCCGGGACTCATTGTTAAGCGCTCCCATTCAAGTGCATGGGAGGGTTTGTGCTGGACTTTTACTGGCGTTTGCATGAATGCAGCGTTGCAATCCTGTTTTTTTTTTTTTTTTTTTTTTTTTCCACTACTGTTTGAGGCAATCCTGGATGCTACATCATTTTTAAGTTATTCTGTATTGTAGTGTGCTTTTTCTCCACTGTCGCCACTCTGCAATGTTTTTCCAGTTTTTAATGGGTTCGTTCAGGGGGGTGAAGAGTAGACCCTTTTTTTACCCTTTCTCTTTTTCAGTATATTCTAGAATTATCCTTTATTACTATGGTTCGAAATGTCCTGCCAAATAAGACATTCAGCCTGACTAGGGTGGATCAGTTTTGATTTCTGCATCACCTAGGAATTTCCAGCTCAGTGGGGCTTACAATCTAATCCCTACCATAGTCTTGTGTCCATCATAGTTAACTGTACATTCCGTTTTGTGCAGGTGAAAAAGGCAGTGGCCTTCCAGGGTCTCCAGAACGTGGTAGCAAGACATCAAAACTGTCTGGTTTGAAGGTGTGTCCATACAGTCCATCTGGAACCAGCACAGGAACACTCCCTACCTCACTTAACTTCTGTAAATCTCCAAAACAGTTCAAAAGCATGTGCCATAGGCCATCATCCCCAGGTTAGTAAACACTTAATTTTGTATGTTCTAAAATATGCCTTGAGTGCCCTTTTTTACGGCACACATTAACTTGTTTCCTAGCAGACTCATTCAAAAATATGTAGGACCTACTTATTTGGACCTCTTGGGGTAAGTATAAACTGGTACTAAATGAGTTATGATGAAGCTGCCTTGTAAATGTACAACCATACGACCTAACATCCCAAACCGGAACAAGAGTTGCAGCAACGAATGAAGTAATATGGTAATGGAATGACACCTCAACTGTTCTGGAGTGCAAGCATTGTGGAACATAATGGCCTCAATTCACTAAGCTTATCTCCTGTCTTTAAGAAGGTTTCTAGAGTTATCACCATGGTGATGAGGCATGTAGTATTCAGGAAACCTTTTACCTCAGGCAAACCTAAAATGAACGCTTCTGTCTTTAAGTTAACTCTTCAATCCTTAAAATAACTCCAGAATTCTAAAGTTAAAGACAGGGTGTTAATTAACTGCGTGTGAAAATAACTACAGAGTAGGTAACTTAAAGAGACTCCTGTACTGTGAAAATCTTACATAAACGTACCAGCCTGTTGTCTTCTCCTAGCCCCCTCTGTCATTTTCGCCGCTCCCGCTGCTTTCCTGGTGATAAAATCACTTTTGTTTTTGTAAACAATGAAGATAGCCGTCAAACAGGAAATACATCAGAGCAGGTGCTTGTTTGCAGAAGCTCCCCTCAAATGTGACTTGATTGCTGTAATGTTACTCCCACATGTTTCCTTAGCTACTTGTCTGAGCTCTGCACTGATCTCTCTGCACTCACAGCTGTTTGAAATGTCTCAGCTCCAAGAGCCTTGCAGAGACGCTGGCTGTGAGCAGAGACTGTGACTCATACACACACAGGAGAGCCTGCAGGGGGTGTGCATAACTTCTCCCTATCACAGCAGAGAGAGTGCATTCCTCTGTCTCGACAAGGCTTGACAAGAAAAGATTAGATCTATTACAGAGACGGTGCAACTAGAAACGGCTGCAATAATCCAGACCACATTAGAACAGGTATAGGAACTTATAGGATAGAAGAAATAAGGCTGAAAATTTTGTTAGTGTCTAACTACAGAGGCGGTAACGTGACTACAGAGGCGGTAACGTAAGGAATGAAGAGATAAGATAACTCACTGTGCAGAGGCAAGTTTACTCTTGCCTCATCTCCAGCATGATCTTAGTGAATTGAGGCCAATGTCCCCACTTGATGTGCTTCGTATACACAGTAGCAATCATTGAACAAGAAACAAGCAACTCTGTGCACAATGGAGAACAATCTGTGGTGTAATTTTACACCTATGTGGACAGTATAACACAGCAAAGAATACACAGAACATTTAGAACCTGCTCTTTTGGCAGGTGAAAAGTGCTTCAGCCACTTATCATTAGGGAGCTTTGCGCAAAGACTCCTTTCTGTTTTACAAACTGGCTTGATCCAGGGTTAGAACCCTGGTCAAAGGCTCAAACCCTACATAAAAGGCAGCAGTCTAGTGGACCCCTAGATAGTGTACTAGTTAAATGTCCATCAACCTCTCTTCACAAAATGTGCATGGTGAAGCAGTGTGTCTAGCACAAGGGCCATTTCATGTCAACTGACACTTGGTCATGTTGGGTCTCTGAGAAGGTAAGGAGGGTCAGAGGCAGATTCATGTGCTCCCTCAGTCTGTCGCTTTTCTTCTCCCTCGTCACCAGGGAAAATAAAAAACGTGGCTCTGTTTCTATAGTTAAGCAACTGAAGGGTAGGTATATTAGGTTGTATATGCACAGAAAAACAAATTGCAAGGGGGAATTTTTACCCTTGATAGACTTGTTGTGCAGCATCAAAACCACGGTCTACTGAAACAAAGACAAAAAACAAAAGCATAATCCAGTGTATCTGATAAAAGGCTGTGGTAGCATGAAGGTGAGCTAGTGTGAAGCATAAAAATAGAGGATAAACCTAAATCTATAAAATTTAAAATGGAGGGAAACTAGATCAAATAGTAGAAGAACTTGGGTTTAAGTATATCCAATAGGAAAGCAGGGAGGTTGTGCCAGGACAGGCTAACCATCATCCATTTCAGTAAATGAAGAATTCAAGATGCAAATGACAGGAATACAGATGTCCCCACCTGTGCTATATACTCTGCTACAAATATACATACATATGCTACAAAAATGAGGCTAAAGAAACCAGTCTTGGCCAGTCAGATTTTCAGATTATAATTGGCCACGATTTCTAACACTGTAAAACTGAGTCACACAAACAGGGCAGTCTTTCCTTCTATGCGATCACTGCATGAAGAGTAGAATGGAAGTGCTCTGAAACCAGGCTGCACCTGTGAACCCATGCAGCAAAGCAAACCTGAAATGGAAATATTTTTTTCAATAAGCTTTAATTTCACAAAATTTGTGTAGTGCCAGGATGTCTAAGCAAATGTACTACTTTTTGTGGAATAGCCTTTTAACGGTGTGAAAAAAATCAGTTGTGATCAGTTAGGGCTTGTTCACACTGTGAGCGTGTTCGATTATTTAAGTGCTGGCGATTTTAAAAATCGCTTTAAAAGTGCTTGTGCAATGTTGCTCTGTGAGTCTTCTCACATGAGCGATGAGCTTTCTTTTCAATCGCAAACGCGGCTCCTGCACCATTTCCTGAGCGTTTGCGCTTCAATATATAGTATAGTGAAACCGCAAAGTGCTTGAAAAAGTGCTTTGTAGAGCGATTTCCCCAGCGCTTTTAAGAATAAATTGTATTTATTCTGTTCCAGGTCAAAGAGTTCACTTCCTGAGTGTCATCAGGAAAAAATTGTCACACAAAAGCACTTTGAAAATTGCTTAGAAAAGCGCTTAAATCGAAAAGCGCAGGGAAATGTGCTAGCAATTGCGCTGGCGCTTTACAATGTAGACAAGGCCCCAAAGCTGAAAGGACAACTGACTAGCAAGGTAATGTCAATGTTTCCCTACGGCTCAAGTTGGTGATATTACAGTTTAAGTGTGCTGACCAGGAAGCTGTTATGGGCTAATGGCCTTTTTCAAAATGATGGAAGGAGAATTCCATTGATCAGTGGAGAAACAGGATGCAGGAGAGGAGAGACTAACTACACGGGAGGCAAGTATGGCCAGTTTGTTTTGACTTATAACTTTCAGTTCAGGTTTGTTTTAAAGGAGTTATCAGCCACATTAATAAAAATGAGGTTTACTCACCTGGGTCTCTCTCCAGACCCATGCAGCTGACTCTCCCACGCCCTCCGCTCCCTGCCGCTGTCCCGGTCTCCATGCTCGTTATTCAGGCCGACCGCGGGGTCGGCCTTACTGTGGCTGCGCGAAGCGCCGCTGTCAAACGCGGCCACCTGGGCCATGGCGAACTGCGCAGGCGCAGTAAGGCTGACCCTGCAGTCGGCCTGAATACCGAGCCCAGAGACCGGGGGAACGGCGGGGAGTGAAGTGGTCGGTGTGGGACAGTCGCCTGCAAGGGGCTGGAGAGAGCCCCAGGTGAGTAAACCTAATTTTCATTAATTTGGCTGATAACTAGGTGCATACTTGTTTCGGTGGGTTTTTTTTTTTTTTTTTTTTGCTGGTTGCAGACTTGCCATGTTAACCTACAGCCTCACCCATAATTTGCGTGGTTCATTAAAGCAACATAGCTTCTGTGCTGTAATGACTGTAAAATTCTTCATGAACTTCCTTACTGATGAAATTCAGTTGACTGCTAGGCTGAGTTTAATGAGCTTATTTAGAAAGCAGGTGCAAAGTACAGTTATTTATAGCTAGGTAAGACTTCTTTTTATTACAGTTAAATCAATGAATGGAAGACTCCAGGCATGAAGTTGTCAAATTTATAACTGGTCCTTCTACAGCCCATGTGCATATTGGAAATGGCTATCTTATGTAAAAAGTTAGTGGGCTAAAACCTGAATCAGACGTATGAATAAGGGTCATAGTGACTGTTGTATTCACTTCCTTGCTGTCTTGCATCCTGTCTGAGGTGTGCATTTTGAATTTGGATTTAGGTTTGTTGCCGTGGGCTACTTGCACATTTCATGCTTGCACTATTAAGCTTATATCAGAACAGATGCTGCCAGTGTTCTGTTGTCACACTTGTGCTGGTCCTGAGCACACACCTTTACCATTTACTTCAGTTGTCACACATTTCCCTAGATCACATGTGTCGAACTTCAGGCCTGGAGGGCCAGATCCATGCCAGTGTTTAGGATGGGCTGAGGAGAGGAATGTGTTCTACCTGATGGACCACACCTTTCCTGATTCAGACCCATCAATTCATTTGAGCTGTATCAAAAATGTGTGAGGATCTCGGCCCTCTTAGGACCAGTTTGACATACCTGCCCTAGATAATAATGTGCAGAAAAGAAATAACCTGCTGTGTAAACCACAGTTCACTTTCATTCTGGTAAATGCTGTAAATGTGTACTTGGATTCAGCATTCCTCTGAGAATGTGGGAGATCGATTATTGGAATTCCCCAAACCAAGCTACAGTATTGTCCACCTCTCCCTGCTGCCATCATCTAGTGCCGTCTGGTTCTGCTGCTATTCAGTTTGATTCCAGAGTGAGACTGACTGTGACTGCAGGAGGGCCAATGTGCATGCTGTGGGGAGCAGCTGAACTGAGGAGCTCCCAGAGGCTGGAACCTTGAGGTAGTGATGCAGTACCCCTACAGGACTCATTACTGCACACCTTTATGGGGGGAAATCCATTGGTGGTGGGACTAGGCGGGGAAGATGCTTCATTATATACTCAACGCATATTGACTAGCTGCTTCCACGTTCTTAGTCTGTAACCTAAAATTAGGAATGGTAAATGATATGCGAATTTTGAGTTGATGCAGCATTATGCAAATGTTGTATGCACATTTATGCAGCAATCAAATGCTGCTGAGGTACAATTCGGTCCATTTTCAAGCTGCATAAAATTACATACAAAACGTGCTTAGTCCTGCATCAACTCGCAATAATTTGCATCTCATTAACCATCCCTACGTAAAATGTCACACCTGAAATGAGCGTGCCACCAAGGTATATAGCCATTGACATTTGGGACCTTCACTGCTGGACAGACGTAGGGTGTCTAGCTACTTGGTTAGGGTCAGTTCACACGAACGCTTGGCGGCGATTACAGCTAGCGTCTGATACAACGCTCCCATTAAAGTGAATGGTAGCATTAACATCAGCCATTTACCGTCGTGTACGCAAACACAGCATTCCGATCCAGATTTTCCCTGTCGATGCGGCTTTCAGTCTATTAACTGCCACATCTTCATGTCCCCCTGTGGGGATGGAAAATGCAGATCGCGACTTGACGCCACCGATTGCTGCTGCAAGCCCCCAGACGAGACTCCGCAGACTGGGACGCTGGAACTTGAAAGACGTCTGTCTGAACTGGCCCTAAATTAGGCCATCAAAGAAAGTCCATGTTTGTAAATACTAGCGAACCTTTAACTGTTGTGTTCTATAATAAACCATGCCAGCTAAAGTGGTTTAGGCTTTCTTGAGGGTTTTTATGTACTACTTATCCTTTGGTGTTTAACCAAGTTACATTAAATAAGTGTGTGTAATTGCAAATTGAAATTTCTTATGGTTAATACAAATTGTAAGCCTGCTAGGGGTTTTTTTTTTTTTTGGGGGGGGGGGGGGGGGAGCATTTCACCACTGTTCATTGATCCAGTTATAAAGTGTTTTGAAATGCAGCTGTGTTTGCGTGGCTGTAGCAGTTATTTAAAGACGTGTGTGTACTTAGCATGATGATTTTATTTTTTTCCCAGGGGAAGCTTTCCATTCAGAACACAGTCGCCATCCGGATCCTAGTGCACCTCCAAACAGTCCCACCGGACTCTCGTCTGGGCAGCCAATCTCTCCCCACAGTCCTCCTCCGCCACACCTCTCTCCACCCAGTCCTGTAGCACCGTTCTCAACAAGCCTCCCGTCTCACACTGCGGCCTCTAAAGGCACGGTCTGTCCATCTTCAGGAGCTCACAGAAGTCCTCATGTAACAGGGTCCAGCTCATCGCTCCTAAAAGTAAACCCACCTCCCCCACCACTCTCTGCCTGTAGCCATCCTTGCAATGGGCACTGTAGTGGCACAAATGCACTACAGGGTGGAAGTACTCCTGGAACCACAACCAGGTAATAAAGACTGCATACTGGAAACTGTCAATTAATTGAAGAGCTCTTTTTCCTTAAAATAATTTGTATATTAGAGACCAGATTTTAGCAATGCCACTGAGTGAGATGGCTCTACATAGCCTCTCTACACGAGTCCTCCAACTCTTTTCCTGTCCCTTACTAGAGTGGTTCAGAAATGGCTTTCAGCTGATTTTTCGGCCGGATTAAGACCAGAATTTTCACTGTTTTCAACCCTTAGACTTCAGCCACTATCTATACATGTTTTTTTTGCATCTATAATCCATGGATGTCTAAAAGATTTCTTATACAAAACTACTTCAGCGGACGTTTATGGGAATTTTTTTTGTCCCCATATTCCTTTCCCATGGACGACTAACAGGTTTTTTAGTACAA
The DNA here is from genome assembly GCF_040937935.1 of Hyperolius riggenbachi. Classification (NCBI taxonomy): domain Eukaryota; kingdom Metazoa; phylum Chordata; class Amphibia; order Anura; family Hyperoliidae; genus Hyperolius; species Hyperolius riggenbachi. The sequence goes on from NC_090648.1 coordinate 352,040,312, forward strand.
AGTTTTGGCTCACAGTTAACTTTGTACTTGAAATATGCAAATGTTTATAAGTTAAATTGGACGTAAACTCAGAATGTTTTCTTTGCTCTAAAAGATTAGCTACAGCATGATAACCTTTATAGAAAAGAAAAATTAGTTCAAGGAAATTCTAAACATATAGCTGGCAATCTGAAGGTGGCCACACACCATACAATTTTTTTTAAATATTTTCAATTCAAGAATCAGTCAATTTTTGATTGAATGTAACAATTCAAAAATCTGACCAATGTACCACACACGTATGTTCAATTTTTCCCCAGTTATGAGAAAAATGATTGAAAACTCAGGAAAAATTGCTTGGGTCTATACATTAAGTAATTGACAATTTACCACACACCATACAATTTTTATAAAAATTGACCAGAAAAATCACACTCCCGATCTTCTATCGCAGCCTTTCTCAACCTTTTTACCCTGGAGCAACCCAGCAAATCATTTTTGGATCTCGAGGAACCTCTGGAATTATTTTGCTTGAGGCATGGTCTTTAAAAGTAGATGTGTGAAATCGTGTATTTTTAATTTGGGTCCACTTTAATGAGGCGTTAAGAGTTCAAATTCTCTCTGGTAGAATTTACAGAAAAGCATAGCTGGCTGATTTGCATTAAATACAATGTAGCTACATATGACAATCCACACTACATAGACTCACAAGAAGGGCTTGAATGCATCTTTAGAAAGAAATGATCATTGCAGGATGACCTTTTTAGAGGAGCAGAATGACGATTAGGAGTATGAAGAAGGGAGTAAATATCAAAATTGTGTATATGAACTAGGGAAAGAGTTCATATACTTTGTCTATGGTTGACATGGTGCATGTGAATGTGTTTATGCACATTTTTATGTATGTATTATCTGCTAATTTGTGTTGAGTGAACATTGTGGTCTCATAGGACATCATCTTGCCATATTAAAGGAGTAATCAGGCAAAACATAAAAAAAGCTTTACTCACCTGGGGCTTTCTCCAGCCCCTAGCAGCAGACTGTCCCACACTGACTGCTCCACTCTCCGCTGCCATCCCAGGCTTCCTGCATGGTGCAGAGGTAGTCCTTACTGCCGCTGTCAATCATGGCCATGTTGCTCACGGAGTACTGCGCAGGTGCAAAGCTACTGCGCCCACGCAGTGCGCCGCAGACAACGTGTCCATGATTGACAATGATGCTTCGCGCAGTAAGGACCTCAGCCTCTGCACCGTTGCAGGGAGACCAGGGCGGCAGCGTAGAGGAGCGGTCAGTGCGGGACAGTCGGCTGCATGGGGCTGAAGAAAGCCCCAGGTGAGTAAAGTGTTTTTTTTTTGTTTGTTTTTTTTGCCTGATGACTCCTTTCGGCAGTTTTGGTAAATATCAAAATTGATTGCGTGTTAATAAGGCACCTTGCCCGGAAGAAATAAATCCTTGGGTGCTAAGGGAATTAAGTTTGGTTATCTACAGTATAAACCCCTTTATATCTTTACATTATCTTTTGTGACTCAGAGGAGCAGTCAGCAATATGATCTCAGAAAAAAAAACACAAGTAGATAAGTACTTGCTCTGCATAAAATGTATTGCACTGTCCACGTTTGTGATTTTAATGATTTTTCTACAGTAAAAAAAAGAGAAAATCATCCGTAGCCTTTCCCTTTCCCAAGTGTGACTATTTTGAAGCCAATTCTGATGTCATTTCCTCCCTTAGTCTCCTCTGCCTGATTTGGCCGCCCTTCACTATAGAAAGTGCGTTGTCTCAGCATGAGAAATATTGGCCAATCCGAGATGAACAGAGGTGTGGGAGGGAATAACAGTAGGGAAGGAGGCTTCTGCCAATCAGGCTGCATTAGTTAAGTGTGAAGGCAAGTACAGAAGCAAAAAAGGACAACCCAGCATGCCCTGCAACTTCCTTTTTGTGTATCAAATTTTGTGCATACCAAATCAGTCAGGTAAATGGGAGGGGGGGGGGGGGGGGGAATGATCATTTATCAACAAAAAAAGTGAGTGATTTTTACTTTCGGATTGCCTGGTTAGCATCCTTATTGTTTACCAGATAAAAGTAAAGAATTGGTTTTGATTTTATGCCCAACAGTTACTCTTTAAATTGGATAATTCCAATAGATTGGCGTACAGCCCGCATTTTCCAATTATTTTGGATGGGTACAAAATCCTATCCTGTAAACTATATAGGCTTGTAAGCATAACATGTTATCCCAAAGAGATGCTATACAAGACTTCATGGCAGAAAATAATCAAATTTTTCAGCATAAACGTGGGTTTACCAAGAACAAGTATTGTTTTTCTAACTTGCTCAAGTTTTTATGAGGTGGTGATTATCGACGTGTTGGGTTGGAGGTACTGAGCGCGCCCAGACTGGTGCTGCTGCTCTCTAAGGCTGCTCCAGGCATTACATCTCATTTCTGCTACTTTACACCTCTTAATGGAAAGACTGGACCGAAATTTCAGTGTATTCTAAAGCTTCATGTCTCCAGCAACACCTATAACCTTTCAGAACACCTGGGTTACTTGGGACGGCAAAGATTTAAGCTGGATTGGATTTTCCTTGGAATCACCCACTGCTGTACACTGCACACCTTCCTTGGAATTGACCTCAGACCTTAAAGACTTTCGTCTCTTTGTGCCCGCCTTCTCCCCATCCTGTGAGTAACTCATCGATTATCTACAGCATCTATGCTCAATAGACTATATTTTTCTACATATGTTATATAGAATATCTTCAAACTCCTAAACAAAGGACTGTGTTTTCAAATCCATGCTGTCCATCCATACATCTCTGTGTAAGGACAATTCAGTCTACACAGGCCCTTTGATCTCTGCAGGATACCAGCTGGAGCTGAGATAGTTCACACCTTGACTCTAAATAGGGCCTTTCTCAGCAGGAGCCCTGAGCTGTCTCTTGTCCATTCTAATGTGTAAACATCAATATTCAGCAGAGACACTTCTCGCTGTATACCAACCAAGAAATATTTATCCAATTGACAAATCAACAATAATTCTACTTAAAGAGAATCTGTACTCTAATATTCTTACAATAAAAAGCATACCATTCTATTCCTTATTTTCTCCTGTGCCCCTCTGTGCTGTTTCTGCCACTCTCTGCTGCAATCCTGGCTTGTAATTAAGTTTTAGGCAGTGTTTACAAACAAACTAACCAGCTTCTAATAGGCTCAGCTAAGCATAGTGAATGAGTCATTCAGAGTATGCAGGGGGCCTGCAGAGGGTGTGTATCGCTTCTACCAATCACAAGCAGCCCTGCACATTCCACACAATCAAGCTTTAGCCCGACAAACAGGACAGAGGAAAGATACATTGATTTATTACAGAGACAGTGCAGTTAGGAAAGACTTTAGTAAGCCAGAGCAGATTAGAACAGGCATAGGAACTTATAGGATAGAAGAACTAAGGCTGAAAAAATTGTTAGTCTCTAAGTCTGTTGGAATCTTCAGAAAGACAAGAAGATCTAGAGGACGTGGGAAAAGACGTGCTTCACTGCAGAACCAAAATATCTCTGTGACAAAATCTACAGAGTACACCCAGGCAACAACCCTAATAGCTCCAGCACAATCCAGCAGAGATGACAGCCACACATCTGGAGACTGTTGTATCCTGGAGTCCTCAATCTCAGACCCTAGCATATTAAGGCTGTCCTCTGTAACGTCAGATCGATAAACAACAAAACCGCAATCATACATGATCTAATAGTCTTCTGATCTGGCCTGCCTGACTGAAACCTTTACTTCTGAACCAGTTGGCCCCACCCTGGAGGCTGCCGTACCAACATACTATTCCGTGATATACTGCAACAGGAAAGAACGCAGGGGTGGAGGGATTGCACTTTGCTTTAGATCAGCTTTTAAAATCAGACCACTTACCGTAGGACCTACCAACTCGTTTGAATGTTTGGGGGTGCAACTTTCAGCTGAGAAAAACATTAACATATGCCTGATCTACCGCCCACCAGAAAAGGACTCCGACTTGAACTTGTAGATCTCCTATGCAACCTAACACTGGAACACCCCAGATGGATTGTTCTTGGAGATTTCAATACATGGGTGGATGACTCCTCTTCACAATTTGGAATAGTGCTACCTCGTGCCTTATATGAACTGGCCTTCTTCCAATCAATCAGCTCTGCTACTCACAGGAAAGGTCACACTCTGGACCTTCAATTCCATACTGGGCTGTCAATAGCCAATGTGGAAATTAATCCTGTTGCCTGGTCAGACCATTACACTATCCACCTCTCCCTCTCAATACCAGCTGTCAAATACCAGTTCAAGAATCAAATAAAATATTGCAGCTTAAGGCCTCTTGCACACTGCAAGTGATTCCGATTCAGATTCCGCTTTTTAATCAGTTTTTAAATCCGATCCAGATTCAGATTTGCAGTTTGCTCCCTGCACACTGCAAATCGGAATCTGAATCGGATGTAAAAACTGATTAAAAAGCGGAATCTGAATCGGAATAACTTGCAGTGTGCAAGAGGCCTAACACCTCAACATATCCGAGATAACCTTAGCTTTGATGAATTTACTGACTCCAGCTTAGACCCTGAAACTCCTCTGTGCAACAAATATCTTACTCCATACCATCATGCACAGTGGTTTGATAACTCTGTAAAAGAGCTGAAAAGATGAGGCCGAAAACTTGATTGTGGCGCAAATCTCAGTCCCCAGAAGACAAACATGCCTTAATCCTCCGCTTGAAGAACTACCAAAAGGTAATCACGGGAAAAAAAATCATCCTATCACAAGATATTGCAAATGCAGATAACAAACCAGCCCAAGTGTTCCGCACAGTGGAAAAACTCTGCAACCCGGCATGTCAAAAACTTAAAATCGAGTCTTCAAAGGACCTCTGTGACCAATTTGCCCATTTCTTCACAAAGTCTCCGCTATAAGGTCCGCCATCCAACTTACAGCATCTGAGCCTAATATAGTGCCGAAGATCATTAGCAGAGACAATGTAACACCTTGGTCAAACTTCAAAGAAATTGATGAAGTCACATTAAGCATCCTTCTTGACCTCCGCCTAACTACCTGTGACCTAGATCCTGGCCCAACACAGTTCATTTTGAACTGCCCAAACCTGTTTGTACCGGTACTCCTCAAAATTAACTGTTCCTTACAATCAGGGATATTTCCTGCTTTCAAAAAAAGAAGAGGGAGCGCGCCATAGCGCATTAATCTTAAAAGATGGTTTATTAAAATAAAAAGTTTATACTCACAAACATATGAGTGTACGCGCTTGTCAGCGGGCAGCCAACCGCTTCAACAGGGGAGGATGTCGCGCCGTGGCCAGCAGCGCGAGTCCCGATCGTCTGGGCTCCGTCCGGCTGTGAGGTGGGTGTGGCTGAATCAGCGGGCGTGTGACGTCACACGCCCGCTGATTCAGCCACACCCACCTCACAGCCGGACGGAGCCCAGACGATCGGGACTCGCGCTGCTGGCCACGGCGCGACATCCTCCCCTGTTGAAGCGGTTGGCTGCCCGCTGACAAGCGCGTACACTCATATGTTTGTGAGTATAAACTTTTTATTTTAATAAACCATCTTTTAAGATTAATGCGCTATGGCGCGCTCCCTCTTCTTTTTTTGATTGTTTTGCCCAAGTTACCCTGCCACGGAGCGTCGCAGCGCATGATATCTTAAGAGGAACACATCTCTAAAGTGGTCACCGAGGAACAGGAGCGCAAGAGTTCTCTTTTTATATTTCCTGCTTTACTGAAGAAGGCAATCAGGCCTCTCCTCAAAAAAACCCTCCCTGGACCCAGATGCAATGACCAGCTACAGACCTGTCTCTAACCTTCCCTTTCTGGGTAAGCTAATTGAAAAAGCTGTATACCTCCAGCTAGAAGCCAAAATCCTACAAAACAGTTATGACCCATTCCAGTCTGGCTTCAGGAAACACCACAGCACTGAAACTGCCCTCATCCAAATATGCAACCACCTGCTCATGACAAGAGACAGAGGAGAGTGCTCGATCCTCATACTGCTAGACCTTTCTGCAGCCTTTGATACAGTTGACCATGACATCTTGATAAACTGACTACAGGAATACTGCGGCATTGATGGCATAGTTCTTCAGTGGTTCCAATCCTTCTTGAGTGACAGAACCCAAAAAGTGTCTATGGGGCCCTTCCTGTCCACCCCTGTACCAGTTAAGTATGGGGTGCCCCAGGGCTCAAGCCTCTCTCTCCCTTTTTTTCACGATTTACATGTTACCGCTTGGAAAACTAATCCAAAAACATGGCCTGACATACCACTGCTATGCGGACGACACCCAACTATATCTTTCCTTCAAGCCTGGTGTTACAGACCCAACTCTAACTATAAACGCCTGCTTACGTGAACTACAGCAATGGATAAATGACAACTGGCTGAAACTGAATGCAGACAAAGCTGAAGTCCTTCTGATCGGGGGGCAGCGTATGACAACAAAACAACTTAACTTGCAGTCTTCACCACTGGGAATAGGAGGCACGGATCTGTGCAGCTCTGATCATGTGCGTAGCCTGGGAGTTCTAATTGATGGGGATTTAAACTTCAGAATGCACATCTCTGCTGTGGTGAAATCATCCTATTTTCACCCCCCCCCCCCCCCCCCCAGAAGATCTACCAACTTTAGTTCATGCCTTCATTACCTCCCGAATGGACTACTGCAATGCTCTCTACTCTGGCCTTCCAAAAAAGTCTTATACCGCTTACAGCTGATACAGAATACTGCTGCCAGACTGCTAACCAACCCCGTCACTGCCACATAACCCCAGTCCTGCACTCCCATTCCTATAGAATGGAGGGTCCTATTCAAGATCGGCCTACTGACATTTAAATCCCTGAATAATCTGGGCCCTGGATACCTGAAAGATATGTTGCAGCTGCATAGCAATCCCCGCATTCTCAGATCCACAGGTTCTAATAATATAGTCATACCCAGAGTCCACTTGGAAACTATTGGTCCTAAAGCCTTCTGTCATGCTGCCCTTATGTTTTGACAGCTCCATCCCTGGACGTGTTTAAATCCAGACTGAAAACCCACTTGTTCAGTTTGGCATTTGCAGAAATATAACTTTTGTTGTGTGAATACTTCATCCTACTACAAATTACTGAATCTGAGAGAGCCTAAGCGCTTTGAGTCTTATGTGAGAAAAGCGCTATAGAAATGTTATGGTATTGTATTGAATGCTTACATGGATATTAGGAATGCTGCAGATATAATAAATTTGGACTTTGCAAAGGCCTTCAATACGGTTTCCCACAATAGTCTGGTGCAAAAGTTAAGAATGCAAGGACTGGGGAAGAGTGTGTGCATGAATAGGGAACTGGCTAATGGACAGAAGGTAGAGTTGTGGTCAATGGATCCTAATCAAAATGGGTGACGTTAGCCATTGGTGTCCACAGGGGTCAGTACTAAATCAGCACTCCTTAGTTTAATTACTGATGACCTGGTTGATTAAGTAGAAGATAATGTTGCAATTTTTGCTGATGATGCAAAATTGTGCAGAACCATCAACTCATGTAAAGTCATACATTTTCGTTGTACCAACAGTCTAGCACCATAGAAAATAAACGGGATATGAATTTAGGACATCATACTTGGGAGTACTTGTTGACATGTTAAATAATCCTATTCCATGTCAAGCCGGTGCAGCTAAAGCAAATAAAATTTTAGAATGCATTAAAAGGGAAATGAAAACTGTAAAGTGTAATTTCTGGTTGCTTGTTAAAAAGAGGCCTAGCTAAAAAAAAGTACTATACTCCACACTGTCTACTTGTCATAAACTCAATTTGTTTTTAATAACATTAGTTTGACATTAATACAGAACAAAGGACAGACTTTAAGGAAACAAAGCAAATTTTGCTGCCCCATGATATACTTACCGGGGGCTTCCACCGGCCCCTTGAAGCCGACCTGTTCCACGCAGCATCTCAGCTCACAGTCACCGGCCAGGGGGCCCTGCCGGTGCAGAGGCTGACCTCGAGGTTGTCCTTACTGCGCCCTGCGTGAAGCGCCGCTGTCAAAGTCCACATTGACCACAGAACTACTGCTTCTGAGTAGTACGAGGACTTGATTGACAGCGGCGCAGACACAGAAGAAGAGGTGGTCGGCCTCTGCAACCGGTAGGGACCATGGGCTAGTGGCTGGGAGCGGAGATGCTGCGCGGGACATTACTGTATAAAGAAGTGTAAAAGTAGCTCCTGCAAGTCCAGGATTTTATTTTTCTGGTTGCTTGAAACTTCTGGTTAATGGAGCTCTGGATAACTGGGGTTTTACTGTACTGCCCCTGTTAAACTCTAACTCTAGTAAGGCTGCATCTGGAATATGGAATTCATTTATAGGCACTGCACTGCATTACAGGAAGGATATTGCAGTTTTAGAAGCAGGGTGCAGAGACTAGTAACAAAATTGAAAGGTTAGATAAACTGGGCTTATTTTGTCTGGAGAAAAGACCAATTTAGGCCCATACATATGTGCAACTTTTCCACCCAGCTATTGTCCAAACCTGATCTGTTGGACGATAGTTGGGTGTGTACGTGTGGCAAACTAGACAAGCGACTGATAACAGGCCATTTGCCCAATCCAACCGGCGGATCCACTGTTGAGCTGTTATAGTGCAATTGGCCACGTGTACAAATTGTTTAAACGACTTGTACTTGTTTAGAATGCAGCTATATTGTGCAGTCTGTTGTCCCACTTGTGCACATTATGTATGAGTTGGTAGTGTAGTTGGTTTGGCTGTGTGGAAATACAGGTTGTGTGAACAGGTTGTTGTGCGGTCAGTCATGTCGTTGAGTTGATTGTACGCTTTTTTTTTGGGATGTGTCTGAGCCTTTATTAGAGGAGACCTAATTAACATGTACTGTATAAATACATCTAACCAATGGCTGACAAGGAGGGTACTGGAGCTTTAGTCTTTTTGGCATCCACAAAGGCATAATGGCGCCTATTGGAAGGCTTATGTGATCCAACAAACCTGGACTGGGTTATCAGACATGGTTTGGTGGCATAGATTTTAAGTTGCATCAGAGCATATTGCATATTAGAAGCTGCCACAGTCAGTCTTAACAGTTCATCTTGGGTATGCATCCATTTAAACTTTCCTTTAATATATTACACTACAGTCTTAGGAATACCTAATGAGTTATGCATTAGTTGTTGTTGCATTCTTTATGGGTACAAAACTAGTTTATCCGATAAAATATTGATTTCTTTCATGCTAACTAAAGTTATAGAAAGTGCAGCTAGCCTTGTATACTGTAGGGTTCTGCCCATAAAGGAAGCAGTTCTGACTTGGGACGTTCCAAAAAGTGCCTTCATCTACCCCCACATTACCACAACCCACCTAACTGCAACTTCAGCAAGCAATCCTCCCTTTCCCCACACTGCAAATATTATGGACATCATGGAACAGGTTTTGGGCAAGACTTGTATTTTTTCATTATTCCCCACAGAAAGTGCCACAAGGTTGACCCCCAGCTGATTGCTGAGGGTTATTTTTGCTGGGGGAGAAATGGCCAGCAGCCAGGTGGGCGTCCTGGAATCGCTGACTACCAGTTCAGTTGGTAAAAGCTAGTTACTAGTTCAGCACAGGCAGTTCCTTTTTTTTTTTTTTTTTTTTTTTTTTTTTTTTTGAGTTTTTGAGCAGGGCCAGACTTTAGGATAACTGAACCTTTATATCTGTAAAGTGCAGTCATCCTCATTAAAATAATCATATGTAGCTCCTTTCAATGTTTCAGGGATACAACCTGTCGAGGACACAAGTTTTCTAATTCATCAAGCTGCTCTACTTTACAACCGTGTGAAACGACAGATGAGGGTCTGGGGGAAGATGAAGACAGCAGCTCAGAGCGTAGTTCCTGCACATCATCTTCCACCAACCAGCGGGATGGCAAGTTCTGCGACTGCTGCTACTGCGAGTTTTTTGGCCACAACACAGTAAGACCTATTCCTTGTTCTTTGCAGAAGAGCTTGAGATTCCTACAACTATACCAACTACTTCAAAGTTTATAAATTTGTGAACGTCAGTGAGTTACAATTACATTTTTGCTGTATTTTTTTATGTATTTACATTTCTTTAATAGAAGTTTTTACTTTTACTTTAGCCACCACCTGCACCTACAAGTCGAAATTACCCAGAAATGCGTGAAAAGCTTCGATCACGTTTGACAAAGAGGAAAGAAGAGGTTCCACAGAAGCGACCTCTAGAGGAGCAGGCTGTGGACCACCGTGATGTAGATGAACTGTTAGATTTTATAAACAGTACTGAACCTAAGGCCACCAGCAGCAATAAAGCTGCAAAGAGGGCACGACACAAGCAGAGGAAGAAGGTGAGTTCCCCCATGTCCAGCTATAACCTTCAAAATAAGATGAGTTTTTAGGGAACAGAAGTAAACCTCTATTGCCGCGACAACGGTCATCTGTGTTAAAAACAAAAAGCTCTAGAAAGCTGCAAAGATAAGTTCCAATGGCATGCTACCGGATCTACTGGTCAATAATGAAAGCTAAAATCTGCATGGTGGCCATATCTGGAGTGGCATTCTCATTACACATGTGCTTTGGCTGGTCAATGTATTCTTCAGCAGTGTCTAGTCACTACTGTCTCGTTGCTTACCTTACAATTGACTATGATCAGAAAGCCAATTGTCCTTCCTGTTAAACCTACCTAACCCTCCCATGTTACCCACCTTACGATGCCTTACTTACCCTCCACAAAGCTTAATTCATTCCTAACGCACGCTTACATTTTAACCCTATTTCAATGTTTAACCATATAGCCAACAACAAAACATTTGTAAAGCTTTTTTTTTCCCCGTGGGACCCAAAGAGGAGGATGTAAACTCCCCTCCACCTTCATTACCTAGGGAGCATGGCTTCGGCACTGGGGATTAAGTATATTAGTGTGCCGTGATTGGGTACAACTCTGCTGCCCAAACTATATGCCTTCCAACCAAAATTGTTTGCTTTGGGTGCATGGTGTTGAAACCGTACATGCTGCACTCATCACCTTACTTGATGTGTTAGCCACAATTCTGACTCATCCAGCATATGGATAACCCTAGATAACTAGATCTACACATGAAATTCCAGGTCGGTGCTATAGCCCTGCATAAATTAAAGAATCCACTCTACATTTTCAAAAATAGTTGAATATCAATTTTCTCTAAGTGGTTTGTCCCAGACGAGTGAAGATAGAGGGAGTGTAGGACATGAGTTAGCTCTTAAAATGAACCAGAGCCAAAGCTTGGGGCGAAAAGGAAATGCTTACCTAAGAGTGAAGCCTCTGGATCACATACAGGCTTCCTGGTTCCTCTTCTGTCCTGGCACCTCTCGTCGGGACCCTCCTTATCATTGAGGCTACATGTTCACTTGAGTTTTATTAGGTTTGCCTCCTCCAGAAATCTGGTAGTATAAATTGCACTCACCACGTAGTTTTTTGCTACGAGAATTTTCTGAGGTTGTGCAGTGCTTTGCTGAGTTGAGCAGTGTCCATGCAAAGCTGATCACAAAACTGTGTGGTCATTTTGGGCAGCAGTTTTTCTCGAAGGTGTATTTGCACCCTTACAGGTCTGTGCTGTGGAAATAAAATGGTACCAACAAGGTGCTTGTCCGGTCGCGAAGTAGGTATGTGACTAAGAATGAATGATAGAGGGCGCTCATGCTATACAGCCTGTTTTAGTTTCTATCGACATGAAGCTGGAAAACACCCGTGAAACATGTAGATTTTTGTACTTGAATGAGACCTTGTTGAAGATGGACTGAAACAAATCCTTCAGGAGAGGCAAGTTTGCACTACCTCTCCTTATTTATGCGACAGCTTAAAATAAGTTTGTTTTTTATGCATTGGGTGCTTTTAAGTATAAATTATAGACACTGGAGGACGCTGCCTAAATTCTTGTCATATAAGTTACTGATCTTACAATAAAAAAAATCCTTCAATAACCATATTCTGCCTCCTACTGCAACCATCTAAGGTGGGGTTTTCCCCTTTTCCCCACCTCTTAAAAAGTACAAGGTCTGTATAATAGCAAGAGGTGCACTGGACATAAGTAATCACAACCTATTACTGCCTATGCATAAAAATACTTTGATATATAATATAACTCTTGTATATATGGTTGTTTCCCATTCATTCACACACACATCCTTGAGCATGCTGGTTCCCCTTAAAAATGTAAAAATTAAACAAATCAAATCAATTATATGCGCATAAAAAAATCGCTCAAGTTTTAAATTATGATACCTATACATTCTATAGAAAATAATGCAACTCTGCAGATACTTTTATTTGACCACGAAGTCCTTAGGCTGATAACCATACCATCGATAGAAACTAAAACAGGCTGTATAGCATGAGCGCCCTCTATCATTCATTCTTAGTCACATACCTACTTAGCGACCAGACAAGCACCGGAAAGACAGATTATAAAAAAAAAAGCATAACCGGCACAAAAGCCTAAAAATGCATCTATCAAAATCCAGAATAAAAAGCAGGAATGCAGACAAGGGTGCTCCCAGCCTCAATTCAAGCATGCTCTCTAAACAAAATTGTTGTGGTTCCTGTGCATGTTTTGTACCAGTGGCAATGTGGTAGAGATCACTTATCAGCCCTGATATATTTGTTTCAGCAGTGACTGTAGACTAGGGAGCACAGGCAATCTGTTGACATGTGTATGTAGTCTATCTATCCAGTGATAACAGGCTAATCTGCATTTTAAAGATTATTCTGCTGATTACATTATTTCCTTTTCACTAGGAGAAAACCGTTGAAGAAACTAGTGCACCGAAGTCATGTGACGATTCTAGTTCATCTGTGGAAGACACAGCAGCTCAGTCTGTAGAAGACAAGTTGCTCCACTGGCCTCAGCTGGAGTTGGAGCGAGTAAATAGTTTTCTAACCAGTCGACTTGAAGAAATCAAAAATACCATCAAAGACTCTATTAGAGCGAGCTTCAGTGTCTACGATTTAAATCTTGATGTCAATGATTTCCCCAAAAAAGCAGCTGTGCTGGAGCAGACAGACTTGCTCTCCCACCTTAATGGTTCTTCTGATCTCCAAGAGATTGACCTTGACCTGTCACCACTTAATCTTGGTGTTTCAAAATGCCAGGATACAAAATTGACTGAAGAGGACATCAGTATATCTAATCAGTCTGCAGAAAATGGTGTTGTGAAAAGGCTAAGTGCTGTTCCTAATCTCTCTCGTATGATCTGGGTTCAGTCCCAGAAGAACTCAGAATCTGGGGAGAGTGGAGAGAAAAACTCTGCCAATCCTCCAGATAACAAGGTTTTGAGCATTTCTGAAAACCAGAGACTTGAAAGCCAAACAGGAGCTTCCTGTTCTGGGGGGCGTACAAAGAACAAAAAAAAACAGAAACTCCAAGCACGAAAGTGTGAGCCTTCTACTGGAGAAGTAGCGCCTTCCAAAATACAAACAGCTGGAACAAAAGCCCAGCGGAGGCCTTTACCTGAGAAAACAGAAGATACTTCAAAACATGGACCAGACACTGTGAATTCTGTTAATTCCAGGCCAGAGAAAGAAAAAAGTGAGCCAGCTGGATCTGAAAGGATAGAGGTCAAAGCCTCAGCTGGATCCAAAAGAAGAGTAGGAACAGAGCGGATAGACCAAGTGGTTCAGTTGGTATGTTACAATTAGTAAACTTTCTGCTAGTTATAGAAAACCTGAAATAAGAAGTATGGTTGGAGGTTGAGATTTTCAGTGTTTGCCGACTGTAAAATCTTTCCTCTCCCTGCTTTACATTCTGACATTTTATCACATGGCAATATTTTTTATTGCTGGCAGGTGATGTTGGTGGAAGTAGCTGCTGCTTGCTTTTTTGGCAGTTGGAAATGGCTGTTATTTCCCACAATGGCCTCAATTCACTAAGCAGTTTAGACTAGTCTACGGATGGTTTTAGTCTACGGATGGTTTGGTGTAAACCAGCAATCAGTTGCATCAAAAGGGAATTCACTAATTACAGAATGTTTTTAGACCTGGTCTAAAACATTTGGTAATTAGGTTGAATTACCGTATGAGGTCTAAAGATATGATTAGCTATGACTGACATCCTTCTCCTCTGACGAGCTCTCCTCTGGATACAATTATACTTCTGCATAATTATTTCAAAAAGCTCCATCCTCCCGTCTAAAATACCTCACAGAAGTACTTTACCGACAGAAATCAGCTGGTCTAATCTGTCAAAAAAATTGGACGTGGTAACTCCTTATTTGCCTTTGAATTGTGCAATTACTGAATGTTTTAGACCAGGTCTAAAACATTCGATAATTAGTGAATTACCTTTTGATGCAACTGATTTACACCAAACCATGAGTAGACTAAAACCATCAGTAGACTAGTCTAAACTGCTTAGTGAATTGAGGTCAAGGCTTCCACAGTGTGATGTCAGCACCTCAGTGCTGAGGCGCTGACATCACACTGTGGGAGGGGTTTCACCACAATATCAGCCATACAGAGCCCCCTGATGATCCTTTTGAGAAAGGTAAAAATGTATTGTGGGAAAGGGGGTATCAGCTACTGATAGGGATGAAGTTCAATTCTAGGTTATGGTTTCTCTAAGTCAAGATTAGCAGAACAGCCAGGCAAAGGGTAATCTTTCTAAAGTGCTAATATGGCAGCCTCAGTATTCCTCGCGTCAGGCTTACTTTTAGCATAAATTGGTCACAAATCTAGGCAGTATAAATGGAGCATGGTGGTGGGGAAAAGTAGTTACAGGATGCCTCTAGTGAAAACCTTAAAGGGCCACTATCACAGAAATCATAAAATTTAAAATACATGTAAACACACACGAAGTATGTTTCAGAGTAAAATTGGTCATATCTTACTTCTCTCCTGTGTTGCTGTAGTAGAACTAGTAGAAATCTGAGAGAACTGACAGGTTTTGAACTAGCCCATCTCCTCATGGGGGTTCGGGGGGGGGGGGGGGTTGTTTAAAAGCACTTAGTGAATGGCAATTGCTCTGTCCAACTGTCAAGTGTGCGGGGAGGCTGACAAGCATCATTGTTTAGATCTTTTCAGGGAATGTCTTAATAAAGAATAAAAGCCTTGCTGAGAATCCCCCATGAAGAGATGGACTAGTTCAAAACCTGTCAGTTCTCAGGTTTCTACTAGTTGTTGTGAAAGCAACATAGGAGAAAATCTATATACAATCGTTTAAGCGCACGTCCAAAAAATTTTAGGATGTGTGCTTAAACGATTGTATATAGATTTTTATAGGTTTGCCTGACCTTGTGATAGCGCACTCTGTACGGACTTGGATTTGTTTTATTGCTATAGCGCATTGATATAGCTTACACAACATAGAAAAGTAAGGAGTAAATTATTGCTCATTTTACTCTGAAAGAAACATACCTCTGATTGTTATGTTTGCATGTATTTTAACTAATATTTTGTTCTGAAACGAAAACTTTACACGGTCTATATTACTTAGGAGTAGTACATGGGGATTCAAGTAGTTGCTGAATCAGTGGGAGCACAGCTGCAATGTCAAGACTTCCTTGGTTTTGTGAGGTGTTAGCAGCCTCCTAGATGTGACATCCTCTGTTGCTCACGGGGATGCATATAAACCATAATGCACTGGTTGCCAAGCTAAATAAAGATTCCAGCTGTATAGAGGTCTTGTGCTTTTAATCTACTTAGATGAAATAAGGGACCCCTTATTAGCGATTTTGATGTATTTACTTTTTACCTTTCCCTTCTAGATGATGTGTTCCTCCCTAAAGATTTGGACAGCATGGAGATGGATGAGACTGATAGAGAAGTAGAATATTTTAAGAGGTGAGCAATAAATGACTCGCTGAAATTTTAATGCAATTGGGTGTGTCTGAACAAAATGTTCAATATTTGGTGTATAAAATGGAAAGTAAACCTGCTAAAAGTTGGCCACTATTTTGTCCATTACCCAGTTAGGTTTTTGCTTTGCAGCTCTACAATTTTTCATGTGCTGCGGTAATTTTATTTTTTTATGTAGGTACTGGCTCAAACGTCTATCATCCCAAGAACATAGTAGTATTTTACATGTTGTTGTTTCCTGATTTGAGATGCCAAATTTTGCATGTTTGTCCTAGAGTAAAATGCACTAGAAGTTACCTTTTTCCCACGTAACTTGGTAGTAGTGTGACCATTCCTATCCTATTACTGACAAGTTTTAGACAAGTCCATCTTATGGGAATCTTCAAGGTTTCTGTTTGTTTATTTTTTTCCAAAGCATTTCTTTGGAAAAAAATAAACAAACATACGATATATGGCAATGGACCCAATTGGTGGCATACAAGATGGATGGATAGATACTTATTGGCCAGCCTACTTGTATGCCACCAATTGGGCAGCTGGACTGTTGCACTGCTATCCACGAAGTGCTTTAAAAATGAAGGAAATACTGAGAATACCCCATGAAGTGATAACTAGTCCGGTAAGATGGTCAGATTAGTACAACCTACTTTGGCAGCTACATAGAAAGTAATAAATATCAAATATATATTATATATCCTGGAATAGAAGTCGACCTCGTATAAGTCCACCACGATATTTGACCTGCACACTTGAGTCATTAAAAAATGTCATATCAACATAATTTGTCAATACAAAAATTGTCATATTTCATTATGTACAGTGGAGGAAATAATTATTTGACCCCTCACTGATTTTGTAAGTTTGTCCAATGACAAAGAAATGAAGTCTCAGAACAGTATCATTTCAATGGTAGGTTTATTTTAACAGTGGCAGATAGCACATCAAAAGGAAAATCGAAAAAAATAACCTTAAATAAAAGATAGCAACTGATTTGCATTTCATTGAGTGAAATAAGTTTTTGAACCCTCTAACAATAAAAGACTTAATACTTAGTGGAAAAACCCTTGTTTGCAAGCACAGAGGTCAAACTTTTCTTGTAATTGATGACCAAGTTTGCACACATTTTAGGAGGAATGTTGGTCCACTCCTCTTTGCAGATCGTCTCTAAATCCCTAATGTTTCGAGGCTGTCTCTGCAACTCTGAGCTTGAGCTCCCTTCGTAGGTTTTCTATTGGATTAAGGTTCGGAGACTGACTAGGCCACTCCATGACCTTAATGTGCTTCTTCTTGAGCCACTCCTTTGTTGCCTTTGCTGTATGTTTTGGGTCATTGTCGTGCTGGAACACCCATCCACGACCCATTTTCAGTTTCCTGGCAGAGAGGAGGTTGTCGTTCAGGATTTCACAATACATGGCTCCGTCCATTTTCCTGTTAATGCGATTAAGTTGTCCTGTGCCCTTAGCAGAAAAACACCCCCAAAGCAAAATGTTTCCACCCCTATGCTTGACGGTGGGGACGGTGTTTTGGGGTCATAGGCAGCATTTTTCTTCCTCCAAACACAGCGAGTTTGAACTCTATAAAATTTTTGGCTTTAACCTGAATCCGCCTTTCTTTTCTAGGTTCTGTCTGGACTCTGCCAAGCAGACACGACAGAAAGTTGCTGTAAACTGGACCAACTTTAGCCTGAAGAAAACCACTTCGAATGTGGCACAATGATGCCTGCACCTCCTACATGCCCTATCCTCCGTCACCAATACACATTTTAACGAGACACATGACCTCTGGATCCCCACTACTCCATTTTACAAACTTTCACAAGCAGTTTTAAATGGTTTTTATATCCACATCCCTCTACCCTTTTTTAATTTACTTTTTTATGATCATGGCATCCACTGTTTTTTAAGGCCCTTGCTTTCCTCTCCCCATTGTTGGAACTGTATGGAATGATATTCCTTCCCCATCACTCCCCTGTATAGAAGTGGTACAGATATTTGCCTGCTTGAAGAACAAATCTTTTTATGCTGTTTTGCTTGGATTGTCTTGGATCACTACTTTCCGTAAACCATGAATGCCAGCCTCCTAAGTCATTAGGAGCACGCCAAGTGAAAATATGAAAACTATCAATTTTGTGTTCATTTTTCAACTGCCAGGAAGACGATCGCTAGTCTTAGGGGCTGCATCTAAACACTACATGTAGTTTTCTTTCTGTGGAATTACAGCCAGAGACATAACTGCTAGCTACATTACCTAAAAGAAACATCAGGCGATTAAAAAAACAGATCTACTTACCTTGGGCTTCCTCCAGCCCCTGGCAGCTTACGAGTCCCTCGCCACAGCTCCACTCCCAGATGATCTTCCTTTCATTACAGATACCTATCCGGCGAGGTCAGCGGCGTCTGCGCCTGTGAGCGCGTGGCCGAGTCGCTCGCGATCACGCTCACGTGGCCGAGAGCACTCTGCGCAGAAATACTGCGCAAAACACTCCCTGCCGCGGGACCGTGAGTGGCGCAGCCGCAGACTTGCGCAGGTGCAGAAGTTGCTGACCTCGCCGGCTCTGCTTCTGCAATGGAGCGGACCCCGAGAAACCGTCTGGGAGCAGAGCTGCGGCGAGGGAGTCTTATGCTGCCAGGGGCTTGAGGAAGCCCCAGGTAAGTATATTCTTTTTTTTTTTTTTTTTTTTTTAATCACCTGTTTCCTTTAACCTGCTAGAAATCCTTTTTCTTAGAGGATGCATTTCCCTAGACACACAATTTTACTGTAACCCCGTCTTGTAGCAAAGAATGAATTGACCGCATCCCTTTTATTCCATACCTAGAATTTTGCATGATGGTGGGCCCAGCTCTGCCATTACTGCAAGTCTCTCTAGTCAGCCTGCTAAAATCTGTTCTGTGGTTAGTCTGACATTCATATCACCAAATGCTAATTTTTAGACTCCACCTTTAAGGGCCATCAAGCTTCACTGTCTGCGGACCTTTAGAGAATGATTTACTTGTGATCACAGGGAAACTTAACTTTAGTAAATTTTCCTCTAAAGGTCTGTAAAAAGATGCAGACAAAATAAGTAAACTTACTGCATGACTTGGTGTTTAAAGTACCATAATAAAGTAAATCTTGAAAGGCTGATATAATTAATTCCTTTGAAATGACAGGTTGGAAACTTTGTAATGACATTCGTATCCATAATGTACAAAGGACTTGAGGACCAGTCTTGAATCTGTTATCACATCTCTTACATTTTATCCTTTTTATCAAGCGCTTGTACCACTCCTGTTTCACCGCCGTGCATCTTCTGTGAAGCCTTCCGGAGGTTACTTTGGGGATGCTGTGCAACCATTTTAACTAGAGCACCTTTTAACCTTCCCTCTACCTCTGCTGTGTGTATTTTCCCTGCATCTTTTACCAACCAAAATCATGCATCTGGCTACAGTAGAGCGAGACAGAAATAATGACTTTTTAAAAGTTTTTTTTTTTTTTGTTTTTCTGTATTTTTTTTCCAAGTTATTTTTACCTGACAGCTGGTGCTATGCTTGAATATACCATGAAATGCTGGACTTATAAGCAGGATGAGCAGGTCCAGTTCTCTGGATTTGGCATTGGATTTTCTTACCGTTCTGTTCGCCAAGTGTATATTGGCTTTGCTGTGTTTTTTGTTTTGTTTTTTTGTTCATTTTTTTATTTTTTTATACTGTGAAAATCTTTCATTCAGGAAGATTAAATGACATTTGGACACAGGTGAATTTGAGTCTGGTATTTCTTTTGTATGTGACGCTTCACTTACTAGTTTCTTGCATGCCTGTTCAGAAAACGTGAATCCTCTATAGTGGACCTGAACTCAGAACTTCCTCTCTGCTCTATGATGCACATCAGCATAATAACCTTTAAACAAAACCATTTTTGTTATAGCTAATCCTAAAATCTGCACTTTCTACTTCCTGATTCATGGAAGCAGACATATTGTTAACAGCCTTGGCTTTCATATGAGCTTATCTGCCATCTCTGCTGTTGCAGTCATGTGACATGGAAGAGACCAAATTACCACTTGTGATTACACAAATGATGGGGAATTAAACAGGCTAAACTCTCTAAATACATACAGGGTGCATTTCTCTGTTTGCCTTCTGTCCTGTGCAAGAGTTCAGGTCCACCTTTTAAAAGTCTATATTCAAAGGACACCTTTGATTAATATGCTAATGTACTAAACTTGGCCTGAACCTTTCCTCTCCTCCTTTAGACTTTAGTGTGAGGTTTTTGTTACTTGTATACAGGCAGCACTAGCAGTTGGCTTGTTGATCTTTCCTCTCAAAGGCTTGCCAACATAAAGCAGCGAGCTAAAAGTGGCCATACATCAGGCAACTTGGCGGCCGATCGACCATCTGATTCTATTATAATCGAATTGGATGAAAATCGGTGTTTCCAAGTGCATGCCCAACCGACAATGCAACCAATTTCGGGCTGAAAATTGGTTGCATTCTCGATCGCGCATGCTGCAAGATTATAGGGCCGACTTGCTTGATTGGGTACGCGGGAACAGCATGCAATTTGGCGGCTAAACACCCAGCGCTGTCCCCCAATGAAGAATGTGTCATTCCCCGCATTCCCCTAGTGTAAATTCTAAATTACCTGTCCATGGCCTACGCTCGTCCCTCTACTGCTTTGGGCGCATTCCCCTCACCATACACGCTCGCCCCATGTGGTTTTCTAGTAAGGGCGTGGGTACGACACCACACACACGTGCCCTTACTAGGAAACCACATGGGGCATGTTTGTACGCAGAGGAGATATACCGTAGGCAACAGAGGACGAGTGGAGGCTGTGGACCGTTAATGTATACTTTATACGGAGCCCCGGGGGGGTGTTAACATTCATTTAGGGGGGCGCAGCATCAGGGCGGCGCACAAGGCCGATTTCTGATCAATTTCAGCATGAAATTGATCGGGAATGGGCCTGCGGGGCATAGGCAGCTGACAGATCTCTTATCAGATTCGATCAGAGAGAGATTTTTCTTGGTCAAATCTGCCCATACATCACTAGATGTATGGCTACCTTCAGGGAGAAGGTGGAGGAAGCAGGAGCCTTCTTAAGCTCTTTCAGATGGACTGCAGTTCAGCGTCCTATTTGACGCCCCTTAGCACCATTGAGCTGCAATTTAAAGGGAACCTGAAATAAGAGGTATATTGAGGCTGCCATATTTCCTTTCAAGCAATACCAGTTGCATGGCTGTCCTACTGATCTACTGCCTCTAATGCTGGGAATACACAGTACGTTTCTGTACCATGTATCGAGCAGCTGATGCGGCCAGCTGATAATAATCAGCAGGGCCGATGATGCTGCTCGATCCCCGCCGGCGGACAATGGCAGGGAATCGAGTGGCTGATAAGGAAGCGCCGGCGGGGACGAGCAGGAATCAATCCGCATGGACGAGCGGGGATGCGGCGGGAGTCGATCCGGCGGCTAATCGGCCGCCGGATCGACCCGTGTATGCCCAGCATAATACTTTTAGCCATAGACCCTGAATAAGCATATGAGAACAGGAGTTTAACATCTCTGTCAAATCTGACAAGATTAGCTGCATGATTGTTTCTAGTGTGATTCAGACACTACAGCAGCCAAATATATTAGCAGGGCTGCCAGGCATTTGGTATTGTTTAAAAGTAAATAAATATGGCAGCCTCCATATGCTAGCTTCAGGTTACCTTTAAAGTGAACCAGAGACGAAGCACCCTCATGTATTTTACCATATATATCAGTGGGAACATTAGAGAAAATGCCTACCCTGCTCTCTTTCATTCTTCACTGTTCAGCCTGCCTGTTATCAACCCTGATAAAATCCCCGACTGAGCATTCAGTCTGACTTTGCTATAATGACTCTGCTATAATTCCTGAGCAGAGCCAGAAGGGGGCAGGCTTGGGTTTGAAAAGACCTCACAGAAGAAACTTGGCTATAATTCCTGAGCAAAGCCAGACTGCATGCTCAGTCAGGGAATTTATCAGGGCTGATAAGATGCAAGCTGACCAGGGAATAATGAACTGAGAGCAGGGTAGATGTTTTCTCTGTTCCCACTGATATATATGGTAAAATACATGATGGTGCTTCGTCTCTGGTTCACTTTAAATGCAGCCAAGTGGCAGCGGCTGTAAAAGTGTCATCTGAGCACGGTCACACTCAGATGTGATATGGGCAGGCCCGGATTTCTACAAAGGCCATGGCCTAGGGCGATAGGATCAGAAGGGCGGCAGGACTTGGAGAGAGAAGAGGTCATATGTCAAAGTAAATAATCTCTTCTGTTCCCGCAGCGCAGCCAGCCAGCGCCCTGCTCTGCACTAATAGATGAATTCCAGAGTTCCCCAATCCCTGCATCTCTCACTTCCTGGTGTGTTATAACAATCAGGATCAATCATAACTGTCACCTGAGGATACAATTATCTATATGATTGACATACAGTACAAGTGGATGTGAGAAATACCAGGGATTTACATTACAAAGCAGATAAAACTAAGTTCCGCTGAATTCTAATGCAGGGATTCACAAACATTTCTGCTAGTTTCTTCGCCTTCTCTTTTACAGCTGTGACACTGACCCCAGCAGTTGTAAATTACACTTTCTTATCTAGGCCTAATTTATTGCTTTTTTTCTTCCTAGCCAGTAATCTCGTCTCTGCTTCAGTTAACGCTTTCCTGACTCATTTTCTGTCCTTCAGCTCCGATCATCTATGAGAACTGCTGCAGCCTGGAATAAAAATGCTGTATGCTTCCCTTTCATTGCTAAACTGTCACCTGAGCTGTTGCTACCTCTATGCTGGTGTTTATGGTTTGGCATCCTTCTGCTTTCCTGTAGCAGTAGAGCATTGTACCATCTTAGCCATCAGCAAAAGCAGAGAGTTTTGAATCAGGATGATACCATTTATTAGCTTAACCACTTGAGGACCCACCCTTTACCCCCCCTTAACGACCAGCGCTGTTGTAGCTGATCTGTGCTGGGTGCGCTCTGCAGCCCCCAGCACAGATCAGCGTGCAGGCAGAGCGACCAGATCGCCCCCCCTTTTTTCCCCACTAGGGGGATGATGTGCTGGGGGGGTCTGATCGCTCCTGCCTGCGGGTGTTGCGGGGGGGGGGGGGCACCTCAAAGCCCCCCTCCGCGGCGAAATCCTCCCCCTCCCTCTCCTACCTGGCCCCCCCTGGAGATCTGGGCTGCACAGGACGCTATCCGTCCTGTGCAGCCAGTGACGGGACGTCCCCTGTCACATGGCGGCGATCCCCGGCTGGGGATCGCCAATCTGCCTTACGGCGCTGCTGCGCAGCAGCGTCGTACAAATGTAAACAAAGCGGATTATTTCCGCTTGTGTTTACATTTAGCCTGCGAGCCGCCATCGGCGGCCCGCAGGCTATTCACGGAGCCCCCCCGCCGTGAATTGACAGGAAGCCGCCGCTCGCGCGAGCGGCTGCTTCCTGATTAATCAGCCTGCAGCTGGCGACGCAATACTGCGTCGCTGGTCCTGCAGCTGCCACTTTGCCGACGCGCGTTATGAGTGCGCGGTCGGCAAGTGGTTAAAAGAAAGTGTAAGCTTTCTGCTAATAAGCCTTCTTCATACTTTGTTCCTGTATACTGCCAATATGTTAGAGCACACCACCATATGTACATTCAGCATTCAAAAGAGATACATCGATTATTCAGCAAATATAAATAAATGTCATTCAGATGCTTTAAAGTGGAGCTGAACTCTTGCACATGACAGAGGGAAAACATGCAGAGACATGCACCATGTATGTATTTAGTGAGCCTTTCTAATTCTTCCACATCTGTGTCTAATCACAAGTTGTAATTTGATATCTTCCCTGTGTCACCTGACTGCCACAGCATATAAGCTTATTTTAAAGCACAAGATGTTAATATATTTGCTTCCATGAAAGTAGGAATTAGACACATTGCCGGTTTATTGCAGGATTTGTATCAGCTGTAACAAAGAAATGTTTTTTCTTTAAAGGTTATTATGTTGTTGAGTATCTTTTAGAGCAGAGAGGAAGTTCTGAGTTCAGGTCTGCTCTAATTACAACAGAGCATCCAAAGTTGGTCTTGACAGGATGTTTGCTACTTACCGGTTCTCTGTTTTGGATGGGCTTCTCTCCATTGCTCTGCCCTGCCACCTGTTTGTGGCTCCGACTGCAGCCAGTCTCACAGAAGATAAAGAAGCAGTGCATGCTCTGGCCACTTGCGTTCCCTGTCACCTGTTTGTGGCTCTGACTGCAGCCAGTCTCACAGAAGATAAAGAAGCAGTGCATGCTCTGGCCACTTGCGTTCCCTGTCACCTGTTTGTGGCTCTGACTGCAGCCAGTCTCACAGAAGATAAAGAAGCAGCGCATGCTCTGGCCACTCGCGCTCCCTGTCACCTGTTTGTGGCTCTGACTGCAGCCAGTCGCACAGAGGATAAAGAAGCAGCGCATGCTCTGGCCACTTGCGCTCCCTGTAATTTCCCGCTCCTGCCCAAATGTGCACAGCAACCAAGGCCGGTACAGTGTTATGCATTCTTGACGCGTACCGGTCATACATCACTGTAATTTCTCAAGTATGCATGCCCAGAACACTATCGGCTGCTGTGCACATTCGGGCAGGAGCGCAAATTCCAGGAATCGTGAGAGGACAGAGCATCCACTGATTATTTGTCCAACAAGGGGCAAAGCAGCAGCCCATTCAAACCAGTGATCGCTAGTCAGATAGTTGGACAGAATGTTTTTTGGTGGTGTCGGGGGGCGCTTGGTGACAGCAGGCCTAGGGCACTGGTAAGTACAAATCCGGCCCTGGATATGGGTATGCCTGTAGACCGCCAGTACTGAGCAATGGTAAGTCCCCAGCCAATGCATTAGAGCAGCTAACAGGCAGTGAATTTACTACCTTCAACTGCCTGTCTGAAAGAGGCTTTTTTCTTTTTTTTAAATTTAGTTTGCTCACAAAAAATGTCAAATACAGCAATAAAGCAGAGAAAAGCAAGGACGCAGTGAGACAAACTGCATTTTCAATAACTCCCCCTTACCCCAACCCCTCCCTTCCCTCGAGTTACTCTGTACATCTAATGGTGTGTACACACTTGAAAGATTAATGAAAGATTTCAGACCAATTTTATCCCCTTCCATGTAGTATGGGAGCCACACTCTACACAGTCTATTCTATGGAGCTGAACTCCCCATCAGATAAAAATATTTGCAAGTTGCTGAACACAAAGATGCTGTACACATTCATCAGTATCTGCAAAAGATCTGTTCCTGCAAAATGCATTCATAGTCTATCTGCAGATCCTCATACACACCTTGTTTAACACATTCATCTGCAGATCAGATCCACCAGGATGGATCTTCAGATGACTGTCAGATATGCAGATGAATGTATGTTAAACAAGGTTTGTATGAGGATCTGCAGATATCAGACTATTGCTGGGAATACACTGGTCGATCCGGCGGCCGATTAGCCGCCGCATCGACCCCAGCCGCGTCCCCGCTCGTCTGCGCGGATTGATTGCTGCTCGTCCCCGCCGGCGCTTCCTTATCAGCGCTCTATTCCCTGCCATTGTCTGCCGGTGGGAGTCGAGTGGCTTGATCAGGCCAGCTGAATATTATCAGCTGGCTGGATCAGCTGGTCTATACACGGTACAGAAACACTGTGTATCCCCAGCATAAGAATGTATTTTGCAGGAACGGGTCTTTTGCAGATACTGATCTGTTGAATGTGTACAGCATCTTTGTGTGCAGCATCTGGCAAAGGTTTTTATCTGATGGGGAGTTCAGCTCCATAGAATAGACTGTAGCATGGCTCTCATACTACATGGAAGGTGGTAAAATTGATCTAAGATCTTTCATTAACCTTTCAAGTGTGTACATGCCATACGTTTTCTAAATTGATTAGTGCTTTTGAGGTCTGTACACGCACTACTAAATGTAGCAACGTGTCCGCCGGACCCTCCTGCTGGGCGGTCTTTAGCCGGCAGTATGCGCGTGTGTACGCGCTGTCGGCGGACTGATAAGGCTGCTCGGCAGATCGTTCAGAGACTGCTTTATCAGTCCGCCGACAGCGTGTACACACGCACTACTGTCGGCTGACCGTCCGCCCAGCGGGAGGGTCCGGTGGACCCGTCGTTGCCGGCGGTAGTGTGTGTGTGTACGCACCTTTAGCCTCTAGAGGAGACCTTAAGTGGCCCTAGGGTATCTCTTAACCAGCTGAGCGGTCTGGACGAGCTCAGCTCGTCCAACACCGCCAGCGGCTGCCGCTCAGGCCCTGCTGGGCCGATTTTAATGAAATAAAAAGCAGCACACGCAGCCGGCACTTTGCCAGCCGCGTGTGCTGCCTGATCGCCGCCGCTCTGCGGCGATTCGCCGCGAGCAGCGGCGAAAGAGGGTCCCCCCAGCCGCCTGAGCCCAGCGTAGCCGGAACAAAAAGTTCCGGCCAGCGCTAAGGGCTGGATCGGAGGCGGCTGACGTCACGACGTCGGCTGACGTCGATGACGTCACTCCGCTCGTCGCTATGGCGACGATATAAGCAAAACAAGGAAGGCCGCTCATTGCGGCCTTCCTTGTTTATTCTGGGCGCCGGAGGCGATCGGAAGATCGCCTCCGGAGCGCCCTCTAGTGGGCTTTCATGCAGCCAACTTTCAGTTGGCTGCATGAAATAGTTTTTTTTTTATTTAAAAAAAACCCTCCCGCAGCCACCCTGGCGATTTAATCAGAACGCCAGGGTAAAGGGAACCATAGCTGAAGGAGAAAAAGTTATACATACCTGGGGCTTCCTCCAGCCCCATACTCGCTGATCAATCCCACGCCACCATCCAGCGCTGCCCGCAGCTACGAGAACCGGCTCCCCGCTGTTCCATCAGTCGGATTCAGTCTAATGCTTCATACACACTTGAGATAAGTCTTTGGAAAATGCAAGATCACAGACCAATTTTACCCCCTTCCATGTAGTATGAGAGCCATACCTACACAGTCTATTCTATGGAGCTGCACTCCCCATCAGATAAAATCTTTGTAAGATGCTGCACACAAAGATGCCCGTACACACTCAAAAGATCATTATCTGCAAAAGATCTGTTGCTGCAAAAAATCCATTCCTGCAAAATGCATTCATAGTCTATGAGATCTGCAGATCCTCATACACACTTGGTTTAACAGACAATCATCTGCAGATCAGATCCACCAGGATGGATTTTCAGATCTGCAGATGATTGCCAGATATGCAGATGAAGTCTGTTAAACCAGGTGTGTGTGAGGATCTGCAGATCTCAGACTATGAATGCATTTTGCAGGAATGGATTTTTTGCAGGAACAGATCTTTTGCAGATAATGATCTTTTGAGTGTGTACGGGCATCTTTGTGTGCAGCATCTTGCAAAGATTTCTGTCTGATGGGGAGTGCAGCTTCATAGAATAGACTGTGTAGAGTATGGCTCTCATACTACATGGAAGGGGGTACAATTGGTCTGTGATCTTTCATTTTCCAAAGACTTTTATCTCAAGTGTGTATGAAGCATAAGTGTAACAGAGGTGCGCTCTTTGCATATCTCTGCAGGAGTGTACGGGTACGTAGAGGGCGCACTTCTCCTGCGTAGCCTGGCTCTGACGTCAGCGACGAGAGCCCGTTCTCGTAGCTTCGGGCAGCGCTGGATGGCGGCGTGGGATTGATCAGCGTGTATGGAGCTGGAGGAAGCCCCAGGTATGTATTACTTTTTCATATCACCTTTTCTGGTTCCCTTTAAGGCCCTGTTCACATTACAAACACGGACGGGCACGCACGCGGAACGCAACGCGTACGAATGCACGCCATCCGCGTTTGTGTGCGTTGTGTGGCTGGTCCCATCACTGAAAAGTGAATGGGACAGCCACGCGTTTTTACAAAAAATGTGTGCAGCATGCGTTCCCGGATCGCACAGGTCTGGAACGCATGCAGTGTGAACATCAGACATTGCACTCTATGCAATGTCTGATGTCATGCGTGTCAGCCAAGTGCACGCGGTTCCAAAACGCGGCTGGAAACGTGTGCAGTGTGAACGGGGCCTTAGTCCTCAAGACAGTACCAGGAAGTTTACATGAAGTCTCTCATCAAGGCCTCAGTCTGGTGTGAAAAAAGGCGAAAAATAAAGTTCCTCCAAGTTTTGAAAAAAGATCTGGTGCGTTGCTCCTTTGCTTGGTGTGTGCAAGTGTTTCATTAGGAAGATATAGGAAAGTTAATTTCTAACCATCTTCACTTTTGGAGGAGTGGAATAAGAGGCAGGTTTTTGAACAGCTATTCTGACCACCAACCAGTGGCGGACACAGCCAGCAGTGGGCCCCTGTGCAAAATTGTAATTGTGGGCCCCCTATGACCTGCGGCGCGCATAGCGCGCCGCGGCAAAATATGGGCGTGGCTACAACCTGCGGCGCGCGAAGCGCTCCGCGGCAAAAATTAGTGGACAGAACCTGCGGCGCGTAGCGCCGCGGCAAAAAAATGGGCGTGGCAATGACCGGATGAGGGTGGAGCTAACTGTAACTTAAAGCGAACCCGGGGTGAGGGTTTATTTCCTTTTAAACAATACTAGTTGCCTGGCGGCCCTGCTGATCTATTTGGCTGCAGTAATAAACTGAATTACACCAGCAACAAGCATGCAGCTAATCTTCTCAGTTCTGACAATATTGTCAGAAACCCCTGACCTGCTGCATGCTTGTTCAGGGTCTATGGTTGAAAGAATAAGAGGCAGAGGACCAGCACGGCAGCCAGGCAACTGGTATCGGAGCAGTGCTTTTCAGCGCTGCTAGCTTTGGGCGCAGCCAGCGCCGCCATAGACTGTAATGGGAATCAGTCTATAGCGGCGCTCAGTGAGGAAGGTCGGCTCCGTCAGAAGACGGAGCCGAAGTTGTTTAAAAAACACAATAATTCGGCCTCCAGCAATCGCTGGAAGCCGAATTATTTCATTCCCCCACTATCCATGTCGGCCTGGAGGGGGAATAGTAATTAAAACGCCCCGGACTTGTGCAGAAGCAGGACCAGCCATTTAACAGCTGGATCCTGCGCCCAAGTCTACCAGCGCCGTATTCAAATGTACGCACTGGTATTGCTTAAAAGGAGAGAAATATGGCAGCCTCAATATTATTCTCACCTCAGGTTCCCTTGAAAAGTGCAACGCAAAGACAGTGGGCCCAAGTTTTGGTGACCCTTTCCCCAGAAAATTCACATAATTGTGCAGGTTTTCTCAAGAAAATACACATATATGCCCAGAAAATACGTGCAATCATGTCGGCAGATATGCCCAGAAAATACGTGCAATCATGTCGGCAGATATGCCCAGAAAATACGTGCAATCATGTCGGCAGATATGCCCAGAAAATACGTGCAATCAAGTCGGCAGATATGCCCAGAAAATACGTGCAATCAAGTCGGCAGATATGCCCAGAAAATACGTGCAAACAAGTCGGCAGATATGCCCAGAAAATACGTGCAAACAAGTCGGCAGATATGCCCAGAAAATACATGCAATCAAGTCGGCAGATATGCCCAGAAAATACGTGCAAACAAGTCGGCAGATATGCCCAGAAAATACGTGCAATCATGTCGGCAGATATGCCCAGAAAATACATGCAATCATGTCGGCAGATTTGCGAAGAAAATACATGCAATCATGTGGCAGACCTGCCCAGAACATACACCTGCTAATATAAATAAAACAAAAACATTTACTCACCTGCAGCAGCAGACCTCCTGTCCCAGCCTCCATCCGGCGCGCAGCTCCCATGGGTGGTTGGGTGGATAGGTAGCCTAGTGGGTGGGTGAGTGGGTGGGTGGGTTGGTAGCCTGGTTGAGTGGGTGGGTTGGTAGCCTGGTGGGTGGGTGGGTAGGTAGCCGGGTGGGTAGGTAGCCTGGTGGGTGGGTGGGTAACTAGCCCGGTAGGTAGGTAGGTAGCCCGGTGGGTGGGTAGGTAGGTAGCCTGGTGGGTGCGTGGGTAGCCGGGTGGGTGGGTAGGTAGCCTGGTGGGTGGGCTGGTAACTAGCCCGGTAGGTAGCCGGGTGGGTGGTTAGGTAGGTAGCCGGGTGGGTGGTTAGGTAGGAAGCCTGGTGGGTGGGTAGCCGGGTGGGTGGGTAGGTAGGTAGCCGGGTGGGTGGTTAGGTAGGTAGCCGGGTGGGTAGGTAGGAAGCCTGGTGGGTGGGTAGGTAGCCGGGTGGGTAGGTAGGTAGCCGGGTGGGTAGGTAGGAAGCCTGGTGGGTGGGTAGGTAGCCTGGTGGGTGGGTGGGTAGGTAGCCTGGTGGGTAGGTAGGTAGCCGGGTGGGTAGGTAGGAAGCCTGGTGGGTGGGTAGGTAGCCTGGTGGGTGGGTAGGTAGGTAGCCTGGTGGGTGGGTAGGTAACCTGGTGGGTGGGTTGGTAACTAGCCCGGTAGGTAGCCGGGTGGGTGGTTAGGTAGGTAGCCAGGTGGGTGGTTAGGTAGGTAGCCGGGTGGGTGGTTAGGTAGGTAGCCGGGTAGCCGGGTGGGTGGGTAGGTAGCCTGGTGGGTGGGTTGGTAACTAGCCCGGTAGGTAGCCGGGTGGGTGGTTAGGTAGGTAGCCGGGTGGGTGGTTAGGTAGGTAGCCGGGTAGGTAGGTAGGTAGCCGGGTGGGTAGGTAGCCGGGTGGGTAGGTAGCCGGGTGGGTGGTTAGGTAGTTGAGTGGGTGGTTAGGTAGGAAGCCTGGTGGGTGGGTAGGTAGCCGGGTGGGTAGGTAGCCGGGTGGGTGGTTAGGTAGTTGGGTGGGTGGTTAGGTAGGAAGCCTGGTGGGTGGGTAGGTAGCCGGGTGGGTAGGTAGGTAGGAAGCCTGGTGGGTGGTTAGGTAGTCGGGTGGGTAGGTAGGTAGCCGGGTGGGTAGGTAGCCGGGTGGGTAGCTATCCGGGTGGGGGGCCCGACTCCTATCCTCCCTCCCTTCCTTCCTCACCTCGGGGGGCCCCCTCCCGATATGCGCGGCGGGAGAGTGAGCGGCAAATGCAGGAAGTCTTCAGGGCTCTCCAGGCATCCGCTAGAGGCCCAGCCGCTGAGTCTCCAATATGTCTCCAACTGGAGACATATTGGAGACCAAGCGGCTGGGCCTCTAGCGGATGCCTGGAGAGCCCTTCCTGCATTTGCCGCTCGCTCGCTCTCCCGCCGCGCATATCGGGAGGGGGCCCCCGAGGTGAGGGAGGGAGGGAGGATAGGAGTCGGGGGGCCCCCGGGAATAAAATAATAAAAAAAAAAAAATATTAAAAAAAAAAAAAAAAAGTACTTAATGCCATGGGCCCCTGAAGAAAACGGAACTTCAGGGGCCCTCGTGCGGCGGCACGGCCTGCACGGCCGTATGTCCGCCCCTGCCACCAACCCTTTCCAGTGTTTTGAAAAGCACTTTGTCAATTAAATCCTATGGGCTATTTCACACCAAATTGCTATAAAAACAACAAAATTGCTAGCACTTTTTGGCGGTAAACACGAAGTATGTGTAGAAAACTTTTGTGAGCAATTGAAATAAATACTACTTGCTTTGGGTGTGGCTAGAACTGCAGAACCAAGAAGTAGGGATTTTTAATAAGATGCAAATGTTTTGGAGTTGATGCAGTGTTAAATGGACCAATCCAATTCCACTTTAGTGAGAGTTGATGGGTCCATTTTCAAGCTGTATACAAGATTCCATGGCCAATTGCCAACTTGTAATTACACAGGTCTGCAAACATTCTTTCAAGAGCTGGTTTGGTCATTCCACCTAATCTTTGTATTTTTGTGCGTTGAATCTAAAAATGACCTCCATTTTGTTATAGGACATCACGTTTCCTGACAATTTATGTAACTTATCTAAGGCAATATCTTAAAATAAATGAAAAAAGACTTATAAAATTAAGGATTTTCATGGGAAAAATTGTACTAAAACTTTATTTGAATTGAAATTAGTTCAATCACCTACACAGACTAAACCCGATTAGTCTTCCCTGTGAGGCTCCTTTTGGTGCATTTACACTTGGATGCTTCAGAGAGACATTCCAGATGATACAACAGTAGTCTGCCCTCATTGTAAGGCTCCATTTTCCCTGGTATTTCCTTTCTATCTCTTTAATGTCTTGGTGGAATCGTTCACCTTGTTCCTTCCTCACAGCTCCCACATTTTCCAAAAAGTACATACCTCCCACTTTATTGAGATAAGAAAGAGGGACTGCCCTTGCCACACCCCTAACCATGCCCCCAGCACACACTTAGTCAAGCATCCCATAAAGATTTCATAAGAAAAATATTTTTTTTTTTAATTCAAACCACACTGGACCTTTCTATCCTGGTTCATTGTCCTTCATATTAACAATTAACACTTCAAAATAGTTCATGGTGGGAAATTCAATGTTTTGCGTTTTGTGGGTCTAGACAGAATCCATGGTTCACAAAGAGGTGGAAATATGGATCGCTTACTTTTACAGAAGGAAGCCAGATGGATCTTTGACTTGGATGCAACTAAACACCCAGGTTTAAATGTAAATACTAGCTATGCTCCCTTTTTTTTTGCCACTTTAGCATGGGTCTCCTTTAAGTTTGTGTACCTGGCCACCACTGTTGCTGCGTTCCCCTCAGTCTGAGGCTGGGGAATCGCTTTTGTCTCGCCGGGGCATCTCACATACTTCACTTAGCTACTATTAGTAAACTGTAATTTGGGTTATATAGACCACATTTATGTCCATTATGGGCTAGCTCCATAGGTTTGGCATTATGCATACATGCTTTACCATTTCCTTGTTTCGGGGCATGTTGTTAGTTTTTGAATGATCCATTCATTGATGTGCCGCTGCCTCTTTATATACATAATTCCGTTTGAGGTTTTTTTTACATCTATGGGCTTTTGTCCCTGCTGCATATGTTTGCATTGTTTGTTGCTGTGCTGAGAGGCGTGCCTGCTCTGTGTCCCCGCCGTCCGACCCGGCTGCCCTGCGCTTTGATTGGCTTCTCCCGCGCCTTCCATCGGGCCGGCGAAATCGATCGAGGACGCTGTCCTCTTCCATGACTGCATCTGTGCAGTCCTCCAGCCTTCCCTTAGCCCCAAGATCCACCTCCTCCTCTGAGCCTCGGCAACCATGACACAGTAGCCCGCCGGGCGATCTCACACTACCAGGCAACTTGAATGCTGCACACAGCATCCGATCTTGTGCTTTCCTGAACTTTGCTGTATAGCTGGCTGACACATTCTGAGCTTAGCTAGCTTGCGCTATGCAGCATATACAATTACGCATGTGGCTATGCTTTGCTTGATTAGCTGCTGACATATGAACTATGACACAATGGAGCTGATGTTGCTTGATGCAATGAAGAGATCTTTGTGGGTTTTTATGCTGCAGGTCAACTGGCTATATCATATGATTGAATAAATTGTTATCTGGAATCTGCTGAGTACGCCTTGCAGGCGCTGTTGAAGTTAACTATTCGCAATTCCTATTTCAATCACATTTATACCAACTTACCCCCTTCAGTTGACATTGGCGGAGATTAAGTAATATGTACTCTGGGTGAGGAGCTGAGGCTCAGCAATACTTGGTGCTTCCACCGTGTTCCACGATTTGGCTCTGGAGTTCTAATGCCATTTGTGGATCCTGTCATTATCCTGCACGTGTCAGGCTGGACTTTTTTGATGTTAGGCTGCGCAGCCATATTAAAGATCCATGTGCACATGAGTACCAACCGATTGGGTGGGAGTATTGGATATTGAGCTGGGGGTAACTGGGGTTGGGGGTGGTGTGGGGGGGATGAGAACGTTTGCGGTCATGTGTTTTATGTAAAAAAAAAATCTTACGTTTTGTAATTTTTTTAATAAAATACATTTGTATTTAATAAGGCCGCACCCCTCCTATATTTCATCTCAAAGTTTTTCTTTATTAATCTAAGGAAGGGAGTCAATTAACCATTCCTGCCACCTGGATGTGATTGTCATGTCTAGGCGGCTACTGCGCACTCTTGCACATGTGCACTCCTGTGCCTCCCCCCCTTGTTAGCCCTGAGATCAATGAATGGGAATATAGCTCCCATTCATTGATCTAAGTGCCTGGCAGAAAAAGGCAGAGGCTGCGGTCTTTCTGGGAAAAAAAAAAGTTTCCTGTCCTCTGAGGGCTCGTTTCCACTATCGCGAATCTGCATGCGTCCAACGCATGCAGATCCGCACATGTAATACAAGTGGATGGGCCTGTTTCCACTGTAGCGTTGTTGAGGTGCGTTTTTTTCAGCGTGAAAAAAACGCACAAAAGAGCCAACGATTTCGCCTGCGTCGGGAATCCGTGCGAATCGCCGCTAATGTATTTAATAGTAAAAACGCATGCGTTTGTTACATGCGTTTTTACCCGCGATTTCCCGTGCGATTTCGCACCTTTTTCAATTTTATTTAGCCCTGGCAGTGTCATGGTTAATTTCGCATGGCACCCTGCCATGCGAAATCGCAGGCGAAATCGCGGGTAAAAACGCATGTGGAAACGCATCCGCATGCGTTTTTACAAGCGTCGGAATGCGGCCGAAATCGCGTCGCAACAGTGGGAACGAGCCCTTAGTGCTTCCTGGAAGCGAGCTCTCACTTCCAGGACTAAAAAAAAAAAAAAATCTCACTGTGGCCATCTTGTGGCCAAATAGTAAAACTACATCTACATTTTTAATAAAATAAACCCACATTATTACATGTAAAATTAACTGTTTACCTCTCACACCAAAAATTACCCAAATAAAATTTTTAATTGAAAAAAATACAAAAACAAAGTTACGTAAGGGTCTGAAGTTTTTAAATATGCATGTGAAGAGGGTATATTACGAACATTTTGAAAATGTATAAGCTTGTAAATAGTGATGGACGCAAAACTGAAAAAAATGCACCTTTATTATCAAATAAAATATTGGCACCGAACATTGTGATGGGGACAAAATTTTAATGGTGTAATAACCAAGACAAATGGAAAAATAAAATAAATAGGTTTT
Organism: Hyperolius riggenbachi; assembly: GCF_040937935.1. Taxonomy (NCBI): domain Eukaryota; kingdom Metazoa; phylum Chordata; class Amphibia; order Anura; family Hyperoliidae; genus Hyperolius; species Hyperolius riggenbachi. The sequence goes on from NC_090648.1 coordinate 352,075,069, forward strand.
AATTATGGTAGTATGTATTTTAAAGCTATAATGGCAGACAACTGAGAAATAAAAAATTTTCTTAATCCTGTTAAAATGAATTTAGAAAACAAATAATTCTTAGCAAAATGTATCACTCAAAGAAAGCCTAATTGGTGACAGAAAAAACAAGATATAGATCAATTCATTGTGATAATTAGTGGTAGTTATTGGCGAATGAATGGGAGGTGAAAATTGCTCTGTTGCATAAAGTGAAAAATCCCTGCGGGCTGAAATGGTTAGTCTTGTTAGAGTCAAACACATATTTCAGAAGATAAAATACATATATTTATATAGATCTGTACATGAGTCTTGAAAGAGGGACAAATGAAGGGACAGGGTTCCCAAAGAGGGGACTGTCCCTCCAAAATAGCAACAGTTAAGGTGGCCATACATCAAGCGACTTGGCTGATCGACCATCCAATTCGATTATTATAATCGATTTGGATGAAAATCAATGCCAAGTGCATGCCCGACCAGCAATTTTGGGATGAAAATTGGTCGCATTTTTGACTGCGCATACTGCAAGATGTTGCTCGATCGGGTGCGCGGCGGTTACAGTGTGCAATTTCCCTGACTAACATCCCCCCCCCTGACGTAGTCTCCCCTAATGTCAATGTACACCCCCTATGTAAAGTGTATACATTACCTGTCCCTCAGCTGCTCCGGGAGCATTCTCCTCTCCATACACGCCCGCCCCACGTGGTTTCCTAGAAAGGGCGCATGTGACGTCATACGTTTAGGATCTATGAAAGTAGTCAAGGTGGGCCTGGAGGACATGCACTTTCAAACTCATCAGGCAACTTAAAGCTTTAAAGGGATACTGTAGGGGGTTCGGGGGAAAATGAGTTGAACTTACCCAGGGCTTCTAATGCCCCCCCGCAGACATCCTGTACCCACGGAGCCACTCACCGATGCTCCGGCCCCGCCTCCGGTTCACTTCTGGAATTTCAGACTTTAAAGTCTGAAAACCACTGCGCCTGCTGAGCTGCATCCTCGCTCCCGCTGATGTCATCAGGAGAGTATTGCACAAGCCCAGTATGGTCTTTGGTCTGCGCAGTATGCTCCTGGTGCCATCAGCGGGAGCGAGGACACGGCAATGCAGGCGCAGTGGTTTTCTGACTTTAACCTCTTGAGGACTGCAGGGCTAAACCCCCCTAGTGACCAGGCAATTTTTAGTTTAAAAGGCCACTGCAGCTTTAAGGCCAAGCTGCAGGGCCGCACAAAATAGCACACGAGTGATTCCCCCCCCTTTTCTCCCCACCAACAGAGCTCTCTGTTGGTGGGGTCTGATCGCTCCCCCCATGTTTATTTTTGTTTTAATAAATATTATTGTTGCCTTTTTTTAAAAAAAAAAACCCTCTTCCTTTAAACCCCTTCCCTCCCTCGCTCCCTCCCTCCCCACAGCCGGCCAATTATGGCGATCGGCTGTCATAGGCTTCTGCCTATGAGAGCCGATCGCTCTCTTGTCCCCCAGGGGGACAGCCGTGTCCCCAGTGCAGCGCTGCTGCTGATCGCAGCGCTGCACAAAGTAAATAGACGGCGATCACGCCGTCTACCGGTCTCCCGAGCGGCAATAGCCGCTCGGAGACTGAAGGCGGGGTGGAGCTATGCCCCCCAAGCAGGAGATGCGCGCGCAGCCTGCGCGCGATCTCCTGCAAAACAGAGCCCCAGGACTTTACGCCAATTGGCGTTAGGCGGTCCTGGGGCTACCGCCGCGGCCACGCCTACTGGCGTGACGCGGTCGGCAAGAGGTTAAAGTCAGAAATTCCAGAAGTGAACTGGAGGTGGGGCCGGAGCATCGGTGAGTGGCTGCGCGGGCACAGGATGTCTGTGGGGAGCCATTAGAAGCCCCGGGTAACTTCAACTCATTTTCCCCCGACCCCCCTACAGTATCCCTTTAACCTCCTTGCCGGTTATCCCGAGCTGAGCTCGGGGTAACTCGCGCGGGAGGATTGCTCTGGCCCTGCTGGGCCGATTTTCATAATTTTTTTTTTCCCTACATGCAGCTAGCACTTTGCTAGCTGCGTGTGGTATGCGATCGCCGCCGCTACCCGCCGCGCCGAGCCGCTAGGCTAGCTACATGATTTAAAAAAAAGAGTGCTGCGCTGCTTCCCTGCCGCAACAATTGGAACGGCAAGGGGGTTAAATGCTTTGTTTTTGTAATGAGGATCTTTATTGCCTAAAAATTTCTGTACGACTTCTTCTTTAAATGCAATCTACCCTTCTTTTTGAGGATCCAAAAATTGGATAAATGTGAAGACCATTTTTCATTCTGTGGCAATCATGACGTTTAGGGTTTTTTTTCTTTTTCAACATTTGATTAGTTTTCAGCACATGAAAATTTGATAAATAATCAAACGGCTTTTTAGGCGCAGACCTGTTATTTGCATGTCATTGACCATCCCTAAGTGATAAGTATGCTTTCTGGTTGTTTGTGACTCACCAGAGACTCAATGTTAAAAAAGGCCCAGCTATTAAAGTAGTATACCCCACTCTATATACATACCATGAACTCTATATTAAATGTTAAAATACAGTAATTAAAATTATATTAACCTTGGGGAAGCCGTGGAACCCAGTTTTTAAAGGAAAGATGTGAGCTGATTAAAAGAAAAAAAAATCTACTTACCCGGGGCGTCCTCCAGCCCCAGGCAGACGTCCTGTACCCTCGCCGCAGCTCTGCATCCAGCCAGTCTCCTCTGGTCTAGATGCTGACCTCACCAGGGCCACCGGCTGAATGCGAAGCTGTGGCGAGGGCACAGAAGTAGTGTGGTTTTTCCCTTTCAAGGGAAGGTCCGAGCTCAATCTATCTCAGCTGGGACCTTCCTTTGAAAGGGATACTTAAGCCATCCAACGGCTGCAGGGGGCTGATCGAAGCCCCAGTTAAGTGAAACTGTTTTTTTTTTTTTTATCCCAGATGGCTTAAAGGACTTACTAAGGCCAAATTAGTGAAAAAAGTTAATTACCTGCGTAATCTTTTACGGCACGTAGGACGCCGTCCGCGCCCTCCGTGCCGATCCGCCGGGTCTACGTAGCGTGGATCGGGGGGGGGGGGGGGTGTCCCTAGAGCTGCACAGCCGCACTCGCGGCTATGCGGACTGTGCAGCCGCGGCCATAGCAAGCGGCCATTTTGGGAGAGGCAGGGGAGCCCGACCCGGGCCGTGGGGTCAGGAGCCGGCCCGGGGGGCTAATGAGCGGGGGAACCCGGCAGATAGGCACAGAGGGCGCGGACGGCGTCCTCCGTGCCGTAAAAGATTATGCAGGTAATTAACTTTTTTCACTAATTTGGCTTCGTAAGTCCTTTAACCCCCCTGGCGGTCTAAAAAATTCCGCCAGGAGGCAGCGCAGCAGTTTTTTTTTTTTTTTTTAAATCATGTAGCGAGTCCAGGGCTCGCTACATGATAGCCGCTTCTCAGCGGCATCCTGCCCGCTTCGATCAGGAAATCCCGTTCAAAGAACGGGATATCCTGGAGGGCTTCCCCCGTCACCATGGCGACGGGGCGGGATGACGTCACCGACGTCGGGACGTCATTGGGAGTCCCGATTCACCCCTCAGCGCTGCCTGGCACTAATTGGCCAGGCAGCGCACGGGGTCTGGGGGGGGGGGGGGCAGCGCGACGGATAGCGGCGATCGAGCGCGGGGCGGCGGCGATCGGTGTGCTGACGCAGCTAGCAAAGTGCTAGCTGCGTGTAGCAAAAAAAAAAATTAAGCAAATCGGCCCAGCAGGGCCTGAGAAAACCTCCTGCGCGGCTTTACCGCCAAGGAGGTTAAAGAGACTCTGAAGTCGCTTTTTTTTTTTTGTTTACATGTTTTTGTCATAAAATCCTCTTAAGCATGAATGCTCCTGTTGAATTGCTGCATCCCCGCAGTAGATGGGTGATGTATTACAGTGTAATAGCCCTGCAAAGTTCCCGGGCTCGCAGGGCTTTACTTCCTAGAAGAGGCAGAGCTTTAGGCTTTAGCTCTGCCTCCTCCGCAATCAATCTCTGCTGAACGCCTCCTCTCCCCGCCCCTCTGTCTTCTTTCACTCAGCAGCGCGGGTAGGAGGTGGAGATCCGCGGAGATTGATTGCAGAGAGGCAGAGCTACAGCCTAAAGCTCTGCCTCTCCAGGGCAGCAGAATCTGCGACCTGCAGTCGTAGAACTTTGCAGGTCTATTACCCTGTAATAAATCCTTCATCTGCCGCAGGGATGCAGCGATTCAAGGGGGGCATTCATGCTTAATAGGATTTTATTACAAAAACATGTTAAAAAAAAAAGAGACTTCAGAGTCTCTTTAAGTACCCCTTTAAGCAATATTTGGTGTGACCACCCTTTTGCCTTCAAAACATAATCCATTCTTCTAGATCCACTTGCAAACAGTTTTTGAAGGAACTCGGCTGGTATGTTGTTCCTAACATCTTGGAGAGTTAACCACAGATGATCTGTGGATGTAGGCTTCCTCACATCCTTCTGTCTCTCCTTGTAATCACAGACACATTGATGTTGAGATCAGGGCTCTATGGGAGGCTGTACCATTACTTTCAGGACTTTTTCAGGCTGAAGATAGTTCTTAAAGAGAACCTGTAACAAAAGTTTCCTTGGGGTGTACTCACCTCGAGAGGGGGAAGCCTCTGGGTCCCAATGAGGCTTCACCTTCCCCTGTAGCTGCAGGCAGTCCATCGCTTGTTCCCCCGAAGTGTCCCGGAATCCTCCCTCGACAAGCCTGATAAGCGCTGATTTACCTTTCCTGGCTCCAGCGGGGGTGCTGTTGCGGCTCTCTGCACAGAGATAGGCGAAAATAGCCGATCTCCGTCAGGTCTGCTCTACTGCGCAGGAGACTGGCGCCTGTGCAGTAGAGCGGCCTGACAGCGATCAGCTATTTCCGCCTATCTCCGAGTGGAGAGCCGATACTGCGCCTGCTCTGGAGCTGGAAAGTAAATATTTATATCCCCGCTGTTCGGGTAGCTTTATCGCCGCCGCTGTGGGGCCGAGGAGGACGGGGGAAGCCTCAATAGGATCCGGAGTACCCCCCAGGGGAGGTTTTTTTTCGTTACAGGTTTTCTTTAATTACTTTGGCTGTACGTTTGGGGTGGTTGTTCTGCTGACTTAATTTGGGGCCAAATCATAGGCCTCCCTGATGAAATTGCTTGATGGATTTCTCAGTATTGAGAACACCATTAATTCTGACCAAATCTCTGACTCCATTTGCAGAAATGCAGCCCCAAACATTCAAGGAACATCCACCATGCTTCACTATTGCCTGCAGACACTCATTATTGTACCGCTCTCCAGCCCTTCGATGCACCAACTACCTTCTGCCAAAGCCAAATGTTTCACATTTTTACTCATTAATCCAGAGCACCTGTTGCTGGTTTTCTGCACCCCAGTTCCTATGTTTTTGTGCATACGTGAGATGCTTGACCTTGTTTCTGCATGAGAGGTATGGCTTTTTGGCTGTGACTCTTCCATGAAGGCCACTTCTGCCCAGACTTCTCTGGACAGTAGATGGGTGTACCTGGGTCCCACTGGTTTCTGACATTTTGAAGCTGATGGCACTGCTGGACATCTTCCGGATTCAAAGGGTAATAAGCTGTGATCCTCAATGTTGCCTGTTCCTTCCATCGTCTTCCAGGATGGCCCTTCCTGAGATTATGACTGCCCCCTCCCCAAGCTGGAAACACCAGAAAGATAATTTCAAGCTGATCCATCAGTATATAAGGCCTGGAACCCACTAGGAGCGCTTTTCTGAGTGCTTCGTGATTTGAAAAGCTCTTGCTAATGTGCTATGGCTGTGATCCCAATAGAGGGAGGTGATTTTAAAAAATCCCCCATAGCATTGCATTAACGAGCTTTTTAAAATTACTAGCGCTTATAAAAAGCTGCTAGTGGGTTTGAGCCCTTAGTCTCCTCCTCTCCCTCCTAACTAGTGATGAGCACAAGTTTTGCATAACCGTAATTTCGCATTGAAATTTGCAATTACGATGTAGAATTGTAATGTGAAATTTCAGGTAATTACAAAAATGTACGTGAAACTTTGTGTAATCGTAATTAGCTGATTATAAATATCACTAGTAAACTGACATCCTAGGGAGCATAGAAAGTAAACTGACATCCCAGGATGCTTTGACAATTACCGTAACTGACATCCCAAGGAGCTCTGAAAGTAAACTGACATCCTAGGGTGCTCTGAAAGTAAACTGACATCCTAGGGTGCTCTGAAAGTAAACTGACATCCTAGGGTGCTTTGAAAGTAAACTGACATCCCAGGGTGCTGACATCTTATGCTGGGTACACACTATGAGATTTTCTGGTCGATTTACTGTCAGATCGATTATTTCCAACATGTCCGATTTGCTTTTCGATCGATTTCCGAGCATTTTCCGATCAATTTCTGTGCACTTCAATAGGAAATCGATTGGAAAATGCTTGGAAGACAATCGGAAAGCAAATCGAACATGTTGGAAATAATCGATCTGACAGTAAATCGACCAGAAAATCTCATAGTGTGTACCCAGCATAAGATATCAGCACCCTGGGATGTCGGTTTACTTTCAAGGCACCCTGGAATGTCAGTTTACTTTCAAAGCACCCTAGGATGTCCGTTTACTTTCAGAGCACCCTAGGATGTCAGTTTACTTTCAGAGCTCCTTGGGATGTCAGTTTACTAGTGATATTTATAATCAGCTAATTACGGTAATTGTCAAAGCATCCTGGGATGTCAGTTTACTTTCTATGCTCCCTAGGATGTCAGTTTACTAGTGATATTTATAATCAGCTAATTACGATTACACAAAGTTTCACGTACATTTTTGTAATTACCTGAAATTTCACATTACAATTCTACATCGTAATTGCAATAGTGTATACCCAGCATTAATGGTGGGTACAAGTAAAAAAAAAAAAACCTTTGCATATTTAAAATCAATTTTCTCAACAACTACAGGGTCTTTTTTTTTTTTTTTAATGTTTGACTTGTACCCACTTCTCTCCTTATCATACGTAGCAATCTTGGTGACAATCGCATGCATGTGGGATTTTCTATTCGCCACTAAATTTGCGGCTTGGCTTCCTATTGGTGGAAGCTAACAGAGGCGGGGGGAGCCTGGAATCTAGGCGAAGATGCTACGAGGCTGACTGACAGCCTCACATAAATAAAGCTAGCTAGCGACATGCAGATTGTCGCTAGCCTGGTGATCTGTTAAGGGGGTGCAGCGTGGCGCAAGGGTGGTTGGCAGTGTGGCGGTACAATGACCCAAAGGCATGTCATTGTGCACATGACATGCCTCTGGGTCCTATTAAGATTATCATATACCACCTCGGGTTCTCTGTGGTTGAGGGGTGGTTAAGGTTGAGACAAAGCTAAACGGCGCAGGGAAATTTGGGTGCACCATACACTGCCAAAGACTGTAATGTGAATTACGGCTATAGCGGCACTCAGACACTGATTTGAGAACCATCAAAAGATTAGCTGCATGCTTGTTTCTGTTATTTAGAGGCTACTGCAGCCAAATAGATCAGCAGGGCTGTCATGCAACTGGTATTGTTAAAATGGAAATAAATATGGCAGCTTCCATATTCTTCTCACTTCAGTTGTCCTTTATTGGCTGCAGCACTTTGAGTCCAACAGGAGAAAAGCGCTATACAAATGGTCAGATTATTATTACTATAAAAATAGTGTAATTCGGCTGCCAGCAATAGCTATGTCTTTCCCCTGCGTCCATGGCGCTCTGGAGGGGAAATAGTAATAAATTTCGCCATATTTTGCATTTATATATTAAGGTTAGGCATCGGTAGCGGGAGGGTTCAGTGTGAGAAAAGCTGTGGTGAAATATTGAAATGTATTACCGATATTTTACTATTGTCATTTGCACTGTAAGAATCGAATAACGGTAATCTTAAAAAGATTTTCTATAAGCTTTTCTGGGCACCCAAATTTCCGTGTGCCCTTTTTTCATGTACGCTCCATCATTATACTGACTGAAAATAAAATTGAGCAACAATTGAATAGTGTATGGCCTATGACCAAGTTAATATTGTTGCCTCCACTAGTTCTATACTGTTGTGGCTGACTGTACATTTGCCACATGTCAGTATTTATTATTGCATTTAATTTTTTGCCCTACCTGCTGCAGCTGCCCATACCCCCATAATTTCTAATTATTCAATTCAACGCTGTGCCTTGTGGGAGTTTCATTGTCCTACTAATTACATTATGTTTGTTTGATTTTCTTCATGCTTGATGACGAGGATAGTAGGGAAGGGGGCGCGGCCAGATTGAGCTCCGGAACTGATACGTTGGAACCCCGTTGCTCGCCGCCAGTATAGAACCTCGCACGCCTGAACACTAGAATGGCGCTCCGCTCGCTTGTTTATTTTTATTACATTTACTATTCAGCTCAGCTGCACGAACTCACCGGACCCGGAAATCAGCAACCACGGAAGTATTCTTTTGTTATTGCTGTGTGTTCCGCCTACCGGCGGTGACGTAATTTCCAGGTCCCGGAAGTGGTCTTGTTGTCACAGTGGCTGTGGATAGTGCGTTGTGTTTTCGTGATGGAGACCAGCAACGGGAGAAAGGTTAGTGGCGAGCTTGCTATAGGGGGAAGAGGTCGTGAGATATTCCAGGTCACGTCTGTGCATATGTAAGCCAGCGCCATCTATCTTCTATACAATGCTAAGGCACTATATACTATTCCTGGAGACCTACTAAAGTTTATAATAGCACACAGAGCGCTACAACCATTTGATATTTTTCATCTTCGGTTTAAAATAACTATTCAGCACTCTGCAAATAAAAAGTAGGTGAAAAGTACTTGCTTACAAGTAGCTTAAAATGCATTTTTATTGATAAATGTGAAAATATCACCTAGGAGAATAAGTGAAGCAGATTGGGCCCAAAGGGTTGAGTCTAGCTCCTAAGGACATAACAGCCCTAGTCTTGTCAGAGAACCAGGGCTGTGGAGTCGGGGAAATTTTGGGCACCCGGGGTTGGAGTGGGAGTCGTTGATTTCATAAACTGAGGAGTCGGATGAATTTTGTACAAATTCCACAGCCCTGTTAAGTATTTGACTACGGAGTCGGAGCCGTTTTGGGTAAACAGAGTTGGAGTTGTGGTTTCATAAACTGAGGAGTTGGAGCTGGAAGATTTTTGTACCAACTCCACAGCCCTGCAGAGAACAGAATTTAGCTTGTACTTGCATAGTTGTCATCTCAACCTACGCACATGCAGCAGCATTGCATTACTGCAAACCATGTGCGGTAAAAGAGTGAAGCATGCTTCTCATTGTATGCTCAAGACAGAGTACATAGTTGGCTGCCAAGCTGGGGGCAGGCAACGAGGGAGGAGGTTTCCAAAGAGGCTGTGACTTGTAGATGTCAGATCAGATGAATTTCCCCCCCCCCCCCCCCCCAAGGTACTCTTGAACAAGCCATACATACAGGTGAACCTGGTGTGCATGTGTGTGATTTCTGTTGCAACGACACACAAGGCATCCGTAGCTGTGTGTGGCATGCTTTAGGACAATTTTACCAACAACAGGAAGTGAGGGGCTGCTCTAGTTTACTACATATCTGACTTAAAAATGTTAGTACGGTATTTGCTTTTCCACAGAGAGCCCATGCAGAAGAAGAGGAGGTTGATGCATCTGAAGATGAAGACTATGTACCCTACATTCCACTTATGCAGAGAAGACAGCAGATGGTATGTTGTCTCTTAGTTTCTTAGGAGTTGGACTATACCTTCCTAAAGCTCATAAAATCAGTTAAATCCTGTATATCTGCAGCAAATGCAATTACATGTGAAAGCAGTGCACAGTACTGATTTTCAGATTGTGAAGTAGAGCAAGAGGTTTTATTCTTTTCTGTATCGTGTTGTCATTTATTCATATTTTATAAAGCTCTATTTTCACCGTATCTAAAAAAAAATCCTTGCCAAAGTCATGTCTGTGTCTTTAAGTGTTTTAGAAAGCTGTATTACACCGATGTAGCAGTTTAAGAATGAGCGCTATTTGGTCATGCTGCTTATGTCTTGTCTGAGTCGCTTGTCCTGCAGTGTGAAGGGGAAGGAAGAGTGAAAACAGCACCTTCTGGCAGGAACTTTAGCGTTCATAGTGGGACATTTGCAGTAGGTTGAAAGTAATTCAACTCACTGGAGGGCAGGCCAAAGACATTTAGGGCTGGTTCACATTTGCTGTGACAAATATTGGCCGCTTCACAGAACACAGCATCGGATGTGTCAAAAGATCCTATGTTAGGTGTAGGATCCGTTTACACTTGGCATGTTGTATGTCTCTGTTCCGGGAATCGGAACGCATCCCGATCTGCATGATTTTTCATGACACTGCAGATGCTATGGATTCCAATACAATCATTGAAAGCCTATGGGAACAGACAGCTTTTGTTCTTGTTTGGCTGTTTTCCACACGTTTCTGACTTGCCTTGTCTTCTGTCATCTGCTGCCTTCGGTTCCAGTGCCACTGCTCAGATTCACTACAGGGAAGAAGTGCTGGTGTACTGATGGAAGCCCTAGCACAAGCATCAGGCTCCCATTGGATTGCAACACACCAGTGGGAATCCTTCCTCGGAACAGGGAGGATTCTCATTGATTCACTGAATGAGTGAACCAATAAAAATCCTCCTTGGTTTGAGGGAGGATTCGCATTGGTCTGTTGCAATCCAGTGGGAGCCTGATGCTTCTGCCAAAGCACGATCAGTATACCAGCACTTGTCCCATGCAGCAGAGCTGAGTGGCATTGAACCCGAATGCTGGTGGTAGAGGTGGACCGTACACAATAGTGAGTAATGTGAATGTTGATGGACACTGCAATGTGGCACATCGTATCCGCACAGGATATGTTATGAATGCACCTTTGTGCATCAGGCATAGTGTGGACACCTGTACATTTTTCAGCCTTCAGGAACAATCATTTTGATTGAGGAATATCAAGTATGTAAAGTCTTACACAGAAATAACGTATTGATCTTCCTGGCATAAACTCCTGAATAGGAGTAGTTAATGAATTTGCTAAACGCATATCCATGGCATCCCAACAGCCGTCCATCCTCTTGCCTAGTGTAATGAATGGGTCAGTGTAGCAAGCAGCACTGGAGACACTGAAGGTGGAAGTGATGTGGGAAGTGTTCCATTTTTTTCTCCAGATTCCTGGGTAAGCCATCGACCAATAAAATAGAGATGAGAATTCCAAGAAGTCCAGCTTATTAAGCCAAATACTGCAGTTTGTTTCCAGCAAATTGTCTCTGTACGTATTGATTTTTTAGGGTGCTACAGCAGCTGCATGATGTAATCTAAGGTATTACAAAATGACTTGTGCTGTTATATACTGTATGTTTATTTACTGAAAATAGTTACCGTACCTACTTGTGGTTTCCATTGTCTCTGTGTAGCTCCAGAAGCGACTGCAGATGCGAAGGAAGGGTGTGATAGAAGAAGAGCAGAGAGACAGTGGCAGTGACCTTCGGGGAGATGAAGATGATGTTCCCCTGGGACCCCGGTCTAATGTCAGTCTCCTAGATCAACATCAACACTTAAAGGAGAAGGCAGAAGGTTCATAAACCATTCTATTTGCATTTTTTTAATCAATACGTGCCTTATCATTTTCTGTACACTTAGCAAAGCCTGAAAATAAAATACAAATTATAGTTGTACTTCTGTGTCTTTCATAACAGCCAGAAAAGAATCAGCCAAGGAGAAGCAGCTGAAGGAAGAGGAGAAGATCTTGGAGAGTGTGACAGAAGGAAGAGGTGAGCGTTCCTCTTGTGTCTATTATATGTTCACACAATCTATTTTACATACTTTGACTGGAAGATAAGACATTTCTACATCAAAATCAGGTTTAATTCAGCAAGCCTTTCCTTGTAACAAAGGTCTTTTATGCCCCTTTTTAACTAGCAGCGCCGTCAAAGGAGATCGGCGATCCCCGGCCTCTGATTGGCCGGGGATAACCGGCATCTGATAGGCTAAAGCCTATCCCATCAGGTGCAGGACGGAAATCCGTCCTGCGCCGCTCACAGGGGGAGGGAGGGAAGGGGAAGGAGGCCAGGAAGCACTGCGGAGGGGGGCTTTGAAGAGCCCCCCGCAAGCAGCCGGCGGCGATCAGACCCCCCCCCCCCCCCCAGCAGGACATCCCCCTAGTGTGGAAAAAAGGGGGGAAGTCTGATCGGCCTGGCTGCTATCTGATCGGTGCTGCGGGCTGGAGACAGAGGTGGTTAATTAACATAACTAATGTAACTTTATGACAGTATGTTTGTTTAGGCTGAAGTTCCTCTCTAACGTGTACTTCTGACATCTTTGAGAAACTAAGTTGATAGCTTTTACGAAGTCCAAAAATACTTAATCCACAGCCACCCCGTTTAAATATCAACTAACCTCTACATGGAAAGCAAGTAGGCTTCTTTGAGACCTTGGCCTTTTTTCAATTCCCTTTTTTCCCTCTAAGTTTTTTCCTAGGTGATATTTTCACATCTTGTCAATTAACCTCCTTAGCGGTAACCCCGTGTGTGACACGGGGTAAGCCGCCGGAGGGTGCCGCTCAGGCCCTGCTGGGCCGATTTAAATAATTTTTTTTTTGCTGGACGCAGCTAGCACTTTGCTAGCTGCGCCAGCACCCCGATCGCCGCCGCCGCGCGCCCGATCGCCGCTATCCGGTGCGCCCGATCGCCGCTATCCCCCCCCCCCCCAGACCCCTGCGCTGCCTGGCCAATCAGTGCCAGGCAGCGCCAAGGGGTGGATCGGGTCTCCCAATGACGTCGGTGACGTCATCCCGCCCCGTCGCCATGGCGACGGGGGAAGCCCTCCAGGAAATCCCGTTCTTTGAACGGGATTTCCTGATCGCCTGTCGCCGGAGGCGATCGGCGGGGCTGGGGGGATGCCGCTGAGCAGCGGCTATCATGTAGCGAGCCCTCGGTTCGCTACATGATTTAAAAAAAACTGCTGCGCTGCCCCCTGGCGGTATTTTTCATACCGCCAAGGGGGTTAAAGCCTTTTAAGCCACCAGCAAGCAAATACACAGAATCATTTTGACTGTAATTTTTAACCTACCTTTTTTTCTTTTTTTTTTAAATTCCCCCCCCCCCCCCCCCCCGCCAGCCAATCACCACGATCGGCTGTCATAGGCGTCAGGCTATAAGAGCCGATCGCTCCTGTGTCTACCAGGGGGACAGCTGAGTGACCCGGCTGTCCCCAGTACAGCACTGCCTTAGACCCCAGCGATGTACATAGATATTGGCTTCACCGTCTAACAGTCTCCTAGCGGCGACTGATGACAGAGCGGAGCTCCGACATTCAAGCGGAGATGCACGCACATTGGCCCGTGGGATCTCCTGCAAGACACGCCCCCAGGACTTGACACCAGTCGGCGTTAGGTGGTCCTGGGGTAGCCACCGTGTTCATGCCAATTGGCATGACACGTTCGTTTAGAGGTTAATGCCTTTCCTATAATAAAGACTAAATCACTTGGGAAAGAATATGTAGAATAAGCATTGGGACAACCAAGTACATGGTTAAACCACGGAGATCACCATGCCATCAAATCCAATCACATATTGTAAATAACTAAATATAATAGGAAAAATAAAAAAAGGCTCCAAATTTGTCTTCGACAATGATCTCACATGAAGTCATCAGAGATTGGTCAATCTATTTTGATATCTCACTAGCCATTTTTACATGCACTAACTTAAGGTAACTTGGAACTATCATTGAACCTGTATATACATTTCCCTGCATACATTGCGGCAGCCACTACAGCTGCTTCAAACTGCCTCATCTGTGCCACATGAAGATGCAAGAAGGAGGCAAATTTATAGACAGGAAGCTAGAGAGCAGCATCCCCCTAAGGTAAGTAAATGTTCGCTGCCCCCTAAAACACAATATACAAACCTACCTTAGGAGAAGATTCAATGTATTTATTTTTTTATTCAACTTAGTTTAACACTTTTAGCCTCCCAACCCACTTCTGCCCCACAGAGATGGTGTGAGAATCTATCTATCTGTGAGCAGGAATGGCAGTGACTAACTACTACTTTCAGTAATTTTGTTTTCTATATCTATAGCCCTGATGTCTGTGAAGGAAATGGCAAAAGGAATTACATATGATGATCCAATAAAAACAAGGTAAGTCTTAAAGTGAACCTCCGGACTAAAAATCGACTCAGCAGCACTGAAAAGGCCTGGTGTTTCTTTAACAGTTTCACAGCATCAGAACTTTGTTTCTCTTATACAAGCCTCATTTTTAGCTGCACAGAAGAAAACTGCCCGGGCTTTTTTCCCCTGATGCTGTGCAAAGCATGATGGGATTTCTGATGTTGTTGTTGTCCTGCTGTTTTGGTGCAAATATTTTTTATTTTTTTTTTACATTTTGAATTTGACATTTGAAGCCTAGCGTGTGCAGCTGGGAGGGGTAATCAGGACACAGGACAGTTGGAACTGTGTCTCCTTCTCCTTGTCACCACCTTTCAACCAAAAAGATGGCTGCCCCCATGACAAAGATGGCAGCCCCATGAATCACAAACATTTGCCTGTTCTTTTAAAACAGGGTGGGTAAGAGATTATATTACCTATCTATTCTAATTAACATAACTAATGTAACTTGATGACAGTATGTTTGTTTAGGCTGAAGTTCCCCTTTAATGTCTGCTTGACTTACACACCCATTGCAGTCACAAAATGAGTGCTGCTGTGGTTACTTACAACACTCTTATTCGTAGACCACAGGCAAATAGATCAGCTTGCCAATATTGTAAAATGTCCAATCTTTATTTAGGAAAATTGAGAAATGGACGGTCAGCAATTCAGCTGTAATAGCACACACCTTTTGGAGCAAACTATGTCCCCTTACCTCGTATATGTAGGCCCTGATTTGCTATGGGTGTGTAGCCTGTGTGATCAGAAAATTTTCTTCTATTAGGTAGAAAAAGTTTTGCAAGTTGTACCAATGTCCTATTGGATGGTAGTGAGGGTTTCTAAAAGGTGAGTGAGATGACACATACAGTTATACTTACATGCAGCACTGTTTTTGTTTTTTCTCTATTTGGATCAGATGTCTGCACAAGGCTTAAAGAGAACCAGAGACGAAGCACCCTCATGTATTTTATTACATTTATCAGTGGGAAATTGACAGTAAACACCTACCCTGCTTTTAGTTTTATTCTTCTCAGTCTAATCTATCTGTTATCAACTGTGATAAGAATCCACCGACTATTCAGTCGAGGTTTGACCTGGAATCATTATAGCTGAGTCACTCTTCTGTGGAGTCTTTTCAAGCCCAAGCCTGCCACCTCCTGGATCAGATTTCCTTACTCAGAGCTGTTGACATGGGAGGGGCTGCTGCTGCCGAGAAAGAAGCTCTGAAACAGTGTATCTGTGTGCAGCCTGTCATTATCTACTGTATGCAGTTTTATTTCTATGAGAGACACTTCCTACAGGCAGCCACAAAGCATACCAGAATAATAGTTGAAAGTAGACAGATGAAAGGCTGCAGCAGCCCTGCTTGTCTATAGTCTCAGAGGCTAGACAGCACATCCAGAACAACTCATAACCCGGAACCAGAACAGGTATGAGCCGGCGGCCATATTGGATACTTCCTGGAGCAATAATGGATAAAAAAACACTCAAAAAGGCACACCAGAATGGCGAAATTATCAGGTAGAGGATTTATTCTTTACAAGCCATCAACTGATATGTTTATTTTGTGTGAATCGTTCATCTCTGGTTCCCTTTAATGGCCTGTTCTCACAGACAGCAGTGCTGAATAGTGTGCACAGCTTGGCATTACTGTGAGTCATGATGGAATCCAATTCAGTAGTCATTAAATTAGGAGCCCAGGCAGTGGCAGGAAAGAGACTGGGCAGAGCGGTGGGCACTGCTCTGTATCACTTTTAGTGTAAATGGGCTTTACCATCTCCCAATAAAGTTGAAGGAAAAATATAAAATGTCCTCACTTTTTTGGGCCTGAACACACTAACATGCTTGTATCTGCTTCTGTCTGCTTTTCAGCATTTGGAACATTGATGTGTTGCTGAAAGGTGGACAGAAGCACATGTGTGCTCGGGCCCCTCCGGGGCCTGTTTGCTCTTTACTCGCCTGTGCCTGCCACAGTGAACATTACTTGTCAAGATTTTCTTCCTATTGTATGTTGTAAAAATAAGATAGGCTGTCTGCTGCAAACAATATCAGGACTTTTCTGATCCTCCAGTTTTGTATTTGTAAATACTTTTATTAATACTAGTTATACTACTTCCTTTAGATTTCATCTTTATAAACTGTTGCATTATCCACTTACCGCGATAATTTGTTTTTTTTGTTTTCTGTGATGGATTTTCTGTATCTTTTTAAAGCAGCAGGGTCAGCCGTACTATGCCAGAAAAAAAGCACAGTTTTATAAGTAGATAACTACTTGCTTTACTTACATAACAGATGTTTTGTACTGTCCACGTTCATTTCAGTGAATTTTATATAGTAAAATAAGAGAATTCAGTTCCTGGCATTTGCCATCTTGCTTCCCTCTGACTGAAGCCAATGCTTTTTCCTCTCCTAGTATCTCTGTCATAGCTAGCTTGCTTTGTAAACACATTGAAGCACAGGCCTAGATCATATATCAGCTTCACACTGAACTACACTGAGGGCCCGTTTCCACTAGAGCGAATCTGCATGCGTTTTCTGCATGCAGATTCGCATAACCAATACAAGTGGATGGGACTGTTTTCACTTGTCAGGATTTCTTAGCGTTTTCTGTGCAGAAAAAAATCGCACGGCAGAGCCATCAGAATTCGCACACTGCAAAGCGGTGTGCGAATCGCATACAATGTAATTAATAGGAAAAACGCATGCATTTTTCTATGCGTTTTCGCATGCGTTTTTGTGTAAAAACAATGTAAAAAGCACACCAGCATTGACATGGTTAAAAATGCTTGGCCACAAAACGCGTGAAAAATTGCATCCGCATGCAAAATAGCACAAATGCGTTTTCCGCACTGGAATCGCAGCACACCAATGGAAACGTACCCTCAATCAGTGAGGAGCAGGAATGTGGGAGGGGAGATGACAAGCTTCCTTCTCTCACTCTCTCTTTGGGGATGGTGAGAATACAGCCAGGCTGACTGAGATAAGATGTATTACAGCAAAAACATTTCTGAATAGATTAGAGTGCTTGCAATGTAGGGTGAGGTTCCAGGTTGCACACTGAACACAGAGCAGTGGGTAAAAGGAATTTTATTTTGTGGCTGACAATCCCTCTTTAAAGAGAACCAGAGATGAAGCAACCTCATGTATTTTACCTTATAAATCAGTGGGAACATGACAGTAAACACCTAATCTGCCCTTTGTTACATTGTTCTCTGTTTAATTTGCCTGTTATCACCTCTAAGATAAGAATCCCGACTAAGCAGTCGGTCTGGCTTTGCTACAGAATAATTATAGCTGAGACTGTGTTCTTTGCTGTCTTCAAGTCCAAGCCTGCCCCCTGCTGGCTTTGCTCAGGAATCATTATAGCTGAGTCATTATAGCAAAGCCAGACTCAATGCTCAGTCCGGGATTCTTATCTCAGCTAGATAACAGACACTTTTAGCAGTGAGGATGGAACAGAGAGCAGGGTAAATGTTTTCTCTAATGTTCCCACTGATTTCTATGGTAAAATACACAAGGGTGCTTCGTCTCTGGTTCACTTTAAGAGCTAACATTAAAAATTACAAAAAAAGGGGTCAGGTTTCTGAATATTTTTTTTCTTATTCACAATAGTTGGCGAGCGCCACGTCATATCCTAATGATGTCTAAAGCACGCCATGAGCGTGTCTGGCGAAAATACCACATTTTGGTGGAGGGGGAAGGGATTCCGGCACCCATCAAGAGTTTTAAGGAAATGAAGTTTCCTGCTGGTGAGTATGTATGTGTGTGTATGTATATATATATTATATATTTTTTATTTTTTTTTCTGATTTATTGTTTTTCCATATGAATTCATGGGACATTGTTTTACATTTGTAATTGTGTTCTTAGCTATACTACGAGGACTGAAGAAAAAAGGAATACTGCATCCCACTCCCATCCAGATCCAAGGTATCCCCACGATGTAAGTGGATTTCTTCATACCTACATCCATAAAATGAGCTCATTTTGTAGATTGCTGATAGTCCATTACACTTCAGTCAAGAAAAGTGAACTCAAACACAGAGAAAGTCATATTTACATGTCGGCAACCTATAAATGCAGAGAAGTAACACAAATTTGCTGTGATCGCATGATCATGGCTAGCAAATCAGAGACTGACATATCTTATCACCTGACCAAACTGATCCCATGCTCCTCCATGAGTTCTACTAGACTTTTCCATCACTAATGATGAGGATTCTTGGAAACCAAGGCTTCACACTGCAGTTTTCAGCAATCTCCAGTCGCTAGCATTTTGAAAGGTGCTTTATTGTAAGCAATTTACACTGTAGTGTTTTGTTTTTTTACATTGCAAAATCGCTACATGTAGCATTTTTGCAGCAATTGCAATTCTGTACAAAATATAGAAAAGCAAAAACTCTGTAAAAGTCCCTTTAATGAAATTGCTAATTGCAAACTGCTTTTTGGTGTGAAACAGCCCCTAAAGTGAATGGGAACCGCATTTAAAAAAATGAGACAGATACTTACCCAAGGAGAGGGAAGGCTCTGGGTCCTATAGAACCTTCCCGCTCCTCTCCTGGTCCCCTCGTTCCAGTGCTGGCTCACCCGGTAGCAGTATTTGACTAAATTAGTCAAATACTGCTTTACCCGGCCGAAGGAGGCTTCAGAAGTCTTCAGGGAGCCCGAGTGCTCCCGAAGAAGGGCGACCCTGTACTGCGCCTGCGCAAGCACGCTCTCTTGCATGCTCATGCCTGTGCAGTATGGAGCCGCACGTCTTTGGGAGGACACTGCTCCCGGAGACTTCCAAATACCCTTTCGGCGGGGGATTGAAACGGGGGGAGCCAGCACAGGATAGAGAGCACAGAGAGAGGAGACGGAAGGCTCTATACAACCCAGAGCATTCCTTATCCTTAAGTATTTGCTTCATTTTTTATTTTTTTTTTAATGCGGTTCCCATTCACTTTAAAGAGAATCTGTACTGTCTGATTTGTACAAGAAAAAACATGCCAATCGAGTCCCTATGATCTCCTGGATCCCTCTTTGCCGTTTCCGCCGCTCCCCGCCGCGATCCTGGCTTTTAATCGCCAGTTTTAGGCAGTGTTTACAAACAAAAAACATGGTCATTAACCAGGAAGTGATGTTTGTTGAGAGCAGAGACCTGTCTGCGACTAATAAACAAAGCACACACACAGAGCCTAGAGGGGGCGTGCATAACTTCTCCCTATCACAGCAGAGGCAGTGCATTCCTCTCTGGGTTGAATAAGCTTGACAAAGAAAAGATTAGATATATTACAGAGACAATGCAACTAGAAAAGGCTGCTGTAATTCAGAGCACATTAGAACAGATATAGGAACTTATAGGATAGAAGAAATAAGGCTGAACATTTTGTTACAGAGTCTCTAAGATGTCCATTAATGATACAATTTAGCAAATGATCAACCTTCTGATTTGATGAGATTGGATAGAATTAATGGTGCCATTAGACAACAAGCAATTTGTTTCATCAATCTGTTTTTTGGATCGATTCCAATTGTCTTTTTTTGGATCTTCTGATCACAATTATTGGATCGGAAGTTCAATTGTTTGCTAAAATCACATTCTTTTTTTCTTTCTTTCTTTTTCTTTTTTTTTTTCTTCTTTTCATTTTTGGGCACCTTGAGAGTTTATTCATAATGTTTTATTACAAGCTTCTTATTAAAGCTCCTAAGCAAAGCTTTGTCTTGTCCTTCTGAACTTCTGAATCAAGATATCAAATATCTTTTCACAGTTGTGTAGTGAAGGGCTTATAGATGTATAAATAAGGAAGATAGATATCCTCTGTTTACATGTTTGTGTGAACTGTACTGCATGTGCTTTTGCAGCTTGTCCGGCAGAGATATGATTGGAATTGCTTTTACTGGCTCTGGGAAAACCTTGGTGTTTACATTGCCTGTTATAATGTTTTGCTTGGAGCAAGAGAAGAGGTTACCTTTCACAAAGAGGGAAGGGCCCTATGGACTCATCATTTGCCCATCGGTATGTATATCTCTTTGGATTTCTTACTTTTTTTTTTTTGTCTTAAAGTATTAATGTATTTATACTTACCGGTAATTGGGGAACATATTATTTCGACATAGCAGATTTTGCTACAGAAATCAGTAAGTAAGTAAGTTTGTACTAGAGTTGTTTGGCTACTTGGCACTATTTTTGTTGGTATTACATTATTCTAATCCCACTCCCTGCCAATGTTGGCCACTTTCTGATGCTGAGCACTTTCCACTCTAATGTTGGCACTCTTGCCAGTATTCATTTTTTTCCTTTTTTTTTTTTTTTTTTTTCGTGATGTGGGAGGAAGTGGGCAACAGCTATGGATGTTCTCTTCTGTATAACCAGGATGAGCATTATCTTTAATGGTCATTCCAAATGTTTGGCTATGGCACAGCTTACTGCAACAGTACTGCAAAGGCACTATAGGTTTCTAGATGCAAGGGATCTCCTAGCTGAAGGTCACATCCACAGGTGTCCACCACAAATACCCAGTTCACCTGACAGGGCCACGTGCCAGTACTGCCAACAGCAGCCGAGCCAATTGCTGCATTACACATAGGCTACTATGGACTTGAATAGTACTGTTGCAAAGTTATATTATCACTCTGTGTATTGATTTTGAAAAACGTTGCTCATTGGCTAATTTGAATGAAATCTAAATGCACACCAAATTTTACGTTTTTGAATGAATATCACTACAACAAAAATATTTTGTAGCTCATGTAATATCATACCTTCTGGGATGATCTACTAGTACCCTGATTTAATATTGTATACTGGCTGGAAATCTCTTGATAAAATATTGTGCAAAGTAAAGACCTTGGAGTGCTCGGCTTTCACAACTAAACTCCATAACCAAGCAATTGCGTTACCTGAGAAATGCTGAACGTCCCCCAGGGGTGTATCTAAAGGGGAGCAGCCCCTGCGACCGCAGGGGGGCCCAGAGCTGTGTGGGATACAGGGGACTACTTCCGATCAGATGTTTTTGTGGCTACACTTGTTATGGGCATGAAGATCATGGTGGCCACACTTATTTATGACCCTTGTGAGATGTGCCTCAAAGCTGAGAAGGGCAGCAAGGGGAGGCAAGGGAAGGGTGTGAACATTGAGTGGCCCCATCAAGTTTTTCTGGGAGGCCCCATGAATTGTAGTTAAGACACTCTGGCTTCCCTCGTGCAGTTGACAGTCACTATTTGTATTGCCTTCTCTTTTCTGAATGAAGTATCCATGTATTGTCCTATAATTTGCTGATCCCGTATATATTTTCTCATGCAGAGAGAATTGGCTCGTCAGACGCACAGCATTATTGAGTATTACTGCAAGTTGTTGCAGGAAGACAACTTCCCAATCCTGCGTACTGCGCTGTGCATTGGTGGCATGTCTGTCAAAGAGCAGATGGAGACTATTAAGCAGTAAGTCCTCATCCTTTACACTGACTACTAGAAACATACCATTAAATGATCTGCAGATATGTTACATCTCACTGGACAACAACATTTTGCTTCCTTAAAGGAATACTATTGATTCACATATTTTTTTTCAATTGACACAGGAATTGTTTGGGAAGTGCTGCTAAGTACTGGTGTATACATTTTAGTAGCAACTTCTTTGTTTAATGTTAGCAAAATACATTCAAAGTTTACTGACGCCAAAACTGATGGCTGACTGAGCCATGAGGAGAAGGGAAATTCCCCTCACACTTGATCAGTTAACTCTATGGCCTGGTGCACACCAAAAACCGCTAGCAGATCCGCAAAATGCTAGCAGATTTTGAAACGCTTTTTCTTCTTTTTCTGCAGCGTTTCAGCTAGCGTTTTGCGGTTTTGTGTAGCGGTTTTGGTGTAGTAGATTTCATGTATTGTTACAGTAAAGCTGTTACTGAACAGCTACTGTAACAAAAACCGCCAGGCAAACCGCTCTGAAGTGCCGTTTTTCAGAGCGGTTTGCAGTTTTCCTATACTTAACATTGAGGCAGAAACGCATCCGCAATCCAAAATCTGCAGCAGCCCGGGAGTATGCGTTTCTGCAAAACGCCTCCCGCTCTGGTGTGCACCAGCCCATTGAAATACATTACCCTAGCGGATCCGCACCCGCAAGCGGATCGCAAACTGCAGCCGAAACGCTCTGGTGTGCACTAGGCCTATGTGTAGCTCTGTGTGTGACAGAGAGAGACAGGACACAGGAGCTGCAGCTGTTGGTAGCTCTGTTTCTGACTGAAGTGTCTGAAGAGAGCAGAGGAAATGTAACTAATTCTCACAGCTTTTTCATATTGTTTTTTTGCTTTCAGAGTTTGATATGTTTGATATTTGCTTTCTGTAGTCTGATGTGCAACTCTGGCTGTGCATTGAAGCAGACACCCCTTCTGCAATTGATCTGTCCCAATATAGCTAAATCCTACCCTCAATAAATTACAGCTTTTGCCTCTGATATTTAACATGAAAAGTAGGAAAATATTTACACAGCTACTTAGACATTATTTGCACACTGTCATTTTAGAACACTTGGGGATCGATAGTATTCCTTTAAGACAAGAAGACAAGACAAGACATTTATATCGTGCTGTTCTCCTGGCGGACTCAAAGCGCCAGAGCTGCAGCCATTAGGACGCGCTCTATAGGCAGTAGCAGTGTTAGTGAGACTTGCCTGAGGTCTCCTACTGAATAGGTGCTGGCTTACTGTACAGGCAGAGACGAGATTTGAACCCTGGTCTCCTGCGTCAGAGGCAGAGCCTTTAACCATTACACTATACAGCCAGAAATGAGCAATAATAATGCACCCCTTCAAAATGATCAATAATGTAATCTCCAGCTGACTGTATCAACACACCCTACCCGACGCATGACATCAGATCTGCGGCACTCTGCAGGCCCTCCGCCCCTCCTGCATTACAATGGCGAAAAGTGTAAAATGTACTTTTATGTTAGAAAGGTATGTTAGGTGCTTTTTGATGTGGTTTTTGTGATCAGCAGCAAATCGATAAGATACAGCTAAAAGTTTTGGTGAAGTAGAAAAAAGTTTTACGTTATAATGTAAAACATTTGTGATTTGACATTTGCCCATTTTGAGCCCATTTTGAGCCCATTTGCGCTTTTAGTCCGACAGGAGAAAAGCGCTATTCAAATGTTCGGATTATTATAATATTATTATTATTATTATTCGGATTGTTGAGGAAGCAAAAAAACCTTGTTGTCCAATGTAATGGGACAACATAGCATTCAATGAAAATGTATTTTCCTACTTTTTAACTCCCATACAGTTGTCATATTTGCTTTTGTGCACAAGTAATATTGTTTATTTACAAGTTCCCAAAGCACAGTTTATCTGCTCTGAAGGCTGCCATTGCATTTTATTCAGTTGCTGTAATTCTATATTAAAATCTTCTAATGACCACTTCTGTACGGTGTATATTCTTGAAGCAGAGACAACTTCTTATCAGCACAGATAAAAATGTAGCAACTGAGGAATGTAAACAAAAGATAGTTATCTCCTCTTCAGATGGGGATCATAAGCTGAAGGGGCTTTCCACTGCAGAGCAAAGTGCTGTGTTTATCTGTTTAGATGCTGTTCTGCTACAATTTTATTTTGTTTATTTTATTCATTTTATTTTTTTTAATGGGAGGTTTAATGCTGTAAGTAATCTTTTAGAGCAAAGAAGAAATGCTGTGTTTCAAACCACTTTAAAGTGAACCTCCGGGCTAAAAATCAACTCAGCAGCACTGAAAAGGCTTTGTGTTTCTTTAACAGTTTCACAGCATCAGAAATTTTTCTTTTCTTATACAAGCCTCATTGCCCGGGCTTTTTTCCCCTGATGCTGTGCAAAGCATGATGGGATTTCTGATTTTGTTGTTCTCGTTCTGCTGTTTTGGTGCAATTTTTGAATTTGACATTTAAAGCCTAGCGTGTGCAGCGGGGGGGGGGGGGGGGTGTAATCAGGACACAGGATAGTTGGAACTGTGTCTCCTGCTCCTTGTCACCTCCTTTCAACCAAAAAGATGGCAATATCCATGACAAAGATTGCAGCCCCCATGAATCACAAACATTTGCCTATTCTTTTAAAACAGGGTGGGTAAGAGTTTATATTACCCATCTATCCTAATTAACATAACTAATGTAACTTGATGACAGTATGTTTGTTTAGGTTGAAGTTCCCCTTTAACCACTTGAGGACCGTGGGCTTTACCCCCCTTAAGGACCGGCCACTTTTTTTCCATTCAGACCACTGCAGCTTTCACGGTTTATTGCTCGCTCATACAACCTACCACCTAAATGAATTTTGGCTCCTTTTCTTGTCACTAATAAAGCTTTCTTTTGGTGCTATTTGATTGCTCCTGCGATTTTTACTTTTTATTATATTCATCAAAAAAGACATGAATTTTGGCAAAAAAATGATTTTTTTAACTTTCTGTGCTGACATTTTTTAAATAAAGTAAAATTTCTGTATACATGCAGCGCGAAAAAATGTGGACAAACATGTTTTTGATTTAAAAAAAAACCCATTCAGTGTATATTTATTGGTTTGGGTAAAAGTTATAGCGTTTACAAACTATGGTGCAAAAAGTGAATTTTCCCATTTTCCAGCATCTATGACTTTTCTGACCACCTGACATGTTTCATGAGGGGCTAGAATTCCAGGATAGTATAAATACCCCCCAAATGACCCCATTTTGGAAAGAAGACATCCCAAAGTATTCACTGAGAGGCATAGTGAGTTCATAGAAGATATTAATTTTTGTCACAAGTAAGCGGAAAATGACACTTTGTGACAAAAAAAAAAAATTTCCATTTCTTCTAACTTGCGACAAAAAAAAATGAAATCTGCCACGGACTCACCATGCCCCTCTCTGAATACCTTGAAGTGTCTACTTTCCAAAATGGGGTCATTTGTGGGGTGTGTTTACTGTCCTCGCATTTTGGGGGGTGCTAATTTGTAAGCACCCCTGTAAAGCCTAAAGGTGCTCATTGGACTTTGGGCCCCTTAGCGCAGTTAGGCTGCAAAAAAGTGCCACACATGTGGTATTGCCGTACTCAGGAGAAGTAGTATAATGTGTTTTGGGGTGTATTTTTACACATACCGATGCTGGATGAGAGAAATATCTCTGTAAATGACAATTTTTTAATTTTTTTTTCACACACAATTGTCCATTTACAGAGATCTTTCTCTCACTCAGCATGGGTATGTGTAAAAATACATCCCAAAACACATTGTACTACTTCTCCCGAGTACGGCGATACCACATGTGTGGCACTTTTTTGCACCCTAACTGCG
This sequence comes from Hyperolius riggenbachi, assembly GCF_040937935.1. Classification (NCBI taxonomy): domain Eukaryota; kingdom Metazoa; phylum Chordata; class Amphibia; order Anura; family Hyperoliidae; genus Hyperolius; species Hyperolius riggenbachi. Next base: position 352,100,488 of record NC_090648.1, read on the forward strand.
CTAAGGGGCCCAAAGTCCAATGAGTACCTTTAGGATTTCACAGGTCATTTTGAGAAATTTTGTTTCAAGACTACTCCTCACGGTTTAGGGCCCCTAAAATGCCAGGACAGTATAGGAACCCCACAAATGACCCCATTTTAGAAAGAAGACACCCCAAGGTATTCCGTTAGTAGTACGGTGAGTTCATAGATTTTATTTTTTGTCACAAGTTAGCGGAAAATGACACTTTGTGAAAAAAAAAAAAAATCAATTTCCGCTAACTTGTGACAAAAAATAAAATCTTCTATGAACTCACCGTACTACTAACAGAATACCTTGGGGTGTCTTCTTTCTAAAATGGAGTCATTTGTGGGGTTCCTATACTGTCCTGGCATTTTAGGGGCCCTAAACCGTGAATAGTCGTCTTGAAACAAAATTTCTCAAAATGACCTGTGAAATCCTAAAGGTACTCATTGGACTTTGGGCCCCTTAGCGCAGTTAGGGTGCAAAAAAGTGCCACACATGTGGTATCGCCGTACTCGGGAGAAGTAGTACAATGTGTTTTGGGTTGTATTTTTACACATACCCATGCTGGGTGGGAAAAATAACTCTGTAAATGGACAATTGTGTGTAAAAAAAAAAAAAAAAATCAAAAGATTGTCATTTACAGAGGTATTTCTCCCACCCAGCATGGGTATGTGTAAAAATACACCCCAAAACACATTATACTACTTCTCCCGAGTACGGCGATACCACATGATTGGCACTTTTTTGCAGCCTAACTGCGCTAAGGGGCCCAAAGTCCAATGAGTACCTTTAGGATTTCACAGGTCATTTTGAGAAATTTTGTTTCAAGACTACTCCTCACGGTTTAGGGCCCCTAAAATGCCAGGGCAGTATAGGAACCCCACTAATGACCCCATTTTAGAAAGAAGACACCCCAAGGTATTCCGTTAGGTGTATGGCGAGTTCATAGAAGATTTTATTTTTTGTCACAAGTTAGTGAAAAATGACACTTTGTGAAAAAAAAAAAATCAATTTCCGCTAACTTTTGACAAAAAATAAAATCTTCTATGAACTCGTCATACACCTAACAGAATACATTGGGGTGTCTTTCTAAAATGGGGTCAGTTTGTGGGGTTCCTATACCGCCCTGGCATTTTACGGGCCCAAAACCGTGAGTAGTCTGGAAACCAAATGTCTCAAAATGACTGTTCAGGGGTATAAGCATCTGCAAATTTTGATGACAGGTGGTCTATGAGGAGGTGAATTTTGTGGAACCGGTCATATGCAGGGTGGCATTTTAGATGACAGGTTGTATTGTGCCTGATCTGATGGATAGGAGTGCTAGGGGGGTGACAGGAGGTGATTGATGGGTGTCTCAAGGTGTGATTAGAGGGGGGAATAGATGCAAGCAATGCACTGGCGAGGTGATCAGGACTGGGGCCTGAGGGCATTCTGAGGGTGTGGGCGGGTGATTAAGTGCCCTAGGGGCAGATAGGGGTCTAATCTGATAGGTAGCAGTGACAGGCGGTGATTGATGGGTAATTAGTGGGTGTTTAGGGTAGAGAACAGATGTAAACACTGCACTTGGGAGGTGATCTGACGTCGGATCTGCGGGCGATCTATTGGTGTGGGTGATCAGATTGCCCGCAAGGGGCAGGTTAGGGGCTGATTGATGGGTGGCAGTGACAGGGGGTGATTGATGGGTGATTGACAGGTGATCAGGGGGGATAGATCATACAGTACACAGGGCGGGGGGGGGTCTGGGGAGAATCTGAGGGGTGGGGGGGTGATCAGGAGGGGGCAGGGGGGGGGGGGTAAAAAAAAAAAATAGCGTTGACAGATAGTGACAGGGAGTGATTGATGGGTGATTAGGGGGGTGATTGGGTGCAAACAGGTGTCTGGGGGGTGGGCAGGGGGGGGGTCTGAGGGGTGCTGTGGGCGATCTGGGGCAGGGGGGAGAAATCAGTGTGCTTGTGTGCGACATAGGGTGGCTGCAGCCTGCCCTGGTGGTCCCTCGGGCATTGGGACCACCAGGGCAGGAGGCAGCCTGTATAATACACTTTGTAAACATTACAAAGTGTATTATACACTTTGTAAACATTACAAAGTGTATTATACACTTTGTATGCGGCGATCGCGGGGTTAACATCCCGCCGGCGCTTCCGTATGGCCGGCGGGATGTTGCGGCGGGTGAGCGGAGACAGGCGCCGGCGGAGGATCGCGTCACGGATTACGCGATCGCTCCGCCCATGCCCTTACAAGGACCGCCGCCTCTGTGGGTGAGCTGGTCCTTGCGGCCTCCACTTCCCGACCGCCTAACGCACGGGGGCGGCCGGGAAGTGGTTAAGCAAGCAATAGTAAATGGAGGACAGTCCCATTTACAATATTTACCAGTGTAAATGGGGCTGATGGTTAATCATGGATGTAGGAAATCTGCCTAAAGCATACTTCAGAGTCAATCCCAGAGTATACAGCTTCAGGACTGGAACCCACTAGATCGATTTTTTTTTTTTTTTTTTTTTTTTTTTTTTTTTTTTAGCGTTTAGGGAGGTTTTCAAAACGCTAGCGATTTTCCTAAACACTCAGCTAATGTTAATGGATGGGCCAAATTCCTCTGGAGCGATTGCTATTACCAAAATCGCAAACACAGGACATGCAGCATTTTTGAGTTAGTGTTTTGCGTTAGCGTTTCTGCAATGTAAAGTATATAAACGCTGTCGTAATCACTCATCAAAACCTACACAGAGCGATTTGCTAGTATTTTTAAAATACTGCACACTAAAAAAAAAAATTAAGTAAAAGGACCAATCAGAATTAAAATCGCAAATCGCTACACAATCGCTGGCAAAGAGCTTACACTTTTTAAAATCGCCAGCAATCGCTCATGAAATTGCTTACTAAACGCTCATTTAAAGCCATAGCGATTTGTAGTGGGTTCCAGGCCTCTGGGCTGTTTACTCTGGAATATAGCTGCAAATACACATAATGGAGATAACTGGCAGTACTGAACTAGCTGGCAATAGCTGCATTGTGGGTGTTTAGGTATGTTTAGAAGTGCTTTAAACACTTGTTACAGTGTAAAAAATAATACTTCAGAATATTTAGTATGTAGGATAGTTGCTGTTTTAAGTAAAGATTTTTATTTCCTCCTTTAGGGGTGTTCACATGATGGTAGCAACCCCTGGTCGACTTATGGACCTCCTACAAAAGAAGATGGTAAGCCTGGACATCTGTAGGTATCTGGCTCTGGATGAGGCTGATCGTATGATTGATATGGGTTTTGAAGAGGATATTAGAACAATCTTCTCATACTTCAAGGTAACGGTTCTCAGGAGGAGGAGTTCCAGGGTATTAGGGGTTCTGCATCTAAGCTGTTCCTTCACACACCATGCACTTTGGCTAATACAGTTATAAGTCATGTCAGACCCACCTGTAAACAATGTAGAAAATGCAAGCTCAATACTTCTCAGAAAATAAGATGGTACTTAAATTTTAGTTGAATAGCAGCAGTCACGTGACTTTTTGTTTTCCTAAGCAGCCAGTCATGGCTTGCCAGCCAACCTCTAGAGCAGTCAGAGTAATGGCAGTCTGGGCAATAAGGCATTGCAGAGAGATAAGGGACACATCATCATTAACACGTAGAGCCACTCTGTCACCTTTCCCACAAAGGTTTTTCTTTTCTAGCTGTACAGGAGCTCAGGGATGCGCTTATATTCTGAAACTTAAAAAAAAAAATCAATGCTTTGCTGTTCCACAGTTGGGTGAGATTGTTGCATACATAATTCCTAAAATTCAAGAATACAGCTTTAATTTTGTGCTACTGTCACTTTTTCCTGACAAAATTGAGACTGCAGCTTTCAGTACTTCCAATTAGTTTTCTTTGCTGCAGTTATGTAGGCCCAATGTGTAGCTCTGACAAGAAAGCGTACTGGTAGGATACGTATAGTATACTTAGTTTTCGTTCCAGCATACTGTGTAAGCAATTATTGCAGCATTTTTGGTTGCTGTGATTACTGAATAAGCGCATTGTTTCTTGTTTGCATAGGGTCAGCGACAGACGCTATTGTTTAGTGCCACTATGCCCAAGAAGATCCAGAATTTTGCCAAAAGTGCCCTCGTGAAACCAGTTACTATTAATGTGGGGCGAGCAGGAGCTGCCAGCTTGGATGTAATACAGGTACTTTTTAAATTCTGTCTCCTTTTTTTGGTGCATTTTTTTTTTTTTTTTAATATATAAGGTAAACATTACGATGGCTTGGATGTGTAGTTAAACAATGAGAGGCCAATTTTCTGAGTTGATGCATATTTTAGTGTAAATTGCATGAAACTAATCCAAATCGGACTAATCCAAATCATGAGCAATTGCATATGATTGCCTTAATTCCAGTTACAACCAAAAATTAAACATTGGCTTCAATTCATCAAGCATTACCGCATTCGGTATGCTGAAAACAGCTGACTTAACGAAGCACTTTAGAAAATGTTAATTCATCAAAGCTGTTACCGAATGAGAAGCTGAAATGACACAGCAATGAGATAAATTACCGACATGTGCTCAACAAATGTTAATTCATCAAGGTTCCCACATTCGCTAACACATTCGGTGTTTATCTCAAGCTCTCCCCTGTCGTTACAGGCTTCGAAAGCCTTCTGTGTGAATGTTTTCATGATTAGCAGGAGCAGGCAGCCAATAGAAACAGCCCCTGTTCTCCTGCAAGTGCCGCTGATAGGTCACACAGGCTTCTCCACACAAGCTTCCAGACCCCCCCAAGCAGTGAGCAGAGAGAACGGGTCAAAATATATCCCCAGATTCCCTTCGGTGGTGTAAGTCTTTCAGGCTCTGTTTGATAATGCAAAGATGCTGGTGGTGAAATCCCCAAGCATGGCATTTGTAATGTCTCCAGGAAGTTCATCTACGTTGTGGCAAATAAATACAATGTTAAGAAAGACTGATCGACAGATTCAGAGCAGCAGAGGCAGTATAAATAACAGTAACTATAACACCTTTACATCTAAAGGGATGTCTGGATGCCTTCTATTGTTATCAGCTTGTAACAACACACGGACATTCCAAGCTGCTCTGCACCACTCTGCAGTTATCGAACAGCCTTTGATGAATTGAAGCCTAGTAGTTCGGTAACTTAACGAACCTCTACCACACATGGGAAAATATTGATGAATTAGCACAGTGAAGTGTAAAATACCGAATGCGGTATTTTAAGGACTGGGGTTTTGTTATCGAACACCCTTTGATGAATTGAAGCCATTGCGTTGATAATCTCTAGTGGCTGGATAGTGTAATTAAGGGCTCTGCCTCTGACACGGGAGACCTTGGTTCAAATATCGGCTCTTCCTGTTCAGTAAGCCAGCTCCTATTCAGTAGGAGACCTGGGGCAAGTCTTCCTAACTGCTACTGCCTATAGAGCACATCCTAGTGGCTGCAGCTCTGGTGCTTTGAGTCCACCATGAAAAAAAGTGTGATATAAATGTTCTTTGTCTAGTGATATAAGATAAATCATTACAACTAACCACATTTAACTTTTTGAACAGGAGGTTGAATATGTTAAGGAAGAAGCCAAGATGGTTTATCTACTTGAGTGTTTGCAGAAGACTCCACCTCCAGTGAGTGAATCAGTTTATTAGAAATTCATAGCATTTTATTGAATAATGCTAGAAAGCTTTATTGTATTGTACTTCGTTAACACAGTTTGTAAAGTGAGTGGACTGTTTCCATGACTATCTGCACATCCACTAGGGCCAGTTAGGGCATTTATTTAACTGGTGGGACAGTGCAAGTCTGTTTCAGAGTTTGAAAACAAAGGAAAGGAGAGAGGTTTTTTATTTTTGTTTGTTTACTTTACAGGTAAATGGTTAGTAGTGCAACAAACGTACAGTAGAGTCCATCAGGCATCCAGCAGTCTCAATTAACCGGTATGCCTGGGGGAGAACGTGATAGAACTATGATTTTCGAAGAGCGGTGCGCAGCAGAAAACCTCCAGGCACCGTCTTTAACACTTCCTGCAGCTCCTTGCAGCTTTCCTGTTTCCATGTACGAGTCCCAGTGTGTCACCTGACTAACATCAAGTCACCTGCACGATTCAGAAAGCACACACATAGGATAATGCAGGAAGACCACTGGGAGCTTCAGGAAGTGTAGAAGACACACGCCCAGAGTTTTGGTAAGTCACTACTTTTGGGCACTGCTCTGTACCTCTGAGGAGGTTAGGGCAGAATGATATGGAGGCTGCCATGTTATTTTAGGGCCGGTTGCCTGAGTTTTCAAGAAACCGGCAAGCACATCTATAAGGCACTCCCCGTCTGAACCTGATAATAGGGATTCTACTGTATTTGAAAATGACTTGAAATACCTTGCATTCAGTATTAGAAACACAGAATTGGGGATAGCCAAGAAACTTGCATTGTTTATAAACACAATAAATATGGCAGCCTATATATCATTCTACCCTTGTAGATGACATAATTATTATTTATAGAGCATCATCAACTTCTGTGGAGCTGTACAAATGCACAAAACAGACAGTAGAAGGGACCATAAAATACATAGTCCACACACAGCACAGAATATTACATAATTTACAGTATAATAACCTGCAGCAATAGAAGTACATGTTCGCTGGATAGAATGGCTACCAGAGAGACAATAGCTGGGGAGGGGGTGCTTAGTAGCGGGAGAGGCTGCTGTGATCCTCCTCTGCCTTACTGCTGCTCTACAGGACCCTCTTATTCACAGTCTTGCTCCTGCCGTGAATGAGCCTGGCCAGACTGCACAGGCACAATGATGGCCTGTGTAATAGCATGGATCCACTCGTGCACAGTGGACTGGCAGCTTTGTGCACCCTCAGTGGTGCAGGCCAGGGAGTATGACCACGTGAACATATTTGAATACTTGTTGAAGATATTCAGAAGGTCCCAACCTTGAATTGGTGGGGTGGAGGAGAATCCTCTGGACTATCCAGGGACTTCCCTCTACTGAGATAAGCATCTTTCTTTTGCATTATTTTTTCTCGTTTTAAAGTGGTCTGAAACTCTGACATAACATTCAGTAATTATAATATTATTATGTTATATTTTCTTTTGTGTTAAAGAGAACCCGAGGTGGGTTTGAAGAATATTATCTGCATATAGAGGATGGATCTGCCTATACAGCCCAGCCTCTGTTGCTATCCCAAACCCCCCTAAGGTCCCCCTGCACTCTGCAATTCCTCATAAATCACAGCCACGCTGCTGACAAACAGCTTGTCAGAGCTGGCTGTGTTTATCTCTATACTGTCAGTCTGCTGCTCTCCCCGCCTCCTGCAGAACTCCAGTCCCCGCCTGCATCCCTTCCCTCCCTGCTGATTGGAGGGAAGGGATGGGGGCAGGGACCGGAGCTATGCAGGAGGCGGGGGAGCAGCTGAGACTGACACTACAGATGTAAACACAGCCTCACAGCACGGCTGTGATTTATGAGGGATTGCAGAGTGCAGGGGGACCTTAGTGGGGTTTGGGAAAGCAACAGAGGCTGGGCTGTATAGGCAGATCCAGCCTCTGTATGCAGATTACATTCTTTAAACACACCTCGGGTTCTCTTTAAAGTAATATTGTCTGTTTACAAATTACGGGTTCCTAAAGTATAGTTTATCTGCTGTGAAAGCTGCCATTGCATTTTTTTTCAAGCTGCGTTTTTAGTATATATTAAAATCTTCTAGTGAGCTCATCTGAACTGTGAGTATGCTTAAAGAAGTTATCAGCCAAAAATTAACAAAGAGCAACTTACCCGGGGCTTCCTCCAGCCCCAAGGTCCCAGCATGTCCCTCGCTGCAGTTCTGCACACAGCCGTTTGCCGCAGCGCTCTCCCGGTCCCCGGCGATGACGCCAGGCCGACCTCAAGGTCGGCCTGTACTGCGCCTGCCCAAGCGGCACTGTTAATCACCGCCACGTGGACCGGAGTGGACTGCTCAGGTGCAGATCAACTACGCCTGTAGCTCTTATTTTTGGCTGATAACTCCGTTAACCTCCTTGGCGGTAACCCCGTGTGTGACACGGGGTAAGCCGCCGGAGGGTGCCGCTCAGGCCCTGCTGGGCCGATTTACATAATTTTTATTTTTTTTAAACACGCAGCTAGCACGCTGCTAGCTGCGTGTTTGGTCTGATCGCTGATGCGCCGCTACCCGCCGCGATACAGGCCCCCCCCCCCCCGCATACCCCTTGCACAGCCTGGCCAATCGCAGCCAGGCTGCGCTATGGGGTGGATCGTGATTCCCTGTGACGCCGATGACGTCACTCCGTTCGTCGCCATTGCAACGGGGGAAGCCCTCAATGAAATCCCATTCAGAACGGGATTTCCTTATGGGCAAGCGGCACCGGCGGCGATCGGTGGGTACGGGGGGGACACCGCAGGGAGAGGGGAAGCATGTAGCTAGCGCTAGGCTAGCTACATGCTAAAAACAAATAATTTGAAAAAAAAACTCCCACGGCCGCGCAGCCACACTTATCATACCGCCAGGGAGGGTAAAGCACAGAGAGAGCTTATTCTCAGTTGTTGCACACAATGTAACAACTGAGGAATGTAAACAAAAGATACTATCTCCACTTAGGATTGGATCCTAAGCTGAAGGGGCGTTCCATGGCAGGACAAAGTGCAGTGTTTAACTGTTTGAATGCTGTTCTACTACAATTTCTGTTTGTGCTAGCAGGTTTAAGGCTGTAAGGAATCTTTTAGAGCAAAGAAGAAATGCTGAGTTTTAGACCACTTTAGGTGTCAGAGTGAATCAATTTGCAATCACAGTTTTGTTTGTATGAGGTACAAAAATCCATCTTGATCCATCCCATTTTAAGCAAGAAGTGGCCATAAAAATCTGATCAACTCTCACATTAACACAGGAGCTGCATTTCTGATGAGAAAATGGGCATATTGGGCTTGATTCACAAAGCGGTGCTAACTGTTAGCACGCCTGTGAAAAGCCCCTTAGCACGCCTAAAAGAGCTTTTCGTGCGCGAATTCACATGCGAAACGCATCGCGCGCAAAGTTATGCGCACAGTAAGCCTTTATGCGCGCATAAAGTTTTGTGCGCATAACTTTGCGCGCGATTTCTTAAAGCGTTGTGCGAGCTAACTACTTAGCACCCTAGTTAGCACGCCCAATGCCTTTAGGCGTGCTAACTAGGTTAGCACCGCTTTGTGAATCGAGCCCATTGTGTTGAGTATTGTATCATTTAAAAACAATTTTTTTTTCTGGTGCAAGTTGTACACATTTGGTACAAAAGCTTATTTTGGGAAGATTTATAGAGTAGAAGTGCCAAAGACCGCAGAGGGACTGAGCTACCACTGTGTATCCACACAGTATAGAAATGAGTCGCAAGCAATGAGAATGCAAATAGGTTTCATAGCTCTGTTAAAAGATTAACAGACTTGTATTCTCACTTGTAAAACTTTTTTTTTTCAGAGCCGTTTAGGTTCTCCATGGCGATGTCATTGCTTTGTCCAGCTTCTTTGCCTGTGATTGATCAGGAGGAAATGGCTCAGGAGACTGCATAGTTCCTTGGAGAATGTCTGTCTCCTGGGATGTTTCCTTTATGGTCATTGTGCACTGAAGCAAAAATACAAGGAATCTGATAGGAAGCCGTAATGTATGATCTCAGGGATTAGTCCGGCAGGCATTGTGCCATGTACATGTCTAACCTCTAGATGTAAAATATTTTCTGATTTTGTTGCAGGTCCTGATCTTTGCAGAGAAGAAGGCAGATGTAGATGCAATTCATGAATACTTGCTTCTGAAGGGGGTGGAAGCAGTAGCCATACATGGAGGAAAAGGTGAGTGCTGGGATATGGATGCATGTTGTGCCTCTTCTATAATGTATGTATGTATGTATGTATAGAAGATGGCCCTGAAACTTGTCTTGTGGTGGGGGTGTCTCGGCACCCTGTGAGAACAAAGTATGTCGGTGTACAAGTAGATAGTAATAAATCCAAATGCTACTCACAAAGGAGGATTGCAGGGGGCAACCGACTGCAGAAAGCAGGTGGAGACCATAAACCCGACTCCACTCGGGTTAGTCCCAGCCGGGACCTGGATGTGGTCGCTCTCTTCGGATAAAAGGGGACGTGTCCACCGTGGTGGAACACACAGGTGGACTGTCACCACCCCTCGGTCAGAGTGTGCGGGGGTAAACTAAGCACAATTAGGGGAAAAGAGGCGCCCTGGTAGAATAAAAGCATCTAAAAACAGCTTAAAATGAGAAAAAGGATATGAGGTAGCTTACCTCAATGACAAAATCTTTGTGTGTAACAAAAGATTTTTTTATTTCACAGGCACCGCGTTTCACGGGTCTGAGCCCGCTTCATCAGGCCAATAACAGTGCCTACAATGGCAAAAAAGCTCCTCAGTATAGCCATATAAACATAACACAATAAGCATTTGTATATTCAACCTATTAAATCATCATGATAGATGTACTTTCGTGATTATATTTTGATTCAGATGTATCATAATTTGTGTTCGATTAATAGATACAATATGATGGTAGTAATCTACCCTATGATAGAATAAAAAAAAAATCAAAGATCAATCAATAAATCAAGCGATCGATAGAAAACCAAACCAATCACTCACTCAATCAATTAATTAACTGATCGATCATTCTATAAGTAAATCTTTGCCACAGAGGGAATCTAGATAAGAGATTTAATTCTTTAGGAATTGTTTTCTTCCTCAATATGGATCTCATAGAAAACTTATGGCACTGCGTCTGATTGCAAGTAAATTATATTTCTGCAGGTGTGACAATTAGTGATATTTATAAAGTTAATAGTATTAGTAATTAATTGATTGAGTGATGGATTGGTTTGGTTTTCTATCGATCCATAGATTTATTGATTGATCTGGCAGAGCATGACACCCTCAGCCGCTATAATGGCAGAGTCCTCCGAGGCTTCATAGTGTGATCGAGCCCTAAAGGCGATATTGTAGTAAGTGTATGGAATGCAGGAATAATACAGTATTGATATTGCTAAAGTAGAATAATACGGCAACACTTCATCTACTGCATAACTAATATGCTTCCACCCTATCAGATCAAGAGGAGAGAACAAAAGCAATTGAGGCTTTCAGAGAAGAGAAGAAGGATGTCCTGGTTGCTACTGATGTGGCCTCTAAAGGTCTGGACTTTCCAGCAATACAACATGTGATTAACTATGATATGCCTGAGGAGATTGAGAACTATGGTAAGTTTGCTGTCTCAGGTGAATGCTGCTGCTTTGTGAAGGACTCGTACACATTTTTTAGCACAGGATTTTAACACTTGTCAACTAAAGATGATATGAGAATTTGCCTGGGTTGTATGTATGTTTAAAGCAAACTGTAGGAAAATCCACTTCAGGTTTGATACTTACCTGAGCAGAGGGAAGGCTCGGGATAGTATAAAGCCTCCTCCACCTGGCCTAACGTTCCAGCGCTGTCCACTAGTAAAGCTGTTTGCAGCTTGGCATTAGGCCTGTCTTTGTACTTCTTGCTAGTCTGAACTGACCCCCCCCCCCAAAAAAAAAAAAAAGCTGCTTGCAAGCCAGGAAGATTAGCATCCCATTTACCATCTCTATTGCTGAGCATTACACAGACTATTATGTGAGGAAGTAAAGTAATCTCTTTTTGACAGGTAACCAGACAGTAGTAAAATATGAAAGAACTTCTAATTATGCCTCCTAACAGTTTCCCTTCCTGTGGGTCGAGTATCTATATCCCTGAAAACTGCACTTTAGCTCTGAGGGACATAGATACTTGTCCCTTCCTGTTTGCAAGTGGTGCATGTGTGCGCCTACGGCATCACGTGGTACTGCTCAGATTGGTGCATGGGAACATTTGTTTCCAAAGCCAATCAAAGTGTTAATTAATTAATGTATAAATGATCACTGTTGCAACCAGCAACCGTGCTCATTCCACTGAAAAAAATAAATAAAACCTGTCACTTCCTGTGATTCAGCATTCCAATCAGGAGACTGTGTGGTGACATCTAGTGTCCCCCCAAAAAAATTACAAAAAAAAATAATAATTCTTATAACAAGACCATTAATCCTTAGTTGAAATTAAAAATATTTTTTGTTCACTGAAACCTTTCTAGCACCTGAGCATTAGGTATGTTCTTATACCATAACAGGAACACTGATTATGTGTTCCTTTAATGTATTAGAATGTTTGGCATCCTGTAACATCTCCTTGTCCATTTTAGTCCACAGAATAGGACGTACTGGTCGATCGGGTAACACTGGTATAGCGACCACCTTCATCAACAAAGCATGTGGTAAGTGGTTGTGTGCAGGTATACACATGCTTCACCTGCCATTCTTGTATGGTAACCGTGGCTGAATTATAATCCTGGTTATTTCTTCCTGACAGATGAATCTGTGTTGATGGACCTGAAGGCTTTGCTTATGGAGGCTAAGCAGCGCGTACCTCCTGTACTGCAGGTGCTCAACAATGGTGAGGAGACCATGCTGGATATCGAAGGTAAGCAACCCCAAATCTTTACTCCGCTCATTGTTCCTTTTTGTGATTTGTCTTCATGCATGTGCCACTGGGTTACTCATGGCATGTGCCACTGGGTTACTTATGACATAAATCACTTTTACTTGTCATAGGTAAAAGGTTCAAACTCAGCGGCTCTAATGAAAGCATCATTAATTAGGTTAAAAGCATTGCTGTAATTCGTTAGGGCTATGCAGTAGCTTTTGGTCCTCAGTTATGTACTGAAATGTAAGCAAGGCTTGTAACACACCGCTGATTCATTATTCTTTAGTGGGTCACACTGTTCCCTTATTTAAAGGACAACTGAAGTGAGAAGAATATGGAGGCTGCCATATTTCCTTTTATGCAATACCAGTAGCTTGGCAGCCCTGCTGATCTATTCGGCTACAGTAGTGTCTGAGTCACACCAGAAACAAGCATGCAGCTAATTTTGTTAGATCTGACAATATCAGAAACCCCTGATCTGCTGCATGCTTGTTCAGGGGCTATGGCTAAAAGTATTAGAGGTAGAGGTTCAGCAGGAAAGCCAGGTAACTGGTATTGCTTAAAAAGAAAATTAAATATGGCAGCCTCCATATCCCTCTCACTCCAGTTGTCCTTTAAAAGGCAAAATGAAGTCAGAGGAATATGGAGGCTATTATCTTTATTTTTATATAAACAATGCCATGCGGCTGTCATGTTGAGCTTTTGGCTTACGTTGTTTTTGAGTCACACACCTGCAAAAAGCATGCAGCCAATGGAGTCACACCAGAGTAAAAGCATCTGATCTGCATGCTCATATTGTGACTTATGATATTAGAAGCAGAGCTTCCGCACAAATGGCAGGCAACTGGCATTGTTTATTAGGGAATAAAGATAGCAGCCTCCATATTCATATGACTTCTTCAGGTGCTCTAGGTTTAAAAGTAAAGGCAATGCTACGTAACTCATTGATAGATGTGCTGTAACTTGGTCACCTTCTAATATCATGTTTTTAGCTACCTGAAATTCTGTGTGGGTTTAGCATCAGTTCCCTGTTCTATAGACTATGTAGTTTACCGCAGAAGCAGGATTGCGGCATGATTGCAAGCCTTGTCCTAAGACGTTGTATAGCAGTATCTCACTGTGGAGTGACCAGTGCTGTATTTGGTCAAAGAAAGTTGTTTATTTACATACATAGCACTGTCAGTAAATATTGTGGCGCACAAGAGGGAATAGGAGGGTTTGCAGTGCCTTTCAGATGGAAGCCTTTAATAGAGGGCTTTATCCACTGTATCCATTGCTGCATGCTCAGGGTGTTGAGGGCATAGGCTTTGTAATCACAAAGGAAAGAAAAGTGTATGCGGAACTGCAGAAAGTGTTTATTGTGAATGGCAGCAAAGCAAGTGTAACTGCTGCAGTTCAGTGTGAATGTTACATAAACACTTTGTACAAGATTGAAACATACCATTGCTTTGGATGCGATGGCAGTGTGTGCTGGGCTCAAGTTTGCCTGCTCAGTGTGCTTTTTCCAAGGTGTTGATCACCCATTCATGAAACGCCACCCAAAGTGCTGGATACACTTACTTCCGGTTTGTGGTTACAGTAAATATCGTTGCTGCCATTTTCACATGGTTTTAGAGATGCACACTTCAAGTCTGGTAATAAAATGGGAAATGGCGCATAAGAAGGGAGTCCAACCCAAACTTCTTAAAGAGTACACACAGGTATAACGGACTCAATTTATTGGTATCAAAAAGTGTAAATGGCAATATTAGTTAATACCAAGGTGAAACACAAAACTGATCAATTAAAAACATGTAAACCTCCTAACACCTCAGAAATTGTATACCATATGATGGAGCGAGATGCAAAATAATGCATACCTACAGGGACTTAACAAGCAGTTGGCTATAATGGATAACTATAGTAAAGCGCCTGGGCAAACCATCTAAAAGCATTCGTCCAATTGTGAGGATTCAGATTGGAATAGCAAGTCCAGCATTAACTTCATTTGCATTACACTAAAGTTCTTTTGCAATTCCCAATTGCAGACTCCCACAGAATGGCTGTGATAATGATTTGAATGAGCAACACCACACAGATCTTGCAATGTTTTGCATGAGCTATGTATGTAAAGATGCAGAAATGATCAGTAGCTGTAGTAAGGAAGTTCCAAATGGCACACTTTTAAAGCAGTAGGGTTAGCCATACTGTGCCTGGGAAAAAAAACACATAAGTAGATAAATACTTGATCTACTTACATAACACATGTATTGTACTGTCCACGTTTTGATTTCAGTGAATGTTATATAGTAAATAAAGAGAATTTGTCCCTGGTGGGAACCATGTCTTTTGCCCACAGTTTAGGCTGAATCCTGATGTTATTTCTGCCTGACACTTTTTTTTCTTCTCCAATCGCTGAGTCACCTCAGTCTTGCTCGTAAACACAAGTGAGCAGGGGATCATGTTTCAGATAAGCAGCTAGGCAGGGAAATGGAAGTGGAGAAATATATTATAGATAAAAAGAACCCCCAGCATGCAACTGTTTGACACTGACTATTAAAGGGCCAGTGCTGCTTAAGTATGTGATAATTCCAAATCCTAACAGCAGAAAAAGTTTTTAAAGTTTTAAATGCAGGATTAGCATATTTATCACTTAATACACTCAGACCAGTTGCTGTTGAAATTTGATTTTTGTGGTAACAATCCTGCTTTAATGATAGCAGTGGCAGCAGATGATATGGCTGAATGTAGAGCATAATGCAATTCATGCAGAGTAAGCAGATGCAGTTGGTATTAGAACAGGGATCAGCAATGGCTATGTGGATTAAGTCCCAATCGCAGAACTCCACAAGGTTTAGGGAGCGGGACAGCAGAATACAGTTCATGCAGGAAAGACGTAGCACTGAGTTGCAAGGCATAGCATTGGAAGATGCAGCAGCAGATGCAACAAGGTCGCTGGTCTAGTACCTGTTGGCTCAGCTCACCTGCAGTGCCAGTTCAAGAGGTGACAACTTGGATGTGTTGGTGTGCAGGGCGCTCTACCACACTCCAGCCTAGAATCTAGTGAGAGCTCCTTCACACATGCAATAAGGGCACCAAATGCCACTAACCACACTGGTTGCCAGGTCTTTTAAAAGGACCCACTCACATCCAGGAAATGATGGGGGTTAAGCACTGACCGGTTTTATGCTTACGCGCTTCAAGGCTGTCATTGCTTGCTAATTAGCGAATCTTTGACTTTGAACAAGCACACGGTATACAAACGTCTTGGCACTCATTTGCTGCATTCTTCTTGCATGTAAGTGGATCACTAAACGCTGAAACAAGGCTAAGAATGACTCTGAAATTTGCAGCTGTGAAACCAGCAGGGCCACATAGGATGTGTCAGACAGGTTCCCTTTCAGTAAAGCCTAGAGAGGACTTTGGGTCACATCTATTCAGCATCCTTTGTATTCGCCTGTCCTGTGAAGAAGCACCAATGTACACATAGCTCAGCATGAATATTTCACAGGGTTTTATAACAGTGCTTCTTATGTGGATATGATGCTTTGGTATGCTATTGCACATTATAGGGTTTACCTAAAATAACAGCTACAGAGTTATCTTTCCATGTGAAATGGTTAAAGATGAAACGATAAGTAAATATATGACCTTTTCCATTCCTAGGAAACCGAGGTTGCGCATTTTGCGGAGGTTTGGGTCATCGCATCACAGACTGTCCCAAACTGGAAGCCATGCAGACCAAACAAGTCAGCACAATTGGAAGAAAGGACTACCTGGCCACCAGCTCCATGGATTTCTAAAGCTGCAGGACCAGATGCTGCTTGCCATATCTTGCACCACAGTATGGATGCTCACTCTGATAACACCAGGACCTGGCTTTGGCTTCTTGACTTTACTGCACCAACAGACTCAAGTTTCTGAGAAACTTTTAGCTGCTTTCAGCGAAAGAGCAAAAAAAAAATGTAAATATAGTATTGGTAAACAAATAACAAATATTTATTTGATCTCAGTCTTTTTATAGCTTTATGTTTTCTTCTGTATTTTACATTTGGTGAATGCATTGATATCGGTCAAAAATCTCATTAAAATAAGTCTTTCATTGACTGTGTGCTTCATGTTGGCTCCTAAAACAGCGTGCTGCTGCTGGATATTGTGGAGAGATGTGTATGAGCTGACCAAATTGGCAGCAGTCCTCACACATTTTTGGCACAGTTCAAATGTAATTCCTGGGGTTGAAACAGGAAAGGTGTGGTTCCAGAACCTCTCCCACCTTCTCCGGGCCTTAGTTCACTCGAGATGGACTGGGGCAAAGTGGTAAACTGTCCTTTGGTCTAACAAATAAAAATCTGATTTTGGAAAAATTAGACATTGCATTCTCCAGATTAGACAGAACCATCTGCTCCTGTGATGGGAAATGGGTTGTATTAGTACTGATAACACTGATGGCTTTCACACTCAGGAAGGTGTCTTTAATGCTGAATTATACAGATGATTTTGAGGAACATATGATGCTATCCAGACAATTTTTTTCAGGGAAGGCCTTGGGGGGGGGGGGGGGGGGGTTCCCACTTGTGTAGTAAAAGCACCCGTTCGGTATGTTTTTGTACACCTCTCAACGCAGGAAGAGGATCCGATCATTAAAAATAGAACCCGTTTCTCTGCTCAACAGAGAAAGTGGATCCTATTGTTAAAAATCCACTTCTATTTGTTAAAAAATAAAAAAAAATGCATCAGTTTGCCGTGTTGCAGCAACTGGAACGCAATGTCCTGACCTGCTGCATTTTTCTGGAACGGAACACAAAATGTCAGCTGCAGGGACACAATAAAAAAAGCCTATGAGAACCGCGTCCATTCTAATTAGGCTTGTAGCCGTATGCGAAACACAAGTACTCGTGTCCCATGCGGACTTGCGACAGAGCGCAGTGCTTCCTGAGCGATTTTATCATACCGTTTTGTATCCACTTTGGTGGGAACTGAGCCTAAGGCAGATCACAGATGAGGACATTTTAGTTTTGGGCTTGAATAGGTGAACTTGCATGTGCATTGTCACCTGTCCTTTATAGAAACCTCCTGTGAGTTGTCTGGACGGTAGGACAGGATTCTGAGTATGGTCGGGTCCACTGCAGAAAGTATTGCGCAACTTTCTTTGCAGCGTTTTCTGCCATTTTTAGCAGTAGATGTTATTTTAGAGTGGTGTGTGGAGAAATTTGATTGGTCCTTCAAAATGCACTTTTCGTTATGGATTTTTTTTTTTTTGGGTAGTAAAATGGTTTCAAAATTGCTTTGTACGAGCAATTAAAAATACATTTTGCAGAATTCCTATACTTTACATTGAGTCGCAAACATTCCAAAAATGCTGCCGTACCCACAATTACAATTTGTTCTAATCGCAATCGCTCCTGTGGGTTCACCTTACCACACTTTTATTGGCATAGCACTTGTTTGGTATAGCTGACAATCCATTGGTGATCCCAAACCGCAGCGTAAAGGACTGTATGGGGGCCCAGGCCTTAGTGTAATGGGGGCATGTCATTCATTACTAACACTGGGCAAAATTATACTGTATATATGCCCAGTGGCTATGGAGCTTGGGGCCCTGGTGCGAGTTATACATTGAGCCCCACGAAGCACTCTATACATATCAAGTAACATGGACATCACAACTTCCCAAAGACAACTGCAGTGCTAGAGAGGTATAAGCAGAGGGATGGGCAGCAGTTTAATGATTGTGACTATTCAAAGCACATCTAGAGGTGATCATTACCACCATAGCACCAATAGTAGACGAGTAGTTACAGGCAGCACCCAACTATCTAGATGCGACGTGCTATTGGTCGTTGTCCCTCTGTCTCCAGGAACAGCAAGCAGAAACTCCAAGAGAAGAGACCCAGCACCGTCTTCAAGTGTATTATAAGCTATTTTATTTATTTAAAGCATCAGAAAGACAAAAAGGGCAAGTCTGTACGACGTTTCGAGAGGCAACTCCTCTCTTTCTCAAGCTGACAAGCCCTCTGAATACATGAAACACAATCAGCCTTAAATATTCCTTGCTCCACTAGGGAGCCAATCAGAATGGTCTGGACGGCCTGTCATCAACCAATTAGGCTAAGTTCCTGCTTGTAGGCCCTCCTATTTGGTGGAGGACCTGATGGGGAACTACATCTATTTATACACTCCAATCATTTTAAAATGGCCACTGGAGGGCCGACCAATGAGGGTAGAGCATGTTCTAAATAGAAAAAACTTCATTCAACCGTCATGCGGAAATCCGCATAGAAAATCCGCATATGGTTAAAATCAATGCTTATGCGTAAAAACATACGCGTAAAACCACGTTCCAATCCAATTGCCACGCAGAAATCCGCATTGGAGATCCGCATATGGTTAAAGTCAATAAGAGAAATCTGAAAAAAAGCAAATGACAAAACGAACGCTAGGTGTCTGGCGGCCACCCACAGCGGCGGCCAGACACTGAACATCGCAACAAGGACAATAATCATATCTCACCCTCCCAGACTGGCACCAATAAAGAGCCAACACAGCAGTTGAAGGAGGCCCCTCTGGTCCATGGTCCCCAGTGCAGTCACTACCGCTGCTTCCTCTATTGCTATGCCACAGTGTATCCAGTCTAAACCCACACCCATAAAGTCTCAAATAAGGGTAACTCTTTTTCATAAAATAACCACTGGTTATGGTAGATCTGCAGATGCTAAATAAGCGGCTCTCTTTCGCATCTCTACCATAAAGGAAACAAATATGTTGTTTTTTCATGAGCCTAGTAGTCTCTACGATAGATGCCTTTCATTTACTTATATACGCCCCCTGCCTCTGCATGCGTTGTGTACGGGTTACAGATGCTGTCATTCTCCCATAGTTCATTGAGCTGGTAAAACATACGGTTTCCTGCCAAAAGAAATGTTCACTTTTGCGATATGAAAGCAACTCGTACACATAGACTTGAATGTAGGTGACAGATCTGACAAAGGTCTTTTCTCCTTTCATGTGTATGCACAATTACAACATAATGCAGCTAGTTCCTTGGTTTTTATGTGTTGCATCATGATTATTTTATTTGACAACAAAGGTTGAGATTAGGCTGTAGTGTTTATGTAAGGGAGGGGCAGATGCTTTATACGACAGCTGGTAATTGCATTATTAATATTATGCTTGATGATAAAACAATGTTTTATTATACAGCTGATTTTATATTAGCCTGCAGAAAAATACTTTGCAGCAATACTCTGTGGGCCTTCCTGACATAAAAGGATAGGACAGCTCACACACTAGTACACTTATCCTTTACTCCCACAAAGAGCAACAGAAAAGTACATGGCTTTGCCTACTGCCATGATCAGAATGCAGTTACTGCCCCATGCTGTAAGTTTACTAGCAGACAATGGAAGCTGTCTGCATTTGCCTATGAAGTGGACCTGAACTCTTCACAGGACTGAAGGAAAACATTAAGAAATGCACCCTGTATGTATTTAGAGAGTTAGGGCCTGTTTCCACTACACGCAGATTCTGCTTGCAGAATACTGACTTCAATGAATGCCTATGGGCCTGTTTCCACTGAACGCGATTTCTCTGATGCAGATTTCCCATAGGCATTCATTGGAGTCAGTTTTCTGCATGCAGAATCTGCGTGTAGTGGAAACAGGCCCTAAAGCCTGTCTAATTCCCCCACATCTGTGTTTAATCACAGTATAATTTGATCTCTTAGCTGTAAGCTGCCACGGCTGAAAGCTAATTGGTAAACGCAGCATGTTAACAATATGGCTGCTTCCATGAAAGCAGGATGTAGACAAACTGCAGATTTACTGCAGGATTTCTATCAGCTGTAACAAAAATGTTTTTCTTTAAAGCTTATTATGCTGTTGTGTATGTTTATGTAGGCAGATGTCTTTTAATGGCTGCAAATAAACGGGGGGGGGGGGGGGGGGAGGCAGTAGGGTGCTGTATGGGCACCTCAAGGAGGTGTAGCATGCATCACTGACCGTAGAAATAGCAAAGTTTCCATATTTTTTCTAGTGACCATTTAATATAACTTCCTCGATGCAATTTTCGCTTTTTATCCATGATATTGCGTATCATTGTTTAATAAAAGTTTAACTGATGTGTCACGACGCAGGCAACCCACGGCGATAGCTTGTTTTCTTTTTTTTTTTTTTTTTATATATATTCTTTATTGTGAAAATCATGTGGTACAGGAAAAACAAGTAAGGTAGTAGCATATATTCACAACCAATTCTCCTTATATACAATCCTTTTTAAGAAACAGTAAAATTTCCATATGCTTACAGATAAATCTACTTAGATCTATATATTTGTTAAACATGGTATATGAAGCTTGTATATGTGTCCAAAAAGGACTCTAGATCAACCGGGATACCCATTTCAATATAGCTTAAGAGCATAGAAATTCAGCGAGTATCAAGCAAAAATATTTTAAGTACCCAATCTTTTCAACGTTCCAGGTTTTTTGATACCCTTCAAACCCCTATCCCACCCCCCTCCCATCCCGTCCCCTGGGTGAATGTCTCCGGTATGGTCATCGGCTACCTGGAAGCTGCAAGTAGCTTCATAATTTTATATTATCACCAACGTCTGCTTCAGGCCTAGTTATACAGCGTGTCCTGTGAGGGCTGGGCTATGGTCCATTCAGCACCAATTGGAACTCCTCCGTGGATCTAAAATAGTTCCAGTAGGCCCAAGTCTTTTTGTATAACTCTGTTTTATCTAAAGCAGCGTATGTAAGGTCTTCCATCAACTCTACATTATCCAGCTCCCTCACCAATTCCTCCATGCCTGGGGATTCACTTCTCTTCCAATGTCTTAGCAGTAAGCATTTGGCTGCATTGAGAATGTGTTTTACAACCGATGTTTTGTACTTTTTCATGTTCCAGTCATCGATAGCTTGTTTTCAAACAATTGTTTTGTTGGATCATATTGCGAAGGATTGTTCTGATACCCATTGACTTTCTTGGTAATTTGCCACAATTGTGTAAACTATCATTTACGCAATCTTTTCCAACAATGCTTTCAGAATTGGCCAGATGGATCGGGGAACGATTGTTTGTGGGTGGAGATCCCCGATCCATCTGCCTGTGGGTACATGGCTCTACCACTTAAAGAGAAACCGTAACCAATAATTGAACTTTAGCACAATCATGAGCTGATAACCCTCTTCCAGTGACATCACCTGCCAGTAGTTAAAATGTCACCATGTGATGAATGTCCAAATGTAAATCAGGGAGAGGAAAACATTTTACAATGATCAAACACTGACTAAAGGGCCTGTACACACTGCTGCACTTGCGCTGTGTTTTTAAAATCGCAAGGTCTTTTGAAAAATAATGAAAATCATGATGACCTGTACACGCTGGTGCGATGCGTTTTTAGAAAAACGCAATCGCAGTTCCTGCTGCGTTTTTTAAGTGCAGCGCATGAAAAAACGCATGAAAAAACGCAATGCGATTCCATTGCTTTTTTCAGAAGTCAGTATCCCAGAAGACTGCAATTTCCTGATTCTCGTTGAAATGTAAACTAGAAAAAAATGGATTCTTTAGCCAATCAGCAATTACAAGAAAAATGCAAACGGATCAAAAACACAGGCAAAAGCACATGAGTTTTTAAAAACGCATACTATGCGTTTTTGAAAACTACATGCACCTGCAATTTTAAAAACGCATGCGCTTGCGATTTTGCTTGCGTTTTTCAGTGTGTACAGGCCCTTAATTATTTATACATAATTATTGTAAAAATTAAGCACTTTTTTTATTACATTATCTACACTTTAAAACACATCTAGATGTGACTGAATGCTGGCTTTCTCTCTTATTGCAAGAGAGCTGTAAAACCATTAAAGTTCAATGGTTTCTAAGTCTTTGTAGATTTCTTCAATGGGGAGGTCCCTCTCCAAAAAAGGGTGTTTTTATGTGAAAAAAAACCTTCAAGAAGCTGTAACTAGGACCGGCCTGCGGCCACTCCTGTTTTCTCCCACATCCCTAAAAAAAACATACTAGAAAATTTAAAATCTTTGAAATCTTGTCAAATATCAATCTCATCACTGCAACATCTAGCTTTGTACTGCCTGATTCACTAGAAAGCTATGCTACACCTAAACTGCACTTTGCCAGTGCCCCCTCCCCATTTGCTTATAGTGGCTCCCAATAGGGTTACTCCAAAAAAAGAACTGGTGTTTCTTGTGTACAACTGATATTTTGTTCATGATAAAAATGGCTTAGAGTCAAAATGATTTCATTAGATTTGAAATTCATATTGAATGAGATGTCTAATCTATTAAAAAAATATATATGTATAATCATGTGTTGCCACCTTTCGACTATTATACTGAAATTAGACCATAACTATGGTAGGGATTGCAAACTCCTCTGAGGCACAACTGTCACCTGACAGAGATCACACCTGAGGAAGGCCAACACCCGAAACGTCATGTGCTCTGCATGCTCTGTAACTGTATGTTGGTAATAATTGAAGAAGCAACGTTGTGTGCCATCTCCGTTTTTGTGACTACTGTGTGCATAAGCAGGAGTGGTGTACCTGCAAGAGTCAGGCACCGGCTTCCAGGTGTGGAGTTATAGACCTGTCAGGTGTAAGCAGTGTGTTTTTTTTACTTATCAGGGCTCGATACCTTGGGCAACAATTCTATACAAACACTAGCTTGTAGGCTAGTGGCATATCTAATGCTATGGAGGGGAGTTGAGGGACAACAAACGTCCAGGACAGAGCAACTTCCTGTGAGCAGGAGCATGCCGCATCTTTAGGTGACGTCAGGTCTCTGCTGTACACACACTAGATGAATGTGTGGCTCTCGGCCGAGTTTAATCTAATGTGTGCACATAGCTTTAGTGACATGGCTGTGTACTTTGTAAAGGGCGTTGGAAGATGTCATGCTATACACAATAATAATTAAAAGATCAGTGCAGTATCAGACTGTAACCTGCAGAGGTCAACAGTGCTCAAGCTTCAAGATCCAAAACGCTTGCCTAAGTCACCAAAAGCTGTCTTCTGAAAGATATCGCCAAATTAGGAAGATGAGTCCTCCGTCTGAATTCCTGACACTGTGCCAGGTCTTGGGAGAGTCACAGAAACCGCATTATGCTACAGCGCTAAACTGTTAACCCTCACCTGTAATATCCTGGCTGTTGCTGAAGAAGATGAAGTACTGGTTACCTCAGAGCTAGCAGATAGGTTACAGTGCACACACAATATGATGTCTCAAAATAGTTTACCACTCGACAGACCCATTTGAACAGAGGTGTATACACACAATCTTAGACATTTGTACCTAGATTGTTTCATTAAAATATCCAGGGATGTAAATACAGAAATAGCTGCCATAGCAGTTGCTACAAGGCCCAAAGAAGCAGGAAATGTGCTCCCTTTATTAGATCTCAGATGTAAGTGGCATCATGGACAAGTAAAACTGGTGTATCTGTCACATGCAGATATGGGCAGCAAAACAACCTATTGTGTATGCTAATGAAAATGTATAATGCCCCAGCACATTGTGTAAGTAATAAGACTCATCAAAGCCCTGTATCAGCCAGTTCCAGTGTGTACCTTGCAGAAAAAGGCTCTGACCTAGACACAGGGCTCCAATGAGTCTTATCACAATGTGCCAGAGCATTATAACTTTCTTTGTTAGTGTAACTCATAGCCGGAGGTGCTCTTAAATGTCTTCCATGGACACCAGAGCCACCTCGGCAAATGAGAGATTGAACTAAAAGAACACTAAGACCAAAAATGTAAATAGAGGTTGATGTTATGGAGTATAATGGACTTTCATTCTAGCAGTGATGCCAAACAATGCACACTGCGCAGCACATCTGCTTGTCATGACTGAAGCCTCGTACACACACTAGATGGTTCTTGACTGAGGCGGACAGACAGGGCCATCTCTACCAAGACTTTAGCTTGTGTATGGTAGTCCCCAATGCATGAGATCTGGAGTGCTGGGTCATCTCCCTAGAGCAGGCATGGGCAAACTTGGCCCTCCAGCTATTACGGAACTACACATCCCACAATGCATTTGCCTTTGAGTCATGACTGTGGCTGTCAGACTCCTGCAATGCATTGTGGGACTTGTAGTTCCTCAACAGCTGGAGGGCAAAGTTTGCCCATGCCTGCCCTAGAGCGAAGGCCAAGGGCATTGTTCGCCTTTCCCCTTCCACTCCATTGTCAGCTGTGTGTCATCCTTCCTCTCCCCTCCATAGCAAAAGTACCTGCACAGCACTCGACCCTGAAATGCCACCTGAGGGATTGAGACCCAATCACTGTGGGAGACAGTGCTCGTGTGTATGCGCCTCTCTGACCACCCATCCACGCTGTCAAAATGCCAATGGTAAAAACTTTTTTCCTGACTTACTGCTCTTAGAATGAATGAGTATATTGAGTACATACAGTATATTTCATAGTTCAGCCCTTGAATTAGGACAAAGAGGGTAAACAGTTGTAAAATTAAAGGTCTTACTTTCTTTAGGGGTTACTATAGGTTGCCGTATTTCCTAGTTACACCTATATCCATTATGGTTCATATACGTGAGATCTGAGAATACATCTAATTTATCCAGTTATGGTATAATGGATCAGCGTTATTAGTAAATTACTGTATTGTATGTAAATAGTTCTACGCTATAATCCCATAATAATGTAGTGGAGTTGCCTTTACATTTCGAAAACCTGTAATTGCACACCAGTGAATAGAAATGCTACAGGCCAACCTGCACTAAGCAATAACCAAAAATAGTAGAAATAAATCTTGCACAGAACTGTATTGATGTCATTACTGAATCAAGACTCTTACGGGCCATTCACACTAGAAGCGCTTTTCTGAGCGTTTTGTGATTGATTAGCGTTTTTTAAAATCGCTCCCATTCACTTTCATTAAAATTGCGGTAAAAATTGCTGTGATTTCGCGATCGCGTACATGAAAAGCGCAGCGATTTTTACCACGATTTTAATGAAAGTGAATGGGAGCAATTTTAAGAAACCCTAATCAATCACAGACTGCTCAGAAAAGCGCTTCTAGTGTGAATGGGCCCTAAAGGGTGCAATACACTGGCAGATGGCCAGCTGATATGGCCAAATGATAGATCCCTCTCTGATTAGAGTTACTGCCACACACTGAGTCACAGAGTACCCAGCAAGGTCATACCTGCTCAGCCGGTGTGTTCCCTCCAGTCTTTGTCCTTCTGTCTTCATCTACCCAATGCTTCTTCTCTGTTACCCTGTGGCATGCACATACTCATGTCTGTCATCACTGTCGCTTGGGGAGACCCGGAGGCCCATCACTGGCATACCCCTCCCCCTTTGTCCAAAATCTACCATCTGGACCGATCCATAAATTGGAAAGATTGTGTCCAGAAATCTATTAAAATTAGGATTGGGTGGCCATGTTGGGGCATTGATCATATATGCCACTGCCAGGGAAAATCAAGTTAGTGTATAGGCATATTTAGTGTCCCTACATACAGTATGTCAACAGGGCCTTTGACTGGACTTTTGAAATCGAGTCAGTCAAAAACGTTAGTTGCCTAATCAAACCTGATTGAAGTTAGTTAATTGACTGGTGTCTTCTATGGTTTATTCTGCTGAACCACAGGAGCTTTGCATGTTAGGAAACGTTTCTTCCCAAAAGCTACCAATGAGTTTATCCTGAAAAGTTGCACTTTGTAACAGTGGAGCTGAAGTGGGATATTGGATGAACACTACTTTAGAACCAACTAAGGCAAGTACTTGGTACCAGATAAAACTCTTCTCTTCATGAACTTCCACTGTGGACTTGCTGGTGTCGGCAGCTGCTGATATGGAAAAACTAGTGGTGTCATCTGCCTAGAGGGTGGAGTCTTCACTTGAGTTGAACATATGACCTGGAAACCGAAAGAACCAGGCTGGGAAAAAATGACCTGTGTGACCCTTTGTAACATTAATGAAAAGTTCATCAAGCTACACATCTATAATTATTCCCATTTTTCTTAAAGAGCATGAAGATTGGGAGAACTATTTTTAAAAAATTAACCACACAATTGACTATGACCCAACACAGGCCAATGTAGCTGCCACACAGTCTTTCTATGGCACGTACTGGGAGCTGCATGGCTTAAACATCCTCAGCAATTCGCTTTACAGAAAAGCCCTACCCAAACAGCCATTACCATGGTGCTGGTGTTAAGTGATGCTAAGTAACTGAGGTTGGCCATAACATAAGACAAATATTGCATGTAGCCTGGAATTCAACCGAATGAATTTTCAGCTCCTGCATTTGTTTATCTAGTTCCAAGCTGCATGAAATCCCTAAACATTTGCATCACCTCATCCAACTTTAGTATGAAATGTATAGAAGTCATCGACGTCAGGCCTTTCCAGTCACCACCAATAAACTTCACAGAAAACGTAACTGCATGCAGGAACCTTTAGTTACACACAATGTACATGTTATCTCTCATGTTCATATTCTAGTTCCTCAGTACAGGCTCCCTATAAAAGGATGAAAATGATAGCATAGTGTAGATGAGAGTACATTGCATTCCTAGGGAACCAATACTGATGGAGGGTGAGCTCCATGCACAGCAAGCCATCTGGACTATGTCCAGTTCTCATTATGTGCAGGATGTTAACACGTCTGTCTGGGAATGCATGACAGGGCCAGAAAACCACAAATATATGCATTCCAGCAGGAAAAGGAATCATATTTTTGCTGTGGTCATCTGATAGCAAGGTTTAATTTCTCTGACTAGCCGTATGGCGGCACAGTATCCTAACAAGTTATCTTTCCCTGGTTCAGCCAATTCAGGAGAGAAACTGCATGATATGACTAGGTTCATCTTACGTCATTAATCAGGCATCACTATCACGGGGTGAATGTACTGTGTAAATTATCAGGACTGTTTCCTCTTGCTGCTATCCAAATATGTAATGGGTTTTCCAGGACCTGTAGCCTGCATTTCCATTACACGGCATATCTCAGTACTGTATTTATAATGCACCCCTGATCACCCCTATGAGTGTACGGTATATCTGAGAAAAATACAATCCAAATCATTTTACTTGTGATCTTGATATGCAGCCCTACCGACAAATATCTAAGGAATATGCCTCTTGAGGAGTGTTTTTAATGCCTAAGGTTCCCCTGTCCTTCTCCCTGCCGATGATTTGCTTTTTAAAGTGCACCTGAACTCTTGCACAGGACACAAGGAAAACAGAAAGAAATGTGCCTTGTGTGTTTTTAGAGAAAAGAGCCTGACCTCCTTATCTGTAAGTAATCACAAGTGTAATTTGATCTCTCCGCGGTGTCAGCAAGCACATAAATTTGGCAGTCCCCGGCAGACATAGCTAATATATAAACACAGGATGTTAACCCTTTGTCTGCTTCCATGAAAGCAGGACACTGCAGATTTTTTTGCAGGAGTTATGTAAGCTGTAACAAAGAAATGTTTTTCTTTAAAGGCTATTATGCTGTTGCTTATCTTTTAGAGCAGAGAGGAAGTTCTGAAAATCACAAAATCAGGAAAAAAAAGGTGATCAGGCAGCCTAACAAAAACAAAATGTAATTATGTAAATTAATTGCCAGAAAAATAGCACCACGCATAACAGATGACATAGATGTCATTCTTATGCTGGGAAAACATTCAGACAAGAGTCAGGACAGGGCCCAGTATGAATAGAGATTCCCTAGTCACAGATGCAGGATGTAATGAAATCTATTTCTTATAATAATAGGATGCTGATATTTTGGCCCAGTTATATGATGTACTATCCCATTCCTATAACTTTTATTTTCTGAATCAGCATAGCCAGGGAGATTTTTTTTTTTTTTTTTTTTTTTTAGTATTTATATAGCAGTGACATCTTCCATATATGTAGTATACTATAGTACGTAGTCTTGTCACTAGCTGTCCCTTAAAGGAGCTCACAATCTATCCCCATACCATAGTCATATGTCCATCCGAATCTCAAGCCAATTGAGGAGGAAGCCAGTTAACTTATCTGTGTGTTTTTGGGATGGTTGGAAACCAGAGTGCCAGGAGGAAACCCAGCAGACACTGGGAGAACATCCAAACTACATTCAGAGAGTGCCCTGTCTGGGATATGGAATGGAGTATGGACTATGGAATATGGACTATGGAGTATCCACTACACCACCATGCCACCCACTGGAACAGAACAGAACTACTGAAGGTCAATCACATATCTCTGAGCTACAGAGTACCCAGCAAGCTCATGGTGAACCAGGAGTGTATAAGGGGCCACACTGGACCAAAAAGCCCTCTGGCTAAAATTATATGGAAAACAAAAGTTTGCTTTCGTAAAACAATAAGCAATAATTCAGGTTGGAGTGAGCTTCGAAATGCACTGGGAGACATATCGGAGCTCACTCCAAACTGAATTATTGCATTTGCAAATACTTTCTGTTCTAAGAAAGCGAACTTTTGTTTGCCATGTCTCTGAGCTCCAATGTGAATACTTCGATGGACAATATAATAACATAAAGCTGCTCTTTATAATAAAGTCGTGGAGAACCAGAACCAGTTGGATTAAGGATTTTTGTACAGGGATAAGTAAGGATGTAAGAATACCATAGAAGGCTAGAAGCTCATGTAAAGTCTAGGATATGGATATGGAGGTGAGTAATGTGGAGTATAGGATAATTCCATGTGTAGAGTGGAGCTTGTGGATGGAATGAAATAAGGAAATTAGTGTGGAAATGTAAGGAGGTAATGGGCAAGATCGGTTTGGAAGGAAAAATAGAATTATGAATTGTATTCTTTGATTATATGGCAGCCAGTAGAGGATCTGGCAGAGAAGCTGTATGAGGCATGAAGGAAGAGGTGGATGGGCAGAAATGTTCAGTAGCCACTGGAGTGGTACTAATCTTCTGCTACAGAGGTGGATGCTACAGTAGTGAAGGATATAGGTATGAATGAGCATTTTTTTTATATAGGTAAAGATGAGATTGGCACCATCAAATTCAGTAATTATTGATCTTTTATTGAAGGCAGGTAAGTCACATTGCTGTGACGTGCCTTACCTGTCTTCAATTAAAGAGCAATAATTACTGAATTTGATGGTGCCGGCGATCTCATCTTTACCTATGTGAAACTGGGCTCATTGTGCTGCAGAACCCACTGATCAGGCACATCACTGCTGCTTCACAGGTGTGAGTCCTGCTTTCCTTGAAACATGAGCATTTTTTATAGATGCAAAATGTATTTTTGTATTTAAGAGGTAGATAACAAGTGGAGTTAACACTAGGTTTGAATGAGAGCATGGATGCAGATACTAGCTCCAAGAGTTGCAGATTCCTGGTTATATTTCAGAGCAGCTATACTTGCAGAGGTAGCAGTAGCAGGTTCCTACAGGAAGAACATATTATGGTTGAATGTTTAGGGCCGGTTCACACTGGCACTTAAGTGGTAAACGGATCAGTGAAAATGGACCCCATCACCAGAGTGGATTTTGTTGGCTAGAACGGTCTGTTTTTAAGACAGTTTGTCTGTTTTTCATTGCCTCCACTGCAGTACTTCAGCGTCCGTTTCTGCTCCGCTGAGCTCCACTGTCCAGAAAATTTTCTGTAGACAGTACCAAACTTGTGGTCTGTTCAGTGGAGCCTGTGGAACTGATCCATTCGAATGGACGAATGTGAATGGATCCATAGGTTTAACATTGGATCCGTTGGCATCCATTAGGATCCGCTCCGTTATGATCCGTGAGTGGACCAGTTTTTATTTCTGCCAGAGTGAACTGGGCCTAACCAAGAAAAAGGTTGTGGGGGAATAGCTATCTTGATATCATCAGCATCCTAGGCACTACATAGCTTTACAGTGCAAACTACATTCTATTAATGGCAGTTACCTTGATACAAAGCCTGGCATCATCACTATGGAGTACAGCCAGAGACATGGGTAAGAGGCCAGGCCTCATTGCAGCTGCATGCATTGCTATAGGCTTAGTTACACCCTTGAGGAAAATTCCTTCTAATAATAGTATAGCGAATACCACAGCTAATAACTGGTAAACTTGCTCTTATTCTGACCACACACATTAAGAAGTTATCATACTACAAAAACAATTGTTTTGGGTCACTTCAAAGGATCACTTATTTGCAACATAAAACTATATTCTCACACATTTTATGGTCATTGTAACAAGGTACACAATTTCTCTCTTTTACTGCACTGTAGTAAAATGGCACCCAGAATCTTACAGCTAATGATCCCCTACGAAGATAATGGTTTCGAAACCAGTTGTTACTGACGTATCCGTAGCTGTCAGGAAAGCAGCCAATCCGCGGTTTCCAAGTCAGGTAGTCATAGTGACCATTCACAGTGATCACATGTACAGGCGGAGAACAGAAGTTGCTGAAAATCTGGTCTCTCCTCAGGACTCTGTAGTGTGAGGAAAGCACTGTCTGCTTCTCTATGTAAGAAGAAATAACAAACCTTTAAAAAAAACAATGACAGTGCATGTGAAAAGCATTCACAGCACATCGCTTTTTTCACATTTTGTTATGTTACAGCCTTATTCCAATATGGATTAAATTAATTTTTCCTCAGAATTCTACACACAACACCCATAATGACGACGTGAAAAAGTTTACTTGAGATTTTTGGAAATTTCTTAAAAATAAAAAAAACGGAGAAATCACATGGACATAAGTATTCACAGCCTTTCCTCAATACTTTGTCGATGCACCTTTGCCACAAGTTTGGCACACCATCCTTGGGCAGTTTCGCCCATTCATATTTGCAGCACCTCTCAAGCTCCATCAGGTTGGATGGTACGCGTCGGTGCACAGCCATTTTAAGATCTTTCCAGAGATGTTCAATTGGATTCAAGTCTGGGCTCTGGCTGGGCCACTTAAGGACATTCACAGTGTTGTCCTGAAGCCACTTTATTGGTATCTTGGCTGTGTGCTTAGGGTCTTTGTCCTGCTGAAATATGAACAGTTGCTCCAAGAGCATTAACTCAGAATTATTTGCATCTCATTGGCCATCTCTATCCTATAACCAATGAGAATTAAGCTTTGATGATTGGGGAAGTATATAAGGCTACATGCACAGTGCAGCGGGTTCGTTGCGTTATAACAGCATGCGGCATCATAGTGCACTGCATTCAGAGCATTACTGCAAAACGCACTTGTTAATGGTAGCAGTGAAGTGTATTTTGCATTGAATGATTCACTATGTGCAACGCCACTTCCATTGCATTTCTGCTGTTACTGTGAATTTAGTCTAAAACACTGACATAAGAAGTGGGGGAACTGCCAGTAACTGAACGTCTGTCTCGCAGCTTGGACTTTACATGTGAAATAGTTTCATTATAGAGGATTCTAATGAAGCCACATGGGAGACACCGCGTGTGCTGCTGGGATTTGCTACTGGACATCTGAGCGAGGTTAAGTAGAAAATTGTCCACTTATTAACCTCAACATACTTGAAGCATTTGGGCTAAGTATGTCAAGTGCCTGTGATGGAAACAATCCTATTAACACAAGGGAATGGCTGAGCTGAACCACCATCAAGTGTAGCTCATCAAGTAGAAATGTTGGAACTGTGTTCTGCTCATTGTTTATAAGTTAAAATCCAGCATCCTACAAGGCTCCTATGGTACTGCGCTAACTCCTTGAGCAGATTTTTTCTTCCTGATCATTTGGCTGGAAATGTACAGATGTCTCCATGAAGACACAAATGCAGACCACTTATGTAACAATTTGACAGAACAGATTCCTCATACCTCATATTCTTATTAATGGGGTGGTCAAAGAAAAATCCTGCAGCACGGTGTTGCATGCGCTTCTTCCCTCCTCCTCTCTCTGTTGTGGGGCCCCAGGGTCTATAGGGGTCCCTGTTGTGCAGAGTAAAGCGCAGGGATCACTGTTATACTTACTTGCCTGCATTTGGACTCCTCTTCCTCGAGTGCTGTTATACTTACCTAGTCCACGCTGCATCTGGGCTCCTCTTCCTCGAGTGCTGTTATACTTACCTAGTCCACGCTGCATCTGTTCAAATTTGGTCTGACCAAAAGTTCGCGAACCGCAATAGACTTCAATGGGGAGGCGAACTTTGAAAAATAGAAAAAATTATGCTGGCCCCAAAAGTGATGGAAAAGATGTTTCAAGGGGTCTAACACCTGGAGGGGGGCATGGCGGAGTGGGATACACGCCAAAAGTCCCGGGGAAAAATCTGGATGTGAAGCAAAACAGTGTTTTAAGGGCAGAAATCACATTGAATGCTAAATTGCAGGCCTAACGTGCTTTCAAACATCTTGCATGTGTATACATCAATCAGGTAGTGTAATTAGAGTACTGCTTCACACTGACGCACCAAACTAACTGTGTAATGCACCGCAAGTTACCAGCTGTTTGTGTAGTGACGGCCATGCTGGACTACTGCGCAACATGGCGAGATTGCTCTTCCTCACTCAGTGATGTCAGGTAATGTGTGACTGCCTTCTCAACTTTCCATGACATTGTTAAAAAGCTTACGTTTTGTTTTTAAATTACTTTTCTACTTGTAGCGGTACTTGTTCAGTACCGCTACAATGAGAATCCTATGGAGGCGGGCAAGTCTGGCATTGTGACCCCGGGTAATGGCCGGGGAATGAGGGATGGAATCCGGTGTGGAGCCTGAGCAACGGCTACCACTACACATCCAAGGAGGGCAGCAGTCAGGCATGACGAGGTAGTGACCAAAAATAACAATACAGGAGGACTATCGAGGGCTTGCTGTATTTGAAATGAATGTACTTTAAATCCTTTAATGAGAACCAGTTATGGCGGGCAAAGATGACACCACATTCCTTTCACGAGAATCATATGGAAGCGGGCAAGTCTGCCATTTTTGACCCCGGGTAATGGCCGGGGAATGAGGGATGGAATCCGGTGTGGAGCCTGAGCAACGGCTACCACCACACAGGCAAGGAGGGCAGCAGGCAGGCATGCACGCCCGCCCCGAGGTAGTGACCAAAAATAACAATACAGGGGGACTATCGAGGGCTTGCTGTATTTGAAATGAATGTACTTTAAATCCTTTAACGAGAACCAGTTATGACGGGCAAAGAGGACACCACATTCCTTTCACGAGAATCATATGGAGGCGGGCAAGTCTGACATTGTCACCACGGGTAATGGGCGGGGAATGAAGGTTGGATTCCGGCCCGAAGTGGGAGCCTGCTGAGACCCATGCTGTAGCTGCCCTGACCGTGCTTTGCAGACCAGGCATCTGTGATCAGATGGACCCTTGACCCAGCGGAAGACAAACCAAGTCGAAAGCATTTGCCAAGAATGTTTTACGGAGGGCAAGTTTTTTGCCTTTTTTTTCTCAATTGTTTGAAACTGTAGATGGTTGTATTTTTAAATTGTTTTAAAATGTAGATGGTTGTATTTTTAAATTGTTTTAAAATGTAGATGGTTGTATTTTTAAATTGTTTTAAAATGTAGATGGTTATATTTTTAAATTGTTTGAAAATGTAGATGGTTGTATTTTTAAATTGTTTAAAACTGTATCCATTCAATTGCAAGTTATGCACTGACTGCCAGGTATAATGTGCAGTCACAGATGCAGTGAAAGGTATGCAGTGACTGCAAACAGCCGTTTGTGTAGTGATGGGCATGCTGGACTGGTGCGCACCATGACGAGAGTGCAGGTGATGGTGGCTTTTCAGCCCATATGGTCGCCCGGCTGATGTAGCTGAATGACAGAACAGTGACTGTCCAGCTGATCAAATTTGGTCTGACCACAATGAAACAACGACCTTATTATCTTTGGTGTGCCACCCCCACCCGAGACACTCATATAGCCGGCGATCATTGCTTCATTGTGATACGCAAGCCCCTTCACCGCGGCAAGGTAATGATCACGAAGGGGGATGGGCACATGTACATGCCTTTTGTATTTTTGTTGCAGCCACCTGCAGTTCAGCCAGAAAAATTAGGCAGGCATGTGCACGCCCCAGAGAAATTAGTATAGCGGCCGCTGCTAGCAGCGGCCTTAAAAATTCTGGAATCCGCCTAGAGTCCTGGACCCTGGTGGTGGTGGCAGAGAAGGCAGTCAAGCGGCCTGCAGGCAGAGATGCTGTGTGTGGGGACTGACTTAGTCTTTGGTCGTGCAATAGCCCTCAGGGATCCATGCCTCGTTCATTTTGATAAAGGTCAGGTACTGAACACTGTCATGACTTAGGCGACTTCTCTTCTCAGTGACAATGCCTCCAGCTGCACTGAAGGTCCTTTCTGACAGGACGCTTGCGGCAGGGCAAGAGAGAAGTTGTATGGCAAATTGGGACAGCTCTGGCCACAGGTCAAGCATGCGCAACCAGTAGAGCAAGGGTTCATCGTCGCTGCTCGCAGTCGCAGTGTGTACATCCACACTTAAGGCCAGGTAGTCGGCTACCTGCCGGTCCAGGCGTTGGTGGAGGGTGGATCCCGAAGGGCTGCTGCGAGGCGTTGGACTAAAGAATGTCCGCATGTCCGACATCACCCCGAGATCGCTGGAGCGTCCTGTCCTTGCCTGCGTGGACTGGTGAGGAGGAGGAGGAATACTGCCAGTGGTACCTTTATTGCGTTGTACTGTCACATCACCCTTAAATGCATTGTAAAGCATCATTGACAGCTTGTTCTGCAAGTGCTGCATCCTTTCCGCCTTGTGTTGAATTGCTAACATGTCTGCCACTTTGTGCCTGTACCGAGGGTCTAGTAGCGTGGCCACCCAGTACAGGTCATTCGCCTTGAGTTTTTTGATACGGGGGTCCCTCAACAGACTGGACAACATGAAAGAGGCCATCTGCACAAAGTCGGATCCAGACGTACTCTCCATCTCCTCTTGCTCTTCCACAGTGACGTCACGCAACTCCTCTTCCTCCCCCCAGCCACGAACAATACCACGGGAATGTGGAGCAGCAGAAGCCCCCTGTGACGGCTGCTGCGGTTGTTCTTCTGCCTCTTCCTCCTCCACAGAAACACCTTCCTCATAATCATCCGAGTCTGACTCCTCTCCTTCCCCACACGACTCCTCTTCTTCCTAATCCTCCCCCCTCTGTGGTGCCGCAGGTGTTGAAGAAATCTGTGGTTCAGCTGAAAATTGGTCCCACGACTCCTCCTGCCGTAGCTGTTCCTGTTCCCGCTCCTCCACAGCTTCATCCACCACTCTACGCACGGCACGCTCCAGGAAGTAAGCGTAGGGGATCAAGTCGCTGATGGTGCCTTCAGCGCGACTCACCAGATTGGTCACCTCCTCAAACGGCCGCATGGTCCTGCATGCATTTCGCATCAGTGTCCAGCTGTTGGGCCACAACATCCCCATCTTCCCAGATTGTGTCCTTCTACTGTAGTTGTACAGGTACTGGGTGACGGCTTTCTCCTGGTCTAGCAGGCGAGAGAACATGAGCAGGGTGGAATTCCAGCGAGTCGGGCTATTGCATATCAAGCGTCTCACCGGCAAGTTGTTTTTCCGCTGAATGTCCGCAAAGCGTGCCATGGCCGTATAAGACCGCCTGAAATGCCCACACAACTTCCTGGTCTGCTTCAGGACATCCTCTAAGCCTGGGTACTTTGAGACAAATCTTTGCACGACCAGATTCAGCACATGTGCCATGCAGGGTACATGTGTCAGCTTTCCCAAATTCAAAGCGGAAAGGAGATTGCTGCCGTTGTCACACACCACATTGCCGATCTCCAGCTGGTGCGGGGTCAGCCATTGCTCCACCTGTTTGTTAAGAGCAGCCAGGAGAGCTGCTCCAGTGTGACTCTCCGCTTTGAGGCAAGACATGTCTAAAATTGCATGACACCGTCGTACCTGGCATGCAGCGTAGGCTCTGGGGAGATGGGGCTGTGTAGCTGGAGAGGAAGAGGAGATGGCTGCACCGCTAGAGTTCAACTGACACTCAGCTGAGGAGGAGGAGGTTGACAGCGAAGAGGATGTAGCTGGAGGAGAAGGAGAGGAGGTGGCAGGAGGCCTGCCTGCAAGCCGTGGAGGTGTGACAAGTCGGTCCGCTGAACAGCCACGTACTCCCTGCTTGCTGCCATCGGTCACCAGGTTGACCCAATGGGCTGTGTACGTAATGTAGCGGCCCTGCCCGTGCTTGGCAGACCAGGCATCCGTGGTCAGGTGGACCCTTGACCCAACGCTCTTCGCAATAGATGACACCACTTGCCTCTAAACTGCACGGTACAGTTTGGGTATGGCCTTTCGTGAAAAATAAGTGCGGCCTGGTATCTTCCACTGCGGTGTCCCAATGGCCACAAATTTATGGAAAGCCTCTGACTCCACCAGCTTGTATGGTAATAGCTGGCGAGCTAATAGTTCCGCCACACCAGCTGTCAGACGCCGGGCAAGAAGGTGACTAGCCGAAATTGGCTTCTTCCGCTCAAAGACTTCCTTCACGGACACCTGGCTACTGCTGTGGGCAGAGGAGCAGGAACCGCTTAAGGGCAGAGGCGGTGTGAAGGAGGGTGGCTGTGAAGGTTCAAGGGAGAAAGCGGATGAAGACGATGCACCTGAAGGAGGAAGAGGAGAAGGAGGGTGGCTTGTCTTTTGAGGGGTGCTGCTTTTCCTCAGGTGTTCTTCCCATAGCTGTTTGTGCCTTCTCTCCAGGTGCCTTCGTAAGGCACTTGTCCCTACGTTAGAGTTGGCCTTTCCACGGCTCAATTTTTGCTGGCAGAGACAACAGATGGCTTTGCTCCGTTCTGAGACACACACATTAAAAAATTTCCAAACCGCTGAGCCCCCCTAGGGTGATGCTACTACGGTGGCATCAGCAGCTGACATTGAAGGGCATGTTGGCTGGCTGGTCATAGCTGGCGATACATGGCGCTGGACACTGCCCTCAGCTGTTTCTGAGGATGAGCTCCCTCTGCTTCTATCATGGAGTCGTCTCCTCCTACTCCTCTCTGGCTCCCCCTCTGAACTGTCCCCCTGCTCATCTCCTCTATTGGGAACATACGTGGCATCCGTATAATCGTCATCATAATCCTCCTGCCCAGCTTCGCTTTCCTCAGACAACTCCTTAACTGCACCAACTTCAGGTGGTTCATCATGCCCCTCCTCACACATTACGTCCATACTATCGCCACCTAACTCAGACGTATGAGGTGGTGTACCTGCGCCTTCTTCTTGTTGTTGCAGTAGTGGCTGTGAATCAGTGATTTCACCACCACCACCACCAAATAACTCCTGCGAAGTGTCAAATGCAGCAGATGTGGTGCTTGTACTAGCGCTGGTAGCACTGGCTGCGGGAGATGAGGTCTTCTGTGTTAAATACTCAAGCACATCCTCACAATTTTGGGAAGTTATGGCCTTCTTCTGAGCACTGTACTTTGGTCCAGGTCCGCACGAAATCACAGCAACACCACCTCGCACAGACCTGCCAGTGCCAGGTGGCCTTCCTCTGGGTCTTCCTCTACCTCTTCCTCTACCTGGTTTGTCCATTTTGTCCATCTCGGGGGGAAGCTAGGTATATGCAGTGAGTTGAGTTCACTTAACAGAAAAGGTAGATATGCAGTGAGGTGAGTTCACTCAACCCAAAGGTAGTTATATATGCAGTGAGGTGAGTTCACTGAACACAAAAGGTAGCTATGTGCAGTGAGGTGAGTTCACTCAACCCAAAGGTAGTTATATATGCAGTGAGGTGAGTTCACTCAACCCAAAGGTAGTTATATATGCAGTGAGGTGAGTTCACTGAACACAAAAGGTAGCTATGTGCAGTGAGGTGAGTTCACTCAACCCAAAGGTAGTTATATATGCAGTGAGGTGAGTTAACTGAACACAACAGGTAGTTAGATGCAGTTAGCTGAGTTCACTCAACACAAACGTAGTTATATGCAGTGAGGTGAGTTCACTCAACAGAAAAGGTAGATATGCAGTGAGGTGAGTTCACTCAACCCAAAGGTAGTTATATATGCAGTGAGGTGAGTTCACTGAACACAACAGGTAGTTAGATGCAGTCAGCTGAGTTCACTCAACACAAACGTAGTTATATGCAGTGAGGTGAGTTCACTCAACAGAAAAGGTAGATATGCAGTGAGGTGAGTTCACTGAATGCAAAAGGTAGCTATGTGCAGTGAGGTGAGTTCACTCAACCCAAAGGTAGTTATATATGCAGTGAGGTGAGTTCACTGAACACAACAGGTAGTTAGATGCAGTCAGCTGAGTTCACTCAACACAAAGGTAGTTATATGCAGTGAGGTGAGTTCACTCTACAGAAAAGGTAGATATGCAGTGAGGTGAATTCACTCAACTTAAAAGGTAGTTATATGCAGTGACGCAAGTTCACTCAACACAAAAGGTAGTTATGTGCAGCGAGGTGGGTTCACTCAACACAAACGTAGGTGTATGCAGTGATGAGGTGGGTTAACTAAACACAACAGGTACTAGTAGTAGGTAAATGCAGTACTGGGTAGGTAGTACAATGTGCAGCTCCCTGTCACACACACAGGTGTCACTGAATGTGCTGCTGAATGCTGGTGGGCTGCTGGCAGTGGGACACACATTATGAATTAGCAATGCTGTCTAAGCAACACAAGTGTCTCACACACACAGGTAGTAGTCACTGAATGTGCTGCTGCTGGCAGTGGGACACACAGTATGAATTAGCAATGCTGTCTAAAAAACACAAGTGTCAGTTTCAAACACAGAAAAAAAAAATTGATCACACGAGCAGGATGAGCTCTGAAAAGACCTTTTCTGGGGCGCTATTATAGCAATAAGATTCAGCTAAGCAAGCTAAGAAGGCAAGAGCCTGACTAATCTGTCCCTAGGAGAACAAGTCTGCAGCAGCTGTCCCTATTCTGTCTCTAGCAGGCACACGAGTGAGGCTAATGGCCACCAGAGCCTGCCTTATATAAGGGGGGGGTGGGGCTCCAGGGCTTAGTATAGCCGGATTGGCTACAATGCGCCTGCTGACTGTGGTGCAGAGGGTCAAAGTTGACCCTCATAGAGCATTATGGGGCGAATCGAACTTCCGGGAAAGTTTGCCTTCGCCGGCGAAGGCGAACCACCCGATGTTCGCCTCGAACCGTTCAGCCCATCTCTATACTTACCTAGTCCACGCTGCATCTGGGCTCCTCTTCCTCGAGCGCTGTTATACTTACCTAGTCCACGCAGCATCTAGGCTCCTCTTTCTCGAGTGATGTTATACTTACCTAGTCCACTCTGCATCTGGGCTCCCCTTTCTCGAGCGCTGTTACACTAGGTAGGTATAATATCACCTGGGAGAAAACTCAGGAGAAAATGTGAATTAAGTAAGGGCCCTGGAGTTCCTTTTTAAATTTCATCATCCATCAGTTTACAGCAATGAGCTGACTGATGATTGCCCGTTACATGCTGTTGTGTATTGCACACTGTTGCCATTGAACAAGACCAGTCCATTTATGTGTGCGCAGTACTGTAACAGAGACCTTCGGAGATGTAACCATCGTTAAAATTTCTTATATTTTATAAAATGATCAAAAATCTCAACAGTCCCAGAAACTGTGCTGCAGATTCCAAATAAAACAATGGACTTCTCAATCTGCGATCCTGATTTCACTGTATATTACCTAATGTCATTCCTTCTGTATACTGTTGCCCAAGTATATTTCTGAGTCACTAATTCATTCCATACAAACCAGAAATCTGCCTCATGACCTATTTAGGCAATCCATGCTGAAGTCCTGAAATGCTGAGCAGTTCTAGAATAGGACCTCACTGTACCGGCATATTGTGTCATAAAGTACTTACCATGCCGTTTTTAGAACAAACATCTTACCTAACGCATTCGCCTACATGCAAGTTTGACATTCTACACTTATTAACACATTTAAAGAGAAACTGTAGTGAAAATAACGCAATGAATAAAATTGCTATTTTTTTTTACAATAATCATAAATAAATTATTTAGTAATGTTTTGTCTATTGTAAAATCTTGCTTCACCTTGATTTACATTCTGAAATTTATCACAGTTCGTGACATCTTCAGTCCTGTCAGGTGCAGCTTTGCGAAACATTTGCTTACTGAGAATTCCAAGGCCAGTGAAAATAATACCTGTTCTCCCAGAATGCACTGGGAGGAGAATTGCACATATCTAAACTGCATAGGCTAAGCATCACTGGGAGGGCAGTGCTACATACCAATATACAGCATAATATAGATATAGGAAGTAGTGCTGAAACCAGGAATATTATCATGAAAGTGAGTATCCTGAATAATTTACTCCATTTTACTATATGTCACTACAGTTCCTGTTTAAGCAAAAACTTTTTAGCATCTAGCAATTGAAAAGGCACTAAACAGTAGATTAAATAGTAATATCAACATTATTTTGAATACTTTCCTGCTTGCTGGGGCTTAAAAAGTATATAATTGATATCCTGTGAAAACATCTCCTTGGAGAAAACATCAGGAGAAAAATTCACTGAAAAGGGACCAAGGAAATGTGATAAACAGAGAAGGGCCCATATGCAATTCACTTTTTCTCCTTGGTGATATTTTCGCAACTTGTCAATAAAATACTTTTTCTCCTGTTTTCTCCTAGATCTGTTCACACCTGGTCAATAAAATGCCTTTTAAAGGATACCCCAACTGAAATGTGACATAATGAGATAGCCATGTGTATGTACAGTGCCTAGCACACTGATAACTATGCTGTGTTCCTTTTTTTTCTTTCTCTGCCTGAAAGAGTTAAATATCAGGTATGTAAGTGGCTGACTCAGTCCTGACTCAGACAGGAAGTGACTACAGCGTGACCCTCACTGATAAGAAATCCCCTTTTTTTACCTCTTTCTTGCTCTCAGAAGCCATTTTCTGCTAGGAAAGTGTTTTATAGTTGGAATTTCTTATCAGTGAGGGTCACACTGTAGTCACTTCCTGTCTGAGTCAGGACTGAGTCAGCCACTTGCATACCTTATATTTAACTCTTTCAGGCAGAAAAATAAAAAAAGGAATGCAGCATAGTTATCTGTGTGCTAGGCACTGTACATGCACATGTCTATCTCATTATGTCACATTTCAGTTGGGGTATCCTTTAAGGTGCGTACACACGCACTACAGAAGCCAACGACGGGTCCGTCAGACCCTCCTGCTGAGCGGATCGTTCAGGAACAGCCTTATCAGTCCGCCAACAGTGCGTACACACGCACTACTGTCGGCTGAAAGTCCGCCCAGCGGGAGGGTCTGACGGACCGGTCGTTGGCTTCCGTAGTGTATGTGTACGCACCTTAAAACCTGCATTAAAAAAAACAGTTTTACTCACCTGGGGCTTCTACCAGCCGTCCCATGCCCTCAAAATCACTCATGGATCCTCCGGTCCCCCACCGCCAGCTGGTTTCGTTTTGCCGACTGGCCTGGCCACGCATAGCATTCGTCGCGTTCCCGTATGTTATTGCGGACAGGAACAAGGAGAAGTGTGGCCAGGCCTGCGCAGGTGCAGTAAGTCCGTCGGTTGAAAATGAAACTAGCTGGTGGCGGGGGACCGGAGGCTCTGTGAGTGACTGCGAGTGCACGGGGCGACTGCAGGGGCTGGTAGAAGCCCCAGGTGAGTAAAACTGTTTTTTTTATTGCAGGCTTAAAGTGAACCAGAGACGAAGCACCCTCATGTATTTTACCGTTTATATATGTGGGAACATTGGAGAAAACACCTACCCTGCTCTCTGTTTTATCCTTCACTGCTCAGCCTGCTTGTTATCAGCCCTGATAAAATCCCCGACTGAGCTGAGTCATTATAGCAGAGCCAGAAGGGGGCAGGCTTGGGCTTGAAAAGACATCAGAGAAGACAGACTCAGCTATAATGATTCCTGAGCAAAGCCAGACTGAATGCTAGGTGCCCTCAGTATAGCTAGGTATAGGTGCCCCCAGTATAGCGAGGTATAGGTGCCCTCAATATAGCCAGATATAGGCACCCCCAGTATAGCTAGGTATAGGTGCCTACAGTATAGATAGGTTTAGGTGCCCCCAGTATAGCCAGGTATAGGTGCCCACAATATAGCCAGGTATAGATGCCTTCATTATAGCTAGGTATAGGTGCCCACAGTACAGCCAGGTACAGGTGCCCAGAGTATAGCCAGGCATGGGTGCCCCCAGTATAGGCATGGGCGTCCGCAGAAAATTATCCGGGGGGGCAAGTCATAAGCACGCCATGCCAAAAATTGGCCGTGGCCATGGATCAGAACCATGTGGGTGTGGTCACGGGTGGAGCTAAATTTACATGAACTTAGCAATGGTGGGACATTAGAATAGGACTATGGTAGGTATTAGATTGTGATTGTTTAGTGACAGAGACTCCTCCCAGTTTAGGTGGTGACAGATGCCCCCCAGTTTAGGTAGTGACAGGGACCCCCCAAGTTTAGTGACAGGCACCCCCCCTAGTTTAGGTGGTGACAGGTGCCCCCAGTTTTCGGTAGCGACAGGGACCCCCACTCACCGTGATGTTAGACCTCAGATCAGCTGGTGACCAGTAAGAAGCGGGCAAATGGTACCCCCTGTGGACACCGCACTGCATATGCAAAAGTAACATATGACATCACTTCCACATATCAGTGCGGTGTCTGCGAGGTACTAGCGCCCGCTTCTCACTGGTAGACGGCTAATTGGAGGTCTGAATGATGCTGCCTGTTACATGACAGGCAGCGGGGATGGCACACAGCAGGCAGACACAAGGAGGCAGCAGTGGCAGGACAGGGCAGGCATAGCGCCCGAGCCATGCCTGCATCCCTGAAGATACGATTCTGCTCTGCCGGGCGGCCGCTGGTTTGTTTGACCAGGGGGGGCGGCTGTTGGCCGGGGGGTGGCTGACCCCTCTTGCCTTATGCTGCGGGAGCCCATGGGTATAGGTGCCCTCAGTATAACTAGGTATAGGTGCCCATAGTTTAAACAGGTACAGGTGCCAACAGCATAGCCAAGCTTGGATGCCCACAGTATAGCCAGTCATCGGTGCCCACAGTATAGCCAGTCATCGGTGCCCACAGTATAGCCAGGCATGGGTGCTTTCAGTATAGCGAGGTATAGGTGCCCTCAGTATAGCTAGGTATATGTTCCCACAGTATAGCCAGGCATGGGTGCAACACTACAGCCAGGTATAGGTAGCCATGTCGGTGCCCCAGGCCCAGGGTAGCAGCGCATGAGGGGAGAGTAATGGCCACACAGAGCGGTCCCCCCCCTCACCTCAGGCTCTCCCTTCAGCACTCTCCCCTCCAGCATTAATCAGCAGCAACAAGCGGGCAGGGAACAGTGAATGTGGACATACCTCTTCCGCGTTCCACTCGATGGAGGTCCAGTCTTCTCTGTAACAGTGCCTCACGCTATTTCCTGATAAACAGCAAGTAGCGTCAGGCACTTACATGGAGGAACCTTCATCGCGTGGAACGCGGA
The DNA here is from genome assembly GCF_040937935.1 of Hyperolius riggenbachi. Classification (NCBI taxonomy): domain Eukaryota; kingdom Metazoa; phylum Chordata; class Amphibia; order Anura; family Hyperoliidae; genus Hyperolius; species Hyperolius riggenbachi. Next base: position 352,144,314 of record NC_090648.1, read on the forward strand.
AGTATGTTGCGCTGTCCCTGCCTGCTTGCTGCTGCCGATTACTGCTGGATGGGAGAGCGCTGAAGGGAGAGCTCTGGGTGATGGGGGTGGAGTGGGCCCCCCTCCCTGCTGCTCTGTGTGGCCATTGCTCTCCCCTCAACGTGCCGCAACCCCTCCTGCCCCCAAAAATGCCAATGCCATGTCCCCCCCCCCCCCCCCGCGGCTGCAGCCCCGATTGTTACTCTTGTGCTGCTGGACACTACAATCCACCTATTGTTACCGGCCGGCTACTACAATCCACCTATCACTACTAACCGGACACAACAACCCACCTATCTCTTCCTGACTGTCACTACAATTTACCTATTATTACCTAGGAGGAGATTTTAAACTAGGATCTGGGGGGAGGCAGGAGGATAAAGTCTCAATACGTAGACAAGATAAGGTAAAAAGACAGTGGGAACCTAACATTATGGGGGGTGGAGAGGGGGGTGGGGACAGTGTAAAGATTAATGAGGTTGGTAAAAATTCAAGTAGCCCATTTCATGTAAACAAAATTGGTAAATGTGGTGGTAAAAATATAAAGTGCATGGTAACCAATGCTCGGAGCCTTGAAAATAAAATAGACGAACTAGAGTTCATTCTGAATGACAAAGGCTATGACATTGTGGGAATAACCGAGACATGGATGGATGAAAGCGATGACTGGATAGCTAATTTAAAAGGATACAATGTGTTTAGGAGGGATAGAACAGGGAAAAAGGTGGAGGGGTTTGTCTCTTTAAGAATTTTTTTACAGCTGTCCTCAACGATGAGATGGAGGAAGATTGCGAAGATGTGGAGTCCGTTTGGGTAAATATTCATGGTGGAAATAAAAAGTTGCCAATTGCTTATTGGGGTATGCTACAGGCCACCTCTTATTAATGAAGCTGCAGAACTGCGATTACTACAGCAGAATGAAAAAGCTGCAAGTAAAAATGAGGTCATAATTATGGGCGACTTCAACTTTCCAGACATTGACTGGAGTATTTAGGCTACCCATTCTGGTAAAAGCAGAAGATTTCTGGCAGCACTACAGGACAATTACTTGACTCAAATGGTAACAGAACCAACTAGGGGGAATGCGTTACTGGATCTGATAATTTCTAATAGACCAGATAATGTATCAAATGTGCAGGTTCAAGAACATTTGGGAAATAGTGATCACAACATGATAACGTTTGATCTGGTGACTGATAGGCCACGGGGCAGCGGGACCACTAAAACTATGAATGTTAGAAAAGCAAAGTTCAATCAAATTAGGCAGGCACTAAGTTTGGTGAACTGGGATAATGTACTACAAGGGGAAGACACTGAAGGGAAATGGCAAGCTTTTAAACTTAAACTCAATCAATATTGTAGTATGTATATCCCATATGGAAACAAAATATCTAGGAATAAAAAAAAAGGCCTCTATGGATGAATAGAAAGGTTAAAGTTAAAATGAAGAGGGAAAAGAATGCCTATAAGGTCTTAAAACAGGAGGGGACCGAGGCTGCACTAAGCAATTATAAGGAGTGCAATAAAAATTGTAAAAAAGAAATTAGGCAGGCAAAGATTGAAGCTGAAAAACAAATCGCTAAGGATATCAAATCTAACCCAAAAAAGTTTTACAAGTACATTAACTCTAAAAAAAGAAAGGTTGACTGTATAGGACTCCTAAAGGATGAGGGTGGGAACTCAATGGTAGATGACCAAGGTAAGGCAGAGTTATTAAATGCTTTCTTTGCTTCTGTCTTCACAAAAGAAACAGCACTGTGGAAAATTACAGAGGCAGAAGAGTCTCAATCTTCTAACTGTAATATTAAATACTTAACGCAGGAAGAAGTGAAGGCAAGACTAAATAAATTAAAAATAGACAAGGCACCTGGCACGGATGGCATGCATCCTCGGGTCCTAAGGGTATTAAGTTCAGTTATAGATAAACCCCTTTATCTTATCTTTTGTGACTCTCTTTCAACTGGCAGAGTCCCAGTGGATTGGCGTACAGCCCACGTTTTCCCATTATTTAAGAAGGGCAAAAAATCAGATCCAGGAAATTATAGACCTGTAAGCTTAACATCAGTTGTATGCAAACTATTTGAGGGGTTACTAAGAGATACTATACATGACTTCATACTAGAAAATAATCTTATTTCTCAGCATCAACATGGGTTTACTAAAGACAGGTCCTGTTTGACTAACATGCTCAGCTTTTATGAGGTAGTGAATGCTAATATGGATATTGGGAATGCTGTAGATGTGATATACTTGGACTTTGCAAAGGCCTTTGACACTGTTCCCCACAAAAGTCTGGTGCAAAAGTTGAGGCTGCAAGGACTGGGGAAAAGTCTGTGTGCATGGATAGGGAACTGGCTAATGGACAGAAAACTAAGAGTTGTGGTCAATGGATCGTACTCAAAATGGGAGACTGTTAGCAGTGGGGTACCACAGGGGTCTGTTCTGGGTCCAGTGCTCTTCAAATTATTTATTAATGACCTAGTAGATGCAGTAGTGAGCAATGTTGCTATTTTTGCAGATGATACAAAATTGTGCAGAATCATCAACTCTCAGGAAGATAGTGTCCTATTGCAACAGGATCTGGATAGGATGGCTATATGGGCACATACATGGCAGATGAAATTCAATGTTGAAAAATGTAAAGTCATGCATTTTGGACGTACTAATGGTCTAGCACCATACAAAATAAATGGGATACAGTTGGGGACATCAAACTTGGAGAAGGACTTAGGAGTACTCATCGACAACAAGTTAAATAATCGTACTCAATGCCAAGCAGCTGCAGCTAAAGTTAACAAAATTTTGGGATGCATTAAAAGGGAAATAAAAACTTAAAATGCTAGCATAATATTGCCCCTGTTTAACTCTCTAGTAAGGCCACATCTGGAATATGGAATTCAGTTCTGGACACCACATTACAAAAAAGATATTGCCGTTTTAGAGCAGGTGCAGAGACGAGCAACAAAATTGATACGTGGGATGGAAGGTCTCACTTACCAAGAAAGGTTAGATAAACTGGGTTTATTTAGTCTAGAGAAAAGACGCCTTAGAGGGGATCTAATTAACATGTATAAATACATCAGAGGGCAATATAATAGCTTGGCGGATGAGCTTTTTGTCCCTAGGCCTTCTCAAAGGACTAGAGGACATGATCTGCGCATGGAGGAAAAACGTTTTAGCCATTTATTTAGGAAAGGGTTCTTTACAGTAAGAGTGATTAAGATGTGGAATGCATTGCCACAGGAAGTCGTTATGGCAAACTCTATACCTGCATTTAAAGGGGGCTTAGATGCTTTCCTTGCGTTGAAAGACATCCATGGCTACAATTACTAGATAATGCCTAATGATGTTGATTCAGGGATTTTATCTGATTGCCATCTGGAGTCGGGAAGGAATTTTTCCCTTTAGGAGCTAAAAGGACCATGCCTGGTAAGGGTTTTTTCGCCTTCCTCTGGATCAACAGGGATATGTGAGGGAGCAGGCTGGTGTTGTACTTTATACTGGTTGAACTCGATGGACGTATGTCTTTTTTCAACCAAAATAACTATGTAACTATGTAACCTGCTACAGTCTGCCTATCACTACCTGCTGACACTACAGAATTCCTATCACTATCTGCTGTTCCTATCCTATCACATCCTGCCTGCCAGTAGAATTGACTCTAGACAGTGTGTGGTGGGGTGGGATATGAGAGCACCTGGGAGCACTTTTTTTTTCTGAAAATTGCTGTGTAGGTGCAGAGGGGAGGCAGTAGGTTTGCCCAGTATGGGGCCCAGAAATTTCTGATGGTGCCTTGCCTCTGGCTACCACATCGCAACACGTGATTGAGTCTACGTGGTTGCATACCTCCCAAAATTTTGAGATAAGAAAGAAGGACACTTAAGCCATGCCCCTGACACACCCCTAACCACGGCTCTGACACACCCCTAGTCACGCATACCATAAAGATTTTATAAGCAAAATATGCTGTTTTATTATTCAGACCACACTGGTCCTTTCTATCCTGGTTCATTTCCTTCATATTAGCACTTAGAAATAAGAAATATATAAATTTAAATGATGGGAATAAAGTTTAGAGCCAATTTAACACATTTTTCGCTAGAAAAAATACATATATTTACATAGGTCTGTACATAAGTCCTGAAAGAAGGACACATGAGGAAGAAAGAGGGACAGTTGGGAGCAATGTAGTTGGAGGGGGCCTGGAGGTAAGCAGCAGACCTAGTGTAAGCCAAACCTAAGGTACAGAACACCAGGCCATTTCCTATCATAGAGGACATGACAGGCCTGGGCTTTTCCTAGTTTGCCCTCCCTCACACTCTGTACTGTTCATTTTTTGTTGACTTAAAATATATTTATCAGATGCATGCATACTGCTTCTCAAATAGTGCTGTAATTCATCATATTCATTTTCATTTCATTTGTATCAGATTTAGAGAGATGAATTAAAATGACAGTATACATAAATATGCTAAAATGGCTGCAAATGTAGAATACATCTTTATTACTAAAACATTTTGTTTGCCTTTGTTGTTGTAAGAAGTACTGTTCAGTCCACATTCCTGTGTAATGAATATCAGATGATCCAGTGTAATTCCTTCGCTGTCAGGTATCTGCACACACCCTGTGATCTGAGTTTGGGGCTAGATGGATTTATAGCAGAGTTGGCTGTTAAACATCTTGGAGACAACATAAGAAAACCCTCTCTCACGGGAGCCATTGTTCTTCGTCTGCCTGTTTAAATCATCTAGCTGCCATGTCTCAGCGCTGAAACCTGGTTATATTTTAATTACTATTTAATCTTGGGGTCTGTTTATAAAGAATGTGCCAAGTGCTGAAATATCACTTTTGGAATATACAGTATGTTATCTATATGCTAGTTATATTATATATGTTTTTCTCAAATTTGGAATGTGTCATATTACTGTTTAACGTAAACCTGAACGGAGTAAGATTATTTAAACTAAACACATGATTTACCTGCAAATTAATATTACATACTAAGCTCTCTGTCAGTTCCTCTCAGAAGCTCACCATTTTCTTCAAACAATCCCTTCCAGTTCTGGCAAGATCTTGTCAAACTTGTCTTTCAGGAAGTTGAAAGCCTAAAGCAGGCCACACACCATACAATTCAAAGATCCAATTTTTCACCATTTCGATAATTTTAATCAGTTGACCCGTAAAATGGAGAGCTTTTCTTTGTTTTCGATCGATAACTCCGATCAAATTTCCAATTTTTTGTGATTCTTGGAGATTTGACATATTGGAAATTCCAGACCAACTTTATCAAGAATTGTATGATGTATGATGGATTGTCAATTACTTAATGGACAGTTCCAATCATATTTTTCTGAGCTTTCAATTATTTTATTCATGACTAGAGTTGGGCCGAACGGTTCGCCGGCGAACGGTTCCTGGCGAACTTCGGTGGTTCGCGTTCGCCTCCCGCAGGCGAACGTTTGCGGAAGTTCGCTTCGCCCAGTTCGCATCAAAAAACAAAATTTTTACCCTCCATTTCACTGTCAGCAGACATGTTATGGTCAAACACACTGCTTGAGGACCCGCCCACCCTCCCTTCAAGCTAGGTCCTTTATACCATTTGACTCAGTTGTCTGCCTACACTAATTAGTTATGGGACAGCTGCTACACTCTCTGCTAGTGAGATTTTAATTGGCCTCCCACCTCCCTCCTCCCACCTCCCTCCTCCCTCCTCCCACCTCCCACCTCCCACCTCCCTCCTCCCACCTCCCTCCTCCCACCTCCCACCTCCCTCCTCCCACCTCCCTCCTCCCACCTCCCTCCTCCCTCCTCCCTCCTCCCACCTCCCTCCTCCCTCCTCCCTCCTCCCACCTCCCTCCTCCCTCCTCCCACCTCCCTCCTCCCTCCTCCCACCTCCCTCCTCCCTCCTCCCTCCTCCCACCTCCCACCTCCCTCCTCCCTCCTCCCTCCTCCCACCTCCCTCCTCCCTCCTCCCTCCTCCCTTCAACCCTTCAACCTATTCCCTCCTCCCACCTCCCTCCAACCCTTCAACCCTTCAACCTATTCCCTCCTCCCTCCGGGAGGAGGGTGTCTTCTGGCAGGGAATTATACTTTTTTAAAAGCCAGTATATATCATACCATAGCTGGGAATCGAACCCAGATCACACTGCATGGTGGACACATCAGTGCATCACCCTAAGCACTGTACCACTACAGTAGTAAGTGAAGCTACTGTAAAATGTACCATTAATGCTCAATGCAATAGAACCATTAGGTTGCTTAAAGGAGAACTGTAGTGAGAGGTATATGGAGGCTGCCATATTGATTTCCTTTTAAGCTATACCAGTTGCCTGGCAGCCCTGCTGATCTATTTGGCTGCAGTAATAATAATAATTATAATCCAAACATTTGTATAGCGCTTTTCTCCTGTCAGACTCAAAGCGCTCAAGAGCTGCAGCCACAGGGACGCACTCAAGAGGCCACCCTGCAGTGTTAGGGAGTCTTGCTTTGAACTCCTTACTGAATAGGTACTTGACCTAGCCAGGATTCGAACCCTGGTCTCCCATGTCAAAGGCAGAACCCTTAACCAGTACACTATCCAGCCACTGTCGTGTGAATCCCACCAGAAACAAGCATGCAGCTAATCTTGTCAGATCTTACAAAAATGTCAAACACCAGATCTGCTGCATGCTTGTTCAGGGTCTAGGGCTAAAAGTATTGGAGGCAGAGGATCTGCAGGATAGCCAGGTAACTGGTATTGCTTAAAAGGAAATCAATATGGTAGCCTCCATATACCTTTCACTACAGTTCTCCTTTAAAGGGAACCTTAACTGAGAGTGATATGGCTGTTTCCTGTAAACAATACCAGTTGCCTGGCAGTCCAGCTGATCTTTGTGACTGCAATAGTGGCTGAATCACACCCTGAAACAAGCATGCAGCTAATCCAGTCTGACTTCAGTCAGAGCACCTGATCTGCATGCTTGTTCAGGGGCTGTGGCTAAAAGTATTAGAGACACAGGATCAGCAGGCGATTCAGGCAACTGGTATTATTTTAAAAGGAAAAATCCATATCCTTCTCCGTTTAGGTTCCCTTTAAGGATTTGTAGCATAAAAGCCAACTCACATTGGCTGGGATTCGAACCTGGGTCTCACTGTATGGTGGACAAGCACACTATCCACTATACCAACTGAAGCTGGCCTGAAATTGCTGGCCTGAAATTGCTGGCCTGAAATTGCTGGCCTGAAATTGCTGGCCTGAAAACAAGCTGCATCACACCCTGAAACAAGCATGCAGCTTGTTTTCAGGCCAGCAATTTCAGGCCAGCATTTTCAGGCCAGCATTTTCAGGCCAGCATTTTCAGGCCAGCATTTTCAGGCCAGCATTTTCAGGCCAGCATTTTCAGGCCAGCTTCAGTTGGTATAGTGGATAGTGTGCTTGTCCACCATACAGAGAGACCCAGGTTCGAATCCCAGCCAATGTGAGTTGGCTTTTATGCTACAAATCCTTAAAGGGAACCTAAACGGAGAAGGATATGGATTTTTCTTTTAAAATAATACCAGTTGCCTGAATTGCCTGCTGATCCTGTGTCTCTAATACTTTTAGCCACAGCCCCTGAACAAGCATGCAGATCAGGTGCTCTGACTGAAGTCAGACTGGATTAGCTGCATGCTTGTTTCAGGGTGTGATTCAGCCACTATTGCAGTCACAAAGATCAGCTGGACTGCCAGGCAACTGGTATTGTTTACAGGAAACAGCCATATCACTCTCAGTTAAGGTTCCCTTTAAAGGAGAACTGTAGTGAAAGGTATATGGAGGCTACCATATTGATTTCCTTTTAAGCAATACCAGTTACCTGGCTATCCTGCAGATCCTCTGCCTCCAATACTTTTAGCCCTAGACCCTGAACAAGCATGCAGCAGATCTGGTGTTTGACATTTTTGTAAGATCTGACAAGATTAGCTGCATGCTTGTTTCTGGTGGGATTCACACGACAGTGGCTGGATAGTGTACTGGTTAAGGGTTCTGCCTTTGACATGGGAGACCAGGGTTCGAATCCTGGCTAGGTCAAGTACCTATTCAGTAAGGAGTTCAAAGCAAGACTCCCTAACACTGCAGGGTGGCCTCTTGAGTGCGTCCCCT